>NC_143423.1:11859318-12507045 GCF_059467195.1 Physcomitrium patens | reverse complement strand
CTATTATATAAAATTGACTTCATATGCATGAGGGTATTATGAGCAAGTGAACACCTTAATCATTTTTTATGCAAGTTGCCACCATAGTTTGGTTGATTTTTCTACTAGTGTGGTGAGCAATGGAGTAATTTGAATGGTATTTGATAACTATTTCAAAGAATACACTCCTAATCCTTGGAGGTTTGAGATTTTTCAGAGAAAGTGGTGATATTAAGTCAATAAAGGCAACTAGAGTAGCCTTCTGTAGAAATTGCCAATGACTTGGACCGATTTACTCCTGCCCAAACGTTTAGTCTTGACATCAACAACCACATCATTACCGCAACGGTATGTAGCTCTATTTATAAAATTAAGTCCTTTAGCGAAATATCAAAGTGATAACAGTGTAGACCTCTCTTCATCTGTAGTAAGCTCTTATCCGTTTGAAATGGTAAAGCTTTTATATCTTTGAACTTACTACAGACGAATAGGTAAATGAACTCTTTACCAGTTCAAGGAGACCTCTGCAGCTTCAGATTGGTGTCTCCTCCACTTTCTCCTTCAGAGATTCTGTTAGTGGTTTTAGCTTTCACCGTCCTTTAATTGTACTGTTCAGATCGGGCGCATTTCGATCCCCTCATCTCGGATGATAGTGGAGTTGCAACAGGAAGCTGAAATCCATTACCTACGGTCCCGAATTCAATTTGATGAAGAATGTTTCGACCCCGGGATGTATCGTCGAAATCAAGCAGCCAAGTTCCAGTTTGCATCTTCATATATTGAAGAAAAAGGATTCTGTCCAGCCTCTCTTGGATTCCTCATGTACGCACCACTCATGCTGCAAGTACATCGCTCAGTTTTGTATTCCTTACTTTACCAAGTCACCGTGTTGGTTCTTAGTGGAGTTGAAACTTTCAATCAGAGTGCTTCCCTTCCAGAACTGAGCATGTGTTCTGCAGCAGGCCCTTTGTACTTTTCACTAAACGCATTACTGTCGGTTATTGTGGTGTGTTGGTTATTTCACTCAGACATATCCCTGACGACAACGTTTTTTGTCCTTCAGGTACTCCACTTTCTACAACCATCATACGTTGACAATAGTTGGGCAACTCATTTCCGAGGGAGTCACAGCACATATTAAAGAGAACAAAAATAGCAAGCTTAACAATGTACTCAAAATAGTCCAAATAGTTGCACCAACACAGTATGTGGGCAAACAATTCATTGAACTGTTTGTAGGCTTGCTTAGGGAGGATTGCACTGCAGCACTGGGACTGTACAGAGCCAAAGGTACCAATGGTTCCCTCATCCCATATGTTTACACGAACCCTCAACCCCACGATGTCCTCTTCCACTATCTTGTATACATTTTGCACTAGAAAAAACAACTCAGTGCTCCATGGTGCTGGCTACTTTGCTCCCGGAGTGTGCTTTTTCTGTTTGTGTCTTCAAACAGTTTTATTTTTTATTTTTTTTTCTGTAAAACATTTCAGGAAATTCGAATTGTTTTTGGATATCAAGGTTCTCTGATATTTCAAAGCATTTAGGTTTTGCAACTGAAATGGGAACATGGGTTGGAACAGTTATTGTAACTATTGCCAGAAACAGACCATTGAGTTGGTGTTGCCATGAGAGCCTGGCACTGATAACAATTCGAAATATTCATTTGGTATACCTTCAGCCCTGGAAATGAATGACACACTTCAAAATTTGACGTTTGATTAATCCTCATAAAATTCAACAAATTCAACAAGAAATTTGAAAAAAGTAGAATCAACATTGTTCAACAAGCTTGAAATTCTCAAATATTTTATGATATTTTTGGAAAAGGATTGTGTTCTGAAATCTAACTTGGGTTGGTTTACAATTGTCTATAAAACTATCTTAGAATAGTTTTACAATAATGTCAAGTGTTGCTTAAGGTTTTTAAAGCTTTAGGCCTTATAAGCAACATGTAAGGTGCTTAGTACCATTATATAAATTCCATGTTTTATTGACAACAATAGTTTATTTTAATTTCTTGGCCAATCAATAATGTGTTGTATGCCTCGTTTTTAGTGACAACAATAAAAATATATTTTTATTTTTATATAAGCATTTGTTGCATCATCTATCTTCAAAATCACAAGTAAATTCACACGTTCTAACAATTATACCAATTTATACAATAAAAGTTTTAAAGTCTTGTAATAGCCACATCAATACATGCAGACTTTGACAAAACTGTATTGTGACTCATCTATACAATATTCTTAACTAATTTGGCTACAACATTTTACTAGCCTAGTATTGTTTTTAAGTATATGTTTGTAGCTAATGTAAAAAATAGGTTTTTAACAATTTTTTTTTGAAAAATTTAAACTAATTAAAAGTCAAAGTTTTTATTATAATTAGTTCTTAAAATTCTTTTATTGAAAGAAATTATATAATTTTTTTTAATTATCATTAAAAAAAAATAAAAAATAAAAAAAATATCCGCAATCAAATCCACAAGATTAATAAATAAAATATTTGAGATTTTTTTTGTAAATTTTAATAATTTTAGAATATTTTTTTAAAATAATTAATTATAAATAATAACTATTTAATGTTAGATTCTAAATTATATTTGTTAATCAGTATTATGTAATAAAATTATAACCCTTTAAGAAATATATTAATAAAATTTGAAAATGTGATGCAATAATAGATTTTTATCATAAAATATTAAAAAAATGATAGCTTATTCAGGATTTAATTAGAAATATTTTATTAAAAATAATATTTTGAAAATTTTGATTTTAATTTTTCTAATTGAGACCAAAAAGATTAAAAATATATAATTAAAAAAATATTTTTATTTAAATAATAAAAATAGATTTTGGCATGCTATGTGATAAAACTATCTTTAATGCAAAAGTATTTGAATTAGCTCTAACTTTCTAATCAAAATATTTTTTATTTATTTATATTAAAAATATATATTTTAAATTATTTTTTAAATATATATTTTTGTAGAATATTTATAAGAAATATTAATAATAACCTAGAAAGACATACTTTTAAGATTGTGAATTTGTAATGTATATGTTACCATAGTCACAGATTTATATTATTAAAAAGATATAAATTCGAATAAAAATTTATTACATTAAAAAAGGCATGTAAACCAATAAAAGTTTTAGAAATATTTTTACAAAAATTTATAGACTTACATTAACTTTTCTAAGTTTGTAAATATTTTATAAATATTTTATGATAATACAATAAATGATATATTTTATAATAGAAGATAATATACTAGATAGTAACATAATAGATGTCATGGACATACTCATGTAAGTCAGTAATTACTTGTATAAATAGGTAGAAGTAAGTAAAAAAAGATAAAAGTAAGTTAATTCTATAGTATTTGATATAGAAGCTTCATAGAAGCTTTATAGATGTTGCTTTGACTTTATAGGTGTCTTTAATTGACTTTTTGGATTAGAAACGTAGTCAACAAGTTGGCCATGTGCCACACATGTTGTTAAGTTGATGATCAAGCTAACAATGTGGCCCACACGTAGAAAAACTTGCCTTCTAAGTCAAGGCAAGTGTCCTACAAAGTCAACACATATTGGAGGTCCTACAGAACGTTGCCACGTAGCCCCTAGTTAGATAGTATATATAGAGACAAGAGTGAAGGCTTCTTCATTCTTGTCAACTCCTTTTTTGCTTCCAATCTAGTTTTAAGGGTCTCTAATTTTCTTGTCTTTTGGCAATAGCCATTCTAGTTTTTTTTTTAATATACATATCAAGTTATTTCTATTTTTTCATCTTTCTTTGAAAGAAGTCTCATTTATTCATTTATCTTTATTATGTTCTTATCTTTGAAAAATTGATGAGAGTACACTTACAATATTAGAGCTTTATCTTTTCTTGATTAAGAGTGGATTATTCCTTTTTCTTAATAAGACATAAGCGTATTAAGAGTTGCAGATTACCCTCTTTTAAACTGATATTATTTTTAGTACTTTCTTTGTTCTCAAGTCTGTTCTCTTACTTGTCTTGAGCAATATTAGACATTTTTTTTTCTAGGTGTTACCATGGCAGAGCTTGTCAAATTGAAGAGTGCAATAACACAAATGCAAGAACAAGTGAGACAATTAATGCTTGTGATGCATCAACTTGATTCACCAACAAAAAGAGGAACAAGAATAACAAAAAGTGGAGATGTAGAGATGGTTAGAGCTGCCTCAACATCTACATCAAATCATGTCCTTTCTCCCATGGTGGAACACCATTCAAATGCTAGAGAACCAAGAATTACCTTATCTAAGAAATTTGATGGTACAAGATCAAAGTTTTGAGGATTCATCAATTAAGTACAATTGACAATCGAACTTCAATCCCAAAGCTATCCAACTCCAGGATCACAAGTCAGGTTTATTGGAATACTACTTTTCGGTTCTATATTATCATGGTTTTCATCTTTTCTTGATTGACAAGATCCAATATTGGATAATTTAGAAGCTTTCTTGGTAGAATTTCGATCTATGTATGGAGAACATGATACAGTTCATGTTGCAACAAATAAGATCCGTATCTTGCAACAAGGAAATCAATCTGTAATAACATATGCTTCACAATTTTGACAACTTGCGATTTATATCAAGTGGGATGATGCTGCACTCATTAGCCAATTCTTTTATGGATTATAATATGAGGTAAAAAAATTCATGCTCAATTTATCCGATCCTCAAACATTGAGTTAAGCAATTTATTTTGCTATAAAATGTGACAATCGACTTCTTAAATTTCGATCTGATAGTCACATAAGTAGGCCTCAACAATATTACAATTCAATGGCAATACCTATGTCTTCTCAACACATATCTTCAGAAGTAAAAGATATGCAAATCAATGCAATACGTTTCAAATCTCTTACTGAACAAGAAAAGACTCATCGTTGTCAAGAAGGATTATGTTTATATTGTGCAGAACCAAAACACACTGCTCAACATTGTCCAAAGAAATGATGCAACCACAAAATGAGGAGTATGATTGTCAAAGAAGATAATATGTCGAAAAACGAGTTTGTCCAGCTACAATAGGGATTCTGCGGCTCGAATCTTCGACAACATCTAATAAAGGTCCTATTCTCTCCTTAGAACCCTCTCCTTGTTTTACATTAAATGTTACTTTAGGACTTAAATATTATAAAGCTTGTACCTTATTAGATTCAGGAGCCTCGACATGTTTCTTAGATGAAGAATTTACTAAAAGACCTAGCATATCTTTAGTAAAGAAAACTAAATCTGTTCATGTAGAAGTCATAGATAGTCGTCTATTGTCTTCCGGAGATATTACTTATAAAATCCTTCCTATAGAAGTAATAATCAATGATCATAATAGCTTTGTAGTATTTAATATCATTAGAATTTCCTCTAATCTAGTCATTTTAGGTTTATCGTGGTTAGAAAAATACAACCCTCAAATAGATTGGATTTTCCGAACTCTTACTTTCTCTAAAAATATAACTACCAGTGTAGTTAATCAAATAGAGAGTCATAAGTCTAGTTCAATTAAACCCATGTTTATAGGTGCAAAAGCTTTCTTGCATGTTGCTATGAAAGAATCACCATATATTATTTATGCCACACCCGTTTTTAACGGTACAAAGACTTCACATGGCATTCCAAGCCAATATTAAGAATTTTAAGATGTATTTGAAAAAAAAAATGCGGATACACTCTTGGAACATCGTCCCTATGTTTGCTCAATTAACCTTCAAGAAGGAGCACAACCACCATTCGGACCAATCTACAGTTTATCACAAAATGAGTTGACTGAACTCAAGGTGTATATTGAAGAAAATCTAGCCAAGAATTTCATACGCCATTCTAAATCTCCGGCAGGAGCTCCAATTCTATTTGTGAAGAAAAAAGATGGATCATTGCGGATGTGTGTTGATTATTGAGGACTCAACAAGATTACCATCAAGAACAAGTATCCACTTCCTTTAATATCTGGACTTCTTGATCAGCTGAATCAAGCTAAGATCTATACAAAAATAGATCTTTGGGGAGCATACAATCTAGTATGCATCTGAGAAGGAGATGAATGGAAGATTGTGTTTTGAACTAGGTATGGATATTTTGAATACAACGTCATGCCTTTTGGACTTACAAATGCACCAAGAGCCTTTCAACATCTAATGAATGATGTTTTTCAAGAGTTTTTGGACGATTTTGTGGTCTATTATCTAAACAACATCTTGATCAATTCTAAGAATCCAGAAGAACATAAACTTCATGTTCATCATATATTATAAAAATTAAGAGATGCGAGACTCTATGCCAAGATAGAAAAGTGTGTATTCCACACTACTCAAGTTGATTTCTTAGGTTACATCATTTCAAATGATGGACTTATGATAGATTCTAAGAAAGTTCAAACTATTATAGATTGAAAGATCCAAAAAATGGTAAGAGATATCCAATGGTTTTTGGGATTTGCCAACTACTATCGGATCTTCATCAAGGACTTTTCTCGAGTTGCAGCTCCACTTACACGTTTGACTTGTAAAGACAAACTCTAATGGAAGCAAGAAGCGGAAGTTGCTTTTGAATCTTTGAAGACAGCATTTATTTCTGCACCTATCTTATATTGTGTTGATTTTTTCAAAGCATTCTTTATGGAAACAGATGCATCAAACTTTGCTCTGGGTGTGGTTTTATCACAAATAGGAACAGATGACAAACTTCATCCAGTAGCCTTTCATTCAAGAAATTTTTCAGCAATAGAAATCAATTATGAGATCCACAACAAAGAACTTCTTGCAATTGTAGATTCTTTTCAAGAATGGTGTCATTATCTAGAAAGCGCTTCCAATTCAGTCACTGTGTATTCGGATCATAAGAACCTCAAATATTTCATGTCAACACGCATATCAAATCGTCGTCAAGCTCGTTAGAGCATGTCTTTATGAGATTCAAGTTCATCATCACTTATCGACTAGAAAAACAACAAGGTTTGTCTGATGTTTTATCTAGACATTCTTATCTTGCACCAAAAGGAAGAGATGTAGCTTTTGAGCAACAAAGAATGGTTCTCTTGAAGCCAAAGTAATTTTATCTTCGAGCAATAAAATCAACATTGACTATTGATTTAACTTTTTTCAAGCAAGTCCAGTTAAGTATGTCTTCAGACCCTCTTGTTCATGATATCAAGAATAATTCTTCTAAATCTCATAATCCCTCTGATTTTGAATTCAAGAAAAATCTACTCTATTTCGAAGGATGCCTATATGTTCCAGAAGGAGAAGCACATTTATTTGTTCTTCAAGCTCGTCACGACTTCTCAACAATAGGATATTTTGGATATAATAAGACTTTGGAGCTGATATATAGGGATTTTTGGTGGCCTCAAATGTAGAAGGCAGTCAAAGATTTTGTACAATCATGTGATATTTGCTCAAGATAGAAAACTCCTCATCATCGACTTTTTGGACTTCTTCAGCCATTATCTATTCCAGAACAACCATGGTCTTCTGTTTCTATGGACTTCATCACGGATCTTCCAATCTCAGGTTCTTATGACTCTATATTTGTGATAGTAGATCATTTTACCAAGATGGCTTATTTTGTATCATATACAAAATCTATCACAAGTAAAGAAACAGCTAAGCTTTTCATTAATAATATCTATCGCTATCATGGATTGCCAAAGGATATTATATTGGATAGGAGGACTTTATTTGTATCAAGATTTTGGAGAACCCTATTCAAGATTTTAAAGGTGGCTATGATGCTTTCTTGAGCTTTTCATCCTCAAACTGATGGACGAACAGATCGGATAATTCAAGTTTTGGAGCAATATTTAAGATGTACTGTAGAATAGATATTAATGTATTTTTGAAAGATATTGGTAAAATATATTAATAGTTCATATAATAGGAAATTAAGGAGGACGAATGAGTGATTTAGTTATTAAAAGTGGTTAATTACAGAATTACAATTAGAATCTCGAGAATCAGGGGAAAGTATATAGGAGTTGTAGAAGTTAATTAAGGTGCCAGACTGTGATAGTCATGAGCTGAGGGCCATCGCTGTGATAGTTGTGAGCCGAGGTAAGCTTGGTGCTACCTCTTTTCTTTTGTTTGTTATTTTCTTTGAATAAGAGGATTGAGAGTTTCTGAATATTGTGAAGTGAATTATGGAATGAAAATGTGATTGGTATTATTTGAAAAGAAAAAAGATTGAATGCTGAAATCTGATTGTAGTTCAGCAGAGAGAATGAGTCTGTGTTTGTGTGAAACACCATAATATGAATGGCAGTTCTGTGTAAAGAATTCTAGTGATTGGAATGAGGATAATTGTGTGTTGAAAGCTGTAAGGGCGCAGTATTACAGTTGGAGATTATGAGGGTGAATATATTGGTGGAAATAGCAGTTATTGGTATGATTGAATTATTGTAAAGAAGAGACCGATAAGGTGAAGGAGGAGATTATAGTTTCCTTGCATGTTCAGATATTGGAAATAGAGACGATACATTCAGGAGGTAATTGATTGCGTGACCCTAATGTGAATGCTTAAGCAACTAGTCTTTCCGCGTGTTTGAATCCCCCTATACGGATTTATTCTGGGAGATTTCTTCCCGAATAAGTAAAACGAGCAATCACATTTTGGCACCGCTGCCGGCGAGTGATAATAGCTTTGAGTGTTAGGAATTAATTACCAAACGTGTGAGAAAATTGACAATGGAAGACGATTTGAGTAGTGTTTGAAACAAGATTATGGTTAATAAGAATGAGAGCATTGCATCGAGGAAAATAAATCAATTGAGAGAAAGACAGGAAAGAGCGTAAGAAAGGAACTTACTTAGAGAGGAGCAAGAATATAATCTTAAAAGGAAGCATTGACAAAATTGGATTAAACCATGGTTGCAAGCTTGTAGGTGCATCCGAACATATCAAGAATCGGATAGACTGTTAATTCTACAGTCATATGTACCATTAGAAAAACTGCCAAGAATACTCGCGAGAAATTTTGTTAACATTCCAGTGGAAATCTTGAGGCCGTTAACTGAAAGAGAAGGAGGCGTAGACGAATTTGGTATTCCATTGGATATTTTTCCAGTAAGAGATACCGCTGAAACAAGCAATAGGAGCTCTTCACATTGGTACAAATTGGTTGCCAATAATGATAACTATATTATATTTTAAAATCCAATATTTTTACCTGCAATTCAACTAATAAAACTAATTGTAGAAAATAACAATAAATCGAGGAGCACTGAGAGCTCGAAAATTAGAATAAGGGAAAACAAAGATTATTTTAAAACAAAATTTAGCGAAATAAGAAATTCAATGGCGTCAAGAAGACCAACCGTTCCAATTGCAGTATAAATGGGTGCAATAGGCGATCGTACTACTAGTGTCCTGCCACTACCTACTTTTTGGGGATTTTCGAGTGTGGATTCCGATCAACATTTTTCTCACTTTCTTACAACATGTGAAGCTAATAATGGCAGAATTGAAGATATTTGGTTACGATGGCTGCCAGCAACCTTAAAAGATACGGTGTTTGAATGGTACAACCACCAACCAGTGGGTCAATTTTCGAATTGGGAAGCATTGAAGAATGCATTTTTATCTCATTTTCGGCCAATTGGTTATGAGGACCACCTTCGAGAGAGGTTAATGAACAGCAAAATGATCATAGAGGAGGCGATGGAATCATACTATGGTCGAGTGGCTGATATACTCAGTAAGTGGCCAAATCATCAAATGTTGGAGGCATTTATCTTATCCATATTAATCAATGGTTTGCACCCACCAGAGCTAAAAATATTTGTAAAGGAAGCTCAAACTGTTGTCGCATAGCATGATTTGCTATCTGGGAATACACTGGATATCTAGCTATAGAGAGTGTACCTTAAACCTTTATATGATTCTTTTCTTAGCTTCCAAAACTCCTTTATTTTTTGTATAAAACTCCAAATATAACAAAATCCCTTCAAAACGTATTTTTCCCACGAAGGGTTTTCTCGCCTCAAACTTTAGAAAATCATAACTATTGATCTAACCGTTCAGTTTGTTTCAAATTTATAAGATAGGTTTAATTTATCCTTAACTTTTACCAAAAAAAAATCAACCACAAATTCACTCCCGATCTTCTGGCATCTAAGAAACCCTAGCAGACACTCCAAACCCTAATTTACAAGCACCCGAAAAACTATTTTCCTTATATCTCAAAAACCCGAACTCCAAATGTCATAAAACTTATGCACAAAGTTTACTAAAATAAAATTACACATCCCTTGGAATTTTGAGCCATAACCTTTTCAAATTGCTCAAGATATAGCTCAAGAGACAAACACTAGTAAATCGGTTTACTTACTACCCTTAGATTGCATGTGCTGACTTCAAAATCTAATAACTCCTTCACCCAAACTTAGAATCTAGTAAGTAGTATACAAAAAGTATAGCCGCAAAAGTGTTCTCTCCAATCGCAGTCGTCGATCCTCAATTGCCATCTGTACGCGTGCGTTGTGCTCAAAAGAGTGACAGTAGGTCCAAAACTAACATCTTAACTTTGAGTGCCTATAACTTCTTCATAAAAACCCCAAATGACACAAAACTTGCACCAAAACCTTAACCAAAAATCTAAACCTTCTGACCCTAGCCTTCAAAGTTCGAATGGGCCCGAGAAACTAACCCTAATCCCTAATATGGCCTCGAGCAACCTCCTCAAAGTCCATTGGTCATGATTTTTGACCAATAGGAATGGAGATTTTTATTTTTCATCTCCATTCATCTATATTGGTGCCCTAATTACTCCCTTTGCTACTAAAATCCTTCTTCAATCCTTTTTATTATAAGATTTATATAATTTATGCTCTAAACACTAAATAAAAGAGCCAAAATAAGTTTTCAAATGTCACCAATGTCTAACAAAGGTGACTCTAAATATTTAGAAGTTACTATCAACCAAAACCAATTTTAAAAGCCACTACCAAAATGAAATTAAAGTTATACAAATTCTATAGTAATCTTTTTAAACAACCTCTTTTCAAGGTAATAATCAAATTATATTCTAAAACCAACTAAAATCTACTAACATGGCTCTCACCATGTTACTTAATAAATTATATATTAAGTACATAATTACATTATTTTCATATAGTAGCCAAACCACAACACGACACTGTTATGGTAGCTGCATCCTTTATTAGAGCCAAGGTTTGGGAGGAATGCCATTATGATCAGTTTTTAAATGCAGGAGCCACGATGATTCCAGTTCAAGGTAGATATCAAAATTCGACTTGGAACAAATCAATGTGTAGTTTATCCATGGATGTTAAAAACAAGGGCCAATTCCAATACTAATATTCAGGGGCCATTTAATGTCACCCCATTGCAAGCTATACCACTGAACGTGACAACAGCGTATGCTCCATATTTTTCGTATCAATAATAAGTATTAACTACGGCAGAGATACCAATAATGCCAGCTCTAAAAGATTCCAATAAAACCTTGTTATTGAATTTGACGAAGAAAATAGAAGAAATGGCCGTCAATATGGCCAAAGATAAGGAGAAGAGACAAAAGCCTACTAATATTAGAACCAATGTATGGAGCAGCAATTGTAAGGGGCAAGGTCATTTAGTAATAGAATGTCCTTCACTACCCCAAATGACTATACAATGTACCTTTCGCAGGAGCAAGCATATTACCACCAACTGTTGGAATTTATAGAAGTAACAATAACTCAGTAATCAGATAATGACTCAACCAACTTCGTGGGATGTCAATCAAGTATAGACGAATAATAGGTTTACCTGGAATAGAAATTGAGCGAATAAACAAAACAGGAATTATTCCAATTTCTTAAACTCTAAATTTCACTAAAAAGGTGTATCTAATACTCACGGATTGGTGATGAATCAACCAGGATACCATAAATATCTACCCATGACGAAGCCAATGCCAGAGTCTACAGTAACAATAGGTCAATTAGGATCCTTTACTCATCTGACATGGAACAGATCTAGCCATTATATACGAATAGAGATATCCATTATCCTTGAAGGAGTTGGCGGGAGACCACTTCGTTGTTTCCGTTGTAGACAAAATAGTCATTATGCGAATAAATGTCCTAATCCAAGGGCCAGTGGTCATTATGCTCCAATATGTGGAAATTGTAAGCAGTCTCGTCACACTTATCAACAGTACAATGTGCCCTTTAATTATAATAATCGAGACTAGCAAATGCAAACAAGCCAACCGACGGAGGACAAAGGCCTTGTTCAATGAGACTCATCGGTACATCATGTCGAGGTGGTGAATGCAGTACTTACCAAAGGCCAACAAAAAGATAAAAATCCAATTCAGGACATAGATGAACCAATCATAGGAGAGCAAGTAGCATTGTCCACAAGGCTAAACGAACCAATATCAGTATTGGCACGTATCCCAACATTGAGACCTCAACAGACTAAAGAACCTAATTTGGTTCCACATACCAATTTGTTGGGACCATCCAATCCAGGTCCTGTTACGAGCTTTGTATTGAGTATGAGACGTGACTCGGTGGCAAAACCCAATGAGGTTCCAATTACGGAGGCTTCAGTTCCGTTCCAAGTAGTTTCGATCTCTACACAGTTCCGAGAAACGTCCTATCTGTTGAAAGATCTTCTTGGGGGTGGAAATTTTAAGGAAGCCACGACTACTATTTCGATTCCAAGTCCAGGGTGGAAGACTATCTTACCTCATGGAGTAAAATTGAAACCAATGAAATGCAAAAAAATATTGGAAATTACTCTCAATATGGAATCATATGACATTCTGAAGGATTTGGATGTTATTCAGCCTTCAATTATAATGAAGCAACTTTTGGCTGTAGCACTAGAATGTTGATCTACATTGAATTTAGCGTTAATACGATGAAGATCTCGTACTAAAAAAATTGATGAAGTTAGCTTAAACCCAGACCCGGGAGCACCAACAATCGATGTATCAATCGATGGCATTTTAATTTCAAGGGTACAAGTCGATGGTGGCTCCAAAGTGAATTTAATGAACGTGGATACAATGGAGGACTTGGATCTAAAGCAATTGCTACCTACGACATTGGTCTTGCGAATGGCAGATCATAGTCGGGTAAAGCCAATAGAAATCTTACGCAATATTGCCACTGTAATTGTAGAATTGACATAAAAAATTGATTATATTGTATTTCGATTATAGAGTTCTACGTTATTGTATCCCATTTTATTGGGCAGACCTTGGCTTTATCAAGCCAAAGCTAAGAACGATTGAGGCCAAGACACATTGATAATTGAAAAAGGCTGTGACCAGATTGTTTTACAGATATACCCGGTACAATATCATGGAGAATCTCAATTGCTAGAATCAAAATTTACATCGGACAATGAGAGCCAATCGATTGAGGCAGATGACGATGCTATAGGTTCACCTCAATTTAGGGTAGGACAAAATACTTCAACAGCAAAGGCAGGAGTCTACTAATGTGGAGGTTCCGGCAAATATTTACTGCATCAGGAGGATGCGACTAACTTGGATCATGCTATTGTCGAATTGATGAACAATTCCGTAGTGAATAGAGTCAACACATTGGAACCAGATTTGGATGGTTCCTATATGTCAGATAATACAAGATATTCAGATCAAGAAAAGACAATTAAATCAGAGGTTGTTGAAGACCCTGTGTGTCAATCTATTAACTTGGGCACCAACGAAACACCACAGCTAATTAAAATATATGCCGGTATTATCGGTACAGAATTGGATGCTTGAAAACAGTTTTTCGTCCATCACAAATCTACCTTTGCGTGGTCATATGTGGATTTGAAAGGGATTTCGATTGATGTGTGTGAGCACTAGATTATTTTGGAGGAGGATGTTATGCCAGTTCGTCAAAGACAACATCGGCTTAACCCAAAATATTTCCTTTTAATGAAAGAGGAATTGGATAAACTTCTTGACGTGAGTTTTATTTATCTTGTTCCGCATAGTACATGGGTGTCACCAATCGTGATGGTACCGAAGAAGAATGGGAAAATCCAAATTTTTCAGGATTTCTAAAAACTTAATGCGGCCACCGAGAAAGATTACTTTCCATTACCTTTTACGGACAGTATGGGTAACAAATTGTCATTATGACTAGGTAGTAAAAGAATAGGAGTGGAGCACCAGTTAAAGTCATTCTGTGGTGTTGTTTTAGATTGGCTTGAGTGCCATTTTCTTATATTTCTTGTATTTTGGAGAATAGTAGTTCCAGTTAAGAGTTAACAGTGAGGAGCCGGTCACAAGTGTCGATTGAAGATATTCCAGAATGGATGAGTCAGCAGCAATAATTGGAACTTCGAGATGCCTAGATCTTGAAACTGGATGCTCAAGTCCGTGAACTAGGCGAGTACAATGAAGACCTTTCAGCTCAATTGAGGCAGGAGCCAATAGAAGGATTGGATGAGGACAAAGATTTGTAGTTGGAATCGGAATTGGTGGAACCAATAACAGATTCTACGGTAATTGATTAATTAAATAGGCCAGAGGGATCGCAATTTTTATAGAGATTTGTTAGATAATTTTTAGATAGGTATCAATTGAGTGTTTACGAGGATGCTCCATAAATAGAAGTAGGACTATGTAGAATAGATATTAATTCGTTTTTGAAAGATATTGGTAAAATATAATAATAGTCCATATAATAGAAAATTCAGGAGGACGGATGAGTGATTTAGTTATTAAAAGTGGTTAATTACAAAATTACGATTAGAATCTCGAGAATCAGGGGAAAGTATATAGGAGTTGTAGAAGTTAATTAAGGTGCCAGATTGTGATAGTCATGAGCCGAGGGCCATCGCTGTGATAGTTGTGAGCCGAGGTAAGCTTGGTGCTACCTCTTTTCTTTTGTTTGTTATTTTCTTTGAATAAGAGGATTGAGAGTTTCTGAATATTGTGAAGTGAATTATGGAATGGAAATTTGATTGGTATTATTTGAGAAGAAGAAAGATTGAATGCTGAAATCTGATTGTAGTTCAGCAGAGAGAATGAGTCTGTGTTTGTGTGAAACACCATAATGTGAATGGCAGTTCTGTGTGAAGAATTTCAGTGATTGGAATGAGGATAATTGTATGTTGAAAGTTGTAAGGGCGCAGTATTACAGTTGGAGATTATGAGGGTGAATATATTGGTGGAAATAGCAGTTATTGGTATGATTGAATTACTGTAAGGAAGAGACCGATAAGGTGAAGGAGGAGATTATAGTTTCCTTGCATGTTCAGATATTGGAAATAGAGACGATATATTCAAGAGGTAATTGATTGTGGACCCTAACGTGAATGCTTAAGCAACTAATCATTCCCCATGTTTGAATTCTCCTATATGGACTTATTCTGGGAGATTTCTTTCGAAATAAGTAAAACGAGCAATCACATGTACCATTAACTACCAACAAGATGATTGGACAACTCTTTTGTCATTTGCAGAGTTTGCTTACAATAACACAATACATTCTTCTATAAAACAAACACCTTTCTGTGCTAATTATGGTTGTCATCCACGACTTGATACTTTTGACTTTTCAAAAGTTGATAATCGAGCTGCAAAAGATTTGGCGATTCATTTGTCACAGCTACATGCAACAATGAAGGCGTAGTTAAAAGAAGCTCAAGAACAACAAAAGGTCAATGCGGATGTCTATCAAAAGGAACAACCACCATTTCACTTAAGTGATAAAGTATGGCTACTTCGTTGTAATATCAAGACCACTCGTCCTTGTGACAAGTTGGACTATCAAAGGCTTGGACTATTTTCTATTTCTGCACAAATCAATCCAATAGTTAGATAGTATACATAGAGACAAGAGAGAAGCCTTCTTCACTCTTGTCAACTCCTTTCTTGCTTCCAATCTAGTTTCAAGGGTCTCTAGTTTTCTTATCTTTTGGCAATAGCCATTCTAGTTTCTTTTTTAAAATACATATAAAGTTATTTCTATTTTGTCATCTTTCTTAAAAAGAAGTCTCACTTGTTCATTTGTCTTTATTATGTCCTTGTCTTTGACAATAGATGATATACTTCAACAAAATCAGAAAAGATAAAAGAATATATATATATATATATATATATATATATGCACACACAAATATATACATATATTTTAAATTTTTAATAAAACCATTTGATTTATTAAATGATGTCAAAATCATAATCCTTTAATACTTGTAATTTTTAAATATTTTCAAAATAAAAAGATATTTTCCAATTTTATTTTTTTATAATTTTATGTGATAAAAATCCTTGTTATAATAAAATAAAGATAATTTTTTATAAAATATCAAAATTTAATAAATTAAAAGATAGTTCTTTTATTTTTATTTTTATTTTTTATTATATTTTTATAAATTGCATATTAAATTATTTGATTAACCTGATAAAGATATTATCATTTATGTGATTACATGATAATTATTAGAAATAGCTTAATATAAATAAAATTAACAAAAAAATAATATTTTAACTTAGTTTTAACTTTTTTTTATATTTAATTTTATTCTACTAGATAGTGATTAGCTTAGGTTAGATTATTCAATTAAAAAAGACAAGTTAAATAAAAAATATATTTTTTATAAATTTTTACGATAAAAAGTAGTTTGATACCACATAAAAGTCTAGACTAAGATTTTATTAGAAAAACCAACTTTTACATAATTAATATGAAACCTCTTATAAAAATAATACAAAATATACTAGTTTTTATTTAATAATTTTACAATTAATTTAAATTATTATTTATAATTAAAAAAATTAATTTAATATTTTATGTAGCTTATTTATCATCTAATAATTTCTAAAAAATATCAATAGATACAAAGTTAAATTTTTAAAAATAATATTTTTTTAATATTGCATAACAAGAAAATACATAAATAAACGTTAAATTATTATTTATTATATTTTTATCTTTAAATATAAATAAATTAATAAACTTATTAATATTATAATAAGTATGTAGTCTTTATTTCTTTATCTTTTTTTGGCATGCATAGTGGTAGTTTAAAATAATATAATATTTATTTAATCATATATATATATATATATATATATATATATATATATATTTTCGAAGTTGGATTCTAAGTGATGTTATAACAATTATTTTTTATCAATCTTATCTATCTAGATAAAATTATAATTTTGTCTTTAAATTATCAAAGATATTCTTTAATAAAAATAGACATATATTATGAAATAATATAGGAATTTATTATAAAGAAGAAATTTATTTAAATAATTTTAAGTTTATATATATATATATATATATATATATATATCTATAATTAATTTTTCTTTTAAAAAATTAATGATATTTATTTGTAAATAAAAATAAAACAAGCATAAAAATTATAATTAATATATTTAAAATAAAACAAGTTAATTATAAATTTTTTTGTATAAACAAAGATTGTTATATACAACATTTCGAGTGCTACCAAGTAATTATAAAGTATGTAATCTAAATGAAATACAAATTCACAATCAATACACTTTTACGTACCTTCTTTAGCTAATTAAGAGTTCTTTCATTCAACTAGGACTATAAAACACATATAGTGAATGATGAATGCTACAATAATGTTCTACCAAAATATACTCATCTAGGCTAATGTTGTTGTAGCTAGGCCACCAAAATGTGTATCAAATTCAAGAAAAAAACCTTCAATTCTTATCAATAAATAAGATATAGCTGAAAGTTTTTTTATAACTAGGATAAATCTAATCTCTTGAAGGAAGAGTCAAAAGAGATAGTGTCAAGCATTTCATATGCTATCTACATTGGCATTAATTATACAAAATCATGGTAGTAGCCTCTTCGTTCTCACCATATATAAAACAAGGAAGATTAATCAACATAACTATCAATTTAGGATGTATATAATCATCAATATGAAGATCATAAGAAGTCAATTCTTTGAATGCTCTTACCATTCTTATCCATCCTATTACAAATATACTTATAGTTACTTAAATAATATGAATAAAAAGAAATAGATAAAATAAGTTAATTTGATAATATCCTATGGAATAACTTTATAGAAGCTTCATAGATGTGGCTTCATCTTTATACATGTCTATAGGTGATTGGTAGGTTAAAAATTTGGCCAAGAAATTAGCCATATATCATATATATTGATACAAGCAAACAATATGGTATACATATAAAAAACTTGCCTTATAAGTTAAGATATAAATCTTGCAAATTGAACATGTATTAGAGGCCTTATAAAAGGTTGTCACATAGCTCTTAGGTAGATAGTATATATAGAGGCAAGAATAAAGCCTTCTTCATTCTTGTCAATTCTTTTCTCGCTTCTAGTGTAATTTTAAGAGTTTCTAATTTTCTAGCCTTAGATAATAGTCATTTTAATTTTTTTATTAATTATATTTACTTTCTTATTTCTAATTTTTTATCTCTCTTTGATTCATTTTTCACTTATTTATATATCTTCTTTGAGTTCTTATCCTTGATAAATTGACAAGAGTTCTAACTCATTATTCTTTCTTTTTTTTTAGAAGTGAGTAGATTATCTCACTTCTATTGTTGTATTTTGAAGGTTACAAATTATCCACCTTGAATTAAAATTTATTTTTTTAATACTAATTTTATACTTAAAGATAATAGATTATCTTTATTTTTGAAAATTCTCATTTGATATTAGAAGTTGGAGATTTTCTTCATCTAATTTGATTTGTGGATTTATTAAGTTGTTTGAAATAGAAAAAAAAATCATGGATGATAGACTTGGTAAAAGTAAGAATAAATTTGTAACTATAGTAGATCTTCATAATCTTATCAATACTCTTAGGATAGAAATTTCATGCATCACCATTACCAATTATAGAAGTATTAAAGAAATATAATAAGTAAGATTTAAATAAATAAAAATCAGAATAGTTATATATAAGAGAAGTGTGGAATAAGATGCCTCTTTTTTCTAACATCCGTTACTTGTACAAAGAATTTATATCTATTATAGTTGAATTTCATCTATAATCATCTTCATTCATCCAACTTAATTCTAGATTCTTCTTAATTTAGTTGCCATATCAAATCCTAGCTACTACATTAGTAAATTATCTTCATTCTTTTATTACCATTTAACTATTAATAATTTATTTAAGATAATTATATTTTATTCTTATTTTAACACTCCTACTTTTCTATTGATTAAAAGATTTTAAACCTAGTACTTTTGTCAACTTTTGATACATATCCTTTATTAATATTTTTGTTAGTGAATTACCAAGCATATCTTCCATTGCATAATATTTTATGTCAATCACTCCCATTTTGATCTTCTCTCTTATGAAGTGATGTTGAATGTTAATATGCTTGGTTCTTAAGTGATGCTTTGGATTATTTACAAAAGAAAAACATCTTTGATTATCATACTTCATTGGAGTTGCTTTTAATTGCACAAGTCCAATGTCTTCTAAAATTTATCTTAGTCAAATTGCCTCTATTGCATCTTGACTTGCTGCTATGTATTCCACCTCTATTTTGGACCTTGCAATTGTTGATTGTCTCTTCTAATTCCATGAGATTATTTCCACTCCAACAAAGAACATATATCTTGTTGTTGACCTTCTATCATTTGCATCTTTAATCCAATCCGCATTACAATAATTATGTAATATAATATTATTTCCTTTAAGATATAATTTGAAGTTCAAAATGCCTTTCAAGTATTTTATAATCCTTGAGATGGTTGTTCAATGGATTGGTCTAACCTTTGGCATGTATTGATTCACAACACTCATTGCATAGGTAAGATCCATCATTGTGCCAACCATTACATATATAAGTGAGCCTACCACTATTTTATATAGAATATCTTTCATTTCATCTTTACCTTTAGCAAAATCTTTATCCGTGAGCTTCACCAACTTCAAATTGGCCTCCAAAGGTGTTTCAATGGATTTGCACTCCTCCATGTTGAATTGTTTTAATACCTTTTCAATGTACTTGCTTTGGCTCATTATAATAGTCTTGTTACTATAATCTCTTATAAACTCCACTCCTAAATAATAATGGAGCTCTCCCAAATCACTCATCTTATACTCTTTTTCTAACTTTGTCTTCAATCGATCAATCTTTTTTATAATATTACTTCATCTTTAAGTACTCATGAGCATTCTTATGCTCTAAAAATTCTATATCACAATTTTTGATGATCTTCTTGGTATCCAAACATATTAGCCTATATGGATTGGCACCTTCACAATATTTAAAAAATATATATTTGTATCTTTTACATGAAGTTTAGACCTCATATAATTTGATACTTTTGCATAAGCAATGCATCTAAAGGTCTTTATATGTGAAACAGAAGGTTTCTTCCCACTCCATGCTTCTTCTAGAGTTATTGATGTGAGTGCACTTATAGAGTACTTATTCCTTATATATATTGCATTCACTATGGCTTCTATTCAAAATTCATATCTAAGATATTGAGTATATAGCATATTCCTTGTCATCTCTACAATGATTTAATTTACTCTTTCAGTAACTTTATTTTGTTATAGAATATAAAAAATAGAAGTTTATCTTATAATACCTTGAATCTTCAAGAAGTCATCAAAATACTTTGATATATACTCACCTTCATTGTCTGTATATAATATTTTGATCTTACACTTACATTTCTTTTCTACAAGTGCCTTAAACTCGTTAAATCTTAAAAAATATTCATTCTTGGATTTGAGGATGAAAATCCACATCTTCTTTAAAAAATCATCAATAAATGTTATAAAGTACCTTGTTCCTCTAATTGATGGTGTCTTCATTGGTCCATAAACATCCAAATGTACAATCTCCAACAACTTACTTGCATGTGTTGTAACTCTATTTGAAAATGAGGTCCTTTATTTTTTGCCTTGGATATAATCTTTATAAGTAAGTATCATGTCATTGTGGCTAAATTGACCAAGATTTAAGCCACTTACTATGGATTGAAGTTTCTTCATGCTTTTGGCATTTAAATGATTAAGGTATTGATGTTAAATGCCAGATTTGTCTTGATCATATGAAAATTCAACTAAAGCAGCTACTTCAATTCCATTCACTTTCTTATACTTGATAAAGTAGAGGTTTCTATCTCTAAAGTCCTTGAAAATATTATCTCCATCCAATGTTTTTAAAAAATATTCATTCTTATCAAAGTGCACCTTATAATCATGTAAAACTAATTTATTTATCAAAAAAAGTTTTTTTTTTTTTTTTTTTTTTTTTTTTTTTTTTAAATTTTTATCTTAGGTACATGTAAGTTTTCTTTTAATTTTATCCTCTTAGTTTTTCCTTTTAAAACAATCTCTACTACAATGGAGCCCATTCTAATGGCTTGTACCATGCTATTATCTCCTACAAAAATATTTGTTGTTGAAATTTCATCATAAGTGTCAAATGAATACTTGTATGGAGTTGTGAATCATCAAATTGACTCATTAGTTGTTTTAGGACAAAAAAATACATGTAAAGTGCCAAAATTACAATTTTTAGGTGAAGATGTACTTAAATGATGTTAAAAGAAGGAAAACAGTATTAGTAGAGAAGAAATAGAGTCTTAATAAGTCTTAGAGTCAATTAGTTTAGTTGGTTTGGGATTTTTATTTATTATTGAGTAGTGAAGATTAATTATTAAGTTCAATATTTCTATTTTTCTTCTATTTATATATATTAATTATAAGAAAAAACTATAAATATTAGTTAGTAGTTAGAAGAAGCATGAGAAAGAACCTCATGTCTTTTTAGTTAGTTGTATAGAAAGTAAGATTTATGATAGATTTAAATTAATTTTATTACTATAAAAATCATCAAGGTAGGAAATTATAGCCTTCAATTTATATTATTATTATAAAACCATTATAAGAATTTTTAGAATTTATTTAAAACTTATTTAGAATTTTTTAAGAATTTTTAGAGCAATTTTGAAGACTTTGGTAGAAATGAGTTTTACTACTTTGGGATCCATTATGAAGAAATGGAGCAAGATTTGAATGCAATCAAAGGTTTCTAGGATAATTGTATTTTTTAAAACATCATGGTGAAGTCAAAAATACAGAATTATGGATTTTACTAGTAGAAATTAGGAGGACTAGCAGTTAGTATAGTTTTTAAAAGAAGAGAGGTGTATAATTCCCATATGGGTTGTAGCACCTTGAAGGTAGTTAGGAAGATAAGACTAAGGCTTCATGGCCTCTCTTAAAAACCATTAACACTACTTATGAGCCTTGGTGAAGCTCGAACTTCGGATTTCTTAAGCAAGTTATCCTTAAGATAAAAATTATTTACTTGATTTTTTATTTATTTACTTTTTATTTTTTAAACCTTCATAACTTACTCATAGTAACTTAGATGTATATGTTTCTTATACCATTGGAAAGATAAAAAAATTAAATTTCTAAAAATATATTTTTTATTTTTATTTTTTATTTTTTATTAGATAAAAATTTAATGAACAGACTGTGATTAGTTTTATAGTATACAATTGTTTAATTGAACTTGTTCCACTTTTTTTATGTTTTGCTTTTTTTGTTCTTATTCTTATTATTTTCACTTCAAACCATCCATTATAAGTAACTTTTAATTGAGGCCATCTTGTAATTGAATTAAGTAGTGAATTTTATACTTACAAGAGTTATGTACTTGATGGCTTTCAGATTAACAATTGACTTGGATATGGTAGCTATAGAAATACCTTCACTTATCATGAATGCAAAATCATTTCCTCTAAATTTCTCATGTATATTTTTGGTACTTTTTCTATCTTTTTTTTTTGCTTTATAGTAATTTTGTATAAAGTGACTTGATTTTTTATAAATGAAGTAAGTTATCACATTGCAACATTAACTAGAGTAGCTTTTCTTTCCTTGTCTTGAAAGAAGATCCAAATCTTTACTTTGAGGCTCTTTTTCTTTCCTCTTGGTTACTTCATAGCCAAGTCTTGCCATTATATAGTCTATTATAAGTTCTTTTAATTTAAAAGACTCCAATGCCAAAATAAGATAGTTATAAGATTCAAAAAGGCTCATAAGTAAGTTCATGACAATGTCACTTTCTTCTAAAGGCTTATCAATAATTGCTAGTTGGTTTGTAAGATTCTTTACTTTATTGATATGAGCCATGAGGTCTTCATCTTCTTCTATCTTGTAAATGAAGAATTTCTTCCTTGTGAAGATGATATTAGATAATTTCTTACTCTCATATATGTTTCAAAGAATCTTCCATACTTTAGTTGGTCTTTTACAAGAAATAATATGAGAAAATTTGGCTTCATCCAAATTAGTGGTAATTATGCCAAAAGCCTTCTTATAATGTCTTTTATAGTCCTTCTTCTTTTTAGCATCTATATGTATACTTAGAGGCTCTTTGTTTTCATCTAAAATGTTTCAAAAATCTAAAGATGCCAACAAAAGCTCTATTTTGATCTTTCAATGGTAGAAATTATCTTCTCTAAATTTTACAATCATTTTCAAATCTTCACCCTCATTAGAAGCCATTCCTAAGAGGAGTTCTATTAAAAAATATTAAAAAATAGAGTCTCTATGTGCTGAAAATTATCAAATCAATTTGACATTAGCAGAATCTTAGAATGCCCTCTTATATATAATAGAGTGCTTTCTTATTCAAAACACTCTCAAATCAAGTTTTCAAGCTTTAAAAAATATATGCATTATAAAAAATCTTACTATCTAGATCTCCTATTCATTCAAACTACTTATTTTACAATACACAAAAGGTAAGTAAAACAAATTCAAAAATAAAAAAAGACACTATCAAGGTCTTTTTTTAAGGTCTTAAATCTACAATCCTTAGAATTAAAAAGCCTCTAAATAATATCAAAGATCTATAAGGTCAAAATCAGCATCTTGTCATGCCAAAATATAAGTTTAGTTTTTACAAACTTTAACATCAGCAAATACCATAAGATCTATTCCACATAAGTACAATCACTAGAGAAGAACATCAACTTATTTGAATGGCACAAAAAAGTGTGTGTGGATCCATAATCTATTGAAGAAATACAATAAATAAGATATAAATAAGTAGAAATTAGAATGGTAACACATAAGAGAAGTGTAGGATGAGATGCCTCTTTCTTCTAACATCTATTACTTATAGGAGGAATTTACATCTATTGTAGTCAAATTTCATCTATAATCATCTTTATTTATCCAATTTAATCCTAGATTCTTCTTAACTTAGCTACCACATCAAATCCTAGCCACCACATTACTAATTTATTATTATTCTTTATTATTGTTTGATCATTAGTAACTTATTTAAGATAATTATATTTTATTTTTATTTTTTAAAAAAATACTATTCTTATATCTATAAAAAAAATCTAAATCTATGCTAAAAAATTATACAATTGAAAGAAGTAAGTAAAATGACTTCACAACTTACTTTCTTCTACAAGCACAAGAAAAGAAAAGATTAGTATGCCTAAAAAGTTTAATAGAATAAGATCAAAATTTTGAAGATTTTTACAAAAAATCAAGCTCTATATAAATTTGCATTCTTTCCAATACCTTGATAGATTTAATCAAGTTTGATTTATATATGCACTTCTATTTGAAAGTGCTCTTTTTTAATTTGTACCTTTGATAGAAAAGATTTATGGCTCTTTTATAATTTGAATTCATTCTTAGAAGTATTTTTAGCCACATTTAAAAAAAAGTGATTAAAAAAGAATAGCAAAGATCAAGCTCTTATCTTTACAATAAGCATCACAACCAAGTATCATATATACTATTAAATTCCAAAACCTTACTTATGACATAGAGTGAAACAATAAAGTCCTTATCAATCAATTTCAATATGGATGAAAGAATAAAATGAAAGATTTATTATTGAAAATGCTAAAAGTTTTTTTTTTTAGAATAATTTATTACTCAAGCCATTACATACAACAATCAATTATTTGAAAAGTGTCAAGAATAAAAATTTAGCTAGAAGAATAAATCAAGTTATATTCTTCATATTCATAGGTGAAAAAATATAATCTTTAGATAGATTAGATTTTTTATAACCTTGATTTTTATTGTAATTTAATCTAATTTTATTTTAATCAAATAAAAGTATAAAAGTCTAGTACATCCAAATCTCTACTAGTAGGTACAAGAACTTTCATGCATGTGGCAAAAGATGACCCTTCTTTTACTATATATACCCTATTTATTTTTGATAGTAGAAAGTTATTAAATAATATCTTTAGCTTCTATTTATATTTCTATAATATTTTTTAAAAAAATATACAAATATTTTTCTAAAGTATTGACCTTATAATTGTTCAATTACTCTTTAAGAAAGAATTCAACTGTTATTTGGACTAATCTATAGCTTATTATAAAATGAATTACGTGTACTAAAAGAGTATATTAATGAGAACTTGACTAAGAACTTCATATGCCATTTAAAATCTCTAACAAGATCTCTTATCTTCTTTATAAAAAAAATTGATGGATTTCTATAGATATTCTTTACTTCTAATTTTAAGACTTTTTGACCAATTCAATCAAGCAAAGATCTACACAAAATTATATTTATATAAAACATATAACTTGGTCTACATCAAAGAAAGAGATGAATTAAAGATTTCTTTTTAAATTAAATATGGACATTTCAAATATAATGTCATATCTTTTGGACTCACAAATGTACCAATCCATCTTCAACATCTTATGAATTACTTTTTTTTTTTAAATATCTTGATGATTTTATTATTCACTATTTAAATGATATTTTAATCTATTTTAAAAATATAAAAGAACATGAACATATTTTCGTGTATTATAAAAACTTAGAGATACAAGATTATATGCCAAGATAGAAAAGTATGTATTCTACACTACTCAAATTAATTTCCTATGATACATCATGTCAACAAAGGTCTTATGATGGATCTCAAGAAGGTCTAGACTATCACAGATTAGAAGATACCAAGAATAATAAAAGATATGTAATACTTTTGGACTTTTTCAATTACTACCAAATCTTCATCAAGAAATTTTTTAAATTTGTAGCTCTACTTATATATTTAACTTATAAAAACAAACTTGAGTGATGTAAAGAAGCTAAAGCATCATTTGATGCTTTGAAGAAGAAATTTATTTCTACACCAATCTTGTATTATATTGACTTCTCTAAGGCATTTTTTTATGGAAAAAAATGTAACAAATTTTGCTTTGGATGTGATATTATCACAAATGGGAGAAATTATTAAATTCCATCCAATAGCTTTCAATTCCAAGAAATATTTAGCATCAAAGATTAACTAAAAAATCCACATTAAAGAGCTTTTTATAATTATAGATTATTTTTATAAAAAAAAAATATGTACGTATGTTTTAAGTTTTTCATGATTTTTCAACAATAGGACATTTTAGATACAATAAGACTTTAGAGCTAATAGCAAGAGATTTTTGGTGGCCAAAAATATAAAAGGCTATGAAAGACTTTGTATAATTATGTGATATTTGCTTTAGGTCAAAAGCTCCTTATCATTGATCTTATATACTTCTTCAACCATTGCCTATATCAAAACAACCATGGTCTTTTGTTTCTATGGATTTTATTACGGACCTCTTAAGTTCAAGTTCATATGATTTTATATTCATGATAGAAGATCATTTCATCAAAATGACATATTTTTTATTATATATAAAATTTATCTTAGATGAAGAAACAGCTAAGCTTTTTTTTGATAATATCTATTGCTATTATAAATCATAAAAAGATATTATATCAAATAGAAGGATACAATTTGTATTAAGATTTAAAAAAATCCTTGTTAAGATATTGATGGAAGATATAAAATTATCTTTAGCCTTTTATTGTCAAATTGATGGACAAACAAAATAAGTCAATTATTAGTAATATTTAAAATATACTATGAACTATCATAAAAATAATTAGATAATTCTTTTTCCATTAGTAGATTTTATGTATAATAATTTAGTACATTCTTCTACTCAATAAATACCTTTTTTTTACCAATTATGCTTATTATCTACAACTTGATACTTTTGACTTTTTAAAAGTTGATTATCCTATAGTATGAGCTAAAATAAACTTCTATTATAACAAGTGAATTAATTAGTTTAGTTTAATAAATTATGATTCTTATTTAAATTCTAATAAAATCATTCTTTAATCATATTAAAACATCCAAGTCATTAAGAAAAATATTTATTATGAACTCACTTACAATAAAAAATTATTCACAAAATGCATACCAAGAAATTTCTTTTTTTAATTTGAATTTAATTTATTTTTTATTTTTTATTTTATTTTATTTTTTTATATTTATTTTTAATACTAATTTTTTATTTTAACTTTAAATTAACATTCATCCATCAATAAAAATTTATCCTTAAATGACTATTCTTCCAAATATTATAATTCATCAAAGTATAAAAAATTCATGTATATAATTTTATCTAATTTAAATTTTTTCATTCAATTTCAATTGTTCATCCAACTTATCTAATTTAATCTTAATCCTAATTCAATTAAATTCTAATTATATTTATTTAAATTTATTTTACTCAACTTAGTATAAGTCACCTTCTAAAGATTCCTCATTGGGCAAGAATAGTTTATCTAGGTCATCATTGATAAAAAAAAATAGACTGCTATTTTCAATCATGACTCCAACCACCATAGAATTCTATGTATATATGCTAGAAGTAGTAAGCCTTATGGTCTCCTTTTAGATTCTAAATCACTTCAGCTTTGAACTTTATAGTACTCAATTAAACATTGTTCATAACCTTCTCTTTACCTCCAAGTGTAGCAAGCCACAATGTAAGTTCATGCCCATGATGTTCAAGTGTTTGTAATTCACAATGCTTTATTCACCATCTAAAGAAACCTCCAACACAAGCTTTTTTTTAAAACATGGCACCTATGTCCTCTGCTTGAAAAAACTATAACTTTGAATGCTTTATGGTAATCCTATCACTATGTATCTTAAAAATACATCTTTGAACTTTTTTTTAGAATTACAAAAAAGATTAATTCTTCTTATTTGTAATCTTGTTCTAACTAAGTGATAATAATTATTTTTTTAATGGATCCTTTTAAAAGAATATACCATCATAAATGCAATGTTGTAGAATGTATAAGCTTCTAAGATATTATAGGTACTATTATTGAGGTAGCTTTAAAAAATACAAGAATATAATACTTAATATTGTTATTAATACTAGTATCAAGGACATGAATCTTGAAAAAAGAAATCCTCAATATATTCTTATGTCACTCAAGAGGACTAAAAAATCATTCAAAGATAATATAGTATTAAATTAGAATAGTTATTGCCAAAGACAAGAAGCCTAAAAAGTCTTAAAATAAGACTAAAGACTAAAAAGACATTGACAACAATGAAGAAGGCTTTATTCTTGCTTCCATATATATTCTTAACTAAGAGCTATATAGCAATGTCTTATAGAACCTCCATAACTTGTTGATTTTGTAAGACATATATCTTAACTTGCAAGATAAGTTTTCTATATGTATGCCACATAGTCAGCTAATTTTATAAACTACTAACATGTGATTAACTTGTTGACCAAGTTTCTAATCTATCAATCAACTACAAATACATGTAAAGTCAAAAGTAGCATCTATGAAGCTTTTAGGAAGCTTATCTAAAAAATATTATGAAATAAATCTACTTTTATTTACTTCTACTTAATCATAAAGGTAAATATTAGAGTAAGTATGTATATTAATGATATTATTTTCTCTTCTAGGGACAAGTTCCATAAAGAGCTGTCATCATATATTGAAAAAATTTAAGGTGTGACAAATTATGTTTGACACATATTTTGATCTTTGTTTTCTTTGAAGATGGTTGAAAGGTCCTCTTAGCCATTAATAGTATCTCATACTAGCACAAAAAGACCACCTTGTTATTTGATTATTATTGAGGCCTTTATAACTACCTTTAAATAAAATATTTGGAATACTGCCAAGAGTAGTTCTTACTTTTAATAAAATCATCAATTATTAGGAGTCTCTTCCAAGATCATTATATCAAAATATATTATATCTTATCATTTATTCAAGAAAAGATATATCATTCTTCCAGATTTTCATCTTGATTTTATTATCTTAAAGATTCTAACAATTAAAATATCTCATTTAATAAGTCAACAAGTGATAGTTCTTGAATTGAATTTGTTGGTTATTGGTTCTCTATCTATTTAGTGTCATAAATATATAAAAGTACCAAATAAGAGTATAAAGTAGAATGCTATCTTCTTTGGATCTTGTTTCTTTTATAGCAAAGATTTGCTATTCTTCATCTTAGTTATGATGGATGCTGTGAGTGAAAAGTCCCACCCTTCTTTGTTGCATTTACAAGATTCTTTTCTGGCTCCTATGTGCATTCACTAATATCATATCCATTATTATATTATATGTATTCTTACTTGAGAATGCATTGAGCACCTAACTATTGAAGATAAGTAAGAATACAAGAATAATCCTACTAAGTCTAATAGAATCTTAAATAATCTTAAGTAGACCTCAATAATCCTAATTAAACTTTTATCAATGCGAAATAAATTTTAAAAAATTTATAAAAGAAATATAAAGAAATCTCAAACTAATTCCAATGAAAAAATAACAAGAAATTTGAAAGAAATGTAAAAATAAAACTTTAAAGAAATTACAATAATCTTCAAGAAATATAAGAAATAAAAAATTATAAATAAATAAAAAAAATCATATAAAAATATTAAAAATATAAATTCTAATATAATTCTAATTAAAATTCTAATTGAACTTTAATCAAATCCTACATCAAATCCTAATGAAATTCTAATAAAATTCTAAATTCTGAACAAACTCTAAAAAGATTCTAATCAATTTTTAGTCAAGT
The DNA here is from genome assembly GCF_059467195.1 of Physcomitrium patens. Lineage (NCBI taxonomy): Eukaryota > Viridiplantae > Streptophyta > Bryopsida > Funariales > Funariaceae > Physcomitrium > Physcomitrium patens. Next base: position 12,477,122 of record NC_143423.1, on the reverse strand, counting down.
TTTAAATCAAATTCCTAGAAAATCTTAATCCTAATCAAACCTTAGACCGAATCCTAAGTTCTAATCAAACCATAGATAAACCTTTAAGTAAATCCTATGGAAAATTGAAACTTCAACAAATAATGATCAAATCATTGATATCAATTCAAAATTTACACACTCCTTAATATCTTAGTAATGAAAAAGAATAGAAAAGATGAAATTGATCACACTTACTAATTGAAAAGAATGCAAGATAATCCAATCAGGTAATGGATAGCCTCCTACTCCAATCTAAATACTAAACTTCTAATACCAATATCTTCTTCTTGAATTGTTGAATTGCTTTCAAATTTCATCTAAACATTGAAAATTGAGTCTAATATCCATACAAAAAATACACTTTAATCTAACTGACAAATTATTGAAGATCTTAGAAATATTCAGCAATCCTAAAAACTCTAATTTTTGAGAACTCAACCTACAAAAACCTTCACATAATTTAATCTAATTATTTGATTGACTTCAAAATTTTTATACATAGTTATAACTAGTATATTAATATACTGTCCAAAATTCATTTGTATATACACCACATAACTTAAAAGTAGATTTGAGCAAAGTTTACCTCAAGAAGCAAAGAATTGTTACTTGGAGAAGATTAATTATCAACCTAGATTGAAATCAAATCTTGAGACACAAAACCATACACCTACAGTGATTCAAGGGCTCTTTGATAGATCAAAGAATATAATTTAGAAGTAAAATTGAAGAGAGATTTTTGGGCATTAATTTTATGTGAGTTAAATCAATATTGAGTTTTACTACTTAAATTCTTCCTACATATGCTTATATCATTCAAATTTTCAATCTACTTTGTTTTATCTTATTTATGGCTCTAAAAAATAAATAGAAGCTTATTTCATAAAAAATCAATATTAACACTTTATAGTTTTACTATCTTTTTGACTATTATCTATATTTCTAAGATAATTTGTTATAATATAAGATTTTCTGTAATATCAATTAAAATATTTTATAATATAATTTTTTCTTCTTTCTTTCTTTTATTAGCCATATTACATTACAATATCTACCTCCCTTGAACCTGTGCATCTTCTAACATGTGCCAAATTTTCTTCATTACATTGATATAGCATATTCTTCATCTTTGTCAAATTCTTGATCTTTGATTTTCTCCTCCACTTTCATTTTAATATCTTATAATGGATTTTTTTCTCTATTAAAATAAAGGTCTTCACCTCTTTATTCAAATAACTTATTTATTATAGGTATCTTTGATTTTATACCATCAAGTTCTTATAATAAGTATATTCTATCATCATATACTTGTTTGAAAATATAAGGCCCAAACTATCTCTTTGCAAACTTCTTTGTTGTGCTATGTTGGTTGTCCAAGCTACTATCATGAATTAATACCCAATCACCATCTTCAATTGCTTTAGATTATAATTAATGTTTTTTTTATCAAATATTTTTTAATTTTTTTTCCTTGCTTCTTTCAACTTTTTTATTACTACTTAAATATTATTAGGACTTCTTTCTAATTGTTGAGTTTGTAATGCTAAAATTTCTTTTCTATTGATATCATCCTTCTAAGGCAATACATCTCATTTAAGTACTACTTCTTCTATTGGCATTATTGATTTTTGTCCATACATTAATTCAAAAGGTATATAATTTGTTACTAAACTATGAATTGTGTAATCTATCCATTGTATAAATGTTAGTAGTTTAGGCCATTCATGTACTTTGCCATTGCATGACTTTACTTATGCCTTAATAATAAGTGAATGTCCACGCTTACTTTTACCATTACCTTTTAGATTATATGATATTATTAAAAAAAATAAATTCCTATTCTACAAAAAAATTCTTATACTTTTTTTGCATCCAAATTATTCTTATCACCTATAATTTTTTTAATACAACCATAGCAACAAATAACATCTTTCAATAAAAATTGGTGTACACCTTCTATATTCTTTGTTTTTAATACTCATCCTTCAACTATATTTGATAAGCTTCATATAAAAGTATAAAATACTTCATTTTTTTGAGTTTCATAGGCATTACTATTAAATCTACTACCCACTTATAATTTCAAGCTAAAAAATATGTTGAATGTAATCCATCTTGATACCAAATGTTTAAATATACTCGGCAAGTTCCATAAGATCCTACAAAATTTGCTACATATTTTGTACATATCCTTCCACTAATATTTTTTTTTAACTTAATAAATTTTGCCTAACTATTCCAATGCCCTATCCATAAACTTTCATAAAATTCTTTAATAATCTTTTCATGAACTTCTAAACTACATATTACCTATCATGATACTTCTTCTCTTTTTTTTGGATGCTTAAATAAATATCCATCACATAAAAAATATCCATAGGCTTTCTTATGGATTTTCTTGAATTTTTGATCTATTGATATTTTATTTTTTTTATTTTAATGTACTTAAATATCTTCAAACATCTTTTCATTCTTCTTCATATAATTCTCTTAAAAATATTTTCAATGGTATATTCAAACATACACCTTTTTTTTTTGATAATATATTATTATAAAAATTTGTATCCACATCATCTTTTAAATCAATCATATCTTCCTCATCATAGTACCTTGCTCTTGATAACATATCTACAACTATTTCTTTTCCTACAATGTATTTAAATTCTAAATTTATAGATTTGATATATGTTATTTATCTTAACATAGAAATAGAAAAAGTTGAATAATTTATAATTATATCTAATAAAAATAGATAATCTATTTCTATAACTATTGATGTAATAATCAAGTATTTTTTTTTCCATAGGAATTACTACACCTCATAATTCTCTTCCGATTTTTGCATACGTCCTCTACCTAGAATTCAAATCTTTGTTTCAAACCTTACTACATATCTATTCTCTTGTTCATCATCTTATTCAATTGCTCAATCTATTTTGATTGAACTTGCATCAATTGTTAATATCACTAGCCTTCTATATTCATAATTTACTTTCTTCAAAGTTAGAAGTAAAAAAAGAATTTCTTTCAATTTTTCTATAGCTTTTTTTTTCTTCTTTCTATTGAATTTTTTTATTTTTTTAATAATTCATATAATAGGTTTGCTACATGTGAAAAATGAGGTATCTATATATAATAGAAAATACATGCTTTTAAAACCTTTTGAATTTTTTCATGTTTGTATATTCTTTTATGTTAATAATACCAACCTTTTTCATATTTGGCTTGTATCTATAAAATCCATATATATGTCCTAGTACCAAAACTTCTTTTATTCTAAATATTAATTTTGCTCCTAATAAGGTTAAATGAACTTCTTCTAACCTTATCAAAATCTTCTCACAATCATGAATATGATTGACCACAAACTTTCTACATCTCTTTGAATCCAATGTTATATCTTTTTTTTCTTCTTCACATTTCTTAATTTACTCATCATCTAAAAAAAATATTATTATTCTTAAAATAATTTTTTTTAATATCTTATGCATTCCATTCATCATATGTGCCACAAAATTTTTAGCCCTTTGTAATAATTTCCATGTTTTGACTAATCCTAATGGTATCTTCATAATTATTAAATATCTATTTTATATTGCTAATTCAAATTGATCATATCTTGAATAAAGTTTTTTTATAGAGTAAATTGCTTTTCTTACAAATGCCTCTACAAACTCATCTACAATTGAACTTAAATCCATATTTCTAATAATTATTTTATTTATTAATTGCATATCTTGAATAAACCTTAATGTCCCATTTTTCTTAAGTATTGTGAACCACCAATTAAAATATGGTACAATAGACGGTTCTAAAATTTCTTTTGTAATCTTTTTATTGAATAATTTTATTAGCATTGGCAAATGGGTCTTGGGAATAAGAATTAGCCTCAAATTCTATGGTTCATGTGGAATTATGAAAATAACCATAGGTGCTATAATACTTAGATCAATGTACCCTCTTTTATATGATTCAAATGCAAATGCATTACTATGTTGTGAAAGCATTTCTTTAAAACATCTCTCTTCATCCCTTGTTAAAATAATTTCACATCCAACTCTCAAACCATCTAATATTAATTTATCCTTGAATTTATGATTTTTTTTTTTGAAATTTTAAATTAGATTACATAGAAGCCTTCTCAATCCTTCCTTCAAAATCCAATGACAGTGGCAATGCTACTGATTTAACCCTATTTTTGCAATGGTCTTATATTTTATATTTACTTTTACTTCATACTTATCCACACATTCTTTTATTTCATCATAAAACTATTTATAATTTACGTTTATTATCTTATCACCACCTTCAAAATCTAAATCCAATAACATTTATAAATTATTCATAGTATCACCAAAGCAAGATTCTTCAAATACCTCTAATATATATTTATCTTCATTAATTATTTCACATTTTTATTAATTCATATTCCATATTTTTACTATTTTTCTTTTAAATTCTTTCCAAATTATTTATATTTTTTAGTGAAATATATCCATCCTATGATAATTTTATAATGGCTTCATTTCTTTTATTAAATAAGAAACTATCACCACTTCTACTATTGCATCTCTATTTTATAATGGCCTCTAATAAAAATCCTTTAAGTTGTCTAGATTTTCAAATTATTTTTATATCTTTAGCAAAGGTTGCTCCCTGAAAATAACTCAATTTCTTTCATGATTTGTACAAATTGTCAAAAATTATACCACCTTCTTTCCATCTTAACTTCTTATCTTTACATAGGTCAAACCATCATCCATTATCGTTTTTTCTATTTATATAGCAATATAATATGGTTGTTCTAATATAATAAGATATTGAGATATGATTTGCACAAAGAAATTTTATTCATGAATAATATCTCCTATCATCACCTTGATATTTAGACTAGTTTCATACAAATCTCCCTTTGAATTATTTGGTGCTCTTATTATTCATCCATGTTTAATATCAATAGGCCATTTTCTCGTTTTATAAAATTCTTTTGATATAAAATTTATTTTAAAACCATAATCAATTAATGCTATAATTGATTCTTTTAAATCTTTCAATTTTACCAAAGTTTCTATAGTAGCCTTTATCCAATGACTTTGAGAATAATGACTAGAAGCTTAGATCTCATCTTCTTTTTTTTTGTAAATCTTACTTGGGAGACATCTCCAAAAAAATTATATTTTATTTTCTTCATCTTGATTGCTTTCTATTGCTCTTATTCTTTATATATTTGATATCATAGTATCTCTTATAGATTGTCATTTTTTCTTTATTAAGTCAATAACAACTTCATAAAATTTATACTGAGAAATTTCTAAAATTTTATCAATTAAGAATTCAACTTTTTTACTTAAAATCCACTCCTCCAATATCTTCTTCAAATCTATAGCAACTTTAATATATAATTGTAATTTATAAGTATGTGCATTTGTTTTTTCTTTCATAATTTTTCTTTCTTTTGTAGAAATATTTTTAGTTGCCTCTTTATGCATAAGATCTTTTTTTTGTCATGTTTTTTTCCTCTTTGTATTGGTAATGCATAAAATTTTCATCCTAACAATGTTGACAAATTTGTAAAGATCTACAATACTTGTAAATTTATTTTTAATTTTTCCAAGTGTAATATCTAAGATTCTTCTTTCCATTTCAAATAACTTAGTAATCTATAAATCAAATTGGAAAAAGGCAATCGTCAATCTCTAATATTGTTAGGGACATAGTCCTTAGAACCTTCTAGAGACAAGTTTTTAGAACCTTCTAGAAGCAAGTCTCTGGTATCTTCTAGAAGCTTCCTAGTTGATGGAAATTGCTTGAGAAGCTTCGTAGTTAGTAGAAGATGTTAGGGATATAGTCCTTAGAACCTTCTAGAGACAAGTTTCTAGAACCTTCTAGAAGTAAGTCTCTGGAACCTTCTAGAAGCTTCCTAGTTAGTAGAAGTTACTTGAGAAGCTTCCTAAATAGGAGTATATATTGGAATCGAGGCTGAAGAGTTCTTTAGTCTTGACAACACATCTCTTCGAGCTCTAGCTCACCTCTCTGGTGTTGTTCTTATATTCATCTGATTAATCTAGTTCTTGTCAGTTCTTCTTGAACTTCTTGTTAGATCTCGAGTCTGTATTTCTGTGTCCGTGACAGTTTGTCGAGACTTCACTCATCTCAGATATCAGAGCTAGTTTCTTCCTCGTTAGAGTGCAGATTATGCCTCTGTTTGAAAGTGTACTAGCATTTTAGAGGTTGCGGATTACCCTCCTCTAAATTGATACTTCTTTTGTTACAATATTGGAGTCTTATTCTTCTTGGAGAGAATGGATTACCCCTTTTCTTTAAGCTCTTAAGGCATTTTAGAGGTTGCGGAGTACCATCCTTTAAACCAATATTGTCTTCTTGTAGAGTCATTTTTGTCCTTCTCTTAGAATGGTAGGAGGCCAAGACATTAGTATGATGGAAAGTTTGGAGTCCAAGTTGGATGCTATCATGAATGCCCTCGCTGCGTTATCGCAAAGAACTACAGATATTGAAGGAGTCGTGGCAAGGCTTCATAATGATGGAGCATCTGGGATGGCACAATCTAGGTTACACCAACTTCAAACTTCTACACTTGGAGAAGTAACTTTGTCTCAAGTTCGACAAGCACCACTGCTTCTACAACATAAGGAGCCCCGAGTTAGCCTTCCGGACAAGTTCGATGGTATGTATTCCAAGTTTCGAGGATTCATCAACCAAATCAGATTGATAACAGTTTTATAACCCGAATGCTATCTAATGGAGGAGTCACGTGTTGGGCTTGTTGGAACCTTACTTACAAGGCAAGTTCTATCATGATTTGCTTCTTTATTTGAGAAACGATCGTCCATACTAAACAACTTTGAAACCTTTTTGGAGGCGTTTGTAGAAACATTTGGTGAACATGACAAGGTTCGATGGGCTACAACAAAGATCCGGTCACTACGACTAGGGATGTGCTCTACATCAATCTATGCATCGGACTTCAGGCAATTAGCATGCGACATCAATTGAAATAAAGAAGCATTGATGAATCAATTCTATTGGGATTTAAGGGACAATGTGAAGGATTTACTGTTAACTCTTCTTGATCCGCAAACGCTCAACGAAGCTATTAGCCAAGCTGTGAAGTATGATAATCGCCTATTCCAATGCCGCCAAGATCAACGTTCAAGACAACATATAGTTCGCCACACCCCAACTATGTCAGTAAGCAGTGTGAATTCACATTCAGAGATAGAAGACATGCAAATTGATGTGGTACGTGTCAAATCTCTTACTTTAGAAGAAAAAAAGTAGCGTATGGAGGAAGGTCTATGCTTGTATTGTGGTGAAGAAGGCTACAAAGTTGGAAACTGCCCCAAGAAGCAAAATCGACGTATTGTCAGGACTAGAGGCGCATTTGTTCAAGAAAACGAGGATGCCCAGCCACAATAGGAACCGTGCGGCTGGAGAGTAAAATATCGCAATAACAACCAGGTTCCTTTCTTTCCGCTCAACCTGCCCTTTGCTTTACAATCCCTTTACTTATTGGCCCTCAAAAACTGAGAACCTTAGCATTATTAGATTCAGAAGCAACTACTTGTTTCTTAGAGAAAAAATTTGCGAAGCGTCATAAGATCCCTTTATTACAAAAATCCAAACCTGTTCACGTTGAGGTCATAGATAGGCGACCTTTATTATTTGATAGTGTCACCCATGAATCAGAACCTATAGAAGTAACGTTTAAGGGCCATGGTAGTCATATTATTTTTAATATTATTAAAACTCCATCAAATCCTATTATTCTTGGTCTATTCTGGTTGGAAAAGCATAATCCATCCATAGATTGGAGGTTGCGGAAGATGACCTTTTCTATAAAACCACCCAAGAGCAAGCCTAGTAGTAAATCCCAAATAGAGAAATCTTTATTCATTAGAGCAAGAGTATTTATAAAATCATCCAAGAAAGGCATATCGTTTGTCATTTATGCGGCTCCAACCACCGGGGAAAAGATCTCGATAGCAAGTATACTTGAGCAATATAAGGATTTTAAAGATGTGTTTCAAAAGAAGAATGCTGACATGCTACCGGAACACTGACCATATGATTGTGCCATAGACTTGCAGGAAGGAGCACAATTACCTTTTGGCCCAATCTACAATCTATCGCAGACGGAGTTGGCAGAATTGCGGAAGTACATCAATGAGAATCTAGCCAAGAACTTCATCTGTCATTCAAAATCGTCAGCTGGAGCACCCATCTTATTTGTGAAGAAGAAAGATTTCTCGTTGCAGATGTGTGTGGACTATCAAGGCTTCAACAAGGTAATAAAAAAGAATCGTTATCCGTTACCCTTGATTTCTGGTCTCTTAGAACAACTTGGACATGCAAGGATCTTTACAAAAATTGATCTAAGGGGAGCTTACAACCTCGTATGAATCAAGGAAGGAGATGAGTGGAAGACAACGTTCCGTACAAGGTATGGCCATTTTGAGTATAGTGTCATGCCCTTTGGTCTTACCAATGCTCCAGCGGTCTTTCAACATATGATGAATGACATTTTCCAAGAGCACCTTGACGATTTTGTTGTCATCTATTTAGATGATATTTTGATATTCTCCAAAAATGAAGAAGAGCATGAAAAGTACGTTCGTTTGATCTTAAAGAAACTATGCAAGCGAGGACTATATGCCAAGTTAGAGAAGTATTTATTTCACTAAATAGAGATGGAATTTCTAAGGTTCATTGCGACTACGGAAGGCTTGAAGATGGATCCCAAGAAGGTGGAAGCAATCGTATCTTGAGAGGTTCCAAAGACGATTAGAGACATACAATACTTTCTTGGTTTTGCCAACTTCTATCGGATCTTCATCAAGAATTACTCTCAAGTTGCTGCTCCTCTCACTCGGTTGACATGCAAGGATAAGTTGGAATGGGGACCTCTAGCGGAGAAGGCGTTTCAAGACCTGAAGACCACATTTACTACGGCTCCAATCTTGGTACATCCAAACTTTACAAAGGCCTTTTATTTGGTAACTGATGCTTCGAATTTTGCCTTGGGAGTTGTACTTTCACAAATGGGAGAAGACAAGAAGTTCCATCCGGTTGCATTCTATTCTCGAAAGTTCTCTGCTGCTGAAATCAATTATGAGATCCACGATAAGGAACTTCTTGCTATAGTGGATTCTTTCCAAGAATGGCATCACTTTCTTAAAGGAGCTGCACACCCAGTGACCATATACACAGATCATAAGAATTTGGAGTATTTCATGTTGGCTCGAGTTCTAAATCGACATCAAGCTCGGTAGAGTATGTTGCTATCTAGGTTCGATTTTGTTATCACTTATCGACTTGGAAAGTAGCAAGGACTATCTGATGTCTTATCGAGGAAATCGTATCTTATACCAAAGGCTAGAGAAGCAGCGTTTGATCAACAATGTATGACATTGTTGAAGCCAGAGCAATTTCAGCTTTGTGCTACTATTGTGCCAATTGATGCTGACTTCCTAAATCAGGTACGTGCTGTGACCATTGAAGATTCAGTAGCCATTGATATTAAGCAACATGCCAATGACGATAAGTTTAAGGTGGAGGGAGATCTTTTATACTTTGAGGAGCGGTTGTATATCCCAAAAGGACCAGCACCACTCCGAGTTCTCCAATCTTGCCACGATTTTCCAATTGCGGGACATTTTGGATTCAACAAGACCTTGGAGCTTATTTCTTGAAATTTTTGGTGGCCCCAAATATGGAAGGATGTGAAAGATTTTGTCCTCTCCTACAACATCTATTCAAGATCCAAGAATCCTCGGCATTGCCTTTATGGACTCCTACAGCCATTGCCGATTCCACGTCGACCATGGTCTTCAGTTTCCATGAACTTCATCATGAACTTGCCATCATCGAACTTATTTGACAACATCTTTGTCATGATAGATCGGCTTACAAAGATGGCGCACTTTATCCCTTACAAGAAGACATCATCCAGTGAAGTCACAACAAGGCTCTTTCTTGATAATGTGTATCGATATCATGGACTATCAGATGATATTATATCAGATCGAGGAACCCAGTTCGTATCAAAGTTTTGGAGATCTCTCTTTGAGATACTGAAGGTGGATATCAAGCTTTTTTCGGCTTTTCATCCTCAAACTGATGGCCAAACGGAACGGATGAACTAAGTCTTGGAACAATACTTACGATGCAGCATCAACTATCAGCAAGACGATTGGACCACATATCTGTCGCTGGCTGAGTTTGCATATAACAACACCCTCCATGAGTCGACTCAATACACACCATTCTTTTCCAACTATGGGTATCATCCGAAGCTTGATTTATTGAGTCCATCAATAAATAACAATCGAGCAGCTGAAGGATTTGCGAAACAATTATCAGAGCTTCAAAATACGTTGAAGCTTCAATTACAATGCGCTCAAGAATCCTACAAGGCATTTGTAGATAGATTTCAGAATCAAACACCTACTTTTAAAATTGGAGATAAAGCATGGCTTCTTTGACGGAATATCAAGACCAAGCGATCATGTGATAAGTTGGACTATCGAAGATTTGGACCATTTATCATTCAGAAGCAAATCAATCCAGTGGAATTACTGGCTTTTATGGTGGTACATCCAATCTTTCATGTTTCTCTATTAGAGCCTTATCGAGAGTCGTCTTTTCCTGGAAGAGTGCAATGTCTGCCACCTAGTATTGAGATCGAGAACCATGAGGAATACGAGGTTGAAAAGGTACTAGATTCATGGCAGAGGTGGGACAAGTTGGAGTATCTTATTCATTGGTGCGGCTACGACATTAATGAGCGAACATGGGAGCCAGCTGAAAATCTCGCCAATGCGCCACAAAAGGTACAAGAGTTTCATCAACAACATCCTCATAAACCTAAGTCGGTTTGACGATAGCTTCTTTCTGAAGCTTGCTCATCCAAGAATATAAGAAAGGGGGAGAGCACCACCAAAATTCGTAGTTGATGTAATTATTTTTTCTAAGATAAAGTAGAATTTTTTCAGTAGTCATAGTTTGGTCTTCTGATATGGATAGCTAAGAGATAGATACTATGCCAATCAGATTTATCTCAACCAACTAGTTCACGAAGGTGACCCCGAGATAAAGAACTCCCTACACTACGACGATGATGGAGGATATCAAGTAATCGATCATTAGTGATTATATTTGAGTTCGAGCCTGCTTACGATGGTCAGCTAAAAGGCGTGTTTGCAGGACAATTTCACAATGAGGACACGGAAGTTCATGCTTGGTCAGAAGTTGAAGGCGTGGGCCACTACCATTGGCCTCAAGGGCCAATTAACCACTTGCCTCGTAAACAACAGTTGGAGTTCATAGTAGACGTTATGCGACAGATCTTCATTCACTTGTGTTGGTACTGATTAACAATAACATTGCTTCTCAGAGACCTCGAAGCTAAAGGAAGGGGTGATGTTAGGGACATAGTCCTTAGAATCTTCTAGAGACAAGTTTCTAGAACCTTCTAGAAATAAGTCTCTGGAACCTTTTAGAAGCTTCCTAGTTAGTAGAAGTTGCATGAGAAGCTTCCTAGTTGGTAGAAGTTGCTTGAGAAGCTTCCTAAATAGGAGTATATATTGGAATCGAGGCTGAAGAGTTCTTCAGTCTCAACAACACATCTCTTGGAGCTCTAGCTCACCTCTCTAGTGTTGTTTTTATATTCATCTGATAAATCTAGTTCTTGCCAGTTCTTCTTGAACTTCTTGTTAGATCTCGAGTTTGTATTTCTGTGTCCGTGACAAATATTAAATAATTTTTTTTACAAAAAAAGGTGATTTCTTATTTTTAAGGAAAAAAATTAGTATTATAAAATTAAAATTTTTATTTAAAGGTGGATAGTCTATAATCTTAAAAATACAACAATAAAAGTGGGATAATCTACTTACTTCTAAAATAAGATAAGAACAATAAATTAGCACTCTTGTTAAATTGTCAAGGACATGAATCTTGAAGAAAGAAATCTTCAATACATTCTTATGTCAATCAAAAGGACTACAAAACCATTCAAAGATGATATAGTATTAAATTAGAATGGCTATTGTTAAAGATAAGAAGACTTAAAAGTCTAAAAATAAGACTAATGACTAGAAACGTATTGACAATAGTAAAGAAGGTTTTATTCTTGCCTCCACATATATTCTTAACTAGGAGCTACATGGCAATGTCCTATAGGACCTCTAAAACATATTGATTTTGTAAGATATATATCTTAACTTATAAGAAAAGTTTTTTATATGTGTGCCACATACTTAGTTTATTTTACAAGCTATTAATACATGGTTAATTTATTAAAAAAAAATTTAATCTATCAATCAATTACAAATACATATAAAGTCAAAAGTAGCATCTATGAAGCTTCTAAGAAGCTTATCTAAAAAATATTATGAAATAAATCTATTTTTACTTAATTCTATTTAATCATTTAGATAAATATTAGAATAAATATGTATATTTGTGATAATTAGCTACATATATTGGAACCTACAGCTAGTCATCCACCAACATAGTTGTCAATTTTTAAACATAAGTAACCAATTAGAATGAGCCAAGTTGGCAATAATAGAAAGCTATTATCAATAAGACTAATGGTACCATCATCATCTGAAATTTTCCAAAAACAAGGATGATTTTCTCTCTTTAAGAAAAAAAATCAGTATTAAAAATTAAATTATTTGTTTAAAGGTAGATAATTTATAACCTTCAAAATACAACAATAGAAGTAGAATACTCCAGTCACTTCTAAAACAAGATAAGAATAATAAGTTAGCAATCTTACCAAACTATCAAGGATATGAAAAAAAATAAAGAGAACTTTAAAATACTCTTTTGTAATTCAAGAAGAATAAATATTTACTACAAAAATAATATAGTATTAAGACTAAAATAGCCATTACCAAAGACAAGAAGAGTATAGACTCTTAAAACTAGACTAAGAATAAGAAAGGCATTCAAAAGAGTGAAGAAGGCTTTACACTTGTTTCCATACATACTATCTAACTAGGAACTATGTGACAATATTTTGTAGGACCTCCAACATATATTGACTTTGCAAGATACATGTCTTAACTTGCAAGGCAAGTTTTTTTATATATACCATATAATTAACTTCTTTTACAAACTATCAATATGTGAAACATGTAGCTAACTTGTTGACCAAGTTTCTAACCTACCAATCAACTACAAACATGTGTAAAATCAAAGCCATATCTATGAAGCTTCTAAAAAGCTTTTTTAAAAGATATTATAAAATTAATCTATTTTTATCTACTTTTAATTAATCATATAAGAAATTATTGGAATAAATATGTATGTCCATGACAATAACATCTTTAAAGGTCATCTCCTTGCAATAGGTGTACATCATGCCTAGATCATCATTCTCAATACCATCAATAAATTGATCATTCTACCTAACAAATTCTAACCATAATTTATGCTAATAGATTGAAATGCATACTAAAAATATTTATACTATATAAAAATCATGGAATAATACATTCAAAATGTCTTCATTGCTAGCATCATTGTTTCAATCATATTAGACAACAATAGATGTAATGTCATTGATAAGCCTAGTAAACAAGGTTGTTACATTATGAATCCTGATTCTAGCCTCAGCTACACGAAACAAAGTCGTAAGGCTCATTATAAAGGTGTCTTCATCTTGAATGAAAGCCTTTATCTTTTGCCATTGGCAGAGTTTACTTATAATAACATGGTACATTCTTCTATAAAATAAACACCTTTCTTTGTTAATTATGGTTATCATCTACGACTTGATACTTTTGACTTTTCAAAAGTTGATAATCCTGCTATGAAAGATTTGGAGATTCATTTATCAAAGCTACATGCAACGATGAAGGTGCAATTAAAAGAGGCTCAAGAACAACAAAAGGTCAATGCAGATGTCTATCGAAAGGAACAACCACCATTCTTCTTGGGTGATAAGATATGGCTACTTCATCACAATATCAAGACCACTTGTCCTTGTGACAAGTTGGACTATCAAAGACTTGGACCATTTTCTATTTTTACACAAATCAATCCAATTGCATATCGTTTACATCTACCGGAGTCAATGAAAATCCATTCAGTATTGTACGTGTCTCTTCTTGAACCATACAAGACATTGGACATACCATGAAGACGACAAGCTCCACCTCCTCTTATAGAAGTGGACAATAATAAAGAGTTTGAAGTAGAAGAAGTCTCAGATTCAAGGCAACATCAAAATAAATTAGAATATCTTGTCCATTGGCGTGGATATGATATTAGTAAACGCACATGGGAGCCAATAAAGAATCTTGTAAATGTAGCAAAGGCGATGGAGGCTTTTCATCAATGACATCCATCAAAATGAAGATAAAAATCTTCTTCGTAAAAGAAAGAAGATCTAGACAAGATAACATTCTACTTTCAATCCTTGTTTGTAGCTTCTTTGTAGTTGTGATGCTAAGGAGATGGAGAACCAACAACCAGCAGATTCGACTCAAGAGCCTTTATTTGCTAACCTGCTAGACGAGACATTATGATTGTTACAACCTTCAAGACGATGCAATCAAGATGAAGAACTTTAAAAACGACATGTTCTTCTTAGAATAGATGGCGAGATACAACACGTTTGATATCACAACCTTAGAAGGGACTCCCAATGTTTGGTGATTTTACTAGAGGTAGGAACAACTCATGATAGTGTTTCAAATGTTTTATTCGAAGGAAGTTATGAAGGCCTCAACAACGACCAAATAACTGGGTGGTCTTCCTACCCTGGTATGGGACACTACCGATGGTTGAGAGGCCCTATCAATCATCTTCGAAGAGACCAAAGATCAGAGTATGTAGCGAATACAATTCATTGCATCATAGACTTTCTCAACATATGATGATCGCTCTTCATGGAACTCGTCTCTAGAAGGGGGGATAATGTTACGGACATACTCATGTAAGCTAGTAATTACATATATAAATAAATGGAAATAAGTAAAAGTAGATAAAAGTAAGTTAATTCTATAGTATTTGATATGGAAGCTTCTTAGAAGCTCCATAGATGCTGCTTTGACTTCATAGGTATTTTTAATTGACTTTTTGGATTAGAAACGTGGTCAACAAGTTGGCCATGTACCACACATGTTTTTAGCTTGAAGACCATGCTAACAATGTGGCCCACTATCAGGAACACACTCATATAAGCTAGTAATTACATATACAAATATATAGAAGTAAGTAAAAGTAAATTAATTCTATAGTATTTGATATGAAAGCTTCCTAGAAGCTTCATAGATGCTGCTTTGACTTCATAGGTATCTTTAATTGACTTTTTGGATTAGAAACGTGGTCAACAAGTTGGCCATGTACCTTACATATTGTGAGCTTGAAGACCAAGCTAATTATGTGGCCCACGTGTAGAAAAACATGCCCTATAAGTCAAGGCATGTATCCTACAAAATCAACACATATTAAAGGTCCTATAGAATGTCGCCATGTAGTGACTAGTTAGATAGTATATATAGAGACAAGAGTGAAGCCTTCTTCATTCTTGTCAACTCCTTTCTTGCTTCCAGTCTAGTTTCAAGGGTCTATAGTTTTTCTTGTCTTTTGGTAATAGCCATTCTAGTTTCTCTTTCAATATACATACTTATTTATTTATGTTTTATTATCTTTCTTTGAATGAAGGCTCACTTGTCTGAATTACTTTTTCATCGAGTTCTTGTCCTTGACAGATTGACAAGAGTACACCTACAATATCAGAGCTTTGTCTAATCTTGATTAAGAGTGGATAACCCCTTTTTCTTAATAAAATATAAACATATTAGAAGTTGTGGATTACCCTCTTCTAAACTAATATTGTCCTTATTATTTTTTTTGTTTTCAAGTCCTCTCTTCTATTTGTCTTAAGCGATATTAGACATCTTCTCTTTTCTAAGTGTTATCATGGCATAACTTGTTGAAATAAAGAGTGGAATGGCATAAATACAAGAACCATTTAGGGAGTTAATGCTTGCAATGCATTAACTTAATTTACCACCACAAGGAGCAACAAGATTGGCAGGAAGTGAAGATATAGAAATGGTTGGAATTGCTTCAACATCTGCACCAAATCATGTCCTTTTTTCTATAGTAGAATACCCTTCTAGTATTAGAGAACCAAGAATTACCCTACCCGAGAAGTTTGATGGCACCAGATCCAAGTTTCAAGGATTTATCAATCAAGTGCAACTTGTGATTGAACTCCAATCCCAAAGCTATCCAACTCCAGGATCGCAAGTTAGATTCATTCGTATGCTTTTTTCAGGTTCAGCACTATCATGGTTTTCATCTTTTCTTGAATGACGAGATCCAATATTGAATAATCTAGAGACTTTTCTGGTAGAGTTTTGATCCATGTATGGAGAACATGATGCAATTCGTGTTGCAACCAATAAGATCTGTATTTTATGACAAGGCAATCGATCAATAATATTATACGCTTCACAATTTTGACAACTTCCAACTGATATCAAGTAGGATGATGCTGCACTTATTAGCCAATTTATCTATAGATTACAATATGAGGTAAAAAAATTAATGCTCAACTTACCTGATCCTCAAACATTGAGTCAATTAATTGACTTTGTTGTGAAATGCAACAATCGCCTTTTTGAATTTCGATCTGAGAATTGTACAAGTGGACCTCAATGTTACTATAATTCAATGGCAACACCAACACCTCTTCAACACATACATTCAGAAGTAGAGAATATGCAAATTAATGTAGTACGTTTCAAACCTCTTACTGAGCAAGAAAAGACTCGTCATCGTCGAGAAGGATTATGTTTATATTATGGAGAACCAAAGCACACTGCTCAACATTGTCCAAAAAAATGATGCAATCATAAAATGAGGAGTATGGCTGTGAAAGAAGACAATATATTGAAAAACGAGTTTGTCTAACTACAATAGAGACCATGCGGCTAGAACCTTGCACAACATCTAGTAAAGGTCCTATTTTCTCCTCAGAGCCTTTTCTTTGTTTTACATTAAATGTTATTTTAGGACCTAAATATTATAAAGCCTCTACCTTGTTAGATTTAGGAGCATCGACATATTTCTTAGATGAAGAATTTACTAAAAGACATAGTATATCTTTAGTAAAGAAAACTAAACTTGTTCATATAGAAATCATAGATGGTCGTCCATTGTCTTCTAGATATATTACTTACAAAATCCTTCCTATAGAAGTAATAATGAACAGTCATAATAGCTTTGTAGTATTTAATATCATTAGAACTCTCTCTAATCTAGTCATTTTAGATTTATCATGGTTAGAAAAATATAACCCTCAAATAGATTGGATTTCCCGAATTCTTACTTTCTCTAAAAGTATAACTAACAGTGTAGTTCATCAAGTAGAGAGTCATAAGTTTAGTTCAATTAAACTTATATTTATAGGTGCAAAAGCTTTCTTGCATGCTGCTACGAAAGAATCACCACATATTATTTATGCCACACCAATTTCTACTGGTGGAAAGACTTCAAGTGGCATTCCAAGCCAATATCAAGAATTTCAAGATTTATTTGAAAAAAAGAATGCGGATACACTCTCGGAACATCATTCCTATAATTACTCAATTGACCTTCAAGAAGGAGCACAACTGCCATTCAGACCAATCTACAGTTTATCACAAAATGAGTTGACTGAACTCAAGGAATATAATGAAGAAAATCTAGCCAAGAATTTCATATGCCATTCTAAATCTTCGATAGGAGCTCCAATTCTATTTGTGAAGAAAAAAAATAGATCATTACAGATTTGTGTTGATTATTGAGGACTCAATAAGATTACTATCACGAACATGTATCCACTATCTTTAATATCTGGACTTCTTGATCAGTTGAATCAAGCTAAGATCTATATAAAAATAGATCTTCGGGGAGTATATAATCTAGTATGCATCAAAAAAAGAGATGAATAGAAGACTGCATTTCGAACTAGGTATGGACATTTTGAATACAATGTCATGCCTTTTGGACTTACAAATCCACTAGTAGCTTTTCAACATCTAATAAATGATGTTTTTAAAGAGTTTTTGGATGATTTTATGGTCTATTATCTAAACAACATCTTGATCAATTCTAAGAATCCAGAAGAACATGAACTTCATGTTCGTTGTGTGTTACAAAAATTAAGAGATGCGAGACTCTATGCCAAGATAGAAAAGTATATATTCTACACTACTCTAGTTGATTTCTTAGGTTACATCATTTCAAATGATGGACTTATGATAGATCCTATGAAAATTCAAACTATTATAGATTTGAAGATCCCAAAAATGGTAAGAGATGTCCAATGGTTTTTGGGATTTGCCAACTACTATCGGATCTTCGTTAAGGACTTTTCTCGAGTTGCAGCTCTACTTACACGTTTGACTCATAAAGACAAACTCTAATAGAATCAAGAAGTGGAAGTTGCTTTTGAATCTTTGAAGACAGCGTTTATTTCTAGACCAATCTTGTATCGTGTTGATTTTTTTAAAGCATTCTTTATGAAAACAGATGCATCAAACTTTGCTCAGGGTGCGATTTTATCACAAATGGGAACAGATGACAAACTTCATCCGGTAGCCTTTCATTCAAGAAAATTCACAGCAGTAGAAATTAATTATGAGATCCACAACAAAGAACTTCTTGCAATCATGGATTCTTTTCAAGAATGGCATCATTATCTACAAGGCGCTTCCAGTACAGTCACCGTATATATAGATCACAAGAACTTCGAGTATTTTATATCAACATGCGTATTAAATCATCGTCAAGCTCGTTGGAGCATATCTTTATCAAGATTTGAATTCATCATCACTTATCGTCTAAGAAAACAACAAGGTTTGTCTGATGTCTTGTCTAGACATTCTTATCTTACACCAAAAGAAGGAGATGCAGCTTTTGAGCAACAAAGAATGGTTCTCTTGAAGCGAGAGTAATTTCATCTTCGAGCAATAAAATAACCATTGACAATTAATTTAACTATTCTTAAGTAAGTCCAATTAAGTATGTCTTCAGACTCTCTTGTTCATGATATCAAGAATAATTCTTCTAAATCTCATGAATCATCTAAATTTGAATTCAAGAACAACCTATTCTATTTCGAAGGATGCCTATATGTTCCAAAAGGAGAAGCATGTTTACGTATTCTTCAAGCTCGTCACGACTTCCCAGCTACAGGATATTTTGGATATAATAAGACTTTGGAGCTGATATCTAGGAATTTTCAAAGGCCTCAAATATGGAAGGCAATCAAAGATTTTGTACAATCATGTAATGTTTGCTCAAGATAAAAAAACTCCTCGTCATCGACTTTTTGGACTTCTTCAACCATTATCCCTTCCTGAACAAAAATGGTCTTCTGTTTCTATGGACTTCATCACGGATCTTCCAATCTCAGGTTCTTATGACTCTATATTTGTGATAGTAGATCATTTTACCAAGATGACACATTTTGTACCATGTATAAAATCTATCACAGGTGAAGAAACAGCTAAGCTCTTTCTTGACAATATCTATCGCTATCATTGATTATCCAAGGATATTATATCAGATAAGAGAACTAAATTTGTATCAAGATTTTGGTAGACTCTTTTCAAGATTCTAAAAGTGGATATAAAACTATCTTTAGTATTCTATCCTCAAACTGATGGACAAACGGAGTGTGTTAATCAAGTTTTGGAGCAACATTTAAGATGTACCATTAATTACCAACAAGATGATTGGAAAACTCTTTTGCCATTGACAGAGTTTGCTTACAATAATATAGTACATTTTTCTATAAAAAAAACACCTTTCTTTACTAATTATGGTTATCATCCATGACTTGATACTTTTGACTTTTCAAAAGTTGATAATCTTGCTATGAAAGATTTGGCAATTTATTTATCAGAGCTACATGCAACGATGAAGGCACAGTTAAAAGAGGCTCAAGAACAACAAAAGGTCAATGCGGATGTCTATCGAAAGAAACAACCACCGTTCCTCTTGGGTGATAAGGTATGGCTACTTTGTCACAATATCAAGACCACTTGTCCTTGTGACATGTTGGACTATCAAAGACTAGGACCATTTTCTATTTTTGCACAAATCAATCCAGTTGCATATCATTTACATCTACCGGTGTCGTATTATGTGCTTTCCTGCTCGAGAACGCGCCGGGCGTCTGGCTGTAGAAGGTAGTATGGAGATTCGTCGATAGTCACGCAGTCTATCAGTTTTTGACTGCTGGAATATAAACGACTGCAACAATGTACAGTAAATCTATACGGGTGCTCTTCGACTGCTTGTCGAAGTCCTTTTTGCCCCAGCCGGTAGGTCTCTAGACGTTACAGAGAACCCCGTACAACCCAAACTGTTAACCTTCAATACTGCTTTGTACTTACAATCTTGTATCCACTGACTGTCTTGTTAGATTAACCCAATAAATTTCATTCACTCCGCATACTCAATCCTATAGACACCCTTTTAATCCTTCAATCACAGACGTAACTCGATTTCACAAAACAGTCAAGAGTATTCAAACCCACTTCATTTAAAAATCTCGATTCACCATTACAACACTGGCTTCAGCAGCGATTGCCTCAGTCTTCCCAAAACTCCACGAAGAAAAAAAATCCAAATTCTATGTCTTTCCTTCCCCGACCCGAAGCATGAAGCTCCTCTCTCTAATTCCCTTGATCTTCAAAAAAAACCTCCAATGAAAACCGAACTGGTAACCTTACAGAAGCTTGAAAACTCGCTCCCCCCCCCCGATTCCCTTCAAAAAAAAACCCACACCACTCCAAAACTATATCCCCCCTAACCTTATCCTCTGAATTTCTTCAATCTTCCGTCTTAGATCCGGAATTGGCTCCCACCTCAAGCTTGGATCCGAAATTGGCTCTCACCTCAACTTGGATTCGAAATTGGCTCTCGCCGCCAAGCTTTCTCCTCCGTTTTTACCTTTAAGAAATCCATTTACCGAAAATAACGTTCCCTGAGACGACACAGAGAATAGGACAGCCTGAAACAGAATCGAACCCCGTAATCGGGACCACATTGAGTCGCCCGACCAATTCAAGTCCTATATTGGTAAAGATGCCCGTAGTAACCTGGATGTTCCCGTAATTGGGTCAAATTGGTCCTCGCGTCAGATTGGCTAAGACCCGTAGTAAGACCTGGATTTCTCGTAACTAGACTGCATTGGATTGCCCCACCAATACAAGTCTCATATTGGGTAAGAAGACCCGGATTAGATTATCGAAATTGGATCCAATTGGCTCCTCGAACCCGTCGTGTGAATTGGTCCTTCTCTTCCTGCTGACTCCCGTTATTGGAATCGAACGGGGCATTTCAGTATGCCCCGGCTGACTGTAACGGAGTCACTGAACCTGACCACTCAGTATTTGTACTGGAGTTGGTCGATGCTCCCAATATTCGAGGTAACTGAATATTAATAAAATTCCCCTTTCTTTTTATTTTCACTGTATACTCGTGTTACAACACGACACCGGAGTAAATGAAAATCCATCCGGTATTCCACATTGTCATATTACGTGCTTTCTTGCTCGAGAACGTGCCGGGCGTCTGGCTGTAGAAGGTAGTATGGAGATTCGCCAATAGTCAAGCAGTCTATCAGTTTTTGACTGTTGGAATATAAATGACTGCAAGAATACACCGTAAATCTATACGGATGCCCTTTGACTGCTCGCCAAAGTCCTTTTTGCCCCAGCCTGTAGGTCTCTAGACGTTACTGAGAACCCCGAACAACCCAATCTGCTAATCTTTGATACCGCTTTATACTCACAATCTTGTGTCCACTAACTGTCTCGTTAGATTAACCCAATAAATTTCATTCACTCCGCATACTCAATCCTATAGACACCTTTTTAATTCTTTATCACAAACGTAACTTGATTTCATAAAACAGTCAAGAGTAATCAAATCCACTTCATTAAAAATCCCGATTCACTATTACAACACTGACTTCAGCAACGATTGCCTCAGTCTTCCCAAAACCCTATGAAGAAAAAAATCCAATTCTCTGTCTTTTTTTTTCCGCCCAAAGCATGAAGCTCTCTCTGATCCTTCAAAAAAAAAAACCTCTCCAAAAAAACCTCTCCCCCCAAACTTATTTCTTAACTTTAATTCTGAATTTCTTCAATCCTCCATCTTGGATCCGGAATTGGCTCCCACCGTCAGAGCTTGAATCCAAAATTGGCTCTCGCCGTTAGAGCTTTGATCCAAAATTGGCTCTCGCCGTCAGAGCTTTTTCCTCCGTTTTTACCTTTAAGAGATCTTTTTATCAAAAACAACGTTCTCTGAAATGGCACAGAGAACAGGACAGCCTGAAACAGAATCAAAACCCCCGTAATTGGGACCACATTGAGTCGCCCGACCAATTCAGGTCTTATATAAGCTAAGAATCCTGTAGTAAGATCCGGATGTTCCCGTAATTGGATCAAATTGGTCCTTCACGTCAGATTGGCTGATGCCCGTAGTAAGACCTAGATTTTCCCGTAATTAGACTTCATTGGGTTGCCCGACCAATTCAGGTCTCATATTGGGTAAGAGGACCCGGATTGGATTCTTGAAATTAGATCCAATTGGCTCTTCTAACCAGGCTCATCCGTCGTGTGAATTTGTCCTTTCCCTTCCTGCTGACTCCTGTTATTGGAATCGAACGGAGCATTTCAATATGCCCCTGCTGACTGTAATGGGGTGACTGAACCTGGCCACTCAATATTTGCACTGGAGTTGTTCATTGCTCTCAATATTCGAGGTAACTGAACATTAATAAAAGTCCCCTTTCTTTATATTTTCACGGTATACTCGTGTTACAATACGACATCCACCCCCTTTGAACTTGTACATCCTCCAATATGCACCAATTTACCCAATTGCTGTTTGATTTAGAATATATCCTCTACGTCTTTGTCCAGTTCGTCTTTGTCACCTTCATTATCCAAATCACTTTCATCTTCTTGATGCGGAATCTCTATACCTTCATTAAGGTCTTCCATATTCATCTCTGCATGACTTCATTTAAATATTTTTACTCCCTTCCCTGCAATTGGTATTTTCAATTTTGTACCATCTAACTCCCGTAATGAGTAAGTCGCATTATCATGAACAGTTGTTACTACATATGGTCCAAAGCAACGTTTTAAAAAATTTCGCAAAGTACTATGTTGATTATCCAGACTATTGTCATAAACAAGTACCCAGTCACCTTCCTCGATTGCTTTTGGTCTCAATCGATGTTGCTTATTGAATCGTGCCTTGTTTTGTAACCTTGCTCTTTTTAACCTTTCCAATGCTATCTGGACATCTTCCGTTCTTTGCTCCAATTGTCGAATCCTAATAGCCAGAAGTTCTTCTCTTGTCAATCCATCTTCCCATGGTAGCATACTCCAAGTAAGTACCTTTTCTTCAATCGGCATAATTGATTTTTGACCTGTCATAAGTTCTACTGGCATATATCCTGTCACCAAACTATGTATTGTTCGATCAGCCATAATGCAAATGACAAAAGCCGTGGCCACTCTTTAACTTTCCCATTACAAGCTTTAACCAATGCTTTCACAATCGGTGGGTGACCGCGTTCGCTTTTTGCATTCCATTTCGGATTATAAGCAGTAGTCAGTGATAGTTTAACTCCACATCATTCAAAGAACTTACGAGCTTCTTGCGCATTTAATTCTCCACGATCAGTAGTGATTTTTCCTACGCATCCGTAGCGGCAAATGACATCTTCAAGCAAAAACCTACAAATCTCCTCTGTAGATTTTGTCCTCAATGCTCTTCCTTCTACTTGATTTGATAAATCTTCACGAGCTAAAACCAAATATCTCATCTGCCATAACCCAACTTGCATAATAACCAAATCAACAATCCATTTAAAATGAATAGCAAGAGGATACGTAGGATGAAGTCCATCTCGATGTCGGATATTAGAATACGATTGACAGATTTCACATGACTCTACAAATGAGAGCACATCTCGATACATATTTTTCCACCAATATCGTTCCTTGAGTTTAGCAAAAGTAGCCCAGATTCCTCTATGCCCTGCCCATAAACTATCATGAAACTCCTTTAATAATTTTAGTTTTTCTTCCTTTTTGCCTATCACTCGTTGTGGCATCTCAATTCCTTTCTTCGGTCTCTTCCATAAGAATCCATCTCGAAGCAAAAATCCATATGCTTTTTTTCTTATTTGTTTGAATTTTTGTGTAGACCAATTCCCCTGCTTAGTCAAGGTATTCAAATAATGACCAATATCCAATAATTCTCCTTCATAAGATTCTTCAAGAAATAGCTTGTCTTCCCTGTTGAGATTTGATATTGAATAGAATTTCAATCCAACGTCATCAATGTCTTCAACCATTTCATCTTCCCTCTCGTATCTTGCTCGAGATAGAATGTCTGCTACTAAATTGTCCTTCCTAGTAACATGCTTAAATTCCAGATTTAATGACTTAATATAAGCAATCCATCTCAACATTGCAATATCTGGCATTGAACAGTTAATAATCATTCCAAGCAATGGCAAGCAATCTGTTTCAATTACTACTACTGCCCCAATCACATAGTCCTTTTTAGCTTTCATAGCCGAAACAACTCCCCAAAGTTCTCTTTTGACTTGCGAATATGTACGCTGACAAATACTTAAAACTTTAGCTCCAAATCGAACTGCAAATCTATTTCCACTTGAATCATCTTGACCCACAGCCCATCTAATGGCAATTGGACTAGTGTCCATAGTAAGAATCACTAGTCTATTGCACTTATAATCAACCTTCCTCAATATTGGAGGTGACATCAATAATTTCTTCAATCTTTGCATTGCCTGAATATGCCTTTCTTCCCATTTGAATCGGTAGCCCTTACGTAACAGTTCATATAATGGATCCGCTATGTGAGCAAAATGAGGGATCCAGATTCGATAAAATATACATGCACCCAAAAACCTGCGAAACTCTGTTAAAGAATCACAATCCTCTTTCATCCTTCTAATTGCATCAACTTTAGTCGGATCTGGTTTTCTTCCATAAGATCCACATAAATGTCCAACAATCACAACCTCTCGTACTCCAAATACGGACTTCATATCCGATAATGTAAGATGAACTTCTCCAAGCCCAGTTAAAATCTTTTCACAATCTTGTATATAATCAACAACATATTTGCAACACCCCCTCGTATCTAAAGTTTCATCCTTGTCTCCTTCTCAGCACCCTTTTATAGGAACATCATTCAAAAAAGGCATAGTCTTTTCCAGAATAAAATCTCTCAATACCTTATTCATCCCATTCATCATATGCGCAACTGAGTTGGTCGCGCCTTGAGGAAGAGTGCACATTCTAACCAATCCAAGCGGTGTCCTCATCGTTGTCATATCTCTACTTCCTTCGGTAAGTTGAAATTGATCATAACCTAAATACAAATCACCCATTGAATAGATCGCCCTTTTAGCAAACGCCTCAGCAAATTCATCCACAATAGGTCCAATTCCTGCATTCCTGACAGTTACTGCATTCACCGGTTGCATATCTTGAATAAACCGTAGTGACCCATTCTTCTTAGGTACCGTAAACCATCAACTAGAATACAGCGCAAACGAAGGTTCTAATATTTTCATCTTTATCTTTTCTTTTAATAATTCCACCAATTTAGGTAAATGTGCCCTCAGTACTGGAATCGATGTTAGATTCCAAGGTACATGCGGTACAGTGAAGATAACCATAGGTGTTATAATATTTGGATCCACACATCCAATTTCATGAGATTCGAAGGCAAACGATCTACCTTGTTTAGCCAACATCTTTTTGAAACAAGTAATTTCCTCCAGCAATAAAGAACCATCAGAACCAATCTTCAATTCTTCAAAAGTCTCTTTAGTATACTGATGTCTAATACTCATTGGATCTCTTAATCTTGGTTCTTTTGCTGCTTCTCCCATTTGTTCTTTAGAAACTTCTGGTAATGGTCCTCCAACACGCTTTACGTTCTTATGTGCCGTTTTATATCTCGTCTCTACAAAGACTTCTGGTGCTTGAAAAGATTCAAGTATGGTATAAATCTCTCTTGAATGAATCTCAACAATCTTATCATTATCTCCTAATCCGATAGATGTAATCAATTCTAATGAATCTTCCAGTCCATTTTCACCTAAAATCCTCTCATCATCTTGCAATGTACCTAACTTGCGTAATTCTCTTTCAATATTATATAATCTTTTTCTTTCTTTTCTTTTAAAATCATCAACTTTCTTATACATAATATTTCCATTCTCCAATATATCAATAAAACTTGCATCAAAGGCACCTTCATCTCGCGAGAGTACCTCCTCTTTTGTACCTCCATAATCTCGCTTTACAGTGGTATCTCCCCAAAATCCTTAAATCCTTCAACAATCTTTAGCAATGGTTTCTCCCTCAACCTATCTCGATTCCGTTCATGGTTAGGAGGTACTGTTAGAAATTGTACAGCTTTCCTCCCATCTTCGCTACGTACCTTTGCATAATCAGAACCATCGTCAAGTACTTTTGTTTCCATCCGTGTTGCCATAATATAAGATTGTCTTAAAATCAACGGATAAGACGTTGTATCTTGAACAAAGAAATGTTGCTCCGTCGCAACAACCCCAATCCGAATTTTGACATTTGGACAAGCTCCATATAATTCGCCCCATGTGTTATTAGCTGCTCGTATTGTCCATCCATGTTCCATATCAATTGGCCATTTTTGTTTCTTATAAAGATCTTTAGACATAAGATTTATTTCAGAACCATCGTCGACTAAAGCAACAATTGGTTCTTCTATATCTCCTACTTTCACCAATACCTCAGTAGTTGCCCTTGCCCAATGCTTTTGAGTATAATGGCTCAAGGTTTCTATTTCCTTATCACTATAATCTTCGAAACGTACTTGTTGATTATACCCATTCTTTTCATTTGTTAGTTGCTTGTAACCAATATCAACCTCTTCTTCATCTCTATATATTCTTGCATCAATAGCATAACTCATTCCAATTTCACCCATTAATTGCCTCTTTCGCTTAATGCTGTGAATGATAACATCATGAAACTCCTTCTTTACAATTCCCAAGACTTCTTTCAATGTGAATTCTACCTTAGCGTTTAATATACATTCTTCCAACACCCCTTTCAAATTTGTTGCCGCTTCAATGTCAGAAAGTAGCTTATAAGCAATTGATTTGCCTTTATCTTTTGTCTCCTTTGTTTTTTCTCCCAATGATGTTGAGGTATCCTTTACAGGCAATTCTTGTGAAGCTGCCTCCCGAGCCTTGTCTCCTCGAGTTTGCCTCTTAGAAGAATTTCCTTCTCTCGTATCATCAAAATTTCCTCGTCTCTTTTCTTCCATCAAAGCTTCATGTTGGCTCTTAGCAATATATGCATGAACTGAAAGAGACTCAACAGGATCCTCCCAACCTGTTGTACTTAGTATTGTAGCTGCAGTCCTCAATAACGCGTCTTGAGGTAATTTCCCTTCTTGCATTGTAGAAATGGCAGAAGCTCAAAACTCACTAGTTTCCGTACTTCCACCAAGGTCATCATCTACTCTAGCACCATAACTTGCACTTTCTCGTGCTAGTGTTTCATACTCTTTTAAGTAATCTTGAACCAATGCTCTCATTCCTCCCTTGCCAAAATTGGTTTGAAGAAGATCCTTCCTATCTTTCAATGCTATCTTCCGATCTTTCCAGCAAATAATTCCTTGCCGTATCATATTATTAAATTCATTGCAATCTTTTCTAGTGTGTGAAGCATCATCACATCAAATGCATCTTTGTACATATCCTTGTTTTGAAACATTCTTCGAATTATTTATAGAAGTATTCTCTTCAAGTCTTTCCAATTTGATTTGAAGATCTCGCATTCCTCGTATAATTTCTTCCATACCCATATCTGCTTTCTTTGATAAGGATGTCGAAGGTTGAACTGTAGGCATTGTTAGTGGTGTTGTACATACTGGAGCTTTGGGTGCTTGTACTGTTTTTGGAATATTGCTCCTATCCTTCCTCCTTTCTCTTTTTGCAAGCAATCCCACCGTATCTTCAACGTTCTTCCACTTTGTTGTCAATCCTTCATCTTCTTCTTTGTCTTCAAGAAGGAGTTCCAATTTTCCTTGCAATTCTCTATCACCAGCTTGAAGAAATAGATCAACTTTATTCGGCTCCAATGTCAATTTTTCTACCTTCAATAATTGAGAGTATTGTCTCTCAAATTCCCTTAGTAGCTCTGTTGCTTGTAAATTCTTATTGGGCCGTTCAATCCATTCCAGAAACAGCTTCTTAGTAACGTGATCAGCATCTTCCAAGAAATATTCGTCTTTCAATGCATATGAAAAAACCTCCCATGAATTCCCATAACGATCCGTAATCAATGTAATGTGGTCTCTTATCTCCGGTATCATAGCAAGTCCAAATAATTCAACCATTTTCTT
The DNA here is from genome assembly GCF_059467195.1 of Physcomitrium patens. NCBI lineage: Eukaryota > Viridiplantae > Streptophyta > Bryopsida > Funariales > Funariaceae > Physcomitrium > Physcomitrium patens. The sequence continues at coordinate 12,448,604 of NC_143423.1, read as the reverse complement.
CTGAGAAACCTGATTTAATTCCATTTCACGAACATAACATCTTAAATACCTTAAAATATTCCTCCCATCAAATTGATCAATTTTATTGACCATTGCTTGCAATGCTTTGGTTGCCAAAGCTTCCTTTCGATCATTGCTTTGCTGTTGTTGCATTGATAATGAGAAGGCTTGAAACATACTAGCAATAGATGGATCTATGTGCATACCTTGTCCTTTAGAAGAACCCCCACCAGAAACTCCTCCCAAAGTTCCTTCAAAATTTTTATTTTCGTTTTCCATAAAATAAAAATAAAATCAAACAAAATCCAATACCTTCCACCTCAAGCTTTCATGTCGGGTTCATCACTTTTGTCGTATTACGTGCTTTCATGCTCGAGAACACGTCGGGCATCTGGCTGTAGAAGGTAGTATGGAGATTCGCCAATAGTCAAGCAGTCTATCAGTTTTTGACTGTTGGAATATAAGCGACTGCAAGAATACACCATAAATCTATACGGATGCCCTTTGACTGCTCGCCAAAGTCCTTTTTGCCCCAGTCCGTAGGTCTCTAGATGTTACAGAGAACCCCGAACAACCCAATCTGCTAATCTTCGATACCGCTTTATACTCACAATCTTGTATCCACTGACTGTCTCATTAAATTAATTCAATAAATTTCATTCACTCCGCATACTCAATCCTATAGACACCCTTTTAATTCTTCATCACAGACGTAACTCGATTTCACAAAACAGTCAAGAGTAATCAAACCCACTTCATTAAAAATCCCGATTCACTATTACAACACTGACTTCAACAACGATTGCCTCAGTCTTTCCAAAACCCTATGAAGAAAAAAACCCAATTCTCTATCTTTTTTTTTCCGCCCGAAGCATGAAGCTCTCTCTGATCCTTCAAAAAAAAAAAAAAAAAAAAACTCTCTAAAAAAACCTCTCCCTTCAAACTTATTTCTTAACCTTAATTCTGAATTTCTTCAATCCTCCGTCTTGGATCCGAAATTGGCTCCCACCATCAGAGCTTGGATCCGAAATTGGCTCTCGCCGTCAGAGCTTTGATCCAAAATTGGCTCTCACCGTCAGAGCTTTCTCCTCCGTTTTTACCTTTAAGAGATCTTTTTATCGAAAACAACGTTCCCTGAAACGGCACAGAGAATAGGACAGCCTGAAACAGAATCGAAACCCCCATAATTGGGACTACATTGAGTCGCCCGACCAATTCAGGTCTCATATTGGCTAAGAGTCCAATAGTAAGACCCGGATGTTCCCGTAATTGGATCAAATTGGTCCTTCGCGTCAGATTGGCTGAGGTCTGTAGTAAGACCTGGATTTTCTCGTAATTAGACTGCATTGGGTTGTCCGACCAATTCAGGTCTCATATTGGGTAAGAGAACCCGGATTGGATTCTTGAAATTAGATCCAATTGGCTCTTCTAACCAGGCTCATCCGTCATGTGAATTCGTCCTTTTCCTTCCTGCTGACTCCTGTTATTGGAATCGAACGGAGCATTTCAGTATGCCCAGGCTGACTGTAACGGGGTGACTGAACCTGGCCACTCAATATTTGCACTGGAGTTGTTCGTTGCTCCCAATATTCGAGGTAACTGAATATTAATAAAAGTCCCCTTTCTTTATATTTTCACGGTATACTCGTGTTACAACACGACAACGTGTCTCTTCTTGAACCATACAAGATATTGGACATACCAAGAAGACGATAAGCTCCACCTCCTCTTATATAAGTGAAGAATAATAAAAAATTTGAAATAGAAGAAGTCTTAGATTCAAGGCGGCACCGAAATAAATTAGAATATCTTGTCTATTGGTATGGATATGATATTAGTGAACGCAGATGGAAGCCAATAAAGAATCTTACAAATGCAACAAAGGTGATAGAGGCTTTTCATCGATGACATCCATCAAAATCAAGATAAAAATCTTCTTTATAAAAGAAACAACATCTAGACAAGATAACATTCTACTTTCAATCTTTGTTCATAACTTCTTTGTAGTTGTGATGCTCAAGAAATAGATAACCAACAACCAGCGGATTTGACTCAAGAGCCTTCATTTGCTGACCTGTCGATTGAGACATTACGATTGTCACAGCCTTTAAGATGATGCAATCGAGATGAAGATCTTCAAGAATGACATCTTCTTCTTGGAATAGATGGAGAGATACAACACATTTGGTATCACAACCTTCGAAAGGACTCCCAATATTTGGTGATTTTACTAGAGGTATGAACAACTCCTAATGGTGTTCCAAATATTTTATTCGAAGGAAGTTATGAAGGCCTCAACAATGATCAAATAATTGGGTGGTCTTTCCACTCTGGTATGGGATACTACCAATGGTTGAGAGGCCCTATCAATCATCTTCGAAGAGAATAAAGATCAGAGTATGTGGCAAATATATTTCGTCGCATCATAGATTTCCTCAACTTATGATGATCGCTCCTCATGGAACTTGTCCCTAGAAAGGAGGGAAATGTCACGGACATATTCATGTAAGCTAGTAATTACATATACAAATATGTAGAAGTAAGTAAAAGTAAGTTAATTCTATACTATTTGATATAGAAGCTTCTTAGAAGCTTCATAGACATTGCTTTGACTTCATAGGTGTCTTTAATTGACTTTTTGGATTAAAAACGTGGTCAGCAAGTTGGCCATGTGCCACACATATTGTGAGCTTGAAGACCAAGCTAACTATGTGGCCCACATGTAGAAAAACTTGCCTTGTAAGTCAAGGCATGTGTCCTACAAAGTCAACACATATTAGAGGTCCTATAGAACGTCACCATGTAGGACCTAGTTAGATCATATATATAGAGATAAGAGTGAAGCTTTCTTCATTCTTGTCAACTCCTTTCTTACTTCCAGTCTAGTTTCAAGGATCTATAGTTTTTCTTGTCTTTTGACAATAGCCATTCTAGTTTCTCTTTCAATATACATACTTATTTATTTACATTTTGTTAATTTTTCTTTGAGTAAAGGCTCACTTGTTTGAATTACTTTTTCATCGAGTGTCAAAGATAAGAACTCGATGAAAATATAGATCAGACAAGTGAGCCTTCACTCAAAGAAAGGTAACAAAATTTTAATAAATAAATATGTATATTGAAAGAAAAACTGGAATGGCTATTGCCAAAAGACAAGAAAACTAGAGACCCTTGAAACTAGACTGGAAGCAAGAAAAGAGTTGACAAGAGTGAAAACGCCTTCACTCTTGTCTCTATATATACTATCTAATAAGGTGCTATATGGCAACGTTCTATAGGACCTCTAATATTTGTTGACTTTGTAGAACACATGCCTTGACTTACAAGGCAAGTTTTTTTACGTGTGGGCCACATAGTTAGCTTGATCTTCAAGCTAACAACATGTGTGGCACATGGCCAACTTATTGACCACGTTTCTAATCCAAAAAGTCAATTAAAAATACCTATGAAGTCAAAGCAGCATCTATAAAGCTTCTAGGAAGCTTTCATATTAAATACTATAGAATTAATTTAGCTTTACCTACTTTTACTTACTTCTACCTATTTGTATATGTAATTACTAGCTTACATGATTATGTCCATGACATTATCCCTCCTTCTAGGGACAAGTTCCATGAGGAGTGGTCATCATATGTTGAGAAAATCTATGATGCGACGAATTGTATTTGCTACATACTCTGATCTTTGTTCTCTTCGAAGATGATTGATAGGGCCTCTCAACCATCGGTAGTGTCCCATACCAGGGCGCGAAGACCACCGAGTTATTTGATTATTGTTGAGGCCTTGATAACTTCTTTCGAATAGAATATTTGGAACACCATCAGGAATTGTTCCTACCTCTAGCACAATCACCAAACATCGGGAGTCCCTTCCCAAATCGTGATATCAAACGCATTATATCTCGCCATCTATTCAAAGAAGAACATGTCGTTCTTGAAGATCTTCACCTCGATTGCGTTGTCTTGAAGGTTAAGACAATTGTAATGTCTTGTCTGGAAGGTCAGCAAATGAAGGCTCTTGAGTTGAATCCATTGGTTGTTGATTCTCCATCTCCTGAGCATCACAACTACAAAGAAGCTACGAACAAGAATTGAAAGTAGAATGTTATCTTGCCTAGATGTTGTTTCTTTTATAAAGAAGGTTTTCATCTTGATTTTGATGGATGTTGTCGATGAAAAGCCTCCACCGCCTTGGCTGCATTTGTAAGATTCTTTATTGGCTCCCATGTGCATTCACTAAAACCATATCCGTGCCAATGGACAAGATATTCTAATTTATTTCAGCACCGCCTTGAATCTAAGACTTCTTCTACTTCAAACTCTTCATTATTGTCTACTTCTATAGAAGGAGGTGGAGCTTGTCATCTTCTTGGTATATCCACTGTCTTGTATGGTTTAAGAAGAGATATGTGGAATATCGGATGGATTTTCATTGACTTTGGTAGATGTAAACGATATGCAACTGGATTGATTTGTGCAGAAATAGAAAATGGTCCTAGTCTTCGATAGTCCAACTTGTCACAAGGACAAGTGGTCTTGATATTGGGACGAAGTAGCCATATCTTATCACCCAAGACGAATGATGGTTGTTCCTTTTGATAGACATCCGCATTGACCTTTTGTTGTTCTTGAGCTTCTTTTAACTGCGCCTTCATTGTTACATGTAGCTCTGATAAATGAATTGCTAAATCTTTCGTAGCAAGATTATCAACTTTTAAAAAGTCAATAGTATCAAGTCATAGATGATAACCATAATTAGCAAAGAAAGGTGTTTGTTTTGTAGAAAAATGTACCATATTATTGTAAGCAAACTCTGCCAATGACAAAAGAGTTGTCCAATCATCTTGTTGGTAATTAATGGTACATCTTAAATATTGCTCCAAAACTTGATTAACACGCTCCGTTTGTCCATCAGTTTCAGGATGGAATGTCGAAGATAGTTTTATATCCACTTTAAGAATCTTGAAAAGAGTTTGCCAAAATCTTGATATAAATTGAGTTCTCCTGTCTAATATAATATCCTTGGGTAATCCATGATAGCGATAGATATTGTAAAGAAAGAGTTTAGTTGTTTGTTCACCTATGATAGATTTTGTACATCATACAAAATGTGCCATCTTGGTAAAATGATCTACTATCACGAATATAGAGTCATAAAAACCTGAGATTAGAAGATCCATGATGAAGTCCATAGAAACAGAAGACCATAGTTGTTCTGGAATGGATAATGGTTGAAGAAGTCCAAAAGGTTGAAGACGAGGAGTTTTCGATCTTCAGCAAATATCACACGATTGTACAAAGTCTTTAACTGCCTTCCACATTTGAGGCCACCAAAAATCCCTAGATATTAGCTCCAAAGTCTTATTATATCCAAAATGTCCTGCTGTTGGGAAGTCCTGACGAGCTTGAAGAATACGTAAACGTGCTTCTCCTTCTGGAACATATAGGCATCCTTCGAAATAGAGTAGGTTGTTCTTGAATTCAAATTTAGAGGGATCATGAGATTTAGAAGAATTATTCTTGATATCATGAACAAGAGGGTCTAAAGACATACTTAACTAGACTTGCTTAAGAAAAGTTAAATCAACAGTTAATGTTGATTTTATTGCTCGCAGATGAAATTGCTCCAACTTCAAGAGAACCATTCTTTGTTGCTCAAAAGCTGCATTTCCTTCTTTTGGTGCAAGATAAGAACGTCTAGACAAGACATCGGACAAACCTTATTATTTTTCTGGCCGATAAGTAATATTGAACTCGAATCTTGATAAAGACATGCTCTAACAAGCTTGGCGATAATTTAATATGTGTGCTGACATAAAATATTCGAGGTTCTTGTGATCCGTATACATGGTGACTCGACTGGAAGCGCCTTCTAGATAATGACGCCATTCTTAAAAAGAATCCACAATTGCAAGAAGTTCTTTGTCGTGGATCTCATAATTGATTTCTGCAGCTGTGAATTTTCTTGAATGAAAGGCTACTGGATGAAGTTTGTCATCTGTTCCCATTTGTGATAAAACTGCATCCAGAGCAAAGTCTGATGCATCTGTTTCCACAAAAAATGCTTTGAAAAAATCAACACGATACAAGATTGGTGCAGAAACAAACGTTGTCTTCAAAGATTCAAAAGCAACTTCCGCTTCTTGATTCCATTGGAGTTTGTCTTTACGAGTCAAACGTGTAAGTGGAGCTGCAACTCGAGAGAAGTCCTTGATAAAGATTCGATAGTAGTTGGTAAATGCCAAAAAACATTGGACATCTCTTACCATTTTTGGGATCTTCCAGTCTATAATAGTTTGAACTTTCTTAGGATCTATCATAAGTCCATCATTTGAAATGATATAACCTAAGAAATCGACTTGAATAGTGTGGAACACACACTTTTCTATCTTGGCATAGAATCCTCCATCTCTTAATTTCTATAACACACGAGGAATATGAAAATCATGTTCTTCTGGATTCTTAGAATAGATCAAGATGTCGTCTAGATAACAGACCACAAAATCGTCCAAAAACTCTCGAAAAATATTATTCATTAGATGTTGAAAAGCTGCTGGTGCATTTGTAAGTCCAAAAGGCATGACATTTTATTCAAAATATCCATACCTAGTTCGAAACGCAGTCTTCCATTCATCTCCATCTTTCAGGCGTACTGGATTGTATGCTCTCCGAAGATCTATTTTTGTATAGATCTTAGTTTGATTCAGCTGATCAAGAAGTCCAGATATTAAAGGTAGTGGATATCTGTTCGTGATGGTAATCTTGTTGAGTCCTCGATAATCAACACACATCCGCAATGATCCATCTTTTCTCTTCACAAATAGAATTAGAGGTCCTGCTGGAGATTTAGAATGGCATATGAAATTCTTGGCTAGATTTTCTTCATTATACTCCTTGAGTTCAGCCAACTCATTTTGTGATAAACTGTAGATTGGTTTGAATGGAGGTTGTGCTCCTTCTTGAAGGTCAATTGAACAATCATAGGGACGATGTTCCGGGAGTGTATCCGCATTCTTTTTTTCAAATACATCTTGAAATTCTTGATATTGGCTTGGAATGTCACTTGAAGTCTTTTTACCAGTAGAAATAATATATGGTGATTCTTTCATAGCAGCATGCAGAAAGCTTTTGTACCTATAAATACGAGTTTAATTGAATTGGACTTATGACTTTTACTTGATTAACTACACTATTAGTTATACTTTTAGAGAAAGTAAGAGTTCGAGAAATCCAGTCTATTTGAGGGTTGTATTTTTCTAACCACGATAAACCTAAAATGACTGGATTAGAGGGAGATCTAATGATATTAAATACTACAAAACTATTATGACCATTGATTATTACTTCTATAGAAAGGATTTCGTGAGTAATATCTCCAAAAGATAATGGACGACCATCTATGACTTCTACATGAACAAGTTTAGTTTTCTTTACTAAAGATATGCTATGTCTTTTAGTAAATTGTTCATCTAAAAAACACGCTGAGGCTCCTGAATCTAACAAGATAGAGACTTTGTAATGTTTAGGTCCTAAAATAATATTAAATATAAAACATACAAAAGGCTCTGAGGAGAAAATAGGACCTTTACTAGATGTTGTGCAAGATTCCAGCCGCACGGTCCCTATTGTAGCTGGACAAACTCGTTTTCCGACATATTGTCTTCTTTCACAGCCATACTTCTCATTTTGTGATTGTGTCGTTTCTTTGGACAATGTTGAGTAGTGTGCTTTGGTTCTCCACAATATAAACATAATCCTTCTTGACGACGACGAGTCTTTTCTTGCTTAGTAAGAAATTTGAAACGTACTGCATCAATTTGCATATCCTCTACTTCCAAATGTATGTGTTGAAGAGGTGTTGGTGTTGCCATTGAATTATAGTAACATTGAGGTCCACTTGTACGGTTCTCAGATCGAAATGCAAAAAGGTGATTGTCACACTTCACAGCAAAGTCAATTGCTTGACTCAATGTTTGAGGATCAGGTAAGTTGAGCATTAATTTTTTTACCTCATATTGTAATCCATAGAGAAATTGGCTAATAAGTGCAGCATCATCCCACTTGATATCAGTTGCAAGTTGTCAAAATTGTGAAGCATATAACATTATTGATCGATTGCCTTGTCGTAAAATACAGATCTTATTGGTTGCAATATGAATTGCATCATGTTCTCCATACATGGATCGAAACTCCACCATAAAAGCCTCTAGATTATTCAATATTGAATCTCGTCGTTCAAAAAAAGATGAAAACCACGATAAAGCTGAACTTGAAAGAAGCGTACCAATGAATCTAACTTGCGATCCTGGAGTTGGATAGCTTTGGGGTTGAAGTTCAATGATAAATTGCACTTGATTGATAAATCCTCGAAACTTGGATCTCGTGCCATCAAACTTCTCGGATAGGGCAATTCTTGGTTCTCTAACATTTGAAGGGCGTTCCACCATAGGAGAAAGAACATGGTTTGGTGCAAACGTTGAAGTAGCTCCAACCATTTCTATATCTTCACTTCCTGCCAATCTTGTTGCTCCTTGTGGTGGTAAATTGAGTTGATGTATCGCAAGCATTAACTCCCTTAATTGCTCTTGCATTTGTGTCATTGCACTCTTCATTTCAACAAGTTCTGCCATGATAACACTTAGAAGAGAGAAGATGTCTAATATCGCTCAAGACAAATAGAAGAGAGGACTTGAGAACAAAGAAAATACTAAAGACAATATCAACTTAGAAAAGGGTAATCCGTAACTTCTAATATGCTTATATCTTATCAAGAAAAAGGGATAATCCACTCTTAATCAAGATTAGACAAAGCTCTGATATTGTAGGTGTACTCTTGTCAATCTGTCAAGGACAAGAACTCGATGAAAAAACAATTCAGACAAGTGAGCCTTCACTCAAAGAAAAGTAACAAAATATAAATAAATAAGTATGTATATTGAAAGAGAAACTAGAATGGCTATTACCAAAAGACAAGAAAAACTATAGACCCTTGAAACTAGACTGGAAGCAAGAAAGGAGTTGACAAGAGTGAAGACGCCTTCACTCTTGTCTCTATATATACTATCTAACTAGGGGCTACGTGGCAACGTTCTATACGACCTTCAATATATGTTGACTTTGTAGAACACATGCCTTGACTTACAGGGCAAGTTTTTCTATGTGTAGGCCACATAGTTAGGTTGATCTTCAAGCTAACAACATGTGTAGCACATGGCCAACTTGTTGACCACGTTAATAATCCAAAAAGTCAATTAAAGATACCTATGAAGTCAAAACAGCTTCTATGAAGCTTCTAGGAAGCTTTTATATTAAATACTATAGAATTAACTTACTTTTATCTACTTTTACTTACTTCTACCTATTTGTATATGTAATTACTAGCTTACATGATTATGTCCGTGACATCGAGTTCTTGTCCTTGATACCTACACGTAGAAAAACTTACCTTGTAAGTCAAGGCAAGTGTCCTACAAAGTCAACACATATTGGAGGTCTTATAGAACGTCGCCATATAGCCCCTAGTTAGATAGTATATATAGAGACAAGAGTGAAGCCTTCTTCTCTCTTGTCGACTCCTTTCTTATTTCTAGTTTAGTTTCAAGAGTCGTCATGTTTTTTAGTCTTTGGCAATAGCCATTCCAATTCAATATATTATCACCTTTGAGTGATTTCTAAGTATTTTCGAGTGACAGAAGAGTATATTGAGATTATCTTTCTTTGGAGTTCATGTCCTTGATATATATAGAAGTAAGAATGAAGCCTTTTTCATTCTTGTGAATGCCATTTTAGTATTTAGTTTTGTTTCAAGTCTTTTTAATCTTCTTGTCTTTGATAATAGCCATTATAGTTTAATATTATATCATCTTTGAGTGATAATTTAATCTTTTTGAATGATACAAGAATATCTTGATCTTTTAGTTATAAAAGATTCATATCTTTGATAGTCATTGGCAAAAAATATCTATATTTAATTGGTAGATTATTGTAGTCAATTTTGATTAGCGACATGTTACTTATAATGAGGTTGATGGCTTTAATTGTGAGATTGAATGCTACTTTGATTTTGAGAGCAATACATAAATTTTAGTTGACACTGTTAGCATTGCATCTATGCCTCCCAAGTACCATTCCAAAGCTCTATGCTAATTCGTGTATATTACTTAGAAATTCATTTGGTATTGTCTTCAATATTATTTAAATTGATATCTTCATGTCTACTAGTTTGGCTAGATTAAACCTAGGATTCAAAGCTGATGAATACAAGTAATCTATCTACATATACTTGAAGTATGCATTAAGAATTTTGAAATAACAACTTATACTAGCTAGTTACTTGAAAGAAGCTATATTTCATATCATAACCTAATTTCATATGTTCACAGGTTTTCCTAGCTAAGGTTCCAATCTATTCTTGCAAAACCTTTGGTGCTTGCTTTCTTTCCACAAACTATGATATTCGCATACAAATGTTGCTGTTCAATTCTGGATTGGACACAAAACTTATTTTAGATTGCAATGCGTGAAGCTTACAAGCTCACGAGGACTCTTAGCACCAAGGCGGAAGAGCTCGCCGGAGCCTCATTGCTACGGGTCTGCCGTATATTGACATTTGGGTACATGTGAAGTCTGACAAGCTTGGCGATGTAAGCATGCCATTTTGCAAGTCCTGGTATGCAGCCGCCGAGCAAAGAATCTTCATCTGCGGCGTCCGACAGACATGAAGAATCTGCAAATTCTGAAGGTGGCGGTAAACTAACTTGCATTGTCACTGCATCCGCAACCCCTCTTTGCATTCTACTCGAACCTCGCGAAGTTGAATCTCACGTCCGCTTATAATCTGTGCGGCATGAGCCTGTAGAGATCTCCTCGATTTCGCCAAGTTTGCGAACTGAACGACTGCTGCAGCGAGTCAGATGGAATGCGCACAGTTGGCATATATGGTTTGACAACATGGCGACGAGAATGAAATCGGGGTTTCTAATACAAGGTGTGATGTGACTTGCCGAATGCGCCGGTTGGCTACAAATCAGCCTGCGGCTCAGAGCTCAGTGTGCTCTGCTTAGACTAGGCCTGACAGCCCTCGCATTGGGGACAAGGCAATGTGCTTTAACCGGTATGCAATCGCTCAGTACTACCACACCTGTACTTGATGTAATTAGAAGGACGAACTATTCCACGAATACGGGTAAGAAATCGTAGAAGTCCCGCATCCTTCAGGAGAAATGTGGTGGTGTATAAATGCTCCGCTGAGCACTTTGCTTCTTGCGTTCTCGCTACATCTGTTGTAGCATACCGTGATCTCCCTAAGTTCCTTCCAACTGCAGGCCATCTAAATCAAGCAGCCTTGATCATCAGTTCCCGATGTGCGCACCACAGAAACCAAGCCTGTAGACTTCGAGCCCACTCAGATACAGCTTTCCATCTCTGCCCATACTAGCACGACCAGGTGGCCATGAGGACTTCGGCCGTAGTATCCAGCATGAAGGCCGCAGCTTGCGCTGGCGTGGCCGCCTTGATGGCGCTGAGCGTCCTGCCTTGCGTGGTGGGAGCGCCGTACGGGTGGAGTGAGGCGCATATCACGTACTACGGAACAGCTAGTGGCGGTGGCACGCAGGGAGGCGCCTGCGGGTATCCGAACACCTTTGCGATGGGATACGGGGCGATGACCGCAGCGTTGAGTTATCCTCTGTTCCAGGGCGGAAAGGCATGCGGCGGGTGCTATCAGTTGCGGTGCAAGTGGGTGACGCCAACCCGAACCGTGCACAACTGGTGCTGGAGCTACTCTCGCACCATCACCGTGACCGCAACAAACTCGTGCCCTCCAGGGTCGCACGGAGGTTGGTGCAACTGGAGACCTCACTTCGACTTGCCAATGCCTGCTTTCCTGACGCTGGCACGGCGTGAGGGAGGAGTGGCTCCGGTGTATTACAGGAAGGTCCGGTGCGCGAAGCGCGGCGGAATTCGGTTCACCATCGGAGGCAACCCGTACTTCTTGATGATCCTGATTCACAACGTGGGAGGGGCGGGCGATTTGAAGGCAGTGAAGGTCAGGGGAGGAAACGGATATTGGGTGCCCATGTGGCGCAACTGGGGCGCGCTGTGGACATGCAAAACGAGGATGAGCGGAGCATTGTCTTTCCAGATTACGACGGGCGACGGGCGCACTTTGACGACTTACAAAGCCGTGGGCGGGTACTGGAGGTTCGGACAGACCTGGGAAGGATCCCAGTTCAGGTAGGTAGATTGTAGCGGACCTCGACGCTGAGCGCAGCATCGGTGGCAACAGTCGCTGTGATCGATGGGAACATGGCGTCGCTCCGCGGTCCGAGATGTGCGTGCGAGTATAGGTCGGCCATCCGTCTATGTGAAGCGGATTTCGCTGTCTTCATCGATTGGGAATCAAAGTTGGAGATGTGGAATGTAAGTGTATCGTGAGTGTTCATTCTTGGAAGCGCGAGCAGGTAGAACGTTTGAGGGGAATCCTTGGAAGTAGGGAGTTCTGCAGAGCGATTGTAAATGGATTAAATGATTGGGTACTTAGTCTCGTATTCAGGGACATGTATCTGGAATAAAACAGTCAAGCACCTCTGTTTGATTACAGTGGCTCGGATGGCTCAATTCAAGCTTTTGTATTGGTGCGTATGTACGTGAATGCCACAGCCCGGTTTGTTTTGTCGCGTGTTTGTGTGATGTGGTACTTGGCACATGGAGATGGAGTTGGTGGATGCAGAGTTTGTGCACCGTAGTGGCGTGGATGGCAGACAAGTGGGCGGAAGCCGTCCACATTGGGATTCGTTTGATATGTGACTGGGCTGCAATGGTGCGATTGTTAAGTCCCATCTGTCGGTTATGCCACAGTGATTGAATTTCTAGACCGGAAGCTTTGCAGAGTTGTGAAGTGCTGAGGAGGACTGGTATATATTCAGACACATAGGTGGTACACAAGCCCACAAATAGTCTCAATTGAGGGAACCATAAACTGTATTAGAGACATTTGGAATAATCTGCGCAAAGAATGCATCGATAACGTGGTTGGGAAAATATGATATCGAATTGAAACTTGGAAGGAGGGATCGAAAGAGCGTGGGACTTGTGCCCAAACTGAGTCACTTAGAGTAGGTGTGAGATCAGTGCATGACTTGAGAGTGAGGTAGATAGCGATTTTGCAGAACAGGCACCCAGGCCGTAATCTATACGTGTTTACACAAATGTTGGGTACTTGTCTCAAATTTTTTAAACAGATTACTGATGGGCAACCAATTATTATGAGTCCCTATAATAATTCTACAATGGAGGTTTTAAATAAAATCACAAAATCATTTATAAACAATTAGACATGTTAAAAGGTAAGGATATGATAAAATTTTCTTGTTAGAGGAGCCATTAAGATTTTATGTTCATCCAATGCCATGTATCAATTGGTACTTATTGTACATGTTGTGTAAGAAAAATTGGGATTAATTCTTGTAAATTTTATAATTAGAAAGAAAAACTCTGTTCTTGAACTTCAATTTTTTTGTGTTGTTAAGAGAGTGCTAAGGATTTTAATGTTGTTTGAATACCATTTGTGAGGCCAAATTAGCTTTTAGGTCACATCATTAAATGACCTTGCTCTACCTTTGGATCCAAAAATGTCAAATAGCTTGGAACAAGTGAAACTAAAGAAGTTTAAATCTTAAATATTCTATTTGTGGATTTATAAAGTTTTTGTTGGAACTCCTAAAAGTCAAGCGACACACATGTTAGTGAGTCATTAGGATTTGGCCATAAAATCCTTGTGTTGGACCTTGAGAGGAATGGTTGCAAGATTAGTGATATTTTTTTAGTAACACCACTTCAAAAAGTTAATTTGTTTTTAGTATAATATTATTATTTAAAGTTTTAAAAAAACTATAGCATATCACAAGTATTAGGAAAAACATATAATTTTTAAATATATAATTTTTATCTTTTAAAAAAGTATCTTTTATCAATTTATTATAATTATTTTTAAAATGTTCAATAGTTGTTTCTTGCTTTTAATCTTTGTGTTTTTTTTCTTTTTTCTTTTTTCTTTTTTTTTTCTTTTTTTAATATCAATCTAGTTCATATTGTTATTCTTTCATATTTTTTTCTTAAACTTTTGAATCTTATAAAATATAGTAATTTTATTTCTATTATTACTATTTAAATATTTTATTTAAAAGGTAGTATTTTCTATTTTTTATTTTTTATTTTAAATCACTAAAGAACCTTTAAAAATTAAAAAAAATAAAAAATAAAACTTTATGTATTCATTTAATATTGGTTTTGATGATTTGTTTCTTTTGAGAAATTTAATTATTTCTATTTAAAATATTATTTTATCAATATGAATACTTAATTTGATATTATTTTTTTATTTACTATAAATATATATTATTAAATATTATTTAAGATAAAAAAATAAAAATCCAATATTAACTATTATTATTCAAAATATTATAGAAATCACACTTCAAAAATAAAAAATAAAATAAAAAATAAAAAATATAGAAAACATGTTAGATTAAAACATTTTTATTATTATTTAAAAAAATTATATTTTAAAAGTTATAGTGTTAAAGAATTAATAATTACATCTTTCATAAATTTTATAATTTAGATTCTAAATGTGATTTTGTAAGATTTTAATATTTAACCAACCAAACACTAAGATCAAATCACTCAAATAAAAATGATATATCTCTAGCATATTGTACATTAACTTCTTTTTTTAATATTTTTGTTGACATATTACATATATTTGAAGTTATAGGATCTCTTTTCCTCACAATTATAGTTTTAAAATATTTTTAATATTTAAAAATACATTTGAGATAATAAATCAATTTTTTAAGATATTTTTTGTTTTTTTACAATGTAATAAGCAATATTATGTTTTCTAACATCTAGTAGGCTTTTTAAAAATTTTGCATAAAAAGAAGAAATATTTTTCTAATTTGTGGCTTATATGAGATTTTTTAAATTATTATGATGTAGTTGAATATATAACATGACATCTAAAAGGTAGATCAATTTGAGCTTATTACATTTATAAGAATAGAAGATAATGTTTCTGAAAAATTCTAACATCAGATGTTAGAAGAAGCTATTGGCTTTCAATTAGTAACAACATATTGTAGACCTCTCTTCTAAAGCAAGGTCAATTTTTCATTATTAGTTTATTTTAAAAATCTGTTTATACTATTTTATAAAATATTTTTCCAATATTAAATTTTTACACTTATTCAATGTATTCATTGTGAGGTGTTTGGAGATGTAAATTTATTCTTTTTGCAATTATTCAATATTTTATTGGAATTTAGCATCTGGGTAGAACTTTTATTCATACTGAACTTTTTTTTTAATTTTTAAAAATTTCATTTAATTCTTTTATCTACACATTCTTCTACACTATAAGGTGGTTAAAGTATGAGTTATTATCCAAAACTTTATGATTTAAATAATCTCTATTTTTTTACTAATACGAATGTGATTTCAAACTAATAAAACTAAAATATTTATTTTCAAATTTCGTTATAAATCTTTGATTTATTTTTGTTTTTATTTTTTAAGAATATACATTAGAAAATTGTGATGTCTAGTTTTATTATACTTTAAAGCTATATTGACTACACTTGGCCTAATTTCATATGCCTTGTTCTTGTTAAGCAAATAAGACAATGTTGGAGTAATTTATACACCTATTCTACTACTATATGTATTAAAATTCACTACAAACTGGTTTTGAGTAAAATATTATTATTTTTAAAATAAAATATATTTCTCAAAAATAATTATTTATGATTATTAAAATCTGTATATTGTTTTTTTTAAATGGTGATGTTAAAAATATTGTAGATTAATATTTAAAACATGATCTATATATATATATATATATATATATACTTGTGTCTAACTTTTTCGGATTATTAAAATCTTGTATATTTTTTAAGTTATTAATCAATTTTATAATGATTTTTAGTGGTTTTTATAATTATAAAGTAGAATTACTTTTTTCTTATACAGTAACATCAAATATAATGCATATACTACATTGTTTGTTTTCTTAATCCATTTTGTTTTATACATTTAGATATTTATTTTTAAAAAAAGCCACATTTTGTATAAGACATTTTAATGTTAAATAAAAAAAACAACAAAAAACAAAAAAAAGAAAACAAAAAACCAAACAAATAAACAATCAAACAAACAAAATAAAATATACAAAAAAAAAAAAAAAAAAAAAAAAAAAAAATTGGATGTTTTGTTATTTCCAAATATTTTGAAATTATAAATTCTTTTATTTTAGCATTAATTATATAATTTTACATTAAATCTTTTATTTTTAATTATATAATACAATGGCCTTCTTAGTAGCTAATATATTTATACTTATTTCTATATTTAAATAATATATCTTCTTTATTTTTTTATTTTTTAAATTAGAACATCAATATATATTTTTAAATATTTTTTTAATTATTTTTTGTTCTCTAAATATGATAAATTTTTTTAAAAATAGGTTTTAAAATTTACTTAAATAAAAATTGTTCTAAAAAAATTATTATTTTTTTGGCATTATAAAATATAACTATTGCATTGAAAAATATTAGTTGGAATTTTTTAAAACTTATATTTTATAATTTTTATTAAAATCACTTTTCATCTTTTAAGACTTGAATAAATGTCAAGAATTATTGTTTTATTATTTTATCTCAATACATAAAAATACTTCACTTTAAATAATTTTTGAATTATATCTTTATTTTTTGTAACAAGTTTAAATAATCTATAGCCAAAATATCTTTCTATAAACTTATTCTTTCTATTTTTATATATTTTAGCAATATATATTAACAAAAATCTTCAAATTCTAAAATACTATAGATGTTAATTATGACATTAAGTTTTAATATGAGTAATCAACATGTAAATATTGTATATTACAATTTTACATTCTAATATTATGTAATATAATTAATTTAAAATAATCTCTTATATGATATTTTTTTTTAATAATTTTTAAAAAATCTATATATCTGTGCTAAAATTCTTTTGTTCTACATGATGGTAGCATGTGAAAGGTTTATGATACTACAAATATAAATTATTTCTACATTTAATGCTATTCACATCAAAAGTCCTTTAATTTTTTACAAAATAATTAAAGAATAAAGTTCTTCATAATGTAGATTACCTAAAAGAGCTAAAAGATATTTAAACTCAAATCATTAATCTCAAATTATTAATCTATACCACTACACTTTTCTTCCAATATTTTAGATACACCCATTATTTAGCTGCTCACACAAATTGATATAACTACCTAATATTCATAGATAATAGATGGATGAAGTTTGACTGCAAGATATATGCATGTTTTATAAAATTGATTTTAACACCACATAACAAGTAGATCATATTCATGTTACTTTCAAATTATGTTGAAGAGTGCAAATTAAAAAAACAAATCATATATAATCCTAAAATATGTTAAAATATCAAGAATATCCTTATATTTTTAATGATAGAAAAGCTATCCCTTATTTTTGTGATAATTATAAAAGTAGCATTAAATTTGATAAGATATATCCATATTCTTGTTTTAGATGAATTTAAGGTCCAAACCACATGTTGTGTAGATGTTAGCATAGCACTTTTTTGCACAATTTGGGCACCTCGTATTAGATGTTGCCACCGCTGCCATAACAATTTTTTTGTTTCAACCTCCAACTTCAAATTAGAGTGGTATAGTGATAGAATGTTGAAAGAGACAAAAATAACTGTAAGTTTATTAAAAATATAGATTTTAGAACAAAAGTACTACAATTTATATAAACTAGTGGCCTAATACACATGAAGGGGGATTATGGTACAAGGATGTGAAGTAGCCAAGAAAGACACATGTAGATATTGCAAGATACTACATGCAATTGGATAATAAAAATATAATTGAAGCTAGGCCAAAAGCAAGCATAGAGGCAATGCATGTGTCCAAGAGTCCTTTCTAATTTGTGGTTCTTGATTGTCTTTCTACTTCAAACACTAGTTTGATCTTAGATTACTTCAATTTTATGGAGTCTCCAAAATTAAACTCATAGTTTGACTTCAAGAGCCACTTAAGTAATAATGACAGTACTAATAAATATTTGCTAGTTGCAAAGAGAGGTTAGAAAGCTTGCAACAGATTTGAGTTGAGTAGTGAATTAAATTAGTTAATATTGATCTCTTAGAGCCTAGTCATTAAGTCATCCAAATTAATTTTGTATAAATTATCTATATAATTATGCAGAAGTATTACAAGCATATATATATATATATATATATGCCAATAATTATCCAAATAAAATAAATAGATAGAAGTAGATAAATGTAGATTAATTTGATAATATTTTGTAGAAGCATCTAAGAAGGCATTGTACTTTGCCCATGCTTTGGCATGTTGCGACTTCATATGCCTTGTAATATTGTCTATGAAGAAAGGAATTGAAAATGTTTTCACTTTCATCATTTGTTTTGCTTATACCCTATGAAATCGACCTCTTCATAGTTGAGCTTCTCACAAAACAAGGACTCCATTGATAGAACTTGGTCAATATTCTTATCTTGTGGATTTGGCACAAGGTTGAACCTCATCTCCACAAAGAATTTCCAAGGGGTCTGCAATTCCTTCACTATGGTGAATTTGACATGCATACTTTGACATGATTGTTGTCACTAGACATTGGTATTTCTCTACATGGATCACATCATGTAGTGCCTCTCTCAATTGTCCAAAAGAATACTGTTGGGGCCTTATTTTAAGGCATTTCACTAAGCTTTTTCTATGAAAATTAAGTTTTTTTTTGGAAAAACCCTAATTTAAAGAGGCTTATTGATAGTCCTACAAAAATCTCCAAAGTTATTGTAATTAGTAAAAAAAAAGAAATTATGATATTTAATAGATGTAAATCTGTAATATAATAGAATTTTTGTTTGGTAAAATAACTAACGATCATACCAAAATTACTAATAACATATGTCTTTGACAATGTAAAAAGTATGTTATCCTTTCATGTATGTTGTCATTACATGTACACAATTTCTATCCAAAGTAAAATATTTAAAGATGAGGATGTTGTTCTAATTGTCTTTATTCAAAACAAAGTTATGAGACCTGACAAAAAAAAAAAAAAAAAAAAAAAAAAACTCTCATTAGATAATTGAGATAATGATTAAGTTGTTTATTGTGATATTACAATTTTAGTTATTGAAGTAAACAAGAACTGTCTTTGCTAATACCACTCAAGAAACCTGTATGGTTCTATTGATATTCAAAGTTATATTATTTATTTTTATTGTTAATTAATTAATTTATTTTTGGACTGATATTTCCTTACAGATTGTTGATTTATGACTTGGCCAATTAAAAAAATCTTGTGTCAAACAACCCTGGTTTGCAATAGTATATGAATAAAATAATTAAAATAATAAGAGAAATAATAACTTATTTTTGAAAAAAAAATACTTTCAATAAAAAAAACATTGAGTAAATTAAAATTATTTTTCTTCAATCTCTCTTGTGTTCAAATTTAAATTATTCTATTGGGATCCATGAAAAAGTTCAGAAGCTCAAGCATCGCATTCACCATGTCTGTATATAAACATCCACAAATCATGTTCATATGAAACATCTACACTAACAGAAGAAAACTTCAAAAAGATTGCAACAGCACTTCCCGGATTGTAGAAGATACACAATTCGGAACGCAGGTAACACACTTTCAAACATGAAAAATATAAGCTTAGAAAAGTCCATTTGAAAAACTAAAATAGAATACACTGTTTGCTACGCACTGCCCCTCCGCTCAGTCAGAAATAAAGTAGTGGGTGAATCCAGAAAGGCTCACAACAGTAATCAGAGTAACCGGTGAAGTGATACTTTCAAATTGTGATAAAGGTGGTAAATAAAAAAAGAGGGGGGGCCGTCGAAACATGACTTAAGGGGGGGAACGGGGGATTGCAAAAATAGGGCGATATCGTCAACTGAAAGGTCCCAAAGGCCGTGAAGGGGAACGAACAAACGAGTGGTGAATCGAGGCGGGTGCAGTGCGCGCTGTGAGCATTCATGGCCTATCTAACATGTCGTTGAGCGATGTGCGATGCCGAGTTTCTAATACAAGGCCGTCTGGGACTTTGTCGAATGCGCCGGTTGGCTACAAATCAGCCTGCTTCTCGGAGCTCAATATGCTCTACTGCAGGTGCAGCCTGACAGCCTTGGCACCGCGGGGGAAGGCAGTTTGCTTTTCCCGGTGTGCGATCGCCAAGTACTTCCGCACCCGTACTTGTTGTAATTAGAGGACGAGCTATTCCCGGATTCTTGGTCAGACATGGTAGAAGCTTCGCATCCTCCGGGAGAAAAATGTGGTGGTGTGCATAAGTGCTGCGCCGAGGCCGTTGGTCTTCGCATTCTTATTGCTTGTGTCGTCACGGACCGTGAAGTCGTTGGATCCCTTCCACCTACAGGGCCAGTACATGAAGCAGGCCTTGATGGTCTCTTCCGGATGAGCGCATCACAGCAACCGAGTCTGTAGACTTCGAGCCCACTCAGACACAGCTTCGCATCTCTGCCCATACTAGCTCGACCAGGTGGCCATGAGGACTTCGGGCGCAGTATCCAGCATGAAGGCCGCAGCTTGCGTTGGCATGGCCGCCTTGATGGCGCTGAGCGTCCTGCCTTGCGTGGTGGGAGCGCCGTACGGGTGGAGTGAGGCGCATATCACGTACTACGGAACAGCTAGTGGCGGTGGCACGCAGGGAGGCGCCTGCGGGTATCCGAACACCTTTGCGATGGGATACGGGGCGATGACCGCAGCGTTGAGTTATCCTCTGTTCCAGGGCGGAAAGGCATGCGGCGGGTGCTATCAGTTGCGGTGCAAGTGGGTGACGCCAACCCGAACCGTGCACAACTGGTGCTGGAGCTACTCTCGCACCATCACCGTGACCGCAACAAACTCGTGCCCTCCAGGGTCGCACGGAGGTTGGTGCAACTGGAGACCTCACTTCGACTTGCCAATGCCTGCTTTCCTGACGCTGGCACGGCGTGAGGAGGAGTGGCTCCGGTGTATTACAGGAAGGTCCGGTGCGCGAAGCGCGGCGGAATTCGGTTCACCATCGGAGGCAACCCGTACTTCTTGATGATCCTGATTCACAACGTGGGAGGGGCGGGCGATTTGAAGGCAGTGAAGGTCAGGGGAGGAAACGGATATTGGGTGCCCATGTGGCGCAACTGGGGCGCGCTGTGGACATGCAAAACGAGGATGAGCGGAGCACTGTCTTTCCAGATTACGACGGGCGACGGGCGCACTTTGACGACTTACAAAGCCGTGGGCGGGTACTGGAGGTTCGGACAGACCTGGGAAGGATCCCAGTTCAGGTAGGTAGATTGTAGCGGACCTCGACGCTGAGCGCAGCATCGGTGGCGACAGTCGCTGCGACTGATGGGGAAATGGCGTCGCTCCGCGGTCCGAGATGGGCGTGCAAAAACTGGACGGCCATCCGTCCGTGCGAAGCGGATCTCGCAGTCATCATGGACGAGACGACAACGTAGAAAGAGTGGGTTAAGTGTACCAATAGTGTTCATTCTGGGGAGCGCAACTAACTGTAGCGGTTTAGGATACTTGGAACCAACGGATTCCGCTGGGCGATTGTAAATGGATTAAATGATTGGGGTACCTAGTCTCGTATTCAGGGACATGTATCTGGAATAAAACAGTCAAGCACCATCGTTTGATAACAGAAGTTTGGAAGACTCGATTGAAGCTTTGTATTGTCGCGTATGTGCGTGGATGTCACAGGTCAAACTGCCTTGTGGCGTGTTGAGGAGGTTTAGAGTGGTGTTCAGCACATGGAGA
This sequence comes from Physcomitrium patens, assembly GCF_059467195.1. Classification (NCBI taxonomy): domain Eukaryota; kingdom Viridiplantae; phylum Streptophyta; class Bryopsida; order Funariales; family Funariaceae; genus Physcomitrium; species Physcomitrium patens. Next base: position 12,426,709 of record NC_143423.1, on the reverse strand, counting down.
TGGAGCTGGTGAATGCAGAGAAATAACTATGAATGAAACGATACGGTGGCTCAATGCTTTAAATATTAATAGCAATTTGTTAGAAATGTTTTAAATTAAGTTGTTTAAGAAAATTTTTGAAGATACGTTATTGGAATTCGTGTGAAATAGGAAAAATTACATCAAGAATACTTCCATATGGATTTACCTTGTCGTAAAGTAATTTGTATATTCGTATCTTTTATTTGTTTAATTGACAACCAAGTATTACAAAGATTAGTATTATTAAAATTAATAGTTGTTGCTTAAAGGAAACGTTAAAATTAATTTAGTATTTAATACTAGGTTATTTTACTTAGCTGCAATAAAAATGAAAATCATAATTAATTATTATTATTATTATTATTATTCGAATTTTTTCTTTAGATATATTTTTTTAAATTTGAAAATAATATTATATTTTAAATCCATGAAAAAAAAATAATTAGAAATAAATATAAATACGTTGAAAAGATAATATGATTTTAAAATCAATCTTAATAATTATTTATATATTCTATATTTTAATATATATATATATATATATATATATTTATATATTTATATATTTATATATTTTAAATTTTCGTATTTTAGTTATTTTAGATAAAATAAATCATCAATAATCATTAGTAATGTCAAAAGAATAAATCAAAAAGTAAAATATATGACAAAACAAATTGCTTTTATAAACAATTAAAACAAAATAAACTAATTTAAGTGAATGACAATAAATTTAGTTATTTCAACAAAAAATAATTGTATTTCTATTTACTATTCTATAAACATCTAATAAATCAATCAAAAAATAAAATATCTATTATTAGATTATTAAACCCATTATTTTGATATCTTATTTTTAAATGAGTATTTTAATCTTTAAAAACAATACTTGCTCAACCAATCATTAAATATTATCCATTAAAAATTGGAATCATAAACTTCTATAGTTAAAAAAATTATAATCATTTTATTTTAAAAATATTATATTAATAGAAGACAAAATATTATATGTAGTTTTTAAAATATAAGGTGGTTATGGAATTTAATGAAAATATTTATTAAAAAGTACTATTTTAAGCATATTTTTATAGAATTTGGTATATTTTTATATGACATATTATTTGTACAATGAGATATTAATAGAATTTTAAATTTTATTATATTATGAAGTATTTTTTATTTTTATTGAATAATTTTTATTTTTTTATTTATTAAATTGACTGATAACGTCTTTTAGGAGTCAAAACTTATAGACTTATTTTTATAGAGATATAAAATAATTATTAGCCTAATTGATATAAAATTATTAATTTAAAATTTTAATTTATAAGAATTTCAAATTCTATATTATATCAGAATGAAGAAAATATATATGTAAATGTTATTTAAAATTATAAGTTTAAAATAAAACAATTGATTTTAATAAAAATTATAGCTATTTTTGGCCTTCATTGTCAATTGGATGGACAAGCGAGCATGTAAACTAAGTTTTGGAGTAGTTGTATTTTAGGTGTATCATCAACTCTCAACTTGATGATTTAACAATCCTTTATGTTATTTGCAAAGTTTTCTTATAATAATATGGTACATTTTTTTAGGTAACAAATATCTTTTTTTCTAATTATAGTTATTATCCATGACTTCATGTTTTTGTTTGTTCAAAAGTTGATAATTTTTGGAGGTGGATTTGGCAAAAAAAATTATGAGCTACATTCAATAATAAAAGCACACTTAAAAGAAGTTCAAGAACAACAAAAGATTAACATGGATGCCTATCACAAAGAGCAATCTCAATTCCACATTGGCCCCAAGATATGGTTACTTTGTCACAATAGGAAGACTAGCCATCCTTATGAGAAGTTGGATTCCCATAGACTTAGGCCATTTCCTATTTATGATCCAATCTATTTTTTTGTTTATTAATTACATCTATTGGATTTTATGAAGATCCATTCCATATTATAGGAATGTGAAGGTATATTTCACCTTTTAATCCAAATTACAAGATGGCCTCAATTCAAAGTTGCTTGTAATTGGTGGTGTGAAGTAAAGGAAGCAATTAGCAACATCAAAAGAAGTCCAAACATAAAATAAATGAAATCAACAAAATCAAATAATTACACAATCCAAAACTTGGTCACAATCTATTTACTAAATTTTTACCAAATAAAAAGTAAAATAAAAATAAAATTAAAAAATCTATTTTTAGAAATATAATTTTGTTATGTTTCCAATGGTCTAAGAAACATATAAATCCGAGTTACTATAAGTATGTTATGAAGGTTTAAAAATAAATAAGTAAATAAATGAAAAGTTAAGTGAATATATTTTATCTCAAGGGTAATTTGTTTATAGATCAAGGATTTGAGCAACACCAAGGCTCACATGTAGTGTGTATGGATTTCTAAGAGAGGCTACAAGGCTTTAGTCTTATTCTCTTAATTACCTTCAAGATGCTACAATCCATATGGAATTTGTGCACTTCCTTGCTTTCGAAGACTATACTAGCTAATGGTTCTCCTATTTTCTACTAATATATCCAATATTTTTACATTTTTGACTTCACCATGGTGTTCAAAAACACCCAATTAGCCTATGAACCTTACATGGCCTTCAATTCTTGCTCCATTTCTTCATAATGGCTCCCAAAATAATAAAATTCATTTTTATCAAAGTCTTAAAAATTGCTCTAAATTTTTAAAATAAATTCTAAATAAAATTTGAAAAATTTGAAAATAATTTTATAGTAATAATATCAATTTAAGACTATAATTTTTTATCTTGATAATTTTTCATAGTATTAGAATCAATATAAATCCACTATAAATCCTACTTTTTATATAATTAATTAAAAAGACATGAGGTTTTTTTACATGCTTCTTTTAACTACTAATTAATATTTATAGTTTTTTTTATAATTAATACATATAGATAGAAGGCCAATATAAATATTGATCTTAATAAAAAATCTTTAATATTCAATAATAAATAAAAATTCTAAACCAACTAAGATAATTATCTCTAAGACTTATTAAAATTCTATTTCTACAATTAACATTCTAATTTTTATTTTTTAAGGATTTCTATATTATTCAACACATTTTGTGATTTTAAGCATTCTAAATGCATCTTTTTGCCCTAAAATAACTAATGAGTTGATTTTATGACTTACAACATATCTCTTCTTGAGCCATATAAGATAGTGAATATCTCAAGAAGAAGTCAAATGCCACGTCTTCCTATAGAAGTAGATAATAAACAAGAATTTGAGATTGAAGAAGTACTAGATTCAAGGTGGCACTGAAATAGGTTGGAATATCTTGTTCATTGGCATAAATATGATATTAGTGAATGCACATGAGATCCAATAAAGAATCTTGTAAATACAAAAAAAAAAAGTTGAGGCGTTTTATTGATAACATCCATCAAAATTAAGATGAAAAATAGTAAATCTTTGCTATAAAAGAAATAAGATCCAAGAAAAATAATATTCTACCTTCCATCCTTATTTGTAGTTTTTATGTGTTTGTGATTTTAGAGATGAAAAATCAACAACTTATAGATTTAACTCAAAAGCTATGGTTTCTTGACTTATTGGATAAGACATTGTGATTGTTACAACCTTCAAGATGACGTAATTGAGATGAAGATCCTCAAGAATGACATGTTCTTTCTTGAATAGATGGCAAGATACAATATGTTGAGTATCACAACTTTGAAAGAGACTCCCAAAGTTTGGTGGTTTTATTAGAGATTGGAATGACTCTTGGTGATATTCCAAATGTTTTATTTTAAGAGAGTTATGAAGGCCTTAAAAACGATCAAAGAATATAGTAGTCTTCTTGCCCTAATATGTGACACTATCTTTGGCTCAGAGTATTATAGATATCTAATAAGAAGATTTTAGAATCATTCTTAGAATATTCTATTAAATTATAGAAGATTCTATAAGATTCCTAAAATATTTGAAAAGATTGAAAAAGATTTTTAGAAAGTTTTAGAAGGTTTTAAAATATTTCATGCTATTATATTTATAACTTTATAAATTCTAAAATTCTTAGAATACTTCATATTATTATAATAAAAATTATAATATTTCATGCTATTATATTTAAAATTTTCTAAAACTTATGAAATTTTAAAAATAAATTTATAATTTAAATTTTTTTATAAATTATAAAGCACATTTTGATAAAATTTGATATATTTTTTATATCATATATTATTTATATACTGAAATATTAATAGAATTTTAGATTTTATTAAATTATTAAGTATTTTTTAATGAATCCGTGGTCCAAACTCTATTACTTTAGATGTAACTAGGTCTAAAATGTAGTAGATTTGAATTTTTCTTTTGGACTTAGCTTTGATTTAGAAACAACTTCTTAATAACCTTAAATCATAATTAGATTATTACAATTTTTAGCAGATATTTATTTGTAAGTATTAACTTCAAAAATAATTTTCTTTGCATTTAAATTGATAAGTTTCAATCACAATTTATGCTAATTTTAATTTTTTACTAACTAATAATTAAAATTGTATTGCATATAATTTAAATTTCATAGCAAAGATTTAATTTAGATCAAAAAATCAAAGAGACAAAGAAGTATTTAAAATAAAAAAATCTTTATTTATGATGAATTTAAATAAAATTCTATAATAAGTAATAATAACCATAAAAACATATTATCAACTATTAGTGTTGGTGGTTATTTATATTACACTTAATTAATAGTGGATAGCCATTTTTTTTGCTAGCAACTATTTTTTTCTCTTGGCTAAATCTATACTAATCTAAAATTTATGACATTAAGTTCTTATATGAGTTAAGTACTTCTTATCTACTTTGTACTATCAAAATCCTATTGGTTTGGTGTTAATATAAGTTAAGCAGCCATAATTTATTTTCTATTGTCTAGACTCTATAACCTTAAGTCTCCTTCTTGGATTGATTCTTTTAATCATTCCTTAGATAATTTAGTTTCTTAGAAATTTATAAATAAAACATAAACAGAAATATTTTTATTTGTATACTAATAAATAAATTTATAAAAATATAAAAAATATTTTCTTTAATAATAAAAAATAAAAAATAATATAAATATATTATATATATATGCATTTTTTTACTTATTAAAATCCGAATCCAATTAGTTAGTTTATATACTAAAATATGTATTTATTTATTTATTTATTTTGATATTTACCTTTTCTTATATGAAAGTTTTTGGATATTTTTATTTTATATACCTATTATATTATTTTAATTTTAAAGTTTATTAATATATTTTGATAAATTTTTAATAATATTTTTAATATATTAAATATATCAATATTTAAATCACGTTTTTATTAATTAATATTATTTATAATTTTTTAAATAATTAAACTATATATATAACTTAATTATTAATATAAAAAATAAAATTATATATATCTACCTCTATGTATGTGTATATATATATATATATATATATATATGTAGAGTTGTTAAAGCGATACCTTCATTTTTTTAATGCTATATTTTTTTTGTCATTTCATGATTAATTTAGTCTATCCCTTGTCTTTATTCTCAGTTCCATGTCCTCAATTGGCAATCCTCCCATCTTCATTTTTTATCTCCAATTTTATGTACTTTTTTTAATCTTCTCTTCATAGTCTTTACTTATATTTGTTATCTCTTATTTCTAGTTCTTATTTCTTGTTTTTAACATTCTTCTATTGTTTCTACCCCTTATTGGTATGTTATAATAGAACTATGTAGTGAAAATTAAAAAAATAGATGTTATTATAGAAGAAAATAGTAGAAAGATGTAGTAAAAAAAAATGATAAATTATAGAAATATAATAAGTATTTAGTCTTAATGCTACTTTTTATAGAAAAAACTTCTATTTACTTTGTAAATGCATAAATTAGCCAAATAAAATAAATAAGATAAGAAATTAATATAGATATGTTTAAAATAAAATTAATAATAGATTTAAGTAAAATTTATTTCAAATTATCAAAAATTAATATCCAAAGAAGATTGGTTATTAACCTTGGTCAAAATCAAATCCGGAGGCACAAAATTATGCACCTACAGTGACTCCGAGGTCTTTTTGCAAATCAAAGAGTGGACTTTAGGAGAGTATTTTATAAGATTTTTTGAAACACTAGTTCTGAGCAATTTGAGTTTGTAATGACTTTGTAAGAGCTTTGTAAAGCCATGGTTGTTTTGGATGACTTTGGATTTTATGAAATATAATAGAATTTACAATTTGGACAATTTCATAAATTTTATAGCAAATCTACATTCAAAATATTGTTGAATTGTGAGTATATTTGTTTTAAACATATGTTCTCAATTTAAAGTTAATTAGAGATTTTGGTGTCACAAACATATTTTTTTACTATGATATTTATTAATATAATTAAATAGAAGTAGATAAAAATAGATATATTTTATAATATTTTTTTAAAGTAGCTTTCTAGAAGCTTCATAGACATTTTTTTGACTTTACATGTATTTGTAATTGATTGGTAGGATAGAAACTTGGTCAATAAGTTAACTATGTGTTGATAGCTTATAGAATAAGTTAATTATATAGCATACATATAGAAAACTTGCCTTATAAGCTAAGATATATGTCTTACAAAGTCAACATGTTTTAGAGGTCCTATAGGATATCGCCATGTAGCTCCTAGTGAAGAGTATATATGGAGGCAAGAGTGAAGCCTTCTTCACTCTTGTCAACATCTTTCCAGTTCTTAGTCTTCTTTCAAAACCTTCTAGTTTTCTTATTTTTGGCAATAGCCATTCTAATCTAATATTGTATCAGCTTTGAGTGATTTTTTTTAATTCTTTTGAATGACACAAGAGTGTATTTAGGATTTTTTTTTCAAGCTTTATATCCTTGAAAATTTGACAATATTATTAAATTTTTATTTTTATCTTATTTTAGAAGTGAGTAAATTCTCTCACTTCTATTATTGTATTTTATAAATTATAAATTATCCACTTTTAAACAAATTATTTAATTTTTTAACAATGATTTTTTTTCCTTAAAAAAAGTAGATTATCCCTCTTTGTAGAAATTTTCATTTGATATTAGAGGTTATAGACTACCTTCCTCTAATTTGACTTATAGATTTTTTAAGTTGTTTGAAATAGAAGGAAAAAATATGGGTACTATACTTGGTAGAAGTGATAATAGATTTGTAATTATTATAAATTTTTAAGAACTTGTTAACACTCTTAGAGGAAAAATTTCATGCATCACCAATATCAACTATGGAAATATTAATCCTATGCCTATGAAAGAAATTCAAAACCTATGACAAGAAATTATACAGTTGAAAAAAATAAGTAAATTGATCTCATAACCAAATCTAAGAAGTTTTGCTTCTACAAGTACGATGGAGATACAGATTAGTATGCCAAATAAGTTTGATGGAACAAGATCAAAATTTCAAGGATTTTTGTAATAAGTCAAGCTCTATTTAAAGTTGCATCTCTTCCAATACTTTGATGGATTTATTCAAGTTAGATTTATAGTTACATTTCTATTTGGAAGTACCCTCTCTTTGTTTGTACCTTTAATAAAAAAGTGATTTACAACTCTTTTATAATTTGAATTCATTTTTAAAAGTATTTATAGCTATTTTAAAAAAATGTGATAAAAAAGTAATAGAAACTAAGTTCTTATCTTTATGGCAAGGATTGCGATCAACCACGATATATGCTACTAAATTCCAAAATATTACTTGTAATGTAGACAAGAATGACAAATCTCTTATCAATCAATTTCAATATGGATTAAAGGATAATGACAAAGATTTATTATTGACAATGTCAAAGGTAAAATCTTTGAAAAATTTTATTGCTCAAGCTATTATATGCGATAATCAATTATTTGAAAGGTATCAAGAATAAAGATTTGGCTGAAAAAGAATAAGTCAAGTCATGATGGCAGTTCCCAAGTTTTTAGAAACTTATTCATCAAGGCTAGAACCAATATAAATTGATATTGTATGTTTTAAATTTCTCACAGAGCAAGAAAATATCTGATGTCATCAAAAAGGTTTATATTTATATTATAGAGAAATTAAGTATATTACTCAACATTTTTTTAAAAAATAATGTAATTACAAAATGAAGAGCTCTATTGCCAAAGAAGTCAATATATCAAAAAACAAGTTTTTTTAGCTACAATAAGAGCTGTGCGGCTAAAATCATATACAATACTTGATAAAGGTTCTATTCTTTCTTTAAATCCTTCATCTTATTTTATAAAAGATGTGTATTTAGAACCTAATAATCATAAAGTCTTTACATTATTAAATTCAAGAGCCTTAGCCTATTTTATAGACAAAGACTTTGTTAAAAAATAAGAAAAATATTTAATCAAGAAAATTAAATCCATATATATGTAGAAGTCATAGATGGTCATTTGTTGTATTTTAGAGATGTTACTTATGAGACTATTCTTTTAGATGTAGTAGTTAAAGATCATAATAGTGTAATAATATTTAATGTAATAAGATCTTCCTCCAATTAAGTTATTTTAGGATTATTGTGGTTAGAAAAATATAGCCCTTAAGTAGATTAGATTTCTCATAAACTTAATATTTTTGTAATTTAATCCAAAATTCTAATAATGAAGTAAAAATAAATTAGCCTATTACATCCAAATCCTTATTGGTAGATGCAAGATCTTTCATGCATGCAATAATAGAAAGACCATCTTTTGCTATATATGCCACACTTATTTTTAATTTTTAAAATTATCAAGTAATATCCTTAATCAATATCAAGATTTTTAGGATGTTTTTAAAAAGAAAAATGGAGATATTCTTTCAAAGTATTGATCCAATAATTGTATGATTGATCTACAAAAAAGAGCTCAACTATCATTTAGACCAATCTATAGCTTATCACAAAATGAGTTGGCTACATTAAAGGAATATATTGATGAAAACTTGGCTAAAAACTTCATACGATTCTTAAAATTTCCAGTAAAAACTTTTATCTTATTTGTAAAATAAAAAGATAGATTTTTGTGGATATAAATAGAATATCAAGGATTTAATAAGTTCACCATCAAAAATAGATATTATTTATTTTTGATTTCAAGATTTCTTAACCAACTCAATCATGCAAAGATCTATACAAAAATAGATCTATGAAGGATATACAACTTGGTTTGCATCAAAAAAAGAGATGAATAAAAGATTGCTTATTGAATTAGATATGGACATTTTGAATATAACAGCATGCCTTTTGGATTCACAAATATACTAGCTATTTTTTAACATCTCATGAATGATGTCTTTCATGAATTTCTTGATGATTTTATTATTTGTATTTAAATGATATATTAATCTACTCTAAAAACACAAAAGAATATAAATTTTATGTTTGTTGTGTGTTATAAAAACTTAGAGATGCAAGATTATATGTAAAGCTAAAAAAATGTATAATCTATAGCATTCAAGTTGATTTCTTAAGATACCTTATTTCCAACAAAGGATTAATGATAGATCCTAAGAAGATTTAGACTATCATAGATTTGAAGGTTTCAAAAATCGTCAAAGATGTGCAATTTTTTTGAGATTTGTCAATTATTATTGAATCTTTATCATTTTTTTTTTTTTTTTTCAAATTGTGGCTCCACTTACATGCCTAACATGTAAAAAAAGACTTGAGTAGAGCAAAAAAGCCAAAATATCTTTTGAAGCTTTGAAGACAATATTTATTTCTATATTAATTTTATATTGCATTGATTTTTTTAAGGCATTCTTTATGAAAATAGATACATCAAATTTTGCTATGAATGCTATCTTATTACAAATAGAAGCAGATAATAAGCTCTATTTGATAGTTTTATTTTAAAAAAATTTCAACAACCAAAATTAACTACGAGATCTACAACAAAGAGCTTCTTGCAATTGTGGATTCATTTTAAGGATGGCATTATTATCTATAAGGTACTTTTAGTCCAATTATTATATATACAAATTACAAGTACTTCAAGTACTATATATTGGTATGTATTTTGAATCATCACCAAGCTTGTTGGAATATGTCTTTATCAATATTTGACTTCAAGATCACATATAGATTCAAAAAATAACATGGTTTATCAGATACTTCTTTTAGATATTTTTATCTTATATCAAAAGAAAAAGATGTAATTTTTAATTAACAAAGAATGATTCTTTTGAAGTCGAAGAATTTTCATCTTTAAGTAATAAAGTCAAAATTGACTATTGATTCAATCTTTGTTAAGTAAATTCAATCAAGTATGTCTTTTGATCTTCTTATTGATGATATCATGAACAATTCTATTAAGTCTATGATAATTTTAAGTTCAAATTTAAGAATAATCTACTCTGCTTTGAAGGACAATTATACATTTTAGAAGGCAAAATATGATTACATATTCTTCAAGCTTGTCATGACTTTCTAGCAGTTGGAGATTTTGGATACAACAAGACTTTGGAATTAATATCTAAAGACTTTTAGTGGCTTCAAATGTAGAAGTTAATTAAAGACTTTGTACAATTATATGATATTTGTTCAAAATCCAAAATTCATTATCATTGATCTTATGGACTTCTTCAACCATTATTTATTTTGGAACAACCATGGTCTTTTATTTTTAGGGATTTTAACATGGATCTTTTAATCTTACGTTTGTATGTTTTTATATTGGTGATAGTAAATATTTTTATGAAGATGGTATATTTTGTACCATATACAAAATCTATTATGAATAAAGAAATAGCTAAGTTTTTTCTTGATAATTTTTATTGCTATCATAGATTGTCCCAGGATATTATATTGAATGGGAGGACTCAATTTATGTCAAGTTTTTAGAAAATCCTTTTGAAGATATTAAAAGTAGATATAAAGCTTTTTTTGGCTTTTTATCCTCAAACTAATGGACTAACAAAGGGGTGAATCAAATTCAAGAGTAATATTTAAGGCATATCATTAATTATCATTAAGATGATTGGACAACTCTTTTGCCATTGAAAAAGTTTCTATGTAATAATTTCATACATTCCTCTACTCAATAAATATCATTTTTTACTAATTATGGTTATTATATACTACTTAATACTTTAGACTTTTTAAAAGTTGATAATTCCATGACAATAGATTAGAAAAATCATCTATCAAATTTACATGCAATATTGAAGTTACAATTAAAAGAAGCTCAAGAATGACAAAAAATTAAAATGGATGCTTATTGTTAGAAATTACTATAATTTAACATAGATAATAAGATATGACTACTTTCTCATAATATCAATACTACCCATCCTTATGACAAATTGGACTATCATAGGTGTTGAAGATTAGCAAGTTCTTACTTAGTTACCACCATATAAAGATTAACCATAGTAAGTTACTAATAGTCAAAAGATACCAAAGGATTAATAGAAGTTACGATAGCGGCAGCTAGATTAAGATGAATCTAGATCTAGATCTAAATTGAAAGGATGAAGGAGACTTTGGATGAAGTCTATGTACTTGGGATGTAAACTACACCTATAAGTAAAAGGTATCGGAAAAAAGAGATATCTTTCTCTACACTCTTCTTTCACTACAATCCTTATTGATGCTAAGTATTTGTAGCTTTTAGACTTCTTTTCTTCAATAGGTTATGGATCCACTCACATTTGCTTGAGTATTTTTTTGAAGTTCTTTGAAGTAGTTTTGTAAGTGTGGAATAGATCAAGTTGTTGGTACTCATATTAGGCTTTAAAAGAACCTAACTTTCAGATTCAGATCTAAATCTAGATCTTGGTTTGCTCTTACTTGTCGTTAAGAGCATTTTGGTGTTGGTATTGGTGTTTGGTTTTATTCATTTAAAGGCAAAGTTTGCATTGTGCTATTGCTGAGATAGATCCTTGGTGATCTTACTTTATAATTTCATGTCCTAAAGTTACTGATTGTGCTTAAAAAGCCTCTTATGATGTATAGAGGTGATTTGTGAGCATAAGAGAGATATTAGAGTAGCAAGTCAGATCTGAGACACTTAGATAAGTCATTAGACTTGTAAGAAGTCTTAGAAGTGAAGTTGAGAGTATTTTTGAGAATAAAAATACTAATTTGTTCATAAAGAAGGATTTTTTGATTCTAAAGTAGCAAAATCTTCTTTTTGATTTTGAGAGCATTAGAACTTCTTCTTACAATCTTTTTTGATACAACTCTTTCTTAGTCATGGCTTCAAGTGAGGGTGAAGGATTGAGAGTTATTGAAAAGTTTAGAGGTGACAATTTCTACCATTGAAAGGTAAAAATGGAGCTTTTATTGGCATCTTTGGATCTTTGAGATATTGTAGATGAAAGTGAAAAAGCTCCAAGCAAAGATGCTAATATGAAAGAGAAGAAGGAATTCAAACATCATGAAAAGAAGGCTTTTGGATTGATTGCAACTAATGTGGATGAAGCCAACTTCTCCCACATTATCTCTTGTAAAAGACTAGTAGAAGCATGGAAGATTCTTTGCAACATCTATGAAAGCAAAAACTTCACCAACATCATCTATACAAGGAAGAAGTTCTTTACTTATAAGATGGAAGAAGGTGAAGACCTCATGGCTCATGTCAATAACATAAAGGCTCTTGCAAACTAACTAGCAATTGTTGACAAGCCTTTAAAAGAAAGTGATATTGTCATGACCTTACTGATGAACCTTTCCGAATCCTATAATTATCTTATTGTGTCATTTGAGGCCATCAAGTTAAAAGAGCTTACAATGGATTATGTGACAACAAGACTTCCCATGAAATAACCAAGAAGAAAGATTCGACTCTCTCACGTCAAGGTAAGGGCAACTATTCAAATCAACGAGGTAATGTCAAAACTTGCTTCATTTGCGACAAAGTAGGCCATTTTGCTCGAAATTGCTACAAAGAATAAAAGATAGAGAAGGAGAATGTAAATAGAATGCAAGATGAGTTTAGAGGATAAGATTATGCATTCAAGGCAACAAGTGGGACCTCTATGGTTGCCATGTCAAGATAGATTGTATATTCAAGTTGTTCCAAGCATATGACACCCTATAAGTGTTCATTTGATACTTATGAGGCTATTCCAACATCAAACGTGGTGTTGGTGGATAGTGGTACATGTGAAGCCATTTCAATTTGATCTATTATGGTGGAGGTGGTTTTGAATGGACAATCCAATAAGATGAGACTCAAAAACGTCCTTCATGTACCTAAGATGAAGCAAAACCTACTTTCGGTGAATAAACTTGTAATCGAAGGTTTTAAAGTTTAATTTGACATGAATGGATGTTTTGTAAGAACATTGAGTAGAGACATGGTCTTCAAAGGCTTGAAAGAAGGGAATTTATACTACCTCATTTGTAAGAAGGTGAATGGGTGGAGGTAGCCACATTGTTGAGTTTACATCAAACCAAGACAAGTTGAATATATAGCATCGTCGCCTTGGCCATTTGAATGTGAAGAGCATGAGAGAACTCAAGACTATGGTAAGTAGCTTAAATTTTGGCAATACAAGCCAAAATACAAAACAACTTGCATGTGAAGGATGCATACAAGGTAAACAACAAAGGGCCCTATTTACAAGGAGTGTAGCAACACGTGCTATGAAGTTGCTCAAGATTGTCCATTCGGATGTATGTGGACCTATGAAAAATATAAGTATTAGAGGATCAAGGTATTTTCTCACTTTTATTGATGATTATTGAAGAAAGATTTAGATCTACATTCTTAAAGTCAAGAATGAATGCTTTTGGAGGTTTAAGGAGTTTAAAGCACTTGTTGAGGAACAAAGTGAATGCCAGATTAAGATACTACGTACTGAAAATAGAAGTGAGTACATGTCTAAGCAATTTGAAGTTTATTTGAAGAATGAAGGAATTTTTAGACAAACCACAACTCTATACACTCTACAACAAAATGGTGTTGTTGAAAGGACAAATCGAACCATTCTAGAGATAGCAAGGAGCTTGCTTCATGCTCAAAATCTTGGCTATGAGTTTTGAGTGGAAGCTGTGATTAAATGCAGTGTATACAAGAAATAGGTATCCAAGAAGTGCTCTTGGATCAATGACACCACAAGAAGCTTGGAGTGGGAGACAACTTTGTATTTTCCATATGAGGACCTTTGGTTGCATTGCATATGCAAAAATATCAGATTATATGAGGTCCAAACTTGATACAAAAGGTACAAAGTGTGTATTTTTTGGTTATTGTAAAGATACTAAGGCATGATAGGCTAATGTGCTTGAAAACCAAAAAGATCATCAAAAGTCATGATGTTGAGTTTTTGGAGCATAAGAGTGCTTGTGAGCATGTAGAGATGTATTTAAGTAGGAGTAATGGTGTATTTGTGGACACATCTTTGAATTCAGCAAAGAAACAAGAAGATAAAGACAATGAAGATGATGAAGATGAAAAGCCAAAGAAGGTTGAAAAAGATGAAGGCTCCTACAATTGATAGGACCAGCAATGAAAGAAATGAAGATGTTGAAGATTGGGATGATAATAATGATAAAGAGTACCAACCATTGAGTGAGAAACGACAAGATTTAAAGAAGGTTGAAAAAGAATATAGAGTACAACAAGGTGAATGTTCTTCTACAAGTGAAAAGAGATATCCTTTGAGAGAAAGAAGGCAACGTAGCGAATGGTGGAAGAATCACATCTTTCGTCAAGTAAGTGAAGAACATGCAAATATTGCTCTTCTTGGTGATTCATTGTCTTTGTGTGATGCTATGAAGTGTGAAGATACAATCAAGTGAGAGAAGGCTATGGAAGAAGAGTACCAATCTCTTATGAACAATGGTACATGAGAATTGACACCTCTTCCAACAAATCGATCTAATGTTGGTTATAAGTTGGTATTTATGACTAAAAGAAATGCAATGGGTGTCGTGGTAAGGCACAAGGTAAGATTAGTTGCCAAAAGATACTCACAAGTTGTTAGAATTGATTTCAATAAAACTTATACACCTATTACAAAATTCACCACCATTAGGACCATTATAGCAATTGGAGCAGCAATAGATTTGGAAATACACCAAATAAATGTGAAGACGGCCTTTTTGAATACAAAATTATAAGAAGACAAGTATATGGACCAACTTCAAGGATTTGTACAACAAGGCAAAGAACATCTTGTGTGTAAATTGAAGAAATCCTTGTATGGATTGAAATAATCACCAAAGGCATGGTACCAATAAATTGACACCTTCTTTGTCAATGAAGAGTTTGTAAGGAGTGAGGCTGATCATTCATTGTATGTGATGCAATCTAGAGAATTCTTGTTGATTGTAATCCTTTATATTGATGATTTGATCATCTTAGCTAACAATATAGAAAAGATGGATTGGATGAAGGCCAAATTAGAGAAAGAATATAAGATGAGTGATTTGGAAGAGTTGCACTAGTGCTTGGGAGTGGAATTTGTAAGAGATCATGGTAACAAGACCATTACAATGAGCCAAATCAAGTACATTGAAGAAGTGTTGAAATGATTCAATATGAAAGAGTACAAGTCCATTGGAATATCCTTGGTGGCAAATTTGAAGTTGATAAAGCTCACGGATGAGGAGTTTACACAAGTTGAAGATGAGATGCAAAGTGTTCCATACAAGGTAATATTAAGCTCACTCATGTATGTAATAGTAGCCACAAGAGTGGATCTTGCATATGCGGTAAGTGTTGTAAGCCAACACATGTCTAAGGATGAACCAATGCATTGAAAAATGGTAAAGAGGATATTGAGGTACTTAAAAGATACAAAAGACTTCAAATTGTGCCTTGGTAGTAAGAACATTGATTTACAAGGTTATTGTGATGCGGATTGGATTGGAAATACAAATGATAGAAGATCCACAATGGGATATGTCTTCTTCATTGGAGTGGGAGCCATTTCATGGAATTGCAAGAGACAACCTACCACTGCAAGATCAATGATGGAGGCAGAGTACATGGCAATAAGTCATTGTACAATGGAAGAGTGTTGGATAAGGTAACTTTTGAAAGATATTGGTCTAGTGCAATTAGAAGTAACTCTAATTATGTTTGACAATCAAGGATGTCTTGTATTTGCTAAGAATCCAAAACACCACTCAAAGACCAAGCACATTGATGTTCAACATCATTTTATACGAGAGAAGATTGAAGATGGAATAATAGGTATGAAGTATTGTGCTACAAATGACATGCTTGTTGATGTGCTTACAAAGGCATTAATGAAGGATAGACATCATGACTTGATTCAAAGAATATAATCAAAAGCCTTTTGGAAATTAGCAAAGTGGGAGTATTGAAGATTAACAAGTTCTTACTTAGTTACCACCATATAAAGATTAACCATGGTAAGTTGCTAATAGTCAAAAGATACCAAAAGATTAATAGAAGTTACAATAGTAGTTACGCTAGGATTTTAAGGTGGTGGCTAGGTTAAGATGAATCTAGATCTAGATTTAGATTGAAAGGATGAAGGTGACTCTGGATGAAGTCTATGTATTTGGGATGTAAACTATACCTATAAGTAAAGGATGTTGGAAGTAAGAGATATCTTTTTCCATACTGCTCTTTGACTACAATTCTTCTTGATGCTAAGTGTTTGTAGCTTTTAGACTTCTTTTCTTCAATAATAGGCTTGGACCTTTTTCTATTAGTAAATAAGTTAATTTTGTTACTTATTGGTTATATCTATCAAAGTCTATGAAGATCTATCTTATATTTCATATATCTCTTCTTGAGTCATATAAGACAATGAATATCTCAAAAAAAAGATAAATGCCACCTTTTCCTATAAAAGTAGATAATAATAAAAAATTTAAAGTGAAAGAAGTCTTAGATTCAAGGTGGCATCAAAACACATTAGAATATCTTGTTCATTGGCATGGATATGATGTTAGTGAATGCACAAGAGAGCCAATAAAGAATCTTGTAAATACAATAAAGAAGGTTGAGATTTTTCATTGATAATGTCTATTAAAACCAAGATGAAGAATAACAAATCTTTACAATAAAAGAAATAAGATCCTTGAAATATAGTATTCTATCTTTTATTCTTGTTTGATACTTTTGTATATTTTTGATGCTAAAGAGATGGAGAATCAATAACCAACAAATTCAACTCAAAAGCTATCACTTGTTGATTTATTGGACAAAATATTGTAATTGTTACAACCTTCAAGACAACGTAATGAAGCTAAAGATCTTTAAGAATGACACATCCTTCCTTGAATAAATGGCAAGATACAATGTGTTTGGTATCACAACCTTAGAAGAGACTTTCAATGTTTGGTGATTTTATTAGAGATTGAAATGACTCTTGATGGTGTTCCAAATGTTATATTTAAAAAAATTATGAAAGCTTTAATAATGACTAAATAAAAGGTAGTCTTTTCGCCCTTATATAAGATACTATCAATAGTTGAAAGGTCCTATCAACCAACTTTAAAGAAAATAAAGATCAAAGTATGTGACAAATATAATTCATCACATCTTAGATTTCTTCAATATATGATAACTGCTTCTTATGGAACTTATTTCTAGCAAGGAAGATAATGTCATAAACATACATATTTACTCTGATATTTACCTATATGATTAAGTAGAAATAGGTGAAAGTACATTTATTTTATGATATTTTCTAATGAAGCTTTCTAAAAGCTTTATAGACATTACTTTGATTTTATATGTATTTAAAGTTGATTGGTAGAATAGAAACTTAGTTAATAAGTTAATTATGTATTGATAGCTTACAAACAAGCTATTTATATAGCATACATATAAAAAACTTACCTTATAAGCTAAGATACATGTCTTGCAAATTCAACACGTTTTGGAGGTCCTATAAGATATCACCATATAGTTCCTAGTTAAGAGTATATATGGAGGAAAGAGTGAAGTCTTCTTCTCTCTTGTAAATGCGTTTCTAGTCCTTAGTCTTGTTTCAAGACTTTATAGTTTTTTTTTTGTTTTTGGCAATATCCATTCAAATTTAATACTAAACCATCTTTGAGTGACTTTTTAGTTCTTTTGAATAACACAAGAATGTATTGAAGATTTCTTTCTTCAAGCTTTATGTCCTTAATAATTGGATTAGAGGTTATTGAAATTCAAGTAGGTTAGGATCTTGAAATTTGGATTTTTAGGCTTAATAAGGTTATCTAAGATTTGCAACAATCTACTAATTGGATTTAATTAGTTTTTATTGGAGCTAATAGATGATTTGACTTGCAAGTCCTATGCAAGTTTTTTAAAAGTAAGTTAATAGTTTAATTAGAAAATATTACTGCTAGAATATCAATATTAAGGTCTAAGATGGAGGTTGATTGACACTTGAGTGGATTATGATGTTTTTTTTCCATTTCATAAATTCAATTCTTTTTAATTTTTTTATGCTTATTTTTAATTAAGAAATTTAAAGATGAATAAAATTTTAAGCAAGATCAATAATTCAATCAATAGATATTGAGGTTCTAAAATTACCCTAGAATTGGTTTGAATTGGTTAGATTTTGGTTAGGATTTGTTCAAGGATTAATTAAAGTTTGATTTAGGCTTTAAAATTTTATTAATATCTGATTTAGAATATATGATCTAGTTAGAATTGATTTAGGATTTAAATTTCTTTATGATTTTTTTAGTATTTCTTTAGGATTTCTTTAGGATTTTTTAAACTTACTTATAGATTTTTTTTAGATTTCTTCAATTTTTTTTTGAATTTCTTTCAAAATTTTTTAAGATTTTATTTTTTTATTTTTTTATTATTTCTTTTAGATTTCTTTAGGTTTTTTTAGGTTTTATTTATTATTTCTTTATAATTTCTTTAGAGATTCTTTAAGATTTCTTTGTGTTTCTTTTATAATTTATTTAAAAATTTAATTGAGCTTGATCAATATTTGATTATATTTCTTAAGCTTTAATTATAATTTACATATGATTCTATTAGAGTTGTTAAGACTTGTTGTTGCAAATTTCTTTTACCTTCCACTACTAAGTGCTCAGTGTATTCTCAAGCAAGACTTCACGTAATATGATATATTTGATGAAGCCAGAATGAAAGCTTGAGATAGGAGTTATTGGAGTTTGATTATTTTTATTTTTATTTAATAGAAAAAAAAATAAGAGTTTTAAAGGAACTATGAAAGATACTTTAAGTGAAGCTTTTATTAGAGCTTCTACTAAAAGACAAAATATGTACATGGATCCAACCATTACAAATATATTTCAAGCTTTTACATTATCTATGCAGCAACAATAATGTAATAAATACAAAAAAGCTTTGGCAACCAAAGCATTGCAAGTAATGGTTAATTAAATTGACTAATTTAATAGAAGAAACATCTCAAAGTATCTAAGATGTTATATGTGGAAAATAGAATTAAATCAGATTTTTTTTTTTTTTAAATGATTGAATTATTTGGACTTGCTATAATATCAAAGATACGAAACCATATTATATTAATTATGAAGCATTATAAGAATTTATAGGAGATATTTTTACATGTATTAAAAAAAAAATTCTTAGAGAAATTTGATTGTATTACTAAGAAATTATTTCTAGAATGGATTAAATGATTAAACAAGAATTTACAAGCAATAGAATTATTTAGAAGGCTTGAAAGATAATATTTTTAATTATTGAAGGTAGAAAGATTAATATTATAGCTAAATAAGGTTAAATTAATTCTTCAAGTTGTTGATGGAGAATTATAAGAAAAATTGGAATTACTTCTTGAAGACAAAAAAGATGAAGGATTGACAAAAAAGTAGAAAAATATTAAAGATATTATAGATTTTCTTACAAAAAAAGAGGAAGAAAGATAAGATTAATATTTTAAGTATAATATAAGCATCTAAAACTCAAATACATACAGTATGACCAACAATGCCTTTTATTCAATCTCAAGCATCTACATCAAAGAAAGAAGATATAAGAATTGAAGAGATTATATGTGGTATGCAAGATCTTTAAATCAAATTGACAAGACTTGAAGAAAAGACTTTATAAATAGTTTGAAGGCTATTTTAAAATAAAAATATGTAAAAACATGCATTTGGTATAGTGATATTTCTTATACTAAGAAGGATTGCAATAAATTTAATAATATAGTGTAATAAGGAGTCATTTTCTACAAAGATAGAAATGTGGCATTAAATGATATATGAGACCTGAAATAGGACTAGATTCTTTAAGGTCTAAAACCTTATCAATTCTTTAACAACAAAGATCTTAATATAATATAAGACTAAGTATATTAGAATAAAACTAAAAGTAATTAAATAGAATGAAATATAAAAGAGAGAACTCAGTAAAAGAAAATAGAACCAAAGAGAACTGAATAGAACAGAACAAGAAAAAACAACCAAACTTTATTGAAAAAAAGAATTTGAAGCTATACATGATCAAATGTCCAAATGGCCTCAGCCACTCTTATTTATACTTTATTCAATTATCTTGGAACTTTTTAGAATATTTCTAATAGTAGATTTTACAAAGATAACCGCCCTTCTTAAAGATTCAAGAAGTAGGTCCTATCATTATAACTACTTTAAGCCATTTTAGAAGATTCTATAGTGGATCCTATATGAACCACCATCCTAATCTCAATTCTAAAAACTTTCCAAAAAAAACTCTAACTACATATCTCTATAAGCAAATAATATAAATATCTTATCTATGCTCTATTATAGCTAATTCTTTTCTACTAATGAAGAATATCTTTGTTTTACTCCTGATGGTATTTTCAAATGGTTTCTTGATAATGAGTGAGGTTCTATGTAGGTTTCCACATTGCATTGTAGATAGGATAACCTTTCTAAAGAACTTTGAATTGAAGTTGCAGACGTCTATTGCCTCGGCATAGGTAGCAATGCTCCAAAATATTATACTTTTTATATTCTTATTGGTTATCAATCACAACCAATAGTAGTAGTGGTGGTTAATGTTGGTCCAAAAATTACCTTAGTTTAATATGAAATTTTTTGAGCTACAAAATATGGAAGACCAAATGGATTCAAATATGTAACAAAAACTTGAGGTAGTATGTAATATTAGAAATTATTATAAAAACATAGAAAGGTCTAAGCTATTGAGGTGCTAGCTAATGAAAATGGGTTGATGTAGCAAGTGGAAGGTTGGCATTAGAGAATAATACTTGGTCATCTTCTTAAAAGGTCTTCTGTTGCTGATGCTTATCTACATATTACTTATATCAATTCTTTGTGGTAAAAAAATGGTATTATGCCTCTTACAAGACTATTATAAGTTATTATATAAATTCTTCTATTATTAGATTATTAGTGTCAATGAGACAATAGAAAATTATTGGCATAATTAGATGTTGATCGGTATTAAAAAAAACTAATAAGTAATCAATACTTGTTTGAATACTATCATTATAGGCAAGTTCCAAGGGCATCAAATATTCATCCTAATCATTATCATGAACTACCACAAATACATGTAACATATCTTTTAGGATCTAATTTGCATGCTCTATTTGTCCATTTATTTGAAGATAGAAGGCTATAGAGATGACAAGTCATATATCAAGTAGCTTCAACAAGACATGTTAGAAATTTCTTATAAAGTACAAATCTCAATCTGAAACGATGACATGATATAATCTATGGTGACAAAAGATAGTGTCAAGGAAGTCTTGTCCAAGTATTGAGGCATGAATATGAGATCATAGTACAGCCAAATAAAGTTGCTTCAAGACTTGATTCACAAAGATAACAATTGTAATGTGATTGTGAGGCGTTTGTGATAAACACATAATGAGATCTTTAGTCACCTACTCTCACACATGTCATAGGTAATAGAATTGGTTGTAATAGCCCAAGAGATGTTGTGTTGCATGCTTTATTATATTGGCATAATTCACAAGAATGCACAAAAGCTCAAACATCACAATCTAAATCTATCAAAAATCATATCATTGAGATCTATTCTAGAGTCTCCTTATATCTTAAGTGTCTAGATATTGGAATGTCATGTCTCTCTTAAAATATGTATGTTTAGAATATAATATCATTAGGTACTTAAATCTACTTTTTGAAATAGAATAAGCTATCATTGAGATGATAATCTTGATATTATATCTTGCCTACTTTTAATTGATTGATAACCATCTTAAAATAAGCATTATAATATATAGCTTCCTTCCATTCTATTACTCTTGTTAAGTCTGAAATGACACTACTAATGGTAGCAACTTCTACCTTATCATCTAATTTGAGTTTTAAGTTGGATTTGTAAGATAAGATATTTGGTACAATGTATTGTTGCCCTTATTTGTATTTAAGCTTAATATTAATGAACTACAACTACTTTTTCTAACAATGATGCTATAATTTCATATTTTTTAGATGCAAATTGTGTAGCAAGGATCGATGGATAGTTTGAATAATCATTGGCTTTTTCAACAAGTAGTATTGCCACATCTTTATGGTATGTATAATTACTAATTTCTCTTGATCATATACATAATAATTATGCTTGATTATGTGTACAATAATTGCCCTTTTAACCTTACATGATTTATATGCCATAGGTTGAAGGCCCTTATTAAAGTCTTATTGAAGATAATAGCAGAGTCAAAAGTATTAATATTAAGTGTACATGGAAGGTCGAGATTATATAGTTGTAATATTGGAGCAGTAATCAATGACTCTTTCAACTCCTCAAAGGCTTTTTTTTCTTTTAGTTTCTACTCAAATGGAGCACCTTTCTTCAATAAGCTTATTAATGAGGGACCAATGTGTATAAATTGCCAAACAAAATAGCAATAATATCTAGTATGACCAAAAAATGAACAGACTATAAAAGCATCCTTGAGAGTTGGCCAATTTTCTATTGCTTTCACCTTGTCATGTTCTATGTGCATGCCTTTGAAAGACACTACATGCCTCAAAAAAGTGACCTCCAACTTCCAAAGTTCATACTTTAATTGCTTGCAATAGAAGCAACTATTACCTAGCCAACGCAATACTTTTCATAGATGTTGTTCATGCTCCTCAAGAATTTTATTATAGACTAGAATATCATTAATAAAAATGTTTACATATTTATTTAAAAAGTTCAAAAATAATCTGTTCATGTGACCCATAAAAGAGGCTAGAGCATTCGTGAGACTAAAAGGTAATACAAGCCATTTAAAATATCTATAGCCTATAAGAAATGTTATTTTTTTAATATTCTCTTTGACAATAGGAATTTGCCAATAATCATTCAAAATATCTAATTTACTAAAGATGGTTACACCTCAAAGTTGGTCAAAAAGATCATCTATATATAGAAGTTGATATGCATTCTTGATAGTCTTCATATTGAAGCCTCAATAATTAATACAAAGTTGAAGTCCACCATCTTTTTTGAGTGCAAAGAATACAAGTACTATCTATGGTAATATGCTTTTTTAAATGAGGTTCTTCTCTAAGAATTTGTCCAATGACTTTTGGAACTCTTCAAGTTTATTTGGTGCTAGGCAATCAATTGGCCAACTTATCAGTTAGGCCCTAGGTACTAATTCTATTTGAAAGGACGTACCTTCATCAAGTGGCATGCTACTAAGTAAGTTGGTTGGAAAGACATTTCAATATTCATCTGTGAATTGCTCTATGATTTTTACTCTTTTGATTGTCTTTCCTATCATTAAGGCAAGATTTAAAACCACCACAAATACTAATTTCTTATGTTGTATTTGATTCTTTATAAAGATCATTCTTATGAGTGAGTCCCTATTCGTAGATCATTTTGCTATCCCACTAGATATAGGGATACAAAGAATCACTGTACATATTCCAACTTTGAAAGAGATTGTCCTTGTTAGCTAATCAATTTGTTTATTTTCTATCTCTAGCCATGGCATATCAACAATAACATCATATCTAAGCTTTGTTACTTTGAACTTCTTTAAAATATTACCAAATTATCTCAAAAATCCAAGATCCTTCTAATCCATAGTAATATAAAGCCTCATTACAAAATAGGACAAAATAGACTTGATAAAAAAAAAAAAAAAACTAAACAAAATAGGACACGAAAGACAAAATTGAGAAAATAAAAGCTGAACAAAATAAAACTCAATAAAAAGATGCAAAACCAAATTTTACTAAGGAAAAAGATCCAAAGCCATAACTGGCCAGATACTCGAAAAGGCTGTGACTAATCCTATTTATATCTTATCCTATTATCTTAGACTTCCTAGAATGTTCTTTGGTGGTAGGTCTTATTTAGATAACCACCTTAAATTTCTTTTCTAGAAGGTTCTATGATGGACCATATCTAAATAACTACCCTAAAATCTTTCTAGAATGTTTCACAATGGAGTCTATTTGCTTCACAATCTAATTTTAATTCTAGAAACTTTTATGATTGTAATTATGTATATAATTATCTTATCTATATCCTATTACAATTAATCCTCCTCTACTAATATGGAACATCCTCGTTTTGCTCTTGATGGTATTTCTGAGTTGTTTCTTAGTAATGGATGGAATTTTGTGTAAGTTCTCATATTGCATCGTGAATGGAATAACCTTATTAAAGAACTTTGTACCAAAGTTGTGGATGTCTACTGCCATGACAAAGATAACAATGTTCCAAAATGCTATCTACTTCATATTCTTATTGGTCATCAATTACAAGTGGTGGTAGTAGTAGTTGGTGTTGATCCAAAAAGCGCTTTGATTTGGTATAAAATTCCTTTAGTTACAAAATATAGAAGACTAGATAGATCCAAATATATAGCGGAAGCTTGAAGCAGTATGGGACATCAAAAATCACTGCTAAAATACGGGAAGGTCCAAGCTACCAAGTTGCTAGTTTATGGATTTGAATTGTTGTAGCAAGTGGAAAGTTGGCATTAGAGAGTAACACTTGATCATCTTCTCAAAAAGTCTTCTATTGCCGATGGTTATCTGCATACTGCTTCTATCAATTCTGTGTAATAAAGTGGTGGTAATGTGCTTCTTGTAAGGCTATTGTAAGCCGTTGTATAAATTCTTCCATTGTCACATTATTGGTGTTGATGGAACAATGGAGAGTTATTGGCATAATTGGATGTTCACCAATATTCAAGAAAAATGGTGAATGATCGGTACTTGCTTAAATATTATTATTGTAAGCAAATTTTAAGGACATTGTTGTATTGTGGTTTGGCTACCATGTGAAAATAATGTAATTATGTATTTAATGTATAAATTACTTAGCAATATGGAGAGAGCCATGTTACTAGATTTTACTTGGTTGTAGAGAGTAGTTAAATTACTATTTTAAGAAGAGGTTGTTTAAAAAGATTACTATTAGAATTTATATAACTTTATTTCTTTTCGATAGTGGCTTTTGAGATTGATATTAATGATAGTAACTTTAAATATTTAGAGTCATCTTTATTAGACATTGGTAACCCTTGAAGTCTTATTTTTTTTCTTTTATTTGATGTTTAAGGCATATAAATCTTATAAGAAAAAGGATTGGAGAAAGGTATTGGTAGCAAAAAAGAAAAGTTAGGGCACCTATATGGATGAATGTAGATAGATGATGAAAATCTCCATTCCTATTGGTCAAAAATCATGACCAATGGGCTTCAAGGAGGCTGCTTGAGGGCATATTAGAGATTAGGGTTAGTTTTTTGGAGTCATTTGAGCTTTGGAGGCTAGAATCAGCAAGTTTAGGATTTTGGCTATGATTTTGGTACAAATTTTGAATCATTTGGAGTTTATATGAAAGAGATATGGACGCAATATCAAAGTTAAGATGTTGATTTTGTACCTACTGTTACTCTTTTGGATATAATGCATGCATACAAAAAGCAACAGAGGATTGGTGACTAGGATTGAAGAGAGCACTCTTTTGGCTACACTTTTGGCATACTATTTGATGGATTTCATGTTTCAATGAAGGAGATATTGGTGGTTAAAGTCAGCATTTTTGTATAAAGATGAGCTTTTGAGAGGAGATTGTGGATTTTCTTTGAAGTTATTAAAAACCTAATCTACTAGAAAATAGTTAGCTATGATTTGGTATAGCCAAGAATATTAGAATTTTTTTAGATATTTTAGAAAGCCTTATGTATGAACCTTCTTGAATATAAAAAGGTTTATTAATAAAATATCTTTTTGATATTGTAGTATTTATTTGTCTTCTATTTTTTAAGGTTAAATAACTTATTGGAGCTTGGCCAATAAGTTAAAACTAAACTCTCTATAGCTAGATACCCAATGTATTCCTAGATAGAAAACCATGCAATATGACAGATCTGGTGAATCCGACGTGAAACATCTGGGATAGAGAATTTTTAAGGAGTAATTTTTGGCTTTATATTATGGCTAGAGAATAAGAAGATGGCAGTAGGAGTTATATTGGGGCATCACCATTGTAGCTTAATCTTACCACAATTCAAATATTTCAAGCATTTTCTATATGTATATAGCAATAGCAAGCAACAAAATACATAGACGCAATGGCTACTAAAGCTTTGTAATCTATGATTGGATTATTGGATTAGTTTGATGGCAATAACATCTCCAAATATTTGAAATATTATTTGGGAGAGATGGAGCTCAACATGGTATCAGAAAAAGAAATGATTCTTAAATTTGAGCTTGCAGTTGTATTAGAGCTACAAGAGCATATAAAGAGGATTATTGAAACTCATGGAGTAAAATGGGAGGATTTTATCCTTTACTTAAAAGAAGAATATTCTTTAGAGGAGACTAAAAGGATTACAAAAAAATCATTGATGGAATGGATTAATAAATCCAACAAGAGATTGGTTGCAAGAAAGTTACTTCTAGAATTTATAAGGTAATTTCTTCAATTATCTCGGATAGAAAAGCTTACACTTGAAAATGACAAGGTGGAGTTATTACTTCAATCAACCAACAATGAATTATAAAGGAGGTTGGAATTATTATTGGAAGATAATATAGAAGACAATAGACTTACCACTGATTAGAAGGTCTTTGAAGCAATGGATATACTTGCTAAAAGTGAATACCAAAGAGGTAAAGTGGTGATAAGGAAAGAAACTAGACCTCCATCAATTACAATATCTTGTAAGCAACTACCAAAACCTGTTATATTGATATCCATTGCTCCAATTCCTATATCTATAATTGTATCATAAAAAGATGCAATTGAATAATTGGTGAAAGGAATGAAAGACTTACAAATCAAATTGGCAAAGCTAGATGAAAAAAGAAGAATATCTGAGATTAAACTTGCATCAAAGCAAGGATATATACAAAGATATATTTGATTTGATAGTATTGAGCATCTTCACAAGGAATGTTGAGATTTTGCTAATATTCTAAAATAAAGAATAATTTTATGAAAAGATGGAAAAATTGCATTGTGAGATACAAGTGAGTTTCTCAAAACCAATTTTAAAAAATGAGGGATGAAAAAGATTTTAGAAGAGCATTTATCTCAACAAGCTATGGCACCAAGGGAGGCTATTACTGTTGAAGATCAGCAAGTACTTGCTTAGTTCCAACCACATAGAGATTAAACATATTATGTTGTTAATAGTAAAAAAGAAGCAAAAAGTTAAAATAAGTTATTGAGGTGGCACCAAGGGTTTGTAGGTGGTGGGTAGATTAAGAAAGAACCTAGGATTTAGATGGATGAAGTAGAAATGGATGTAATATTAAAAGAATGGAAGTTGTCTCATTAGTTAGCAAATCAATATTATAGAATAGATATTAATTTGTTTTTGAAAGATATTGATAAAATATATTAATAGTCCATATAATAGGAAATTCAAGAGGACCGATGAGTGATTTAGTTATTAAAAGTATTTAATTATAGTATTACGGTTAGAATCTGGAGAATCAGTGGAAAGTATATAGGAGTTGTAGAAAATAATTAAGGTGCCATCGCTGTGATAGTTGTGAGCCGGGGTAAGCTTGGTGCTACCTCTTTTCTTTTGTTTTTTATTTTCTTTGAATAAGAGGATTGAGAGTTTCTGAATATTGTGAAGTGAATTATGGAATGGAAATGTGATTGGTATTATTTGAGAAGAAGAAAGATTGAATGCTGAAATCTGATTGTAGTTCAGCAGAGAAAATGAGTCTGTTTTTGTGTGAAACACCGTAATGTGAATGACAATTTTGTGTGAAGAATTCCAGTGATAGAATGAGGGTAATTGGGTGGTGAAAGCTGTAAAGGCGTAGTATTACAGTTGGAGATTATGAAGGCAAATATATTGGTAAAAATAGTAGTTATTGGCATGATTGAATTGCTGTAAGGAAGAGACCGATAAGGTGAAGGAGGAGATTATAGTTTTTTTGTGTGTTTAATTATTGAAAATAGAGACAATACATTCAGGAGGTAATTGATTGTGTGATCCTAATGTAATCGCTTAAGCAACTAGTCATTTTCCGTGTTCAAATCTCCCTATACATGTTTATTCTGGGAGGGTTCTTTCGGAATAAGTAAAACGAGCAATGACTCTATAGCACCGCTACCGAGGAGTGTTAATAGCTTTGAGTGTTAAAAATTAATTACCAAACGTATGAAAAAATTGGCAATAGAAGATAATTTCAGTAGTGTTTGAAGCACGATTATGGTTAATAAGAACGAGAGCATTGTATCGAGGAAAATAAATCAGTTGAGAGAAAGACAGGGAAGAGCGCAAGGAAGGAACTTGCTTAGAAAGGAACAAGAATGTAATCTTAAAAGAAAGCATCGATAGAATTGGATTAAACCATGGTTGTAAGCTTAACGACGTATCCAAACATATCAAGAACTGGACAGACTATTAATTCTGCAGTCGTATGTACCGTTAGAAAAACTGCCAAGAACACTCGTGGGAAATTTTGTTAACATTCCAATGGAAATCTTGAGGCCATTAAGTGAAAGAGAAGGAAGCGTAGAAGAATTTGGTACTCCATTGGATATTTTTCTAGTAAGGGTGTCATTACTCGTTTTACTTATTCCAGAAGAAATCTCCCAGATTAAATCCGTATAGGGAGATTCAAACATGGGAAATGACTAGTTGCTTAAGCATTCACGTAAGAGTCACACAATCAATTACCTCTTAAATGTATCGTCTTTATTTCTAATATCTGAACACGCAAGAAAACTATAATCTCCTCCTTCACCTTATCCGTCTCTTTCTTACAGTAATTCATTCATATCAATAACTGCTATTTCCACCAATATATTCACCCTCATAATTTCCAACTATAATACTGTGCCCTCACAACTTTCAGCACACAATTATCCTTATTTCAATCATTAGAATTCTTCACATAGAACTGCCATTCACATTACGGTGTTTCACACAAACACAGACTAATTTTCTTTGCTGAACTACAATCACATTTCAGCATTCAATCTCTCTTCTTCTCAAATAATACCAATCACATTTCCATTCTATAATTCACTTCACAATATTCAGAAACTCTCAATCCTCTTATTCAAAGAAAATAACAAACAAAAGAAAAGAGATAGCACTAAGCTTACCTTGACTCACAACTATCACAATGATGGCCCTCGGCTCATGACTATCACAGTCTGGCACCTCAATTAACTTCTATAACTCCTATATACTTTCCACTGATTTTTTAGATTCTAATCATAATTTTATAATTAATCACTTTTAATAACTTAATCACTCATCCGTCCTCTTGAATTTTCTATTATATGGACTATTAATATATTTTACCAATATCTTTCAAAAACGAATTAATATCTATTCTACATAGCCCCACTCCTATCTGTGCAGTGTCCTCGCAAACACTCAATTGATACCTATCTAAAAATTATCTAACAAAACTCTACAAAAATTACGATCCCTCTAGCCTATCTTATTAATCAATTGCCGTAGTATCTGTTATTGGTTCCATCGATTTTGGTTCCAACTAAAAATCTTTGTCCTCATCCAATTCTTCCATTGACTCATGCCCAACTGAGCTGAAAGGTCTTCATTGTATTCACCTAGTTCATGGACTTCAGCATCCAGTTTTAAGATCTGGGCATCCCAAAGTTCCAATTATTGCTGCTCATTCATCCATTCTAGAATATCTTCAATCGACACTTGTGATCGGCTCCTCATTGTTCTCTTAATTGAAACTACTATTCTCAAAAATACAAGAAATATAAGAAAATGGTACTCAAGCCAACCCAAAACAATACCACAGAATGACTTTAACTGGTGCCCTACTCCTATTCTTTTACTACTTAGTGATAATGACAACATGTTACCCATATTATCCGTGAAAGGTAATGGAAAGTAATCTTTCTTGGTGGCTGCATTAAGTTTTCAGAAATCCTGACAAATTTGGATTTTTCCATTCTTCTTGGGTACCATCACGATTGACGACATCCATGCACTATGCGAAATAGGTTAAATAAAATCCACGTTGAGAAGTTTATCCAATTCCTGTTTTACTAAAAGAAAATATTTTGGGTTAAGTCGATGTTGTCTTTGACGAACTGATGTAACACCCTCTTCCAAAACAATCTAGTGCTCACACACGTCAATCGGAATCCCTTTCAAATCTGCATACGACCAAGCAAAGGCAGATTTGTGATGGACAAAAATCTGTTTCCAAGCATCCAATTTTGTATCGATAATACCGGCATATATTTTAATTAGCTGTGGCATTTCGTTGGTGCCCAAGTTAATAGATTGACACATAGGGTCTTCAACAACCTCTGATTTAATTGTCTTCTCCTGATCTAAATATCTTTTATTATCTGACATAAAAGAACCACTCAAATCTGGTTCCAATGTGCTATCTCTATTGACTACGGAATTGTTCATCCATTTGGCAATAGCATGATCCAAGTTAGTCGCATCCTCCTGATGCAGTAAATATTTGCCTGGACCTCCACATTGGTAGACTCCTTTCTTTGCTGTTGAAGTATTTTGTCCTACTCCAAATTATGGTGAATCTATAGTATCGTCATCTGCCTCAATCGATTGACTCTCATTGTCTGATGTAAATTCTGATTCTGGCAATTGAGATTCTCCATGATATTGTACCGAGTACATCTGTAAAATAATCTGGACAGAGCCTTTTCTATTTGTCAATGTGCCTCGGTCCTAATCGTTCTTAGCTTTGGCTTGATAAAGCCAAGGTCTGCCTAATAAAATGAGATACGATAACGTAGAACTCTCTAATTGCAATACAATATAATCAATTTTGTATGTCAATCTCGTGATTACAATGGCAATATTGCGTAAGATTTCCAATGGCTTTATCCGACTATGATTTGCCATTCACAAGACCAATGTTGTAGGTAGCAATTGCTTTAGATCCAAGTCCTCTATTGTATCCATGTTCATTAAATTCACACTAGAACCACCATCGACTTATACTCCTGGAATTAAAACGCCATCGATTGATACATTGATTGTTGGTGCTCTCGGATCTGGGTTTAAGATAACTTCATGAATTTCTTTGGTGCGGGATCTTCGTCGTATTAGCGCTAAATTCAATGTAAATCGACATTCCGGTGCTACAGCCAAAAGTTGCTTCATTGTAATTGAAGGCTGAATAACATCCAAATCCTTCAGAATGTCGTAGGGTTCCATATTGAAAGTAATTCCCAATGCTCTTTTGCATTTCATTGGTTTCAATTTACTCCATGAAGTAAGATAGTCTTCCGCCCTAGACTCGGAATTGAAATAGCAGCCGAGGCTTCCTTGGAATTTTCGCCCCTGAGAGGATCTTTCAATAGATAGGACGTTTCTCGGAACTGCGTAGAGATTGAAAGTGCTTGGAACGGAACCGAAGCCTCCATAATTGGGACCTCATTGGATTCTACCATCGAGTCACGTCTCATACTGGGTACAAAGCCCATAATAGGACTTGGATTGGATGGTCCTAGTAAATTGGCACGTGGAACCAAATTAGGTTCTTTAGTCTGTTGAGGTCTCAATATTGGGATACGTCCCAATACTGATATTGATTCGTTTAGCCTTGTGGATGGCACTACTTATTCTCCTGCGATTGGTTCATCTATGTCTTGAATTAGATTCTTATCTTTTTGTTGGTCTCTGATAAGTACTACATTCACCACCTTGACATGATGTATTGGTGCGTCTCGTTGAACAGGGCCTTTGTTCTCTGTCGGTTGGCTTATTTGCATTTGCTGGTCCCAATTATTATAATTAAAGGGTGTATTTCACTGTTGATAAGTGTGACCAGACTGCTTATAATTTCTACATATTGGAGCATAGTCATCACTGGCACTTAGATTAGGACATTCATTGGCATAATGACCAATTTTTCTGCAACGATAGCAACAAAGTGGTCTCCTGCCAGCTCCTTTGGGGATATTGGGTATCTCTATTGGTATATTACGGCTAGGTCTGTTCTATGTCAGATGAATAAAGGATCCTGGTTGACCCATTGTTACTGTAAACTCTGGCATTGGCTTTGTCATGGATAGATATTGATGGTATCCTGGTTGATTCATCGCCAATCCGTGAGTATTGGATACACCTTCTTGATGAAATTCAAAGTTTAGAAAATTGGAATAATTCCTGTTTTGTTTATTCCCTCAATTTCTATTCCAGCCAAATCTATTATTTGTTTGTACTTGATTGACATCCCACGAAGTTGGTTGAGTCATTATCTAGTTACTGAATTGTTGTTGCTTCCGTAAATTCCAACAGTTGGTGATAATATGCTTGCCCTCGCAAAAGGTATATTGTACAGTCATTTGAGGAGGTGAAAGGCATTCTGTTACTAAATGACCTTACCCCTTACAATTGCTGCACCAAACATTGAGATGCATATTGGTTGATTTATGCATTTTTTTTTTTTATCCTTGGCCAGATTCACAGCCAATTCATCTATTTTTTTCGTCAATGTTAACAGCAATGATTCATTGGGATCCCTTGATATCAATGCATTTCGCAATTCCTTCATAGGTATTGGTTTTTGATATGCAAAATAAGGCGCATACGATTGTGATATTGATGGTGGTACAGCTTGCAATGGAACGGCATCTACTATTCCCTGTAGAATTGTATGATAATTATTCCTTCTTGAATAACTTTTCGATGCATCATTCCAATTTGTCATTTGATAACGTCCTTGAGATGGAATCATCGTGGCTCCAACTGTTAAGTTCTGGTCATAGTGACATTCCTCCCATACTTTTGCTTGCTCAAGAGATGATGCAATGATGGCTGATTGGACCTCTTTTATAAACATCTTCAATTCTGGTGGGTGTAGTCTATTAACCAATATGGACAACACAAACGATTCTGGCATTTGGTTATTTGGCCATTTTCAAAGTATATCTACTACGCAACCATAATATGACTGTACCGCTTCTCCTGGTACCATTCTGCTGGTCATTAATTTTTCACTCAGATGTTCTTCGAAACCAATTGGTGAAAAATGGGCTAAAAATGTATTTTTCAATGCCTCCCAATTGATAAATTATTCCACAAGTTAGTGATTATATTACTCAAATGATGTGTCTTTCAGTGTCGCTGGCAGCCATCTTATTCAAATGTCTTCTGTTCTTCCATTATAAGCTACACATGCCGTGAAGAATTGAGACAAATGATGATCTGGATCCGCACCCGAAAATCCCCAAAATATTGGTAGTGGTGTGTTACTAGTCATACGATCGCCTACTGCACCCATTTGTACTGCAATCAGAATGGCTGGTCCTCTTGACGCCATTGAATTTCTTGTTCCGCTAAACTTTATTTTAAAATAATCTCTGTTTTTCTTTATTCTAATTTTCGAGTTCTTAGTGCTCCTCAATTTACTGTTATTTTTATAAATAGTTTTATTAGTTGAATTGGAGGTGAAAACGTCAGATTTTAAAATATAATATAGTTATTTGATTGGCAATCAATTTATGCCAATCTGAAGAGCTTTTATTGCTCGTTTCCATGGCACCCCCTTGTAGAATAGATATTAATTTGTTTTTGAAAGATATTGGTAAAATATATTAATAGTCCATATAATAGGAAATTCAAGAGGACGGATGAGTGATTAAGTTATTAAAAGTAGTTAATTATAAAATTATGATTAGAATCTAAAGAATCAGTGGAAAGTATATAGTAGTTGTAGAAGTTAATTAAGGTGCCAGACTGTGATAGTTATGAGCCGAGGGCCATCGCTGTGATAGTTGTGAGTCAAGGTAAGCTTGGTGCTACCTCTTTTCTTTTGTTTGTTATTTTCTTTGAATAAGAGGATTGAGAGTTTCTGAATATTGTGAAGTGAATTATGGAATGGAAATGTGATTGGTATTATTTGAGAAGTAGAAAGATTGAATGCTGAAATGTGATTGTAGTTCAGCAAAGAAAATTAGTCTGTGTTTGTGTGAAACACCGTAATGTGAATGGCAGTTCTGTGTGAAGAATTTCAATGATTAGAATGAGGATAATTGTGTATTGAAAGCTGTGAGGGCGCAGTATTACAGTTAGAGATTATGAAGGTGAATATATTGGTGGAAATAGCAGTTATTGGTATGATTGAATTACTGTAAGGAAGAGATGGATAAGGTGAAGGAGGAGATTATAGTTTCTTTACGTGTTCAGGTATTGGAAATAGAGATGATACATTCAAGAGATAATTGATTGCATGACCCTAACGTGAACGCTTAAGCAACTAGTCATTCTCTATATTCCAATCCTCCTATACAAGTTAATTCCCATCAGATTAATTTGAAATAAGTAAAATGAGCAATCACATTTTAGTGCCGTTCTCAAGGAGTGATAAAATCTTTGAGTGTTAGGAATTAATTATGAAACATGTAAAAAAATTGACAATAGAAGACGATTTCAGTAGTGTTTGAAGCAAGATTATGGTTAATAAGAACGAGAGCATTGCATCGAGGAAAAAGAATCAGTTGAGAGAAAGACAAGGAAGAGCGCAAGGAAGGAACTTACTTAGAAAGGAGCAAGTACGTAATCTTAAAAGGAAGCATTGCCAGAATTGGATTAAACCATGGTTGCAAGCTTGTCAGTGCATCCGAACATGTCAAGAACCGGACAGATTATTAATTCTGCAGTCGTATGTACCATTAGAAAAATGGCCAAGAACACTTGCAGGAAATTCAATGGCGTCAAGAGGACCAGCCATTCTGATTGCAGTATAAATGGGTGTAGTAGGCGATCGTATGACTAGTATCGTGCCACTACCAATACTTTGGGGATTTCCGGGTGTGGATCCAGATCATCATTTGTCTCAATTCTTGACGGCATGTGTAGCTTATAATGGAAGAACAAAAGACATTTGATTAAGATGGCTGCCAGCGACACTGAAAGACACATTGTTTGAGTGGTATAACCACTAACCTGTGGAACAATTTATCAATTGGGAGGCATTGAAAAATACATTTTTAGCCCATTTTTGACCAATTGGTTTCGAAGAATATCTTAGTGAAAAATTAATGACCAGCAGAATGGTACCAAGAGAAGCTGTGTCGTGTTGTAGCACGAGTATACCGTGAAAATAAAAAGAAAGGAGAATTTTATTATTGTTCAGTTACCTCGAATATTGGGAGCAACGACCAACTCCAGTGCAAATACTGAGTGGCTAGGTTCAGTCACCCCGTTACAGTCAGCCGGGGCATACTGAAATGCTCCATTCGATTCCAATAACGGGAGTCAGCAGGAAGGGAAAGGACCAATTCACGCAACGGGTGAGCCTAGTTCGAAGAGCCAATTGGATCTAATTTCAAGAATCTAATCCGGTTCCTCTTACTCAATATGAGACCTGTATTGGTCAGGCGACCCAATGCAGTCTAATTACGGGAAAATCCAGGTCTTACTCCGGGTCCTCTTATCCAATATGAAACCTACATTGGTCGAGCAACCCAATGCAGTCTGATTACGAAAAAATCTGGGTCTTACTACTAGACTCTTATCCAATATGAGACTTGAATTGGTCGAGCGACTCAATGTGGTCCCGATTACGGGGTTCGATTCTATTTCAGGCTATCCTATTCTCTGTTTCAGGAAACGTTGTTTTTGGTAAATGGATCTCTTAAAGGTAAAAACGGAGGAGAAAGCTTTGATGGCGAGAGCCAATTTCGGATCTAAGCTCTGATGGCGGGAGTCAATTTCGGATCCAAGACGGAAGATTAAAGAAATTCAGAGGATAAGGTTAGGAGGGGAATAAGTTTTTGGGGGGGTATTTATTTTCACAGCAGAGAGGGGGGGGGGGTTTTTTTTTTTGGATCAAGGAGCTAGCTTTAAGCTTTTTTCAAGGTTACTAGTTCGGTTTTCATTGGAGGTTTTTGAAGATTAAGGGGATTGGAGAGGAGCTTCATGCTTCGGGTCGAGGAAGAAAAGACGGAGAATTGGATTTTTCTTCTTCATAGAGTTTTGGGAAGACTGAGGCAATCGTTGCTGAAGTAAGTGTTGTAATGGTGAATCGGGATTTTTAATGAAGTGGGTGAGATCACTCCAGACTATTTTGTGAAATCGAGTTACGTCTGTGATTGAAAGATTAAAAGGGTGTCCATAGGATTGAGTATGTGGAGTGAATGAAATTTATTGGATTAATCTAACAAGACAGTCAGTGGATACAAGATTGTAAGTATAAAGCGGTATCGGAGATTAGCAGATTGGGTTGTTCGGGGTTCTTTGTAACGTCTAGAGACCTACCGGCTGGGGCAAAAGGGACTTCGACAAGCAGTTGAAGGGCATCCGTATAGATTTACGGTATATTCTTGTAGTCGTTTATATTCTAGCAGTCAAAAACTGATAGACTGCTTGATTATTGGCGAATCTCCATACTACCTTCTACAGCATGACGCCCGGCGCGTTCTCGAGCAGGAAAGCACGTCATATGACAAAAGTGGTGAACCCGACATGAAAGCTTGAGGTAGAAGGTATTGGATTTTGGTTGATTTTATCTTTATTTTATGGAAAACGAAAATAAAAATTTTGAAGGATTTTTGGGAGGAGTTTCAGGTGGAGAGTCTTCTAAAGGACAAGGTATGCACATGGATCCATCTATTGCTAGTATGTTTCAAGCCTTCTCATTGTCAATGCAGCAACAACAAAGCAATGATCAAAAAAAAGCCTTGGCAACCAAAGTATTGCAAGCAGTGGTCAAAAAAATTGATCAATTTGATGGGAGAAATATTTTAAGGTATTTAAGATGTTATGTTCGTGAAATGGAATTAAATCAGGTTTTTGAGAAGAAAATGGTTGAATTATTTAGACTTGCCTTGATACCGGAGATAAGAGACCATATTACATTGATTACGGATCATTATCGAAATTCATGGGAGGTTTTTTCACATGCATTAAAAGACGAATATTTCTTGGAAGATGCTGATCACGTTACTAAGAAGCTGTTTCTAGAATGGATTGAACGGTCTAATAAGAATTTGCAAGCAACAGAGCTACTAAGAGAATTTGAGAGACAATACTCTCAATTATTGAAGGTAGAAAAATTGACATTAGAGCCGAACAAAGTTGATCTATTTCTTCAAGCTGCTGATAGAGAATTGCAAGGAAAATTGGAATTCTTTCTTGAAGACAAAGAAGAAGATGAAGGATTGACAACAAAGTGGAAGAACGTTGAAGATGCGGTGGGGTTGCTTACAAAAAAAGAAAGGAGGAAGGATAGGAGCAATATTCCGAAAACAATACAAGCACCCAAAGCTCCAGTATGTACAACACCACCAACAATGCCTACAGTTCAACCTTCGACATCCTTGTCAAAGAAAGCAGATATGGGGATGGAAGAAATTATACGAGGAATGCGAGATCTTCAATCAAATTGGCAAGACTTGAAGAGAATACTTCTATAAATAATTCGAAGAATGTTTCAAAACAAGGATATGTACAAAGATGCATTTGGTGTGATGATGCTTCACACACTAGAAAAGATTGCAATGAATTTAATAATATGATACGGCAAGGAATTATTTGCTGGAAAGATGGGAAGATAGCATTGAAAGATAGGGAGGATCTTCTTCAAACCAATTTTCGCAAGGGATGAATGAGAGCATTGGTTCAAGATTACTTAAAAGAGCATGAAACAGCAGCACGAGAAAGTGCAAGTTATGGTGCTAGAGTAGATGATGAAATTGGTGGAAGTACGGAAACTAGTGAGTTTTGGGCTTCTGCAGTTTCTACAATGCAAGAAGGGAAATTACCTCGAGACACGTTATTGAGAACTGCAGCTACAATACGAGGTACAACAGGTTGGGAGGATCCTGTTGAGTCTCTTTCAGTTCATGCATATATTGCTAAGAGCCAATATGAAGCTTTGATGGAAGAAAAGAGACGAGGAAATTTTGATGATATGAGAGAAGGAAATTCTTCTAAGAGGCAAACTCGAGGAGACAAGGCTCGGGAGGCAGCTTCACAAGAATTACCTGTAAAGGATACCTCAGCATCATTAGGAGAAAAAATAAAGGAGACAAAAGATAAAGGCAAATCAATTGCTTATAAGCTACTTTCTGACATTGAAGCGGCAATAGATTTGAAAGGGGTGCTGGAAGAACGTATATTAAACGCTAAGGTGGAATTCACTTTGAAAGAAGCCTTGGGAATTGCAAAGAGGGAGTTTCATGATGTCATCATTGACAGCATTAAGCGAAAGAGGCAATTAATGGGCGAAACTGGAATGAGTCATGCTATTGATGCAAGAATATATAAAGATGAAGAAGAGGTTGATATGGGTTACAAGCAATCAACAAATGAAAAGAATGGGTATAATCAACGAGTATGTTTCGAAGATTCTAGTGACAAAGAAATAGAAACTTTGAGCCATTATACTCGAAAGCATTGGACAAGGGTAACTACTGAGGTATTGGTGAAAGTAGGAGATATAGAAGAACCAATAGTTGCTTTGGTCGACCATGGTTTTGAAATAAATCTCATGTCTAAAGATCTTTATAAGAAGCAAAAATGGCCAATTGATATGGAATATGGATGGACAATTCGAGCAGCTAATAACACACGGGGCGAATTATATGGAGCTTGTCCAGATGTCAAAATTCGGATTGGGGATGTTGCAACAGAGCAACATTTCTTCGTTCAAGATACAACGTCTAATCCGTTGATTTTATGACAACCTTATATTACGGCAACACGGATGGAAACAAAAATACTTGACGATGGTTCTGCTTATGCAAGGGTACGTAGCGAGGATGGAAGGAAAGTTGTAGAATTTCTAACAGTACCTCCTAACCATGAACGGAATCGAGATAGATTGAGGAAGAAACCATTGCCAAAGATTGTTGAAGGATTTAAGGATTTTGGGGAGGTACCACTATAAAGCGAGATTATGGAGGTACAAAAGAGGAGGTACTCTCGCGAGATGAAGGTGCCTTTGATGCGAGTTTTATTGGCGAATTATATGGAGAATGGAAATATTATGTATAAGAAAGTTGATGATTTTAAAAGAAAAGAAAGAAAAAGATTATATAATATTGAAAGAGAATTACGCAAGTTAGGTACATTGCAAGATGATGAGAGGATTTTAGGTGTTTATGAAGAAAATGGACTAGAAGATTCATTGGAATTGATTACATCTATTAGGTTAGGGGATAATGATAAGATTGTTGAGATTCATTCAAGAGAGGTTTATACCATACTTGAATCTTTTCAAGCACCAAAAGTCACTATAGAGACGAGATATAAAACGGCAGATAAGAAGGTAAAGCCTGTTGCCGGACCATTACCTGAAGATTCTAAAGAACAAATGGGAGAAGCATCAAAAGAAGCAAGTTTAAGAGATCCAATGAGTATTGGACATCAGTTTACTAAAGAGACTTTTGAAGAATTGAAGATTAGTTCTGATGGTTCTTTATTGCCGGAGGAAATTACTTGCTTCAAAAAGATGTTGGCTAAACAAGGTAGATCGTTTGCTTTCGAATCTCATGAAATTGGATGTGTCGATCCAAATATTATAACATCTATGGTTATCTTCATTATACCGCATGTACCTTGGAATCTAAGACTGATTCTACTACCGAGGGCACATTTACCTAAATTGGTAGAACTATTAAAAGAAAAGATAAAGATGAAA
This sequence comes from Physcomitrium patens, assembly GCF_059467195.1. NCBI lineage: Eukaryota > Viridiplantae > Streptophyta > Bryopsida > Funariales > Funariaceae > Physcomitrium > Physcomitrium patens. The sequence goes on along the minus strand of NC_143423.1, from coordinate 12,386,699 downwards.
ATATTAGAACCTTTATTTGCGCCGTATTCTAGTCGATGGTTTACGGTACTTAAGAAGAATGGGTCACTACGGTTTATTCAAGATATGCAACCGGTGAATGTTGTAACTGTCAGGAATGCAGGAATTGGACCTATTGTGGATGAATTTGCTGAGGCGTTTGCTGGAAGGGCGATCTATTCAATGGGTGATTTGTATTCAGGTTATGATCAATTTCAACTTGCCGAAGGAAGTAGAGATATGACAACGATGAGGACACCGCTTAGATTGGTTAGAATGTGCACTCTTCCTCAAGGCGCGACTAACTCAGTTGCGCATATGATGAATGGGATGAATAAGGTATTGAGAGATTTTATTCCGGAAAAGACTATGCCTTTTCTGGATGATGTTCCAGAAAGGGTGTAGAGAAGGAGACAAGGATGAAACTTTAGATACGAAGGGGTGTCGCAAATATGTTATTGATTATATACAAAATTGTGAAAAGATTTTAACTCGGCTTGGAGAAGTTCATCTTACATTATCGGGTATGAAGTCCGTATTTGGAGTACGAGAGGTTGTGATTGTTGGACTTTTATGTGGATCTTACGGAAGAAAACCAGATCCGACTAAAGTTGATGCAATTAGAAGGATGAAAGAGGATTGTGATTCTTTAACAGAGGTTCGCAGGTTTTTGGGTGCATGTGTATTTTATCGAATCTGGATCCTTCATTTTGCTCACATAGCGGATCCATTATATGAACTGTCACGCAAAGGTTACCAATTTAAATGGGAAGAAAGGCATATTCAGGCAATGCAAAGATTGAAGAAATTATTGATGTCACCTCCAATATTGAGGAAGGTTGATTATAAGTGCAATAGACGAGTGATTCTTACTGTGGACGCTAGTCTAATTGCCATTGGATGGGCTGTGGGTCAAGTTGATTCAAATGGGAGTAGATTTGCAGTTCGATTTGGGACTAAAGTTTTAAGTATTCGTCAGCGTGCATATTCGCAAGTCAAAAGAGAACTTTGGGGAGTTGTTTCGGCTATGAAAGCTGAAAAGGACTATTTTATTGGGACAGTAGTAGTAATTGAAACAGATTGCTTGCCATTGCTTGGAATGATTATTAACTGCTCAACGCCAAATATTGCAATGTTGAGATGGATTGCTTATATTAAGTCACTAAATCCAGAATTTAAGCATATCACTGGAAAGGACAATTTAGTAGCAGACATTCTATCTCGAGCAAGATACGAGAGAGAAGACGAAATGGTTGAAGACATTGATGACGTCGGATTGAAATTCTATTCAATATCAAATCTCAACAGAGAAGACAAGCTATTTCTTGAAGAGTCTTATGAAGGAGAATTATTGGATATTGGTCATTACTTGAATACCTTGAGTAAGCAGGGGAATTGGTCTACACAAAAATTCAAACAAATAAGAAAAAAAGCATATGGATTTTTACTTCGAGATGGATTCTTATGGAAGAGACCGAAGAAAGGAATTGGGATGCCACAGCGAGTGATAGGCAAAAAAAAAGAAAGGCTAAAATTATTAAAGGAGTTTCGTGATAGTTTATGGGTAGGGCATAGAGGAATCTGGGCTACTTTTGCTAAACTCAAGGAACGATATTGGTGGAAAAATATGTATCGAAATGTGCTCTCATTTGTAGAGTCATGTGAAATCTGTCAATCGTATTCTAATATCCGACATCGAGATGGTCTTCATCCTACGTATCCTCTGGCTATTCATTTTAAATGGGTTGTTGATTTGGTTATTATGCCGGTTGGGTTATGGCAGATGAGATATTTGGTTTTAGCTCGAGAAGATTTATCAAATCAAGTAGAAGGAAGAGCATTGAGGACAAAATCTACAGAGGAGATTTGTAGGTTTTTGCTTGAAGATGTCATTTGCCGCTACGGATGCGTAGGAAAAATCACTGCAGATCGTGGAGAATTAAATGCGCAAGAAGCTCGTAAGTTCTTTGAATGATGTGGAGTTAAACTATCACTGACTACTGCTTATAATCCGGAATGGAATGCAAAAAGCGAACGCGGTCACCCACCGATTGTGAAAGCATTGGTTAAAGCTTGTAATGGGAAAGTTAAAGAGTGGCCACGGCTTTTGTCATTTGCATTATGGCTGATCGAACAATACATAGTTTGGTGACAGGATATATGCCAGTAGAACTTATGACAGGTCAAAAACCAATTATGCCGATTGAAGAAAAGGTACTTACTTGGAGTATGCTACCATAGGAAGATGGATTGACAAGAGAAGAACTTCTGGCTATTATGATTCGACAATTGGAGCAAAGAACGGAAGATGTCCAGATAGCATTGGAAAGGTTAAAAAGAGCAAGGTTACAAAACAAGGTGCGATTCGATAAGCAACATCGATTGAGACCAAAAGCAATCGAGAAAGGTGACTGGATACTTGTTTATGACAATAGTCTGGATAATCAACATAGTACTTTGCAAAAAATTTTAAAACGTTGGTTTGGACCATATGTGGTAACAACAGTTCATGATAATGCGACTTACTCGTTACAGAAGTTAGATGGTAAAAAATTGAAAATACCAATTACAAGAAAGCGAGTAAAAATATTTAAACGAAGACACGCAGAGATGAATATGGAAGACCATAATGAAGGTATAGAAATTCAGCAGCAAGAAGATGAAAGTGATTTGGATAATGAAGGTGACGAAGACGAACAGGACAAAGACGTAGAGGATATATTCTGAATCAAATCGCAATTGGGTAAATTGGTGCATACCGGAGGATGCACAGGTTCAGAGGGGGTGGATGTCGTGTTGTAGCACGAGTATACCGTGAAAATAAAATAAAAAAAGAATTTTATTATTGTTCAATTACCTCGAATATTGGGAGCAACGACCAACTCCAGTGCAAATACTGAGTGGCTAGGTTCAGTCACCCCGTTACAGTCAGCCGGGGCATACTGAAATGCTCCATTCGATTCTAATAACGGGAGTCAGTAGGAAGAGAAAGGACTAATTCACGCAACGGGTGAGCCTGGTTCGAAGAGTCAATTGGATCTAATTTTGAGAATCTAATCCGGGTCCTCTTATTCAATATGAGACCTATATTGGTCGGGCGACCCAATGCAGTCTAATTACGGGAAAATCCAGGTCTTACTCCAGGTCCTCTTATCCAATATGAGACCTGTATTGGTCGGGCAACCCAATGCAGTCTGATTACTGAAAAATTCGGGTCTTACTACTAGACTCTTATCCAATATGAGACCTGAATTGGTCGAGCGACTCAATGAAGTCCCGATTACGGGGTTTGATTCTATTCCAGGCTGTCCTATTCTCTGTTTCAGGAAACGTTGTTTTTGGTAAATGAATCTCTTAAAGGTAAAAACGGAGGAGAAAGCTTTGATGGCGAGAGCCAATTTCGGATCTAAGCTTTGATGGCGGAAGCCAATTCCAGATCCAAGACGGAAGATTAAAGAAATTCAGAGGATAAGGTTAGGAGGAGAATAAGTTTTTGGGGGGGTATTTATTTTCACAGCAGAGAGGGGGGGGGTTTTTTTTTTTGGGATCAAGGAGCTAGCTTTAAGCTTTTTTCAAGGTTACTAGTTCGGTTTTCATCGGAGGTTTTTGAAGATTAAGGGGATTGAAGAGGAGCTTCATGCTTCAGGTCGAGGAAAAAAAGACGGAGAATTGGATTTTTCTTCTTCATAGAGTTTTGGGAAGACTGAGGCAATCGTTGCTGAAGTAAGTGTTGTAATGGTGAATCAGGATTTTTAATGAAGTGGGTGAGATCACTCTAGACTGTTTTGTGAAATCGAGTTACGTCTGTGATTGAAAGATTAAAAGGGTGTCCATAGGATTGAGTATGTAGAGTGAATGAAATTTATTGGGTTAATCTAACAAGACAGTCAGTGGATAGAAGATTGTAAGTACAAAGCGGTATTGGAGATTAGCAGATTGGATTGTTCGGGGTTCTTTGTAACGTCTAGAGACCTACCGGCTGGGGCAAAAGGGACTTCGACAAGCAGTTGAAGGGCATCCATATAGATTTACGGTGTATTCTTGCAGTCGTTTATATTCTAGCAGTCAAAAACTGATAGACTGCTTGATTATTGGCGAATCTCCATACTACCTTCTACAGCAAGACGTCCGGCGTGCTTTCGAGGAGGAAAGCACATAATATGACAGCAGTACAGTCATATTATGGTTGCGTAGTAGATATACTTTGAAAATGGCCAAATCACCAAATACCAGAATCGTTTGTGTTGTCCATATTGATTAATAGACTATACCCACCAGAATTGAAGATGTTTATAAAAGAGGTCCAATCAGCCATCATTGCATCATCTTTGAGCGAGCAAAAGTATGAGAGGAATGTCACTATGACTAGAACTTAACAGTTGGAGCCACGATGATTCCATCTCAAGGACGTTATCAAATGACAAATTGGAATGATGCATTGAAAAGTTATCCAAGAAGGAATAATTATCATACAATTCTATAGGGAATAGTAGATGCCGTTCCATTGCAAGCTGTACCACCATCAATATCACAATTGTATGCGCCTTATTTTGCATATCAAAAACCAATACCTATGAAGGAATTGCGAAATGCATTGGTATCAAGGGATCCCAATGAATCATTGCTGTTAACATTGACGAAAAAAATAGATGAATTGGCTGTGAATCTGGCCAAGGATAAAAAAAAAAATGCATAAATCAACCAATATGCATCTCAATGTTTGGTGCAGCAATTGTAAGGGGTAAGGTCATTTAGTAACAGAATGCCCTTCACCTCCTCAAATGACTGTACAATATACCTTTTGCGAGGGCAAGCATATTATCACCAACTGTTGGAATTTACGGAAGCAACAACAATTCAGTAACTAGATAATGACTCAACCAACTTCGTGGGATGTCAATCAAGTACAAACAAATAATAGATTTGGCTGGAATAGAAATTGAGGGAATAAACAAAACAGGAATTATTCCAATTTTCTAAACTTTGAATTTCATCAAGAAGGTGTATCCAATACTCACGGATTGGCGATGAATCAACCAGGATACCATCAATATCTATCCATGACAAAGCCAATGCCAGAGTTTACAGTAACAATGGGTCAACCAGGATCCTTTATTCATCTGACATAGAACAGACCTAGCCGTAATATACCAATTGAGACACCCAATATCCCCAAAGGAGCTGGCAGGAGACCACTTTGTTGCTATCATTGCAGACAAATTGATCATTATGCCAATGAATGTCCTAATCTAAGTGCCAGTGATGACTATGCTCCAATATGTAGAAATTATAAGCAGTCTGGTCACACTTATCAACAGTGAAATACACCCTTTAATTATAATAATTGGGACCAGCAAATGCAAATAAGCCAACCGACAGAGAACAAAGGCCCTGTTCAACGAGACGCACCAATACATCATGTCAAGGTGGTGAATGTAGTACTTATCAGAGACCAACAAAAAGATAAGAATCTAATTCAAGACATAGATGAACCAATCGCAGGAGAATAAGTAGTGCCATCCACGAGGCTAAACGAATCAATATCAGTATTGGGACGTATCCCAATATTGAGACCTCAACAGACTAAAGAACCTAATTTGGTTCCACGTGCCAATTTACTAGGACCATCCAATCCAAGTCCTATTATGGGCTTTGTACCCAGTATGAGACGTGACTCGATGGTAGAATCCAATGAGGTCCCAATTATGGAGGCTTCGGTTCCGTTCCAAGCACTTTCAATCTCTACGCAGTTCCGAGAAACGTCCTATCTATTGAAAGATCCTCTCAGGGGCGAAAATTCCAAGGAAGCCTCGGCTGCTATTTCAATTCCGAGTCTAGGGCGGAAGACTATCTTACTTCATGGAGTAAATTGAAACCAATGAAATGCAAAAGAGCATTGGGAATTACTTTCAATATGGAACCCTACGACATTCTGAAGGATTTGGATGTTATTCAGCCTTCAATTACAATGAAGCAACTTTTGGCTGTAGCACCGGAATGTCGATTTACATTGAATTTAGCGCTAATACGACGAAGATCCCGCACCAAAGAAATTCATGAAGTTATCTTAAACCCAGATCCGAGAGCACCAACAATCAATGTATCAATCGATGGCGTTTTAATTCCAGGAGTATAAGTCGATGGTGGTTCTAGTGTGAATTTAATGAACATGGATACAATAGAGGACTTGGATCTAAAGCAATTGCTACCTACAACATTGGTCTTGTGAATGGCAAATCATAGTCGGATAAAGCCATTGGAAATCTTACGCAATATTGCCATTGTAATCACGAGATTGACATACAAAATTGATTATATTGTATTGCAATTAGAGAGTTCTACGTTATCGTATCTCATTTTATTAGGCAGACCTTGGCTTTATCAAGCCAAAGCTAAGAACGATTAGGACCGAGGCACATTGACAAATAGAAAAGGCTCTGTCCAGATTATTTTACAGATGTACTCGGTACAATATCATGGAGAATCTCAATTGCCAGAATCAGAATTTACATCAGACAATGAGAGTCAATCGATTGAGGCAGATGACGATACTATAGATTCACCATAATTTGGAGTAGGACAAAATACTTCAACAGCAAAGAAAGGAGTCTACCAATGTGGAGGTCCAGGCAAATATTTACTGCATCAGGAGGATGCGACTAACTTGGATCATGCTATTGCCAAATGGATGAACAATTCCGTAGTCAATAGAGATAGCACATTGGAACCAGATTTGAGTGGTTCTTTTATGTCAGATAATAAAAGATATTTAGATCAGGAGAAGACAATTAAATCAGAGGTTGTTGAAGACCCTATGTGTCAATCTATTAACTTGGGCACCAACGAAATGCCACAGCTAATTAAAATATATGCCGGTATTATCGATACAAAATTGGATGCTTGGAAACAGATTTTTGTCCATCACAAATCTGCCTTTGCTTGGTCGTATGCAGATTTGAAAGGGATTCCGATTGACGTGTGTGAGCACTAGATTGTTTTGGAAGAGGGTGTTACATCAGTTCGTCAAAGACAACATCGACTTAACCCAAAATATTTTCTTTTAGTAAAACAGGAATTGGATAAACTTCTCAACGTGGATTTTATTTAACCTATTTCGCATAGTGCATGGATGTCGTCAATCGTGATGGTACCCAAGAAGAATGGAAAAATCCAAATTTGTCAGGATTTCTGAAAACTTAATGCAGCCACCAAGAAAGATTACTTTCCATTACCTTTCACGGATAATATGGGTAACATGTTGTCATTATCACTAAGTAGTAAAAGAATAGGAGTAGGGCACCAGTTAAAGTCATTCTGTGGTATTGTTTTGGGTTGGCTTGAGTACCATTTTCTTATATTTCTTGTATTTTTGAGAATAGTAGTTTCAATTAAGAGAACAATGAGGAGCCGATCACAAGTGTCGATTGAAGATATTCTAGAATGGATGAATGAGCAGCAATAATTGGAACTTTGGGATGCCCAGATCTTAAAACTGGATGCTGAAGTCCATGAACTAGGTGAATACAATGAAGACCTTTCAGCTCAGTTGGGCATGAGTCAATGGAAGAATTGGATGAGGACAAAGATTTTTAGTTGGAACCAAAATCGATGGAACCAATAACAGATACTACGGCAATTGATTAATAAGATAGGCTAGAGGGATCGTAATTTTTGTAGAGTTTTGTTAGATAATTTTTAGATAGGTATCAATTGAGTGTTTGCGAGGACACTGCACAGATAGGAGTGGGGCTATGTAGAATAGATATTAATTCGTTTTTGAAAGATATTGGTAAAATATATTAATAGTCCATATAATAGAAAATTCAAGAGGACGGATGAGTGATTAAGTTATTAAAAGTGATTAATTATAAAATTATGATTAGAATCTAAAAAATCAGTGGAAAGTATATAGGAGTTATAGAAGTTAATTGAGGTGCCAGACTGTGATAGTCATGAGCCGAGGGCCATCATTGTGATAGTTGTGAGTCAAGGTAAGCTTAGTGCTATCTCTTTTCTTTTGTTTGTTATTTTCTTTGAATAAGAGGATTGAGAGTTTCTGAATATTGTGAAGTGAATTATAGAATGGAAATGTGATTGGTATTATTTGAGAAGAAGAGAGATTGAATGCTGAAATGTGATTGTAGTTCAGCAAAGAAAATTAGTCTGTGTTTGTGTGAAACACCGTAATGTGAATGGCAGTTCTATGTGAAGAATTCTAATGATTGAAATAAGGATAATTGTGTGCTGAAAGTTGTGAGGGCACAGTATTATAGTTGGAAATTATGAGGGTGAATATATTGGTGGAAATAGCAGTTATTGATATGAATGAATTACTGTAAGAAAGAGACGGATAAGGTGAAGGAGGAGATTATAGTTTTCTTGCGTGTTCAGATATTAGAAATAAAGACGATACATTTAAGAGGTAATTGATTGTGTGACTCTTACGTGAATGCTTAAGCAACTAGTCATTTCCCATGTTTGAATCTCCCTATACGGATTTAATCTGGGAGATTTCTTCTGGAATAAGTAAAACGAGTAATGACACCCTTACTAGAAAAATATCCAATGGAGTACCAAATTCTTCTACGCTTCCTTCTCTTTCACTTAATGGCCTCAAGATTTCCATTGGAATGTTAACAAAATTTCCCACGAGTGTTCTTGGCAGTTTTTCTAACGGTACATACGACTGCAGAATTAATAGTCTGTCCAGTTCTTGATATGTTTGGATACGTCGTTAAGCTTACAACCATGGTTTAATCCAATTCTATCGATGCTTTCTTTTAAGATTACATTCTTGTTCCTTTCTAAGCAAGTTCCTTCCTTGCGCTCTTCCCTGTCTTTCTCTCAACTGATTTATTTTCCTCGATACAATGCTCTCGTTCTTATTAACCATAATCGTGCTTCAAACACTACTGAAATTATCTTCTATTGCCAATTTTTTCATACGTTTGGTAATTAATTTTTAACACTCAAAGCTATTAACACTCCTCGGTAGCGGTGCTATAGAGTCATTGCTCGTTTTACTTATTCCGAAAGAACCCTCCCAGAATAAACATGTATAGGGAGATTTGAACACGGAAAATGACTAGTTGCTTAAGCGATTACATTAGGATCACACAATCAATTACCTCCTGAATGTATTGTCTCTATTTTCAATAATTAAACACACAAAAAAACTATAATCTCCTCCTTCACCTTATCGGTCTCTTCCTTACAGCAATTCAATCATGCCAATAACTACTATTTTTACCAATATATTTGCCTTCATAATCTCCAACTGTAATACTACGCCTTTACAGCTTTCACCACCCAATTACCCTCATTCTATCACTGGAATTCTTCACACAAAATTGTCATTCACATTACGGTGTTTCACACAAAAACAGACTCATTTTCTCTGCTGAACTACAATCAGATTTCAGCATTCAATCTTTCTTCTTCTCAAATAATACCAATCACATTTCCATTCCATAATTCACTTCACAATATTCAGAAACTCTCAATCCTCTTATTCAAAGAAAATAAAAAACAAAAGAAAAGAGGTAGCACCAAGCTTACCCCGGCTCACAACTATCACAGCGATGGCACCTTAATTATTTTCTACAACTCCTATATACTTTCCACTGATTCTCCAGATTCTAACCGTAATACTATAATTAAATACTTTTAATAACTAAATCACTCATCGGTCCTCTTGAATTTCCTATTATATGGACTATTAATATATTTTATCAATATCTTTCAAAAACAAATTAATATCTATTCTATAATATTGATTTGCTAACTAATGAGACAACTTCCATTCTTTTAATATTACATCCATTTCTACTTCATCCATCTAAATCCTAGGTTCTTTCTTAATCTACCCACCACCTACAAACCCTTGGTGCCACCACAATAACTTATTTTAACTTTTTGCTTCTTTTTTACTATTAACAACATAATATGTTTAATCTCTATGTGGTTGGAACTAAGCAAGTACTTGCTGATCTTCAACAGTAATAGCCTCCCTTGGTGCCATAGCTTGTTGAGATAAATGCTCTTCTAAAATCTTTTTCATCCCTCATTTTTTAAAATTGGTTTTGAGAAACTCACTTGTATCTCACAATGCAATTTTTCCATCTTTTCATAAAATTATTCTTTATTTTAGAATATTAGCAAAATCTCAACATTCCTTGTGAAGATGCTCAATACTATCAAATCAAATATATCTTTGTATATATCCTTGCTTTGATGCAAGTTTAATCTCAGATATTCTTCTTTTTTCATCTAGCTTTGCCAATTTGATTTGTAAGTCTTTCATTCCTTTCACCAATTATTCAATTGCATCTTTTTATGATACAATTATAGATATAGGAATTGAAGCAATGGATATCAATATAACAGGTTTTGGTAGTTGCTTACAAGATATTGTAATTGATGGAGGTCTAGTTTCTTTCCTTATCACCACTTTACCTCTTTGGTATTCACTTTTAGCAAGTATATCCATTGCTTCAAAGACCTTCTAATCAGTGGTAAGTCTATTGTCTTCTATATTATCTTCCAATAATAATTCCAACCTCCTTTATAATTCATTGTTGGTTGATTGAAGTAATAACTCCACCTTGTCATTTTCAAGTGTAAGCTTTTCTATCCGAGATAATTGAAGAAATTACCTTATAAATTCTAGAAGTAACTTTCTTGCAACCAATCTCTTGTTGGATTTATTAATCCATTCCATCAATGATTTTTTTGTAATCCTTTTAGTCTCCTCTAAAGAATATTCTTCTTTTAAGTAAAGGATAAAATCCTCCCATTTTACTCCATGAGTTTCAATAATCCTCTTTATATGCTCTTGTAGCTCTAATACAACTGCAAGCTCAAATTTAAGGATCATTTCTTTTTCTGATACCATGTTGAGCTCCATCTCTCCCAAATAATATTTCAAATATTTGGAGATGTTATTGCCATCAAACTAATCCAATAATCCAATCATAGATTACAAAGCTTTAGTAGCCATTGCGTCTATGTATTTTGTTGCTTGCTATTGCTATATACATATAGAAAATGCTTGAAATATTTGAATTGTGGTAAGATTAAGCTACAATGGTGATGCCCCAATATAACTCCTACTGCCATCTTCTTATTCTCTAGCCATAATATAAAGCCAAAAATTACTCCTTAAAAATTCTCTATCCCAGATGTTTCACGTCGGATTCACCAGATCTGTCATATTGCATGGTTTTCTATCTAGGAATACATTGGGTATCTAGCTATAGAGAGTTTAGTTTTAACTTATTGGCCAAGCTCCAATAAGTTATTTAACCTTAAAAAATAGAAGACAAATAAATACTACAATATCAAAAAGATATTTTATTAATAAACCTTTTTATATTCAAGAAGGTTCATACATAAGGCTTTCTAAAATATCTAAAAAAATTCTAATATTCTTGGCTATACCAAATCATAGCTAACTATTTTCTAGTAGATTAGGTTTTTAATAACTTCAAAGAAAATCCACAATCTCCTCTCAAAAGCTCATCTTTATACAAAAATGCTGACTTTAACCACCAATATCTCCTTCATTGAAACATGAAATCCATCAAATAGTATGCCAAAAGTGTAGCCAAAAGAGTGCTCTCTTCAATCCTAGTCACCAATCCTCTGTTGCTTTTTGTATGCATGCATTATATCCAAAAGAGTAACAGTAGGTACAAAATCAACATCTTAACTTTGATATTGCGTCCATATCTCTTTCATATAAACTCCAAATGATTCAAAATTTGTACCAAAATCATAGCCAAAATCCTAAACTTGCTGATTCTAGCCTCCAAAGCTCAAATGACTCCAAAAAACTAACCCTAATCTCTAATATGCCCTCAAGCAGCCTCCTTGAAGCCCATTGGTCATGATTTTTGACCAATAGGAATGGAGATTTTCATCATCTATCTACATTCATCCATATAGGTGCCCTAACTTTTCTTTTTTGCTACCAATACCTTTCTCCAATCCTTTTTCTTATAAGATTTATATGCCTTAAACATCAAATAAAAGAAACAAAATAAGACTTCAAGGGTTACCAATGTCTAATAAAGATGACTCTAAATATTTAAAGTTACTATCATTAATATCAATCTCAAAAGCCACTATCGAAAAGAAATAAAGTTATATAAATTCTAATAGTAATCTTTTTAAACAACCTCTTCTTAAAATAGTAATTTAACTACTCTCTACAACCAAGTAAAATCTAGTAACATGGCTCTCTCCATATTGCTAAGTAATTTATACATTAAATACATAATTACATTATTTTCACATGGTAGCCAAACCATAATACAACAATGTCCTTAAAATTTGCTTACAATAATATTATTTAAGCAAGTACCGATCATTCACCATTTTTCTTGAATATTGGTGAACATCCAATTATGCCAATAACTCTCCATTGTTCCATCAACACCAATAATGTGACAATGGAAGAATTTATACAACGGCTTACAATAGCCTTACAAGAAGCACATTACCACCACTTTATTACACAGAATTGATAGAAGCAGTATGCAGATAACCATCGGCAATAGAAGACTTTTTGAGAAGATGATCAAGTGTTACTCTCTAATGCCAACTTTCCACTTGCTACAACAATTCAAATCCATAAACTAGCAACTTGGTAGCTTGGACCTTCCCGTATTTTAGCAGTGATTTTTGATGTCCCATACTGCTTCAAGCTTCCGCTATATATTTGGATCTATCTAGTCTTCTATATTTTGTAACTAAAGGAATTTTATACCAAATCAAAGCGCTTTTTGGATCAACACCAACTACTACTACCACCACTTGTAATTGATGACCAATAAGAATATGAAGTAGATAGCATTTTGGAACATTGTTATCTTTGTCATGGCAGTAGACATCCACAACTTTGGTACAAAGTTCTTTAATAAGGTTATTCCATTCACGATGCAATATGAGAACTTACACAAAATTCCATCCATTACTAAGAAACAACTCAGAAATACCATCAAGAGCAAAACGAGGATGTTCCATATTAGTAGAGGAGGATTAATTGTAATAGGATATAGATAAGATAATTATATACATAATTACAATCATAAAAGTTTCTAGAATTAAAATTAGATTGTGAAGCAAATAGACTCCATTGTGAAACATTCTAGAAAGATTTTAGGGTAGTTATTTAGATATGGTCCATCATAGAACCTTCTAGAAAAGAAATTTAAGGTGGTTATCTAAATAAGACCTACCACCAAAGAACATTCTAGGAAGTCTAAAATAATAGGATAAGATATAAATAGGATTAGTCACAGCCTTTTCGAGTATCTGGCCAGTTATGGCTTTGGATCTTTTTCCTTAGTAAAATTTGGTTTTGCATCTTTTTATTGAGTTTTATTTTGTTCAGCTTTTGTTTTCTCAATTTTGTCTTTCATGTCCTATTTTGTTTAGTTTTTTTTTATTTTTTATCAAGTCTATTTTGTCCTATTTTGTAATGAGGCTTTATATTACTATGGATTAGAAGGATCTTGGATTTTTGAGATAATTTGGTAATATTTTAAAGAAGTTCAAAGTAACAAAGCTTAGATATGATGTTATTGTTGATATGCCATGGCTAGAGATAGAAAATAAACAAATTGATTAGCTAACAAGGACAATCTCTTTCAAAGTTGGAATATGTACAGTGATTCTTTGTATCCCTATATCTAGTGGGATAGCAAAATGATCTACGAATAGGGACTCACTCATAAGAATGATCTTTATAAAGAATCAAATACAACATAAGAAATTAGTATTTGTGGTGGTTTTAAATCTTGCCTTAATGATAGGAAAGACAATCAAAAGAGTAAAAATCATAGAGCAATTCACAGATGAATATTGAAATGTCTTTCCAACCAACTTACTTAGTAGCATGCCACTTGATGAAGGTACATCCTTTCAAATAGAATTAGTACCTAGGGCCTAACTGATAAGTTGGCCAATTGATTGCCTAGCACCAAATAAACTTGAAGAGTTCCAAAAGTCATTGGACAAATTCTTAGAGAAGAACCTCATTTAAAAAAGCATATTACCATAGATAGTACTTGTATTCTTTGCACTCAAAAAAGATGGTGGACTTCAACTTTGTATTAATTATTGAGGCTTCAATATGAAGACTATCAAGAATGCATATCAACTTCTATATATAGATGATCTTTTTGACCAACTTTGAGGTGTAACCATCTTTAGTAAATTAGATATTTTGAATGATTATTGGCAAATTCCTATTGTCAAAGAGAATATTAAAAAAATAACATTTCTTATAGGCTATAGATATTTTAAATGGCTTGTATTACCTTTTAGTCTCACGAATGCTCTAGCCTCTTTTATGGGTCACATGAACAGATTATTTTTGAACTTTTTAAATAAATATGTAAACATTTTTATTAATGATATTCTAGTCTCTAATAAAATTCTTGAGGAGCATGAACAACATCTATGAAAAGTATTGCGTTGGCTAGGTAATAGTTGCTTCTATTGCAAGTAATTAAAGTATGAACTTTGGAAGTTGGAGGTCACTTTTTTGAGGCATGTAGTGTCTTTCAAAGGCATGCACATAGAACATGACAAGGTGAAAGCAATAGAAAATTGGCCAACTCTCAAGGATGCTTTTATAGTCTGTTCATTTTTTGGTCATACTAGATATTATTGCTATTTTGTTTGGCAATTTATACACATTGGTCCCTCATTAATAAGCTTATTGAAGAAAGGTGCTCCATTTGAGTAGAAACTAAAAGAAAAAAAAGCCTTTGAAGAGTTGAAAGAGTCATTGATTACTGCTCCAATATTACAACTATATAATCTCGACCTTCCATGTACACTTAATATTAATACTTTTGACTCTGCTATTGTCTTCAATAAGACTTTAATAAGGGCCTTCAACCTATGGCATATAAATCATGTAAGGTTAAAAGGGCAATTATTGTACACATAATCAAGCATAATTATTATGTATATGATCAAGAGAAATTAGTAATTATACATACCATAAAGATGTGGCAATACTACTTGTTGAAAAAGCCAATGATTATTCAAACTATCCATCGATCCTTGCTACACAATTTGCATCTAAAAAATATGAAATTATAGCATCATTGTTAGAAAAAGTAGTTGTAGTTCATTAATATTAAGCTTAAATACAAATAAGGGCAACAATACATTGTACCAAATATCTTATCTTACAAATCCAACTTAAAACTCAAATTAGATGATAAGGTAGAAGTTGCTACCATTAGTAGTGTCATTTCAGACTTAACAAGAGTAATAGAATGGAAGGAAGCTATATATTATAATGCTTATTTTAAGATGGTTATCAATCAATTAAAAGTAGGCAAGATATAATATCAAGATTATCATCTCAATGATAGCTTATTCTATTTCAAAAAGTAGATTTAAGTACCTAATGATATTATATTCTAAACATACATATTTTAAGAGAGACATGACATTCCAATATCTAGACACTTAAGATATAAGGAGACTCTAGAATAGATCTCAATGATATGATTTTTGATAGATTTAGATTGTGATGTTTGAGCTTTTGTGCATTCTTGTGAATTATGCCAATATAATAAAGCATGCAACACAACATCTCTTGGGCTATTACAACCAATTCTATTACCTATGACATGTGTGAGAGTAGGTGACTAAAGATCTCATTATGTGTTTATCACAAACGCCTCACAATCACATTACAATTGTTATCTTTGTGAATCAAGTCTTGAAGCAACTTTATTTGGCTGTACTATGATCTCATATTCATGCCTCAATACTTGGACAAGACTTCCTTGACACTATCTTTTGTCACCATAGATTATATCATGTCATCGTTTCAGATTGAGATTTGTACTTTATAAGAAATTTCTAACATGTCTTGTTGAAGCTACTTGATATATGACTTGTCATCTCTATAGCCTTCTATCTTCAAATAAATGGACAAATAGAGCATGCAAATTAGATCCTAAAAGATATGTTACATGTATTTGTGGTAGTTCATGATAATGATTAGGATGAATATTTGATGCCCTTGGAACTTGCCTATAATGATAGTATTCAAACAAGTATTGATTACTTATTAGTTTTTTTTAATACCGATCAACATCTAATTATGCCAATAATTTTCTATTGTCTCATTGACACTAATAATCTAATAATAGAAGAATTTATATAATAACTTATAATAGTCTTGTAAGAGGCATAATACCATTTTTTTACCACAAAGAATTGATATAAGTAATATGTAGATAAGCATCAGCAACAGAAGACCTTTTAAGAAGATGACCAAGTATTATTCTCTAATGCCAACCTTCCACTTGCTACATCAACCCATTTTCATTAGCTAGCACCTCAATAGCTTAGACCTTTCTATGTTTTTATAATAATTTCTAATATTACATACTACCTCAAGTTTTTGTTACATATTTGAATCCATTTGGTCTTCCATATTTTGTAGCTCAAAAAATTTCATATTAAACTAAGGTAATTTTTGGACCAACATTAACCACCACTACTACTATTGGTTGTGATTGATAACCAATAAGAATATAAAAAGTATAATATTTTGGAGCATTGCTACCTATGCCGAGGCAATAGACGTCTGCAACTTCAATTCAAAGTTCTTTAGAAAGGTTATCCTATCTACAATGCAATGTGGAAACCTACATAGAACCTCACTCATTATCAAGAAACCATTTGAAAATACCATCAGGAGTAAAACAAAGATATTCTTCATTAGTAGAAAAGAATTAGCTATAATAGAGCATAGATAAGATATTTATATTATTTGCTTATAGAGATATGTAGTTAGAGTTTTTTTTGGAAAGTTTTTAGAATTGAGATTAGGATGGTGGTTCATATAGGATCCACTATAGAATCTTCTAAAATGGCTTAAAGTAGTTATAATGATAGGACCTACTTCTTGAATCTTTAAGAAGGGCGGTTATCTTTGTAAAATCTACTATTAGAAATATTCTAAAAAGTTCCAAGATAATTGAATAAAGTATAAATAAGAGTGGCTGAGGCCATTTGGACATTTGATCATGTATAGCTTCAAATTCTTTTTTTCAATAAAGTTTGGTTGTTTTTTCTTGTTCTGTTCTATTCAGTTCTCTTTGGTTCTATTTTCTTTTACTGAGTTCTCTCTTTTATATTCCATTCTATTTAATTACTTTTAGTTTTATTCTAATATACTTAGTCTTATATTATATTAAGATCTTTGTTGTTAAAGAATTGATAAGGTTTTAGACCTTAAAGAATCTAGTCCTATTTCAGGTCTCATATATCATTTAATGCCACATTTCTATCTTTGTAGAAAATGACTCCTTATTACACTATATTATTAAATTTATTGCAATCCTTCTTAGTATAAGAAATATCACTATACCAAATGCATGTTTTTACATATTTTTATTTTAAAATAGCCTTCAAACTATTTATAAAGTCTTTTCTTCAAGTCTTGTCAATTTGATTTAAAGATCTTGCATACCACATATAATCTCTTCAATTCTTATATCTTCTTTCTTTGATGTAGATGCTTGAGATTGAATAAAAGGCATTGTTGGTCATACTGTATGTATTTGAGTTTTAGATGCTTATATTATACTTAAAATATTAATCTTATCTTTCTTCCTCTTTTTTTGTAAGAAAATCTATAATATCTTTAATATTTTTCTACTTTTTTGTCAATCCTTCATCTTTTTTGTCTTCAAGAAGTAATTCCAATTTTTCTTATAATTCTCCATCAACAACTTGAAGAATTAATTTAACCTTATTTAGCTATAATATTAATCTTTCTACCTTCAATAATTAAAAATATTATCTTTCAAGCCTTCTAAATAATTCTATTGCTTGTAAATTCTTGTTTAATCATTTAATCCATTCTAGAAATAATTTCTTAGTAATACAATCAAATTTCTCTAAGAATTTTTTTTTTAATACATGTAAAAATATCTCCTATAAATTCTTATAATGCTTCATAATTAATATAATATGGTTTCGTATCTTTGATATTATAGCAAGTCCAAATAATTCAATCATTTAAAAAAAAAAAAAATCTGATTTAATTCTATTTTCCACATATAACATCTTAGATACTTTGAGATGTTTCTTCTATTAAATTAGTCAATTTAATTAACTATTACTTGCAATGCTTTGGTTGCCAAAGCTTTTTTGTATTTATTACATTATTGTTGCTGCATAGATAATGTAAAAGCTTGAAATATATTTGTAATGGTTGGATCCATGTACATATTTTGTCTTTTAGTAGAAACTCTAATAAAAGCTTCACTTAAAGTATCTTTCATAGTTCCTTTAAAACTCTTATTTTTTTTTCTATTAAATAAAAATAAAAATAATCAAACTCCAATAACTCCTATCTCAAGCTTTCATTCTGGCTTCATCAAATATATCATATTACGTGAAGTCTTGCTTGAGAATACACTGAGCACTTAGTAGTGGAAGGTAAAAGAAATTTGCAACAACAAGTCTTAACAACTCTAATAGAATCATATGTAAATTATAATTAAAGCTTAAGAAATATAATCAAATATTGATCAAGCTCAATTAAATTTTTAAATAAATTATAAAAGAAACACAAAGAAATCTTAAAGAATCTCTAAAGAAATTATAAAGAAATAATAAATAAAACCTAAAAAAACCTAAAGAAATCTAAAAGAAATAATAAAAAAATAAAAAAATAAAATCTTAAAAAATTTTGAAAGAAATTCAAAAAAAAATTGAAGAAATCTAAAAAAAATCTATAAGTAAGTTTAAAAAATCCTAAAGAAATCCTAAAGAAATACTAAAAAAATCATAAAGAAATTTAAATCCTAAATCAATTCTAACTAGATCATATATTCTAAATCAGATATTAATAAAATTTTAAAGCCTAAATCAAACTTTAATTAATCCTTGAACAAATCCTAACCAAAATCTAACCAATTCAAACCAATTCTAGGGTAATTTTAGAACCTCAATATCTATTGATTGAATTATTGATCTTGCTTAAAATTTTATTCATCTTTAAATTTCTTAATTAAAAATAAGCATAAAAAAATTAAAAAGAATTGAATTTATGAAATGGAAAAAAAACATCATAATCCACTCAAGTGTCAATCAACCTCCATCTTAGACCTTAATATTGATATTCTAGCAGTAATATTTTCTAATTAAACTATTAACTTACTTTTAAAAAACTTGCATAGGACTTGCAAGTCAAATCATCTATTAGCTCCAATAAAAACTAATTAAATCCAATTAGTAGATTGTTGCAAATCTTAGATAACCTTATTAAGCCTAAAAATCCAAATTTCAAGATCCTAACCTACTTGAATTTCAATAACCTCTAATCCAATTATTAAGGACATAAAGCTTGAAGAAAGAAATCTTCAATACATTCTTGTGTTATTCAAAAGAACTAAAAAGTCACTCAAAGATGGTTTAGTATTAAATTTGAATGGATATTGCCAAAAACAAAAAAAAAACTATAAAGTCTTGAAACAAGACTAAGGACTAGAAACGCATTTACAAGAGAGAAGAAGACTTCACTCTTTCCTCCATATATACTCTTAACTAGGAACTATATGGTGATATCTTATAGGACCTCCAAAACGTGTTGAATTTGCAAGACATGTATCTTAGCTTATAAGGTAAGTTTTTTATATGTATGCTATATAAATAGCTTGTTTGTAAGCTATCAATACATAATTAACTTATTAACTAAGTTTCTATTCTACCAATCAACTTTAAATACATATAAAATCAAAGTAATGTCTATAAAGCTTTTAGAAAGCTTCATTAGAAAATATCATAAAATAAATGTACTTTCACCTATTTCTACTTAATCATATAGGTAAATATCAGAGTAAATATGTATGTTTATGACATTATCTTCCTTGCTAGAAATAAGTTCCATAAGAAGCAGTTATCATATATTGAAGAAATCTAAGATGTGATGAATTATATTTGTCACATACTTTGATCTTTATTTTCTTTAAAGTTGGTTGATAGGACCTTTCAACTATTGATAGTATCTTATATAAGGGCGAAAAGACTACCTTTTATTTAGTCATTATTAAAGCTTTCATAATTTTTTTAAATATAACATTTGGAACACCATCAAGAGTCATTTCAATCTCTAATAAAATCACCAAACATTGAAAGTCTCTTCTAAGGTTGTGATACCAAACACATTGTATCTTGCCATTTATTCAAGGAAGGATGTGTCATTCTTAAAGATCTTTAGCTTCATTACGTTGTCTTGAAGGTTGTAACAATTACAATATTTTGTCCAATAAATCAACAAGTGATAGCTTTTGAGTTGAATTTGTTGGTTATTGATTCTCCATCTCTTTAGCATCAAAAATATACAAAAGTATCAAACAAGAATAAAAGATAGAATACTATATTTCAAGGATCTTATTTCTTTTATTGTAAAGATTTGTTATTCTTCATCTTGGTTTTAATAGACATTATCAATGAAAAATCTCAACCTTCTTTATTGTATTTACAAGATTCTTTATTGGCTCTCTTGTGCATTCACTAACATCATATCCATGCCAATGAACAAGATATTCTAATGTGTTTTGATGCCACCTTGAATCTAAGACTTCTTTCACTTTAAATTTTTTATTATTATCTACTTTTATAGGAAAAGGTGGCATTTATCTTTTTTTTGAGATATTCATTGTCTTATATGACTCAAGAAGAGATATATGAAATATAAGATAGATCTTCATAGACTTTGATAGATATAACCAATAAGTAACAAAATTAACTTATTTACTAATAGAAAAAGGTCCAAGCCTATTATTGAAGAAAAGAAGTCTAAAAGCTACAAACACTTAGCATCAAGAAGAATTGTAGTCAAAGAGCAGTATGGAAAAAGATATCTCTTACTTCCAACATCCTTTACTTATAGGTATAGTTTACATCCCAAATACATAGACTTCATCCAGAGTCACCTTCATCCTTTCAATCTAAATCTAGATCTAGATTCATCTTAACCTAGCCACCACCTTAAAATCCTAGCGTAACTACTATTGTAACTTCTATTAATCTTTTGGTATCTTTTGACTATTAGCAACTTACCATGGTTAATCTTTATATGGTGGTAACTAAGTAAGAACTTGTTAATCTTCAATACTCCCACTTTGCTAATTTCCAAAAGGCTTTTGATTATATTCTTTGAATCAAGTCATGATGTCTATCCTTCATTAATGCCTTTGTAAGCACATCAACAAGCATGTCATTTGTAGCACAATACTTCATACCTATTATTCCATCTTCAATCTTCTCTCGTATAAAATGATGTTGAACATCAATGTGCTTGGTCTTTGAGTGGTGTTTTGGATTCTTAGCAAATACAAGACATCCTTGATTGTCAAACATAATTAGAGTTACTTCTAATTGCACTAGACCAATATCTTTCAAAAGTTACCTTATCCAACACTCTTCCATTGTACAATGACTTATTGCCATGTACTCTGCCTCCATCATTGATCTTGCAGTGGTAGGTTGTCTCTTGCAATTCCATGAAATGGCTCCCACTCCAATGAAGAAGACATATCCCATTGTGGATCTTCTATCATTTGTATTTCCAATCCAATCCGCATCACAATAACCTTGTAAATCAATGTTCTTACTACCAAGGCACAATTTGAAGTCTTTTGTATCTTTTAAGTACCTCAATATCCTCTTTACCATTTTTCAATGCATTGGTTCATCCTTAGACATGTGTTGGCTTACAACACTTACCGCATATGCAAGATCCACTCTTGTGGCTACTATTACATACATGAGTGAGCTTAATATTACCTTGTATGGAACACTTTGCATCTCATCTTCAACTTGTGTAAACTCCTCATCCGTGAGCTTTATCAACTTCAAATTTGCCACCAAGGATATTCCAATGGACTTGTACTCTTTCATATTGAATCATTTCAACACTTCTTCAATGTACTTGATTTGGCTCATTGTAATGGTCTTGTTACCATGATCTCTTACAAATTCCACTCCCAAGCACTAGTGCAACTCTTCCAAATCACTCATCTTATATTCTTTCTCTAATTTGGCCTTCATCCAATCCATCTTTTCTATATTGTTAGCTAAGATGATCAAATCATCAATATAAAGGATTACAATCAACAAGAATTCTCTAGATTGCATCACATACAATGAATGATCAGCCTCACTCCTTACAAACTCTTCATTGACAAAGAAGGTGTCAATTTATTGGTACCATGCCTTTGGTGATTATTTCAATCCATACAAGGATTTCTTCAATTTACACACAAGATGTTCTTTGCCTTGTTGTACAAATCCTTGAAGTTGGTCCATATACTTGTCTTCTTATAATTTTGTATTCAAAAAGGCCGTCTTCACATTTATTTGGTGTATTTCCAAATCTATTGCTGCTCCAATTGCTATAATGGTCCTAATGGTGGTGAATTTTGTAATAGGTGTATAAGTTTTATTGAAATCAATTCTAACAACTTGTGAGTATCTTTTGGCAACTAATCTTACCTTGTGCCTTACCACGACACCCATTGCATTTCTTTTAGTCATAAATACCAACTTATAACCAACATTAGATCGATTTGTTGGAAGAGGTGTCAATTCTCATGTACCATTGTTCATAAGAGATTGGTACTCTTCTTCCATAGCCTTCTCTCACTTGATTGTATCTTCACACTTCATAGCATCACACAAAGACAATGAATCACCAAGAAGAGCAATATTTGCATGTTCTTCACTTACTTGACGAAAGATGTGATTCTTCCACCATTCGCTACGTTGCCTTCTTTCTCTCAAAGGATATCTCTTTTCACTTGTAGAAGAACATTCACCTTGTTGTACTCTATATTCTTTTTCAACCTTCTTTAAACCTTGTCGTTTCTCACTCAATGGTTGGTACTCTTTATCATTATTATCATCCCAATCTTCAACATCTTCATTTCTTTCATTGCTGGTCCTATCAATTGTAGGAGCCTTCATCTTTTCAACCTTCTTTGGCTTTTCATCTTCATCATCTTCATTGTCTTTATCTTCTTGTTTCTTTGCTGAATTCAAAGATGTGTCCACAAATACACCATTACTCCTACTTAAATACATCTCTACATGCTCACAAGCACTCTTATGCTCCAAAAACTCAACATCATGACTTTTGATGATCTTTTTGGTTTTCAAGCACATTAGCCTATATGCCTTAGTATCTTTACAATAACCAAAAAATACACACTTTGTACCTTTTGTATCAAGTTTGGACCTCATATAATCTGATATTTTTGCATATGCAATGCAACCAAAGGTCCTCATATGGAAAATACAAAGTTGTCTCCCACTCCAAGCTTCTTGTGGTGTCATTGATCCAAGAGCACTTCTTGGATACCTATTTCTTGTATACACTGCATTTATCACAGCTTCCACTCAAAACTCATAGCCAAGATTTTGAGCATGAAGCAAGCTCCTTGCTATCTCTAGAATGGTTCGATTTGTCCTTTCAACAACACCATTTTGTTGTAGAGTGTATAGAGTTGTGGTTTGTCTAAAAATTCCTTCATTCTTCAAATAAACTTCAAATTGCTTAGACATGTACTCACTTCTATTTTCAGTACGTAGTATCTTAATCTGGCATTCACTTTGTTCCTCAACAAGTGCTTTAAACTCCTTAAACCTCCAAAAGCATTCATTCTTGACTTTAAGAATGTAGATCTAAATCTTTCTTCAATAATCATCAATAAAAGTGAGAAAATACCTTGATCCTCTAATACTTATATTTTTCATAGGTCCACATACATCCGAATGGACAATCTTGAGCAACTTCATAGCACGTGTTGCTACACTCCTTGTAAATAGGGCCCTTTGTTGTTTACCTTGTATGCATCCTTCACATGCTGAGTTGTTTTGTATTTTGGCTTGTATTGCCAAAATTTAAGCTACTTACCATAGTCTTGAGTTCTCTCATGCTTTCTTCACATTCAAATGGCCAAGGCGACGATGCTATATATTCAACTTGTCTTGGTTTGATGTAAACTCAACAAATGTGGCTACCTCCACCCATTCACCTTCTTACAAATGAGGTAGTATAAATTCCCTTCTTTCAAGCCTTTGAAGACCATGTCTCTACTCAATGTTCTTACAAAACATCCATTCATGTCAAATTAAACTTTAAAACCTTCGATTACAAGTTTATTCACCGAAAGTAGGTTTTGCTTCATCTTAGGTACATGAAGGACGTTTTTGAGTCTCATCCTATTGGATTGTCCATTCAAAACCACCTCCACCATAATAGATCAAATTGAAATGGCTTCACATGTACCACTATCCACCAACACCACGTTTGATGTTGGAATAGCCTCATAAGTATCAAATGAACACTTATAGGGTGTCATATGCTTGGAACAACTTGAATATACAATCTATCTTGACATGGCAACCATAGAGGTCCCACTTGTTGCCTTGAATGCATAATCTTATCCTCTAAACTCATCTTGCATTCTATTTACATTCTCCTTCTCTATCTTTTATTCTTTGTAGCAATTTCGAGCAAAATGGCCTACTTTGTCGCAAATGAAGCAAGTTTTGACATTACCTCGTTGATTTGAATAGTTGCCCTTACCTTGACGTGAGTAGAGTGCTGAATCTTTCTTCTTGGTTATTTCATGGGAAGTCTTGTTGTCACATAATCCATTGTAAGCTCTTTTAACTTGATGGCCTCAAATGACACAATAAGATAATTATAGGATTCGGAAAGGTTCATCAGTAAGGTCATGACAATATCACTTTCTTTTAAAGGCTTGTCAACAATTGCTAGTTAGTTTGCAAGAGCCTTTATGTTATTGACATGAGCCATGAGGTCTTCACCTTCTTCCATCTTATAAGTAAAGAACTTCTTCCTTGTATAGATGATGTTGGTGAAGTTTTTGCTTTCATAGATGTTGCAAAGAATCTTCCATGCTTCTACTAGTCTTTTACAAGAGATAATGTGGGAGAAGTTGGCTTCATCCACATTAGTTGCAATCAATCCAAAAGCCTTCTTTTCATGATGTTTGAATTCCTTCTTCTCTTTCATATTAGCATCTTTGCTTGGAGCTTTTTCACTTTCATCTACAATATCTCAAAGATCCAAAGATGCCAATAAAAGCTCCATTTTTACCTTTCAATGGTAGAAATTGTCACCTCTAAACTTTTCAATAACTCTCAATCCTTCACCCTCACTTGAAGCCATGACTAAGAAAGAGTTGTATCAAAAAAGATTGTAAGAAGAAGTTCTAATGCTCTCAAAATCAAAAAGAAGATTTTGCTACTTTAGAATCAAAAAATCCTTCTTTATGAACAAATTAGTATTTTTATTCTCAAAAATACTCTCAACTTCACTTCTAAGACTTCTTACAAGTCTAATGACTTATCTAAGTGTCTCAGATCTGACTTGCTACTCTAATATCTCTCTTATGCTCACAAATCACCTCTATACATCATAAGAGGCTTTTTAAGCACAATCAGTAACTTTAGGACATGAAATTATAAAGTAAGATCACCAAGGATCTATCTCAGCAATAGCACAATGCAAACTTTGCCTTTAAATGAATAAAACCAAACACCAATACCAACACCAAAATGCTCTTAACGACAAGTAAGAGCAAACCAAGATCTAGATTTAGATCTGAATCTGAAAGTTAGGTTCTTTTAAAGCCTAATATGAGTACCAACAACTTGATCTATTCCACACTTACAAAACTACTTCAAAGAACTTCAAAAAAATACTCAAGCAAATGTGAGTGGATCCATAACCTATTGAAGAAAAGAAGTCTAAAAGCTACAAATACTTAGCATCAATAAGGATTGTAGTGAAAGAAGAGTGTAGAGAAAGATATCTCTTTTTTCCAATACCTTTTACTTATAGGTGTAGTTTACATCCCAAGTACATAGACTTCATCCAAAGTCTCCTTCATCCTTTCAATTTAGATCTAGATCTAGATTCATCTTAATCTAAATTTGCTATCGTAACTTCTATTAATCCTTTGGTATCTTTTGACTATTAGTAACTTACTATGGTTAATCTTTATATGGTGGTAACTAAGTAAGAACTTGCTAATCTTCAACACCTATGATAGTCCAATTTGTCATAAGGATGGGTAGTATTGATATTATGAGAAAGTAGTCATATCTTATTATCTATGTTAAATTATAGTAATTTCTAACAATAAGCATCCATTTTAATTTTTTGTCATTCTTGAGCTTCTTTTAATTGTAACTTCAATATTGCATGTAAATTTGATAGATGATTTTTCTAATCTATTGTCATGGAATTATCAACTTTTAAAAAGTCTAAAGTATTAAGTAGTATATAATAACCATAATTAGTAAAAAATGATATTTATTGAGTAGAGGAATGTATGAAATTATTACATAGAAACTTTTTCAATGGCAAAAGAGTTGTCCAATCATCTTAATGATAATTAATGATATGCCTTAAATATTACTCTTGAATTTGATTCACCCCTTTTGTTAGTCCATTAGTTTGAGGATAAAAAGCCAAAAAAAGCTTTATATCTACTTTTAATATCTTCAAAAGGATTTTCTAAAAACTTGACATAAATTGAGTCCTCCCATTCAATATAATATCCTGGGACAATCTATGATAGCAATAAAAATTATCAAGAAAAAACTTAGCTATTTCTTTATTCATAATAGATTTTGTATATGGTACAAAATATACCATCTTCATAAAAATATTTACTATCACCAATATAAAAACATACAAACGTAAGATTAAAAGATCCATGTTAAAATCCCTAAAAATAAAAGACCATGGTTGTTCCAAAATAAATAATGGTTGAAGAAGTCCATAAGATCAATGATAATGAATTTTGGATTTTGAACAAATATCATATAATTGTACAAAGTCTTTAATTAACTTCTACATTTGAAGCCACTAAAAGTCTTTAGATATTAATTCCAAAGTCTTGTTGTATCCAAAATCTCCAACTTCGCTAGAAAGTCATGACAAGCTTGAAGAATATGTAATCATATTTTGCCTTCTAAAATGTATAATTGTCCTTCAAAGCAGAGTAGATTATTCTTAAATTTGAACTTAAAATTATCATAGACTTAATAGAATTGTTCATGATATCATCAATAAGAAGATCAAAAGACATACTTGATTGAATTTACTTAACAAAGATTGAATCAATAGTCAATTTTGACTTTATTACTTAAAGATGAAAATTCTTCGACTTCAAAAGAATCATTCTTTGTTAATTAAAAATTACATCTTTTTCTTTTGATATAAGATAAAAATATCTAAAAGAAGTATCGATAAACCATGTTATTTTTTGAATCTATATGTGATCTTGAAGTCAAATATTGATAAAGACATATTCCAACAAGCTTGGTGATGATTCAAAATACATACCAATATATAGTACTTGAAGTACTTGTAATTTGTATATATAATAATTGGACTAAAAGTACCTTATAGATAATAATGCCATCCTTAAAATGAATCCACAATTGCAAGAAGCTCTTTGTTGTAGATCTCGTAGTTAATTTTGGTTGTTGAAATTTTTTTAAAATAAAACTATCAAATAGAGCTTATTATCTGCTTCTATTTGTAATAAGATAGCATTCATAGCAAAATTTGATGTATCTATTTTCATAAAGAATGCCTTAAAAAAATCAATGCAATATAAAATTAATATAGAAATAAATATTGTCTTCAAAGCTTCAAAAGATATTTTGGCTTTTTTGCTCTACTCAAGTCTTTTTTTACATGTTAGGCATGTAAGTGGAGCCACAATTTGAAAAAAAAAAAAAAAAATGATAAAGATTCAATAATAATTGACAAATCTCAAAAAAATTGCACATCTTTGACGATTTTTGAAACCTTCAAATCTATGATAGTCTAAATCTTCTTAGGATCTATCATTAATCCTTTGTTGGAAATAAGGTATCTTAAGAAATCAACTTGAATGCTATAGATTATACATTTTTTTAGCTTTACATATAATCTTGCATCTCTAAGTTTTTATAACACACAACAAACATAAAATTTATATTCTTTTGTGTTTTTAGAGTAGATTAATATATCATTTAAATAAAAATAATAAAATCATCAAGAAATTCATGAAAGACATCATTCATGAGATGTTAAAAAATAGCTAGTATATTTGTGAATCCAAAAGGCATGCTGTTATATTCAAAATGTCCATATCTAATTCAATAAGCAATCTTTTATTCATCTCTTTTTTTGATGCAAACCAAGTTGTATATCCTTCATAGATCTATTTTTGTATAGATCTTTGCATGATTGAGTTGGTTAAGAAATCTTGAAATCAAAAATAAATAATATCTATTTTTGATGGTGAACTTATTAAATCCTTGATATTCTATTTATATCCACAAAAATCTATCTTTTTATTTTACAAATAAGATAAAAGTTTTTACTGGAAATTTTAAGAATCGTATGAAGTTTTTAGCCAAGTTTTCATCAATATATTCCTTTAATGTAGCCAACTCATTTTGTGATAAGCTATAGATTGGTCTAAATGATAGTTGAGCTCTTTTTTGTAGATCAATCATACAATTATTGGATCAATACTTTGAAAGAATATCTCCATTTTTCTTTTTAAAAACATCCTAAAAATCTTGATATTGATTAAGGATATTACTTGATAATTTTAAAAATTAAAAATAAGTGTGGCATATATAGCAAAAGATGGTCTTTCTATTATTGCATGCATGAAAGATCTTGCATCTACCAATAAGGATTTGGATGTAATAGGCTAATTTATTTTTACTTCATTATTAGAATTTTGGATTAAATTACAAAAATATTAAGTTTATGAGAAATCTAATCTACTTAAGGGCTATATTTTTCTAACCACAATAATCCTAAAATAACTTAATTGGAGGAAGATCTTATTACATTAAATATTATTACACTATTATGATCTTTAACTACTACATCTAAAAGAATAGTCTCATAAGTAACATCTCTAAAATACAACAAATGACCATCTATGACTTCTACATATATATGGATTTAATTTTCTTGATTAAATATTTTTCTTATTTTTTAACAAAGTCTTTGTCTATAAAATAGGCTAAGGCTCTTGAATTTAATAATGTAAAGACTTTATGATTATTAGGTTCTAAATACACATCTTTTATAAAATAAGATGAAGGATTTAAAGAAAGAATAGAACCTTTATCAAGTATTGTATATGATTTTAGCCGCACGACTCTTATTGTAGCTAAAAAAACTTGTTTTTGATATATTGACTTCTTTGGCAATAGAGCTCTTCATTTTGTAATTACATTATTTTTTAAAAAATGTTGAGTAATATACTTAATTTCTCTATAATATAAATATAAACCTTTTTGATGACATCAGATATTTTCTTGCTCTGTGAGAAATTTAAAACATACAATATCAATTTATATTGGTTCTAGCCTTGATGAATAAGTTTCTAAAAACTTGGGAACGCCATCATGACTTGACTTATTCTTTTTCAGCCAAATCTTTATTCTTGATACCTTTCAAATAATTGATTATCGCATATAATAGCTTGAGCAATAAAATTTTTCAAAGATTTTACCTTTGACATTGTCAATAATAAATCTTTGTCATTATCCTTTAATCCATATTGAAATTGATTGATAAGAGATTTGTCATTCTTGTCTACATTACAAGTAATATTTTGGAATTTAGTAGCATATATCGTGGTTGATCGCAATCCTTGCCATAAAGATAAGAACTTAGTTTCTATTACTTTTTTATCACATTTTTTTAAAATAGCTATAAATACTTTTAAAAATGAATTCAAATTATAAAAGAGTTGTAAATCACTTTTTTATTAAAGGTACAAACAAAGAGAGGGTACTTCCAAATAGAAATGTAACTATAAATCTAACTTGAATAAATCCATCAAAGTATTGGAAGAGATGCAACTTTAAATAGAGCTTGACTTATTACAAAAATCCTTGAAATTTTGATCTTGTTCCATCAAACTTATTTGGCATACTAATCTGTATCTCCATCGTACTTGTAGAAGCAAAACTTCTTAGATTTGGTTATGAGATCAATTTACTTATTTTTTCAACTGCATAATTTCTTGTCATAGGTTTTGAATTTCTTTCATAGGCATAGGATTAATATTTCCATAGTTGATATTGGTGATGCATGAAATTTTTCCTCTAAGAGTGTTAACAAGTTCTTAAAAATTTATAATAATTACAAATCTATTATCACTTCTACCAAGTATAGTACCCATATTTTTTCCTTCTATTTCAAACAACTTAACAAATCTATAAGTCAAATTAGAGGAAGGTAGTCTATAACCTCTAATATCAAATGAAAATTTCTACAAAGAGGGATAATCCACTTTTTTTAAGGAAAAAAAATCATTGTTAAAAAATTAAATAATTTGTTTAAAAGTGGATAATTTATAATTTATAAAATACAATAATAGAAGTGAGAGAATTTACTCACTTCTAAAATAAGATAAAAATAAAAATTTAATAATATTGTCAAATTTTCAAGGATATAAAGCTTGAAAAAAAAATCCTAAATACACTCTTGTGTCATTCAAAAGAATTAAAAAAATCACTCAAAGGCTGATACAATATTAGATTAGAATGGCTATTGCCAAAAATAAGAAAACTAGAAGGTTTTGAAAGAAGACTAAGAACTGGAAAGATGTTGACAAGAGTGAAGAAGGCTTCACTCTTGCCTCCATATATACTCTTCACTAGGAGCTACATGGCGATATCCTATAGGACCTCTAAAACATGTTGACTTTGTAAGACATATATCTTAGCTTATAAGGCAAGTTTTCTATATGTATGCTATATAATTAACTTATTCTATAAGCTATCAACACATAGTTAACTTATTGACCAAGTTTCTATCCTACCAATCAATTACAAATACATGTAAAGTCAAAAAAATGTCTATGAAGCTTCTAGAAAGCTACTTTAAAAAAATATTATAAAATATATCTATTTTTATCTACTTCTATTTAATTATATTAATAAATATCATAGTAAAAAAATATGTTTGTGACACCAAAATCTCTAATTAACTTTAAATTGAGAACATATGTTTAAAACAAATATACTCACAATTCAACAATATTTTGAATGTAGATTTGCTATAAAATTTATGAAATTGTCCAAATTGTAAATTCTATTATATTTCATAAAATCCAAAGTCATCCAAAACAACCATGGCTTTACAAAGCTCTTACAAAGTCATTACAAACTCAAATTGCTCAGAACTAGTGTTTCAAAAAATCTTATAAAATACTCTCCTAAAGTCCACTCTTTGATTTGCAAAAAGACCTCGGAGTCCTTTGTAGGTGCATAATTTTGTGCCTCCGGATTTGATTTTGACCAAGGTTAATAACCAATCTTCTTTGGATATTAATTTTTGATAATTTGAAATAAATTTTACTTAAATCTATTATTAATTTTATTTTAAACATATCTATATTAATTTCTTATCTTATTTATTTTATTTGGCTAATTTATGCATTTACAAAGTAAATAGAAGTTTTTCTATAAAAAGTAGCATTAAGACTAAATACTTATTATATTTCTATAATTTATCATTTTTTTACTACATCTTTCTACTATTTTCTTCTATAATAACATCTATTTTTTTAATTTTCACTACATAGTTCTATTATAACATACCAATAAGGGGTAGAAACAATAGAAGAATGTTAAAAACAAGAAATAAGAACTAGAAATAAGAGATAACAAATATAAGTAAAGACTATGAAGAGAAGATTAAAAAAAGTACATAAAATTGGAGATAAAAAATGAAGATGGGAGGATTGCCAATTGAGGACATGGAACTGAGAATAAAGACAAGGGATAGACTAAATTAATCATGAAATGACAAAAAAAATATAGCATTAAAAAAATGAAGGTATCGCTTTAACAACTCTACATATATATATATATATATATATATACACATACATAGAGGTAGATATATATAATTTTATTTTTTATATTAATAATTAAGTTATATATATAGTTTAATTATTTAAAAAATTATAAATAATATTAATTAATAAAAACGTGATTTAAATATTGATATATTTAATATATTAAAAATATTATTAAAAATTTATCAAAATATATTAATAAACTTTAAAATTAAAATAATATAATAGGTATATAAAATAAAAATATCCAAAAACTTTCATATAAGAAAAGGTAAATATCAAAATAAATAAATAAATAAATACATATTTTAGTATATAAACTAACTAATTGGATTCGGATTTTAATAAGTAAAAAAATGCATATATATATAATATATTTATATTATTTTTTATTTTTTATTATTAAAGAAAATATTTTTTATATTTTTATAAATTTATTTATTAGTATACAAATAAAAATATTTCTGTTTATGTTTTATTTATAAATTTCTAAGAACTAAATTATCTAAGGAATGATTAAAAGAATCAATCCAAGAAGGAGACTTAAGGTTATAGAGTCTAGACAATAGAAAATAAATTATGGCTGCTTAACTTATATTAACACCAAACCAATAGGATTTTGATAGTACAAAGTAGATAAGAAGTACTTAACTCATATAAGAACTTAATGTCATAAATTTTAGATTAGTATAGATTTAGCCAAGAGAAAAAATAGTTGCTAGCAAAAAAAATGGCTATCCACTATTAATTAAGTGTAATATAAATAACCACCAACACTAATAGTTGATAATATGTTTTTATGGTTATTATTACTTATTATAGAATTTTATTTAAATTCATCATAAATAAAGATTTTTTTATTTTAAATACTTCTTTGTCTCTTTGATTTTTTGATCTAAATTAAATCTTTGCTATGAAATTTAAATTATATGCAATACAATTTTAATTATTAGTTAGTAAAAAATTAAAATTAGCATAAATTGTGATTGAAACTTATCAATATTAAATGCAAAGAAAATTATTTTTGAAGTTAATACTTACAAATAAATATCTGCTAAAAATTGTAATAATCTAATTATGATTTAAGGTTATTAAGAAGTTGTTTCTAAATCAAAGCTAAGTCCAAAAGAAAAATTCAAATCTACTACATTTTAGACCTAGTTACATCTAAAGTAATAGAGTTTGGACCACGGATTCATTAAAAAATACTTAATAATTTAATAAAATCTAAAATTCTATTAATATTTCAGTATATAAATAATATATGATATAAAAAATATATCAAATTTTATCAAAATGTGCTTTATAATTTATAAAAAAATTTAAATTATAAATTTATTTTTAAAATTTCATAAGTTTTAGAAAATTTTAAATATAATAGCATGAAATATTATAATTTTTATTATAATAATATGAAGTATTCTAAGAATTTTAGAATTTATAAAGTTATAAATATAATAGCATGAAATATTTTAAAAACCTTCTAAAACTTTCTAAAAATCTTTTTCAATCTTTTCAAATATTTTAGGAATCTTATAGAATCTTCTATAATTTAATAGAATATTCTAAGAATGATTCTAAAATCTTCTTATTAGATATCTATAATACTCTGAGCCAAAGATAGTGTCACATATTAGGGCAAGAAGACTACTATATTCTTTGATCGTTTTTAAGGCCTTCATAACTCTCTTAAAATAAAACATTTGGAATATCACCAAGAGTCATTCCAATCTCTAATAAAACCACCAAACTTTGGGAGTCTCTTTCAAAGTTGTGATACTCAACATATTGTATCTTGCCATCTATTCAAGAAAGAACATGTCATTCTTGAGGATCTTCATCTCAATTACGTCATCTTGAAGGTTGTAACAATCACAATGTCTTATCCAATAAGTCAAGAAACCATAGCTTTTGAGTTAAATCTATAAGTTGTTGATTTTTCATCTCTCTAAAATCACAAACACATAAAAACTACAAATAAGGATGGAAGGTAGAATATTATTTTTCTTGGATCTTATTTCTTTTATAGCAAAGATTTACTATTTTTCATCTTAATTTTGATGGATGTTATCAATAAAACGCCTCAACTTTTTTTTTTTGTATTTACAAGATTCTTTATTGGATCTCATGTGCATTCACTAATATCATATTTATGCCAATGAACAAGATATTCCAACCTATTTCAGTGCCACCTTGAATCTAGTACTTCTTCAATCTCAAATTCTTGTTTATTATCTACTTCTATAGGAAGACGTGGCATTTGACTTCTTCTTGAGATATTCACTATCTTATATGGCTCAAGAAGAGATATGTTGTAAGTCATAAAATCAACTCATTAGTTATTTTAGGGCAAAAAGATGCATTTAGAATGCTTAAAATCACAAAATGTGTTGAATAATATAGAAATCCTTAAAAAAATAAAAAATTAGAATGTTAATTGTAGAAATAGAATTTTAATAAGTCTTAGAGATAATTATCTTAGTTGGTTTAGAATTTTTATTTATTATTGAATATTAAAGATTTTTTATTAAGATCAATATTTATATTGGCCTTCTATCTATATGTATTAATTATAAAAAAAACTATAAATATTAATTAGTAGTTAAAAGAAGCATGTAAAAAAACCTCATGTCTTTTTAATTAATTATATAAAAAGTAGGATTTATAGTGGATTTATATTGATTCTAATACTATGAAAAATTATCAAGATAAAAAATTATAGTCTTAAATTGATATTATTACTATAAAATTATTTTCAAATTTTTCAAATTTTATTTAGAATTTATTTTAAAAATTTAGAGCAATTTTTAAGACTTTGATAAAAATGAATTTTATTATTTTGGGAGCCATTATGAAGAAATGGAGCAAGAATTGAAGGCCATGTAAGGTTCATAGGCTAATTGGGTGTTTTTGAACACCATGGTGAAGTCAAAAATGTAAAAATATTGGATATATTAGTAGAAAATAGGAGAACCATTAGCTAGTATAGTCTTCGAAAGCAAGGAAGTGCACAAATTCCATATGGATTGTAGCATCTTGAAGGTAATTAAGAGAATAAGACTAAAGCCTTGTAGCCTCTCTTAGAAATCCATACACACTACATGTGAGCCTTGGTGTTGCTCAAATCCTTGATCTATAAACAAATTACCCTTGAGATAAAATATATTCACTTAACTTTTCATTTATTTACTTATTTATTTTTAAACCTTCATAACATACTTATAGTAACTCGGATTTATATGTTTCTTAGACCATTGGAAACATAACAAAATTATATTTCTAAAAATAGATTTTTTAATTTTATTTTTATTTTACTTTTTATTTGGTAAAAATTTAGTAAATAGATTGTGACCAAGTTTTGGATTGTGTAATTATTTGATTTTGTTGATTTCATTTATTTTATGTTTGGACTTCTTTTGATGTTGCTAATTGCTTCCTTTACTTCACACCACCAATTACAAGCAACTTTGAATTGAGGCCATCTTGTAATTTGGATTAAAAGGTGAAATATACCTTCACATTCCTATAATATGGAATGGATCTTCATAAAATCCAATAGATGTAATTAATAAACAAAAAAATAGATTGGATCATAAATAGGAAATGGCCTAAGTCTATGGGAATCCAACTTCTCATAAGGATGGCTAGTCTTCCTATTGTGACAAAGTAACCATATCTTGGGGCCAATGTGGAATTGAGATTGCTCTTTGTGATAGGCATCCATGTTAATCTTTTGTTGTTCTTGAACTTCTTTTAAGTGTGCTTTTATTATTGAATGTAGCTCATAATTTTTTTTGCCAAATCCACCTCCAAAAAATTATCAACTTTTGAACAAACAAAAACATGAAGTCATGGATAATAACTATAATTAGAAAAAAAGATATTTGTTACCTAAAAAAATGTACCATATTATTATAAGAAAACTTTGCAAATAACATAAAGGATTGTTAAATCATCAAGTTGAGAGTTGATGATACACCTAAAATACAACTACTCCAAAACTTAGTTTACATGCTCTGCTTGTCCATCCAATTGACAATGAAGGCCAAAAATAGCTATAATTTTTATTAAAATCAATTGTTTTATTTTAAACTTATAATTTTAAATAACATTTACATATATA
Source organism: Physcomitrium patens (assembly GCF_059467195.1). Taxonomy (NCBI): domain Eukaryota; kingdom Viridiplantae; phylum Streptophyta; class Bryopsida; order Funariales; family Funariaceae; genus Physcomitrium; species Physcomitrium patens. The sequence goes on along the minus strand of NC_143423.1, from coordinate 12,350,597 downwards.
TTTTCTTCATTCTGATATAATATAGAATTTGAAATTCTTATAAATTAAAATTTTAAATTAATAATTTTATATCAATTAGGCTAATAATTATTTTATATCTCTATAAAAATAAGTCTATAAGTTTTGACTCCTAAAAGACGTTATCAGTCAATTTAATAAATAAAAAAATAAAAATTATTCAATAAAAATAAAAAAATACTTCATAATATAATAAAATTTAAAATTCTATTAATATCTCATTGTACAAATAATATGTCATATAAAAATATACCAAATTCTATAAAAATATGCTTAAAATAGTACTTTTTAATAAATATTTTCATTAAATTCCATAACCACCTTATATTTTAAAAAACTACATATAATATTTTGTCTTCTATTAATATAATATTTTTAAAATAAAATGATTATAATTTTTTTAACTATAGAAGTTTATGATTCCAATTTTTAATGGATAATATTTAATGATTGGTTGAGCAAGTATTGTTTTTAAAGATTAAAATACTCATTTAAAAATAAGATATCAAAATAATGGGTTTAATAATCTAATAATAGATATTTTATTTTTTGATTGATTTATTAGATGTTTATAGAATAGTAAATAGAAATACAATTATTTTTTGTTGAAATAACTAAATTTATTGTCATTCACTTAAATTAGTTTATTTTGTTTTAATTGTTTATAAAAGCAATTTGTTTTGTCATATATTTTACTTTTTGATTTATTCTTCTGACATTACTAATGATTATTGATGATTTATTTTATCTAAAATAACTAAAATACGAAAATTTAAAATATATAAATATATATATATATATATATATAAATAATTATTAAGATTGATTTTAAAATCATATTATCTTTTCAACGTATTTATATTTATTTCTAATTATTTTTTTTTCATGGATTTAAAATATAATATTATTTTCAAATTTAAAAAAATATATCTAAAGAAAAAATTCGAATAATAATAATAATAATAATAATTAATTATGATTTTCATTTTTATTGCAGCTAAGTAAAATAACCTAGTATTAAATACTAAATTAATTTTAACGTTTCCTTTAAGCAACAACTATTAATTTTAATAATACTAATCTTTGTAATACTTGGTTGTCAATTAAACAAATAAAAGATACGAATATACAAATTACTTTACGACAAGGTAAATCCATATGGAAGTATTCTTGATGTAATTTTTTCCTATTTCACACGAATTCCAATAACGTATCTTCAAAAATTTTCTTAAACAACTTAATTTAAAACATTTCTAACAAATTGCTATTAATATTTAAAGCATTGAGCCACCGTATCGTTTCATTCATAGTTATTTCTCTGCATTCACCAGCTCCATCTCCATGTGCTGAACACCACTCTAAACCTCCTCAACACGCCACAAGGCAGTTTGACCTGTGACATCCACGCACATACGCGACAATACAAAGCTTCAATCGAGTCTTCCAAACTTCTGTTATCAAACGATGGTGCTTGACTGTTTTATTCCAGATACATGTCCCTGAATACGAGACTAGGTACCCCAATCATTTAATCCATTTACAATCGCCCAGCGGAATCCGTTGGTTCCAAGTATCCTAAACCGCTACAGTTAGTTGCGCTCCCCAGAATGAACACTATTGGTACACTTAACCCACTCTTTCTACGTTGTCGTCTCGTCCATGATGACTGCGAGATCCGCTTCGCACGGACGGATGGCCGTCCAGTTTTTGCACGCCCATCTCGGACCGCGGAGCGACGCCATTTCCCCATCAGTCGCAGCGACTGTCGCCACCGATGCTGCGCTCAGCGTCGAGGTCCGCTACAATCTACCTACCTGAACTGGGATCCTTCCCAGGTCTGTCCGAACCTCCAGTACCCGCCCACGGCTTTGTAAGTCGTCAAAGTGCGCCCGTCGCCCGTCGTAATCTGGAAAGACAGTGCTCCGCTCATCCTCGTTTTGCATGTCCACAGCGCGCCCCAGTTGCGCCACATGGGCACCCAATATCCGTTTCCTCCCCTGACCTTCACTGCCTTCAAATCGCCCGCCCCTCCCACGTTGTGAATCAGGATCATCAAGAAGTACGGGTTGCCTCCGATGGTGAACCGAATTCCGCCGCGCTTCGCGCACCGGACCTTCCTGTAATACACCGGAGCCACTCCTCCCTCACGCCGTGCCAGCGTCAGGAAAGCAGGCATTGGCAAGTCGAAGTGAGGTCTCCAGTTGCACCAACCTCCGTGCGACCCTGGAGGGCACGAGTTTGTTGCGGTCACGGTGATGGTGCGAGAGTAGCTCCAGCACCAGTTGTGCACGGTTCGGGTTGGCGTCACCCACTTGCACCGCAACTGATAGCACCCGCCGCATGCCTTTCCGCCCTGGAACAGAGGATAACTCAACGCTGCGGTCATCGCCCCGTATCCCATCGCAAAGGTGTTCGGATACCCGCAGGCGCCTCCCTGCGTGCCACCGCCACTAGCTGTTCCGTAGTACGTGATATGCGCCTCACTCCACCCGTACGGCGCTCCCACCACGCAAGGCAGGACGCTCAGCGCCATCAAGGCGGCCATGCCAACGCAAGCTGCGGCCTTCATGCTGGATACTGCGCCCGAAGTCCTCATGGCCACCTGGTCGAGCTAGTATGGGCAGAGATGCGAAGCTGTGTCTGAGTGGGCTCGAAGTCTACAGACTCGGTTGCTGTGATGCGCTCATCCGGAAGAGACCATCAAGGCCTGCTTCATGTACTGGCCCTGTAGGTGGAAGGGATCCAACGACTTCACGGTCCGTGACGACACAAGCAATAAGAATGCGAAGACCAACGGCCTCGGCGCAGCACTTATGCACACCACCACATTTTTCTCCCGGAGGATGCGAAGCTTCTACCATGTCTGACCAAGAATCCGGGAATAGCTCGTCCTCTAATTACAACAAGTACGGGTGCGGAAGTACTTGGCGATCGCACACCGGGAAAAGCAAACTGCCTTCCCCCGCGGTGCCAAGGCTGTCAGGCTGCACCTGCAGTAGAGCATATTGAGCTCCGAGAAGCAGGCTGATTTGTAGCCAACCGGCGCATTCGACAAAGTCCCAGACGGCCTTGTATTAGAAACTCGGCATCGCACATCGCTCAACGACATGTTAGATAGGCCATGAATGCTCACAGCGCGCACTGCACCCGCCTCGATTCACCACTCGTTTGTTCGTTCCCCTTCACGGCCTTTGGGACCTTTCAGTTGACGATATCGCCCTATTTTTGCAATCCCCCGTTCCCCCCCTTAAGTCATGTTTCGACGGCCCCCCCTCTTTTTTTATTTACCACCTTTATCACAATTTGAAAGTATCACTTCACCGGTTACTCTGATTACTGTTGTGAGCCTTTCTGGATTCACCCACTACTTTATTTCTGACTGAGCGGAGGGGCAGTGCGTAGCAAACAGTGTATTCTATTTTAGTTTTTCAAATGGACTTTTCTAAGCTTATATTTTTCATGTTTGAAAGTGTGTTACCTGCGTTCCGAATTGTGTATCTTCTACAATCCGGGAAGTGCTGTTGCAATCTTTTTGAAGTTTTCTTCTGTTAGTGTAGATGTTTCATATGAACATGATTTGTGGATGTTTATATACAGACATGGTGAATGCGATGCTTGAGCTTCTGAACTTTTTCATGGATCCCAATAGAATAATTTAAATTTGAACACAAGAGAGATTGAAGAAAAATAATTTTAATTTACTCAATGTTTTTTTTATTGAAAGTATTTTTTTTTCAAAAATAAGTTATTATTTCTCTTATTATTTTAATTATTTTATTCATATACTATTGCAAACCAGGGTTGTTTGACACAAGATTTTTTTAATTGGCCAAGTCATAAATCAACAATCTGTAAGGAAATATCAGTCCAAAAATAAATTAATTAATTAACAATAAAAATAAATAATATAACTTTGAATATCAATAGAACCATACAGGTTTCTTGAGTGGTATTAGCAAAGACAGTTCTTGTTTACTTCAATAACTAAAATTGTAATATCACAATAAACAACTTAATCATTATCTCAATTATCTAATGAGAGTTTTTTTTTTTTTTTTTTTTTTTTTTTGTCAGGTCTCATAACTTTGTTTTGAATAAAGACAATTAGAACAACATCCTCATCTTTAAATATTTTACTGGATAGAAATTGTGTACATGTAATGACAACATACATGAAAGGATAACATACTTTTTTACATTGTCAAAGACATATGTTATTAGTAATTTTGGTATGATCGTTAGTTATTTTACCAAACAAAAATTCTATTATATTACAGATTTACATCTATTAAATATCATAATTTCTTTTTTTTACTAATTACAATAACTTTGGAGATTTTTGTAGGACTATCAATAAGCCTCTTTAAATTAGGGTTTTTCCAAAAAAAAACTTAATTTTCATAGAAAAAGCTTAGTGAAATGCCTTAAAATAAGGCCCCAACAGTATTCTTTTGGACAATTGAGAGAGGCACTACATGATGTGATCCATGTAGAGAAATACCAATGTCTAGTGACAACAATCATGTCAAAGTATGCATGTCAAATTCACCATAGTGAAGGAATTGCAGACCCCTTGGAAATTCTTTGTGGAGATGAGGTTCAACCTTGTGCCAAATCCACAAGATAAGAATATTGACCAAGTTCTATCAATGGAGTCCTTGTTTTGTGAGAAGCTCAACTATGAAGAGGTCGATTTCATAGGGTATAAGCAAAAACAAATGATGAAAGTGAAAACATTTTCAATTCCTTTCTTCATAGACAATATTACAAGGCATATGAAGTCGCAACATGCCAAAGCATGGGCAAAGTACAATGCCTTCTTAGATGCTTCTACAAAATATTATCAAATTAATCTACATTTATCTACTTCTATCTATTTATTTTATTTGGATAATTATTGGCATATATATATATATATATATATGCTTGTAATACTTCTGCATAATTATATAGATAATTTATACAAAATTAATTTGGATGACTTAATGACTAGGCTCTAAGAGATCAATATTAACTAATTTAATTCACTACTCAACTCAAATCTGTTGCAAGCTTTCTAACCTCTCTTTGCAACTAGCAAATATTTATTAGTACTGTCATTATTACTTAAGTGGCTCTTGAAGTCAAACTATGAGTTTAATTTTGGAGACTCCATAAAATTGAAGTAATCTAAGATCAAACTAGTGTTTGAAGTAGAAAGACAATCAAGAACCACAAATTAGAAAGGACTCTTGGACACATGCATTGCCTCTATGCTTGCTTTTGGCCTAGCTTCAATTATATTTTTATTATCCAATTGCATGTAGTATCTTGCAATATCTACATGTGTCTTTCTTGGCTACTTCACATCCTTGTACCATAATCCCCCTTCATGTGTATTAGGCCACTAGTTTATATAAATTGTAGTACTTTTGTTCTAAAATCTATATTTTTAATAAACTTACAGTTATTTTTGTCTCTTTCAACATTCTATCACTATACCACTCTAATTTGAAGTTGGAGGTTGAAACAAAAAAATTGTTATGGCAGCGGTGGCAACATCTAATACGAGGTGCCCAAATTGTGCAAAAAAGTGCTATGCTAACATCTACACAACATGTGGTTTGGACCTTAAATTCATCTAAAACAAGAATATGGATATATCTTATCAAATTTAATGCTACTTTTATAATTATCACAAAAATAAGGGATAGCTTTTCTATCATTAAAAATATAAGGATATTCTTGATATTTTAACATATTTTAGGATTATATATGATTTGTTTTTTTAATTTGCACTCTTCAACATAATTTGAAAGTAACATGAATATGATCTACTTGTTATGTGGTGTTAAAATCAATTTTATAAAACATGCATATATCTTGCAGTCAAACTTCATCCATCTATTATCTATGAATATTAGGTAGTTATATCAATTTGTGTGAGCAGCTAAATAATGGGTGTATCTAAAATATTGGAAGAAAAGTGTAGTGGTATAGATTAATAATTTGAGATTAATGATTTGAGTTTAAATATCTTTTAGCTCTTTTAGGTAATCTACATTATGAAGAACTTTATTCTTTAATTATTTTGTAAAAAATTAAAGGACTTTTGATGTGAATAGCATTAAATGTAGAAATAATTTATATTTGTAGTATCATAAACCTTTCACATGCTACCATCATGTAGAACAAAAGAATTTTAGCACAGATATATAGATTTTTTAAAAATTATTAAAAAAAAATATCATATAAGAGATTATTTTAAATTAATTATATTACATAATATTAGAATGTAAAATTGTAATATACAATATTTACATGTTGATTACTCATATTAAAACTTAATGTCATAATTAACATCTATAGTATTTTAGAATTTGAAGATTTTTGTTAATATATATTGCTAAAATATATAAAAATAGAAAGAATAAGTTTATAGAAAGATATTTTGGCTATAGATTATTTAAACTTGTTACAAAAAATAAAGATATAATTCAAAAATTATTTAAAGTGAAGTATTTTTATGTATTGAGATAAAATAATAAAACAATAATTCTTGACATTTATTCAAGTCTTAAAAGATGAAAAGTGATTTTAATAAAAATTATAAAATATAAGTTTTAAAAAATTCCAACTAATATTTTTCAATGCAATAGTTATATTTTATAATGCCAAAAAAATAATAATTTTTTTAGAACAATTTTTATTTAAGTAAATTTTAAAAACCTATTTTTAAAAAAATTTATCATATTTAGAGAACAAAAAATAATTAAAAAAATATTTAAAAATATATATTGATGTTCTAATTTAAAAAATAAAAAAATAAAGAAGATATATTATTTAAATATAGAAATAAGTATAAATATATTAGCTACTAAGAAGGCCATTGTATTATATAATTAAAAATAAAAGATTTAATGTAAAATTATATAATTAATGCTAAAATAAAAGAATTTATAATTTCAAAATATTTGGAAATAACAAAACATCCAATTTTTTTTTTTTTTTTTTTTTTTTTTTTTTTTTGTATATTTTATTTTGTTTGTTTGATTGTTTATTTGTTTGGTTTTTTGTTTTCTTTTTTTTGTTTTTTGTTGTTTTTTTTATTTAACATTAAAATGTCTTATACAAAATGTGGCTTTTTTTAAAAATAAATATCTAAATGTATAAAACAAAATGGATTAAGAAAACAAACAATGTAGTATATGCATTATATTTGATGTTACTGTATAAGAAAAAAGTAATTCTACTTTATAATTATAAAAACCACTAAAAATCATTATAAAATTGATTAATAACTTAAAAAATATACAAGATTTTAATAATCCGAAAAAGTTAGACACAAGTATATATATATATATATATATATATAGATCATGTTTTAAATATTAATCTACAATATTTTTAACATCACCATTTAAAAAAAACAATATACAGATTTTAATAATCATAAATAATTATTTTTGAGAAATATATTTTATTTTAAAAATAATAATATTTTACTCAAAACCAGTTTGTAGTGAATTTTAATACATATAGTAGTAGAATAGGTGTATAAATTACTCCAACATTGTCTTATTTGCTTAACAAGAACAAGGCATATGAAATTAGGCCAAGTGTAGTCAATATAGCTTTAAAGTATAATAAAACTAGACATCACAATTTTCTAATGTATATTCTTAAAAAATAAAAACAAAAATAAATCAAAGATTTATAACGAAATTTGAAAATAAATATTTTAGTTTTATTAGTTTGAAATCACATTCGTATTAGTAAAAAAATAGAGATTATTTAAATCATAAAGTTTTGGATAATAACTCATACTTTAACCACCTTATAGTGTAGAAGAATGTGTAGATAAAAGAATTAAATGAAATTTTTAAAAATTAAAAAAAAAGTTCAGTATGAATAAAAGTTCTACCCAGATGCTAAATTCCAATAAAATATTGAATAATTGCAAAAAGAATAAATTTACATCTCCAAACACCTCACAATGAATACATTGAATAAGTGTAAAAATTTAATATTGGAAAAATATTTTATAAAATAGTATAAACAGATTTTTAAAATAAACTAATAATGAAAAATTGACCTTGCTTTAGAAGAGAGGTCTACAATATGTTGTTACTAATTGAAAGCCAATAGCTTCTTCTAACATCTGATGTTAGAATTTTTCAGAAACATTATCTTCTATTCTTATAAATGTAATAAGCTCAAATTGATCTACCTTTTAGATGTCATGTTATATATTCAACTATATCATAATAATTTAAAAAATCTCATATAAGCCACAAATTAGAAAAATATTTCTTCTTTTTATGCAAAATTTTTAAAAAGCCTACTAGATGTTAGAAAACATAATATTGCTTATTACATTGTAAAAAAACAAAAAATATCTTAAAAAATTGATTTATTATCTCAAATGTATTTTTAAATATTAAAAATATTTTAAAACTATAATTGTGAGGAAAAGAGATCCTATAACTTCAAATATATGTAATATGTCAACAAAAATATTAAAAAAAGAAGTTAATGTACAATATGCTAGAGATATATCATTTTTATTTGAGTGATTTGATCTTAGTGTTTGGTTGGTTAAATATTAAAATCTTACAACATCACATTTAGAATCTAAATTATAAAATTTATGAAAGATGTAATTATTAATTCTTTAACACTATAACTTTTAAAATATAATTTTTTTAAATAATAATAAAAATGTTTTAATCTAACATGTTTTCTATATTTTTTATTTTTTATTTTATTTTTTATTTTTGAAGTGTGATTTCTATAATATTTTGAATAATAATAGTTAATATTGGATTTTTATTTTTTTATCTTAAATAATATTTAATAATATATATTTATAGTAAATAAAAAAATAATATCAAATTAAGTATTCATATTGATAAAATAATATTTTAAATAGAAATAATTAAATTTCTCAAAAGAAACAAATCATCAAAACCAATATTAAATGAATACATAAAGTTTTATTTTTTATTTTTTTTAATTTTTAAAGGTTCTTTAGTGATTTAAAATAAAAAATAAAAAATAGAAAATACTACCTTTTAAATAAAATATTTAAATAGTAATAATAGAAATAAAATTACTATATTTTATAAGATTCAAAAGTTTAAGAAAAAAATATGAAAGAATAACAATATGAACTAGATTGATATTAAAAAAAGAAAAAAAAAAGAAAAAAGAAAAAAGAAAAAAAACACAAAGATTAAAAGCAAGAAACAACTATTGAACATTTTAAAAATAATTATAATAAATTGATAAAAGATAATTTTTTAAAAGATAAAAATTATATATTTAAAAATTATATGTTTTTCCTAATACTTGTGATATGCTATAGTTTTTTTAAAACTTTAAATAATAATATTATACTAAAAACAAATTAACTTTTTGAAGTGGTGTTACTAAAAAAATATCACTAATCTTGCAACCATTCCTCTCAAGGTCCAACACAAGGATTTTATGGCCAAATCCTAATGACTCACTAACATGTGTGTCGCTTGACTTTTAGGAGTTCCAACAAAAACTTTATAAATCCACAAATAGAATATTTAAGATTTAAACTTCTTTAGTTTCACTTGTTCCAAGCTATTTGACATTTTTGGATCCAAAGGTAGAGCAAGGTCATTTAATGATGTGACCTAAAAGCTAATTTGGCCTCACAAATGGTATTCAAACAACATTAAAATCCTTAGCACTCTCTTAACAACACAAAAAAATTGAAGTTCAAGAACAGAGTTTTTCTTTCTAATTATAAAATTTACAAGAATTAATCCCAATTTTTCTTACACAACATGTACAATAAGTACCAATTGATACATGGCATTGGATGAACATGGCATTGGATGAACATAAAATCTTAATGGCTCCTCTAACAAGTAAATTTTATCATATCCTTACCTTTTAACATGTCTAATTGTTTATAAATGATTTTGTGATTTTATTTAAAACCTCCATTGTAGAATTATTATAGGGACTCATAATAATTGGTTGCCCATCAGTAATCTGTTTAAAAAATTTGAGACAAGTACCCAACATTTTTGTAAACACGTATAGATGACGGCCTGGGTGCCTGTTCTGCAAAATCGCTATCTACCTCACTCTCAAGTCATGCACTGATCTCACACCTACTCTAAGTGACTCAGTTTGGGCACAAGTCCCACGCTCTTTCGATCCCTCCTTCCAAGTTTCAATTCGATATCATATTTTCCCAACCACGTTATCGATGCATTCTTTGCGCAGATTATTCCAAATGTCTCTAATACAGTTTATGGTTCCCTCAATTGAGACTATTTGTGGGCTTGTGTACCACCTATGTGTCTGAATATATACCAGTCCTCCTCAGCACTTCACAACTCTGCAAAGCTTCCGGTCTAGAAATTCAATCACTGTGGCATAACCGACAGATGGGACTTAACAATCGCACCATTGCAGCCCAGTCACATATCAAACGAATCCCAATGTGGACGGCTTCCGCCCACTTGTCTGCCATCCACGCCACTACGGTGCACAAACTCTGCATCCACCAACTCCATCTCCATGTGCCAAGTACCACATCACACAAACACGCGACAAAACAAACCGGGCTGTGGCATTCACGTACATACGCACCAATACAAAAGCTTGAATTGAGCCATCCGAGCCACTGTAATCAAACAGAGGTGCTTGACTGTTTTATTCCAGATACATGTCCCTGAATACGAGACTAAGTACCCAATCATTTAATCCATTTACAATCGCTCTGCAGAACTCCCTACTTCCAAGGATTCCCCTCAAACGTTCTACCTGCTCGCGCTTCCAAGAATGAACACTCACGATACACTTACATTCCACATCTCCAACTTTGATTCCCAATCGATGAAGACAGCGAAATCCGCTTCACATAGACGGATGGCCGACCTATACTCGCACGCACATCTCGGACCGCGGAGCGACGCCATGTTCCCATCGATCACAGCGACTGTTGCCACCGATGCTGCGCTCAGCGTCGAGGTCCGCTACAATCTACCTACCTGAACTGGGATCCTTCCCAGGTCTGTCCGAACCTCCAGTACCCGCCCACGGCTTTGTAAGTCGTCAAAGTGCGCCCGTCGCCCGTCGTAATCTGGAAAGACAATGCTCCGCTCATCCTCGTTTTGCATGTCCACAGCGCGCCCCAGTTGCGCCACATGGGCACCCAATATCCGTTTCCTCCCCTGACCTTCACTGCCTTCAAATCGCCCGCCCCTCCCACGTTGTGAATCAGGATCATCAAGAAGTACGGGTTGCCTCCGATGGTGAACCGAATTCCGCCGCGCTTCGCGCACCGGACCTTCCTGTAATACACCGGAGCCACTCCTCCCTCACGCCGTGCCAGCGTCAGGAAAGCAGGCATTGGCAAGTCGAAGTGAGGTCTCCAGTTGCACCAACCTCCGTGCGACCCTGGAGGGCACGAGTTTGTTGCGGTCACGGTGATGGTGCGAGAGTAGCTCCAGCACCAGTTGTGCACGGTTCGGGTTGGCGTCACCCACTTGCACCGCAACTGATAGCACCCGCCGCATGCCTTTCCGCCCTGGAACAGAGGATAACTCAACGCTGCGGTCATCGCTCCGTATCCCATCGCAAAGGTGTTCGGATACCCGCAGGCGCCTCCCTGCGTGCCACCGCCACTAGCTGTTCCGTAGTACGTGATATGCGCCTCACTCCACCCGTACGGCGCTCCCACCACGCAAGGCAGGACGCTCAGCGCCATCAAGGCGGCCACGCCAGCGCAAGCTGCGGCCTTCATGCTGGATACTACGGCCGAAGTCCTCATGGCCACCTGGTCGTGCTAGTATGGGCAGAGATGGAAAGCTGTATCTGAGTGGGCTCGAAGTCTACAGGCTTGGTTTCTGTGGTGAGCACATCGGGAACTGATGATCAAGGCTGCTTGATTTAGATGGCCTGCAGTTGGAAGGAACTTAGGGAGATCACGGTATGCTACAACAGATGTAGCGAGAACGCAAGAAGCAAAGTGCTCAGCGGAGCATTTATACACCACCACATTTCTCCTGAAGGATGCGGGACTTCTACGATTTCTTACCCGTATTCGTGGAATAGTTCGTCCTTCTAATTACATCAAGTACAGGTGTGGTAGTACTGAGCGATTGCATACCGGTTAAAGCACATTGCCTTGTCCCCAATGCGAGGGCTGTCAGGCCTAGTCTAAGCAGAGCACACTGAGCTCTGAGCCGCAGGCTGATTTGTAGCCAACCGGCGCATTCGGCAAGTCACATCACACCTTGTATTAGAAACCCCGATTTCATTCTCGTCGCCATGTTGTCAAACCATATATGCCAACTGTGCGCATTCCATCTGACTCGCTGCAGCAGTCGTTCAGTTCGCAAACTTGGCGAAATCGAGGAGATCTCTACAGGCTCATGCCGCACAGATTATAAGCGGACGTGAGATTCAACTTCGCGAGGTTCGAGTAGAATGCAAAGAGGGGTTGCGGATGCAGTGACAATGCAAGTTAGTTTACCGCCACCTTCAGAATTTGCAGATTCTTCATGTCTGTCGGACGCCGCAGATGAAGATTCTTTGCTCGGCGGCTGCATACCAGGACTTGCAAAATGGCATGCTTACATCGCCAAGCTTGTCAGACTTCACATGTACCCAAATGTCAATATACGGCAGACCCGTCGCAATGAGGCTCCGGCGAGCTCTTCCGCCTTGGTGCTAAGAGTCCTCGTGAGCTTGTAAGCTTCACGCATTGCAATCTAAAATAAGTTTTGTGTCCAATCCAGAATTGAACAGCAACATTTGTATGCGAATATCATAGTTTGTGGAAAGAAAGCAAGCACCAAAGGTTTTGCAAGAATAGATTGGAACCTTAGCTAGGAAAACCTGTGAACATATGAAATTAGGTTATGATATGAAATATAGCTTCTTTCAAGTAACTAGCTAGTATAAGTTGTTATTTCAAAATTCTTAATGCATACTTCAAGTATATGTAGATAGATTACTTGTATTCATCAGCTTTGAATCCTAGGTTTAATCTAGCCAAACTAGTAGACATGAAGATATCAATTTAAATAATATTGAAGACAATACCAAATGAATTTCTAAGTAATATACACGAATTAGCATAGAGCTTTGGAATGGTACTTGGGAGGCATAGATGCAATGCTAACAGTGTCAACTAAAATTTATGTATTGCTCTCAAAATCAAAGTAGCATTCAATCTCACAATTAAAGCCATCAACCTCATTATAAGTAACATGTCGCTAATCAAAATTGACCACAATAATCTACCAATTAAATATAGATATTTTTTGCCAATGACTATCAAAGATATGAATCTTTTATAACTAAAAGATCAAGATATTCTTGTATCATTCAAAAAGATTAAATTATCACTCAAAGATGATATAATATTAAACTATAATGGCTATTATCAAGGACAAGAAGATTAAAAAGTCTTGAAACAAAACTAAATACTAAAATGGCATTCACAAGAATGAAAAAGGCTTCATTCTTACTTCTATATATATCAAGGATATGAACTCCAAAGAAAGATAATCTCAATATACTCTTCTGTCACTCGAAAATACTTAGAAATCACTCAAAGGTGATAATATATTGAATTGGAATGGCTATTGCCAAAGACTAAAAAACATGACGACTCTTGAAACTAAACTAGAAATAAGAAAGGAGTCAACAAGAGAGAAGAAGGCTTCACTCTTGTCTCTATATATACTATCTAACTAGGGGCTATATGGCGACGTTCTATAAGACCTCCAATATGTGTTGACTTTGTAGGACACTTGCCTTGACTTACAAGGTAAGTTTTTCTACGTGTAGGTATCAAGGACAAGAACTCGATGTCACGGACATAATCATGTAAGCTAGTAATTACATATACAAATAGGTAGAAGTAAGTAAAAGTAGATAAAAGTAAGTTAATTCTATAGTATTTAATATGAAAGCTTCCTAGAAGCTTCATAGAAGCTGTTTTGACTTCATAGGTATCTTTAATTGACTTTTTGGATTATTAACGTGGTCAACAAGTTGGCCATGTGCTACACATGTTGTTAGCTTGAAGATCAACCTAACTATGTGGCCTACACATAGAAAAACTTGCCCTGTAAGTCAAGGCATGTGTTCTACAAAATCAACATATATTGAAGGTCGTATAGAACGTTGCCACGTAGCCCCTAGTTAGATAGTATATATAGAGACAAGAGTGAAGGCGTCTTCACTCTTGTCAACTCCTTTCTTGCTTCCAGTCTAGTTTTAAGGGTCTATAGTTTTTCTTGTCTTTTGGTAATAGCCATTCTAGTTTCTCTTTCAATATACATACTTATTTATTTATATTTTGTTACTTTTCTTTGAGTGAAGGCTCACTTGTCTGAATTGTTTTTTCATCGAGTTCTTGTCCTTGACAAATTGACAAGAGTACACCTACAATATCAGAGCTTTGTCTAATCTTGATTAAGAGTGGATTACCCCTTTTTCTTGATAAGATATAAGCATATTAGAAGTTACGGATTACCCTTTTCTAAGTTGATATTGTCTTTAGTATTTTCTTTGTTCTCAAGTCCTCTCTTCTATTTGTCTTGAGCGATATTAGACATCTTCTCTCTTCTAAGTGTTATCATGGCAGAACTTGTTGAAATGAAGAGTGCAATGACACAAATGCAAGAGCAATTAAGGGAGTTAATGCTTGCGATACATCAACTCAATTTACCACCACAAGGAGCAACAAGATTGGCAGGAAGTGAAGATATAGAAATGGTTGGAGCTACTTCAACATTTGCACCAAACCATGTTCTTTCTCCTATGGTGGAACGCCCTTCAAATGTTAGAGAACCAAGAATTGTCCTATCCGAGAAGTTTGATGGCACGAGATCCAAGTTTCGAGGATTTATCAATCAAGTGCAATTTATCATTGAACTTCAACCCCAAAGCTATCCAACTCCAGGATCGCAAGTTAGATTCATTGGTACGCTTCTTTCAAGTTCAGCTTTATCGTGGTTTTCATCTTTTTTTGAACGACGAGATTCAATATTGAATAATCTAGAGGCTTTTATGGTGGAGTTTCGATCCATGTATGGAGAACATGATGCAATTCATATTGCAACCAATAAGATCTGTATTTTACGACAAGGCAATCGATCAATAATGTTATATGCTTCACAATTTTGACAACTTGCAACTGATATCAAGTGGGATGATGCTGCACTTATTAGCCAATTTCTCTACGGATTACAATATGAGGTAAAAAAATTAATGCTCAACTTACCTGATCCTCAAACATTGAGTCAAGCAATTGACTTTGCTATGAAGTGTGACAATCACCTTTTTGCATTTCGATCTGAGAACCGTACAAGTGGACCTCAATGTTACTATAATTCAATGGCAACACCAACACCTCTTCAACACATACATTTAGAAGTAGAGGATATGCAAATTGATGCAGTACGTTTCAAATCTCTTACTAAGCAAGAAAAGACTCGTCGTCGTCAAGAAGGATTATGTTTATATTGTGGAGAACCAAAGCACACTACTCAACATTGTCCAAAGAAACGACACAATCACAAAATGAGAAGTATGGCTGTGAAAGAAGACAATATGTCGGAAAACGAGTTTGTCCAGCTACAATAGGGACCGTGCGGCTGGAATCTTGCACAACATCTAGTAAAGGTCCTATTTTCTCCTCAGAGCCTTTTGTATGTTTTATATTTAATATTATTTTAGGACCTAAACATTACAAAGTCTCTATCTTGTTAGATTCAGGAGCCTCAGCGTGTTTTTTAGATGAACAATTTACTAAAAGACATAGCATATCTTTAGTAAAGAAAACTAAACTTGTTCATGTAGAAGTCATAGATGGTCGTCCATTATCTTTTGGAGATATTACTCACGAAATCCTTTCTATAGAAGTAATAATCAATGGTCATAATAGTTTTGTAGTATTTAATATCATTAGATCTCCCTCTAATCCAGTCATTTTAGGTTTATCGTGGTTAGAAAAATACAACCCTCAAATAGACTGGATTTCTCGAACTCTTACTTTCTCTAAAAGTATAACTAACAGTGTAGTTAATCAAGTAAAAGTCATAAGTCCAATTCAATTAAACTCGTATTTATAGGTACAAAAGCTTTCTGCATGCTGCTATGAAAGAATCACCATATATTATTTCTACTGGTAAAAAGACTTCAAGTGACATTCCAAGCCAATATCAAGAATTTCAAGATGTATTTGAAAAAAAGAATGCGGATACACTCCCGGAACATCGTCCCTATGATTGCTCAATTGACCTTCAAGAAGGAGCACAACCTCTATTCAAACCAATCTATAGTTTATCACAAAATGAGTTGGCTGAACTCAAGGAGTATAATGAAGAAAATCTAGCCAAGAATTTCATATGCCATTCTAAATCTCCGGCAGGACCTCTAATTCTATTTGTGAAGAAAAAAGATGGATCATTGCGGATGTGTGTTGATTATCGAGGACTCAACAAGATTACCATCACGAACAGATATCCACTACCTTTAATATCTGGACTTCTTGATCAGCTGAATCAAACTAAGATCTATACAAAAATAGATCTTCAGAGAGCATACAATCTAGTACGCCTGAAAGATGGAGATGAATGGAAGACTACGTTTCGAACTAGGTATGGATATTTTGAATAAAATGTCATGCCTTTTGGACTTACAAATGCACCAGCAGCTTTTCAACATCTAATGAATAATGTTTTTGGAGAGTTTTTGGACGATTTTGTGGTCTGTTATCTAGACGACATCTTGATCTATTCTAAGAATCCAGAAGAACATGAACTTCATGTTCCTCGTGTGTTATAGAAATTAAGAGATGGAGGATTCTATGCCAAGATAGAAAAGTGTGTGTTCCACACTACTCAAGTCGATTTCTTAGGTAACATCATTTCAAATGATGGACTTATGATAGATCCTAAGAAAGTTCAAACTATTATAGACTGGAAGATCCCAAAAATGGTAAGAGATGTCCAATGTTTTTTGGCATTTACCAACTACTATCGAATCTTTATCAAGGACTTCTCTCGAGTTGCAGCTCCACTTACACGTTTGACTCGTAAAGACAAACTCCAATGGAATCAAGAAGCAGAAGTTGCTTTTGAATCTTTGAAGACAATGTTTGTTTCTGCATCAATCTTGTATCGTGTTGATTTTTTCAAAGCATTTTTTGTGGAAACAGATGCATCAGACTTTGCTCTGGATGCAGTTTTATCACAAATGGGAACAGATGACAAACTTCATCCAGTAGCCTTTCATTCAAGAAAATTCACAGCTGCAGAAATCAATTATGAGATCCACGACAAAGAACTTCTTGCAATTGTGGATTCTTTTCAAGAATGGCGTCATTATCTAGAAGGCGCTTTCAGTCGAGTCACCATGTATACGGATCACAAGAACCTCGAATATTTTATGTCAGCACACATATTAAATTATCGCCAAGCTTGTTGGAGCATGTCTTTATCAAGATTCGAGTTCAACATTACTTATCGGCCAGAAAAATAATAAGGTTTGTCCGATGTCTTGTCTAGACGTTCTTATCTTGCACCAAAAGAAAGAAATGCAGCTTTTGACCAACAAAGAATGATTCTCTTGAAGCTGGAGCAATTTCATCTGCGAGCAATAAAATCAACATTAACTGTTGATTTAACTTTTCTTAAGCAAGTCTAGTTAAGTATGTCTTTAGACCCTCTTGTTCATGATATCAAGAATAATTCTTCTAAATCTCATGATCCCTCTAAATTTGAATTCAAGAACAACCTACTCTATTTCGAAGGATGCCTATATGTTCTAGAAGGAGAAGCACGTTTACGTATTCTTCAAGCTCGTCACGACTTCCCAGCAGTAGGACATTTTGGATATAATAAGACTTTGGAGCTAATATCTAGGGATTTTTGGTGGCCTCAAATGTGGAAGGCAGTTAAAGACTTTGTACAATCGTGTGATGTTTGCTCAAGATCAAAAACTCCTCGTCTTCCATCTTTTGGACTTCTTCAACCATTATCCATTCGAGAACAACCATGGTCTTCTGTTTCTATGGACTTCATCATGGATCTTCTAATCTCAGGTTCTTATGACTCTATATTCGTGATAGTAGATCATTTTACCAAGATGGCACATTTTGTATGATGTACAAAATCTATCATAGGTGAACAAACAACTAAACTCTTTCTTTACAATATCTATCGCTATCATGGATTACCCAAGGATATTATATTAGACAGGAGAACTCAATTTATATCAAGATTTTGGCAAACTCTTTTCAAGATTCTTAAAGTGGATATAAAACTATCTTCGACATTCCATCCTGAAACTGATGGACAAACGGAGCGTGTTAATCAAGTTTTGGAGCAATATTTAAGATGTACCATTAATTACCAACAAGATGATTGGACAACTCTTTTGTCATTGGCAGAGTTTGCTTACAATAATAAGGTACATTTTTCTACAAAACAAACACCTTTCTTTGCTAATTATGGTTATCATCTACGACTTGATACTATTAACTTTTTAAAAGTTGATAATCCTGCTGCAAAAGATTTAGCAATTCATTTATCAGAGCTACATGCAACAATGAAGGCGCAGTTAAAAGAAGCTCAAGAACAACAAAAGGTCAATGCGGATGTCTATCAAAAGGAACAACCATCATTCGTCTTGAGTGATAAGATATGGCTACTTCGTCCCAATATTAAGACCACTTGTCCTTGTGACAAGTTGGACTATCGAAGGCTAGGACCATTTTCTATTTCTGCACAAATCAATCCAGTTGCATATCGTTTATATCTACCAAAGTCAATGAAAATCCATCCGGTATTCCACATATCTCTTCTTAAACCATACAAGACAGTGGATATACCAAGAAGATGACAAGCTCCATCTCCTTCTATAGAAGTAGACAATAATGAAGAGTTTGAAGTAGAAGAAGTCTTAGATTCAAGGCGGTGTTGAAATAAATTAGAATATCTTGTCCATTGGCACGGATATGGTTTTAGTGAATGCACATGGGAGCCAATAAAGAATCTTACAAATGCAGCCAAGGCGGTGGAGGCTTTTCATCGACAACATCCATCAAAATCAAGATGAAAACCTTCTTTATAAAAAAAACAACATCTAGGCAAGATAACATTCTACTTTCAATTCTTGTTCGTAGCTTCTTTGTAGTTGTGATGCTCAGGAGATGGAGAATCAACAACCAATGGATTCAACTCAAGAGCCTTCATTTGCTGACCTTCCAGACAAGACATTACAATTGTCTTAACCTTCAAGACAATGCAATCGACATGAAGAACTTCAAGAACGACATGTTCTTCCTTGAATAGATGGCGAGATATAATGCGTTTGATATCACGATTTGGGAAGGAACTCCCAATGTTTGGTGATTGTGCTAGAGGTAGGAACAACTCCTGATGGTGTTCCAAATATTCTATTCGAAAGAAGTTATCAAGGCCTCAACAATGATCAAATAACTCGGTGGTCTTTTAGCCCTGGTATGGGACACTACCGATGGTTGAGAGGCCCTATCAATCATCTTCGAAGAGAACAAAGATCAGAGTATGTAGCGAATACAATTCGTCGCATCATAGATTTTCTCAACATATGATGACCGCTCCTCGTGGAACTCGTCCCTAGAAGGGGGGATAATGTCATGGACATAATCATGTAAGCTAGTAATTACATATAGAAATAGATAGAAGTAAGTTAAAGTAGGTAAAGCTAAATTAATTCTATAGTATTTAATATGGAAGCTTCCTAGAAGCTTCATAGATACTGCTTTGACTTCATAGGTATTTTTAATTGACTTTTTGGATTAGAAACATGGTCAATAAGTTGGCCATGTGCCACACATGTTGTTAACTTGAAGATCAAGCTAACTATGTGGCCCACACATAAAAAAACTTGCCTTGTAAGTCAAGGCATGTGTTCTACAAAGTCAACAAATATTGGAGGTCCTATAGAACGTTGTCATGTAGCCCTTAGTTAGATAGTATATATAGAGACAAGAGTGAAGGCGTTTTCACTCTTGTCAACTCTTTTCTTGCTTCCAGTCTAGTTTCAAGGGTCTCTAGTTTTCTTGTCTTTTGGCAATAGCCATTACAATTTTTCTTTCAATATACATATTTATTTATTAAAATTTTATTACCTCTCTTTGAGTGAAGGCTCACTTGTCTGAATTATATTTTCATCGAGTTCTTATCTTTGACACTCGATAAAAAAGTAATTCAAACAAGTGAGCCTTTACTCAAAGAAAAATTAAAAAAATGTAAATAAATAAGTATGTATATTGAAAGAGAAACTAGAATGGATATTGCCAAAAGACAAGAAAAACTATAGACCCTTGAAACTAGATTGGAAGTAAGAAAGGAGTTGACAAGAATGAAGAAGGCTTCACTCTTGTCTCTATATATACGATCTAACTAGTTCCTATATGGTGACGTTCTATAGGACCTCTAATATGTGTTGACTTTGTAGGACACATGCCTTGACTTACAAGGCAAGTTTTTCTACATGTGGGCCACATAGTTAGCTTGGTCTTCAAGCTCACAATATGTGTGGCACAGGGCCAACTTGTTGACCACGTTTCTAATCCAAAAAGTTAATTAAAGATACCTATGAAGTCAAAGCAATGTCTATGAAGCTTCTAAAAAGCTTCCATATCAAATACTATAGAATTAACTTACTTTTACTTACTTCTACATATTTGTATATGTAATTACTAGCTTACATGAATATGTCCGTGACATTTTCCTCCTTTCTAGGGACAAGTTCCATGAGGAGCGGTCATCATATGTTGAGGAACTCTATGATGCGACGAAATATATTTGCCACATACTCTGATCTTTGTTCTCTTCGAAGATGATTGATAGGGCCTCTCAACCATTAGTAGTATCCCATATCAGGTCGAAAAGACCACCCTGTTATTTGATCATTGTTGAGGCCTTCATAACTTCCTTCTAGTAAAACATTTGGAACACCATTAGGAGTTATTCATACCTCTAGTAAAATCACCAAATATTGGGAGTCCTTTCGAAGGTTGTGATACCAAATGTGTTGTATCTCTCCATCTATTCCAAGAAGAAGATGTCATTCTTGAAGATCTTCATCTCGATTGCATCGTCTTGAAGGCTGTGACAATCGTAATGTCTCAATCGACAGGTCAGCAAATGAAGGCTCTTGAGTCAAATCCGCTGGTTGTTGGTTATCTATTTCTTGAGCATCACAACTACAAAGAAGTTATGAACAAAGATTGAAAGTAGAATGTTATCTTGTCTAGATGTTGTTTCTTTTATAAAGAAGGTTTTTATCTTGATTTTGATGGATGTCATCGATGAAAAGCCTCTATCACCTTTGTTGCATTTGTAAGATTCTTTATTGGCTTCTATCTGCGTTCACTAATATCATATCCGTACCAATGGACAAGATATTCTAATTTATTTCGGTGCCGCCTTGAATCTAAGACTTCTTCTATTTCAAATTTTTTATTATTCTCCACTTATATAAGAGGAGGTGGAGCTTATCGTCTTCTTGGTATGTCCAATATCTTGTATGGTTCAAGAAGAGACACGTTGTCGTGTTGTAACACGAGTATACCGTGAAAATATAAAGAAAGGGGACTTTTATTAATATTCAGTTACCTCGAATATTAGGAGCAACGACCAACTCCAGTGCAAATATTGAGTGGCCAGGTTCAGTCACCCCGTTACAGTCAGCCTGGGCATACTGAAATGCTCTATTCGATTCCAATAACAGGAGTCAACAGGAAGAGAAAGGACCAATTCACATGACGGGTGAGCTTGGTTCGAAGAGCCAATTGGATCCAATTTCAAGAATCCAATCCGGGTCCTCTTACCCAATATGAGACCTGAATTGGTCGGGCAATCCAATGCAGTCTAATTACGGAAAAATCTAGGTCTTACTACGGGCCTCAGCCAATCTGACGCGAAGGACCAATTTGATCCAATTACGGGAACATCCGGGTCTTACTACTGGACTCTTAGCCAATATGAGACTTGAATTGGTCGGACGACTCAATGTGGTTCCACTTACGGGGGTTTGGATTCTGTTTCAAGCTGTCTTGTTCTCTGTGCCATTTCAAGGAATGTTGTTTTCGGTAAAAGGATCTTTTAAAGGTAAAAACGGAGGAGAAAGCTCTGACGGTGAGAGTCAATTTCAGATCAAAGCTCTGACGACGAGAGCCAATTTCGGATCCAGGCTCTGACGGTGGGAGCCAATTTCGGATCCAAGACGGAGGATTGAAGAAATTCAGAATTAAGGTTAAGAAATAAGTTTGAAGGGAGAGGTTTTTTTAGAGAGTTTTTTTTTTTTTTTTTTTTTTTGAAGGATCAGAGAGAGCTTCATGCTTCGGGCGGAAAAAAAAAGACAGAGAATTGGGATTTTTTCTTCATAGGGTTTTGGGAAGACTGAGGCAATCATTGCTGAAGTCAGTGTTGTAATGGTGAATCGAGATTTTTAATGAAGTGGGTTTGATTACTCTTGACTGTTTTGTGAAATCGAGTTACGTCTGTGATGAAGAATTAAAAGGGTGTCTATAGGATTGAGTATTCGGAGTGAATGAAATTTATTGGATTAATCTAACGAGATAGTCAGTGGATACAAGATTGTGAGTATAAAGCGGTATCGAAGATTAGCAGATTGGGTTGTTCGGGGTTCTCTGTAACGTCTAGAGACCTATTGGCTGAGGCAAAAAGGACTTCGATGAGCAGTCGAAGGACATCCGTATAGATTTATGGTGTATTCTTGCAGTCGCTTATATTCCAACAGTCAAAAACTGATAGACTGCTTGACTATTGGCGAATCTCCATACTACCTTCTACAGGCAGACGTCCGGCGTGTTCTCGAGCAGGAAGGCACGTAATACGACAATAGTGGTGAACCCGACGTGACAGCTTGAGGTCGAAAGTATTGGATTTTGTTTGATTTTATTTTTATTTTATGGAAAACAAAAATAAAAATTTTGAAGGATCTTTGGGAGGAGTTTCTGGTAGGAGTTCTTCTAAAGGACAAGGTATGCACATGGATCCATCTATTGCTAGTATGTTTCAAGTCTTCTCATTATCAATGCAGCAACAGCAAAGCAATGATCGAAAGGAAGCTTTGGCAACCAAAGCATTGTAAGCAGTGATCAATAAAATTGATCAATTTGATGGGAGGAATATTTCAAGGTATTTAAGAGGTTATGTTCGTGAAATGGAATTAAATCGGGTTTCTGAGAAGAAAATGGTTGAATTATTTGGACTTGCCATGATATCGGAGATAAGAGACCACATTACATCGATTACGGATCGTTATGGGAATTCATGGGAGGTTTTTTCACATGCATTGAAAGACGAATATTTCTTGAAAGATGCTGATCGCATTACTAAGACGCTGTTTCTGGAATGGATTGAACGGCCCAATAAGAATTTGCAATGATATGAAATATAGCTTCTTTCTAGCTAGTATAAGTTGTTATTTCAAAATTCTTAATGCATACTTCAAGTATATGTAAATAGATTACTTGTATTCATAAGCTTTGAATCCCTAGGTTTAATCTAGCCAAACTAGTAGACATGAGGATATCAATTTAAATAATATTGAAGACAATACCAAATGAATTTCTAAGTAATATACATGAATTAGCATAGAGCTTTGGAATGGTACTTCGGAGGCATAGATGCAATCCTAACTGTGTCAACTAAAATTTATGTATTGTTCTCAAAATCAGAGTAGCATTCAATCTCACAATTAAAGCCATCAACTTCATTATAAGTGATCTCTCGCTAATCAAAATTGACTATAATAATCTACCAATTAAATATAGATATTTTTTGCCAATGACTATCAAAGATATGAATCTTTTATAACTAAAAGGTCAAGATATTCTTGTATCATTCAAAAAGATTAAATTATCACTCAAAGATGATATAATATTAAACTATAATGGCTATTATCAAGGACAAGAAGATTAAAAAGTCTTGAAACAAAACTAAAGACTAAAATGGCATTCACAAAAATGAAAAAGGCTTCATTCTTACTTCTATATATATCAAGGACATGAACTCCAAGAAAGATAATCTCAATACACTCTTGTGTCACTCGAAAATATTTAGAAATCACTCAAAGGTGATAATATATTGAATTGGAATGACTATTGCCAAAGACTAGAAAACATGACGACTCTTGAAATTAGACTAGAAATTATCAAGGACAAGAATTCGATGAAAAAACAATTCAAACAAGTGAGCATTCACTCAAAGAGAGGTAACAAAATATATATAACAAGTATATATATTGAAAGAGAAACTGGAATGGCTATTGCCAAAAGACAAGAAAACTAGAGACCCTTGAAACAGACTAGAAGCAAGAAAGGAGTTGACAAGAGTGAAGAAGCCTTCACTCTTGTCTCTATATATACTATCTAACTAAGAGCTACGTGGCAACGTTCTAAAGGACCTCTAATAGGTGTTGACTTTGTAGGGCACATGCCTTGACTTACAAGGCAAGTTTTTCTACGTGTGGGCCACATAGTTAGCTTGATCTTCAAGCTAACAACATGTGTGGCACATGGCCAACTTGTTGACTACGTTTCTAATCCAAAAAGTCAATTAAAGACACCTATGAAGTCAAAGCAGCATCTAGGAAGTTTCTAGGAAGCTTCCATATTAAATATTATAGAATTAACTTACTTTTACCTACTTTTACTTACTTCTATCTATTTCTATATGTAATTATTAGCTTACATGATTATGGCCGTGACATTATCCCCCCTTCTAGGGACGAGTTCCACGAGAAGCGGTCATCATATGTTGAGGAAATCTATGATGCAATGAATTGTATTCGCCACATACTCTGATCTCTGTTCTCTTTGAAGATGATTGGTAGGGCCTCTCATCCATCGGTAGGGTTCCATACCAGGGCGGGAAGACCACCCAATTATTTGATCATTGTTGAGGCCTTCGTAACTTCCTTCAAATAGAATATTTGGAACACCATCAGGAGTTGTTCCTACCTCTAGCAAAATCACCAAACATCGGGAGTCCCTTCTCAAATCGTGATACCAAACGCGTTGTATCTCACCATCTATTCGAGGAAGAACATGTCATTCTTGAAGATCTTCATCTCGAATCCGTCATCTTGAAGGTTGTGACAATCGTAATGTCTCGTCCGACAGGTCAACAAATGAAGGCTCTTGAGTTGAATCCGCTCGTTATTGGTTCTCCATCTCCAGAGTGCCACTACTACAATGAAGCTACGAACAAGAATTGAAAGTAGAATGTTAACTTACCTAGATGTTGTTTCTTTTATAAAGAAGGTTTTCATCTTGATTTTGATAGATGTTGTCGATGAAAAGCCTCCACCGCCTTTGCTGCATTTACAAGATTCTTCATTGGCTCCCATGTGCGTTCACTAATATCATATCCGCTCCAATGGACAAGATATTCTATTTTATTTCGATGCCGCCTTGAATCTAAGACTTCTTCTACTTCAAATTCTTCATTATTGTCCACTTCTATAGGAGGAGGTGGAGCTTGTCGTCTTCTTGGTATGTCCACTGTCTTGTATGGTTCAAGAAGAGACACGTGGAATACCAGATGGATTTTCATTGTCTTCGGTAGATGTAAACGATATGCAACTGGATTGATTTGTGCAGAAATAGAAAATGGTCCCAGCCTTCGATAGTCCAACTTGTCGCAAGGACGAGTGGTCTTGATATTACGACGAAGTAGCCATACCTTATCACCCACGTTGAGTTGTGGTTGCTCCTTACGATATAGATCTACGTTTATCTTTTGTCGTTCTTGAGCTTCCTTCAATTACGCCTTCATTATTGCATGTAACTCTGACAACCGATTTGCCATATCTTTTGCTGTAGGATTATCAACTTTTGAAAAATCAAAAGCATCAAGTCGTGGATGATAGCCATAATTGGCAAAGAAAGGTGTTTGTTGCGTGGAAGAATGTACTGTATTATTATAAGCAAACTCTGCCAATGGGAGAAGGGTTGTCCAATCATCTTGTTGGTAGTTAATGGTACACCTTAAATACTGCTCCAAGACTTGGTTTACGCGCTCTGTTTGTCCATCAGTTTGAGGATGGAAAGTCGAAGATAGCTTTATTTCCACTTTTAAAATCTTGAAAAGGGTCCTCCAGAATCTCGACACAAATTGAGTTCCCCTATCCGATATGATATCTTTAGGTAATCCATGATAGCGATAGATATTATCAATGAAAAGCTTAGCTGTTTCTTCACCTGTGATAGATTTTGTACATGGCACAAAATGTGCCATCTTGGTGAAACGATCTACTATCACAAATATAGAATCATAAGATCTTGAGCTTGGAAGATCTGTGATGAAATCCATAGAAACAGAAGACCATGGTTGTTCTGGTATAGGTAATGGCTGAAGAAGTCCGTCAGGTCGATGACGAGGAGTTTTTGATCTTGAACAAATATTACATGATTGTACAAAGTCTTTGACTGACTTCCACATTTGTGGCCACCAAAAATCTCTTGATACGAGTTCCAAAGTCTTATTATATCCAAATTGTCCTACTGCTGGAAAATCATGACGTGCTTGAAGAACACGTAAACGTACTTCTCCTTCTGGAACATATAGGCATCCTTCAAAATATAATAGATTATTCTTGAACTCGAACTAAGAAGAATCATGAGACTTGGAAGAATTATTCTCAATATCATGAACAAGAGGGTCTGAGGACATACTGGACTGGATTTGCTTGAGAAAAGTTGAATCAACAGTCAATATTGATTTCATTGCTCGGAGATGAAATTGCTCCGGTTTCAAGAGGACCGTTCTTTGTTGCTCAAAAGTTGCATCTCCTTCTTTTGGTACAAAATAAGAATGTCTAGACAATGCATCGGACAAACCTTGTTGTTTTCCTGGCCGATAAGTGATAATGAACTCGAATCTTGACAAAGACATACTCCAACGAGCTTCACGACAATTCAACACGCGTGTTGATATGAAATACTCGAGGTTCTTGTGATCTGTATACACAGTGACTAGACTAGAAGCTCCTTCTAGATAATGATGCCATTCTTGAAAGGAATCTACGATTACAAGCAGTTCTTTATCGTGGATCTCATAATTGATCTCGGCTGCTGAGAATTTTCTTGAATGAAAAGCTATCGGATGAAGTTTGTCATCTGTTCCCATTTGTGACAAAACTGCACCTAAGGCAAAATCTAATGCATCTGTTTCCATAAAAAATGCCTTGGAAAAGTCAACACGATATAAGACTGGTGCAGAGACAAACGATGTCTTCAAGGCTTCAAATGCTACTTCCGCTTCTTGATTCCATTGGAATTTGTCTTTATTGGTCAAGCGTGTAAGTGGAGCTACAACTCGTGAAAAGTCTTTGATGAAGATCCGATAGTAATTGGCAAATCCCAAGAAACATTGGACATCTCTTACTGTCTTTGGAATCTTCCAATCCATGATTGTCTGGACTTTCTTAGAATCCATCATGAGACCATCATTTTAAATGATGTATCCTAAAAAGTCAACTTGAGTAGTGTGAAATATACACTTTTCCATCTTGGCGTACAATCCTGTATCTCTAAGTTTTTGTAATACTTGACGAACATGTATTTCATGTTCTTCGACGTTGTTAGAATAGATCAGGATATCGTCTAGGTAGCAGACGACAAAATTGTCTAAGAATTCACGAAATACATCATTCATGAGATGTTGAAAAGTAGCTGGTGCATTCGTAAGCCCAAAAGGCATGACATTATATTCAAAATGTCCGTACCTGGTTCGAAATGCAGTCTTCCATTCATCTCCTTCCTTGATTCGTACTAGATTATATACTCCTCTTAGATCTATTTTTGTATAAATCTTTGCTTGATTCAACTGGTCAAGGAGTCCTGATATCAAAGGTAATGGATACCTGTTCTTGATTGTGATCTTGTTGAGTCCTCGATAGTTAACACACATTCGTAAAGATCCATCTTTTTTCTTTACGAATAGAATTGGAGCTTCTACTGGAGATTTTGAATGGCGTATGAAATTCTTCGCTAAATTCTCATCAATATATGTCTTGAGTTCAGCCAACTCATCTTGCGATAAACTGTAAATTGGTCCAAATGGTGGCTGAGTTCCTTCCTTGAGGTCGATTGAACAATCATATGGGCGATGCTCAGGAAGAATATCTACATTCTTTTTCTTAAAAACGTCTTGATAATCCTGATATTGACTTGGAATGCCACTTGAAGTCTTTACGCTTTCAGAAATAGGTGCAGCATAAATAGCAAAAGTTGATCCTTCTTTTGCTGCATATATAAATGCTTTTGCACCTATAAGTACGGGTTTTACTATACTAGATTTATAACTTTTTACTTAGTTGGTAGAACTATTAATAATGCTTTGGAAAAAGTCAAGTTTACGAGAATTCCAATCTATTCGAGGGTTATATTTTTCTAGCCAGGATAAACCTAAAATAACTGGATTGGATGGGGATTTAATTATGTTAAAAGCTATGTAGCTAACATGACCATTTATTGTTACTTTTATAGGGCGAGTTTCATGAGTGACATCTCCAAAAGACAAAGGACGGCCATCAATGACTTCTACATGTACGGGTTTAGTTTTCTGTACAAAAGGTATTTTATGACTTTTAACAAATTATTCATCTAAAAAACATGCTGAGGCTCCCGAATCTAATAAAGCAAAGGCTTTGTAATTCTTAGGTCCTAAATATAAGTCTATTATAAAACAAAGAGAGGGTTCTGAGGAGAGGATAGGACCTTCATTAGGAATTGTACAAGGTTCCAACTGCATGGTCCCTATTGTAGCTGGACGAATCCGTTTTCTGATATGTTGTCTTCTTTGACCGCCGTACCCTTCATTTTATAGTTACGTTGTTTCTTTGGACAATGTTGAGCAGTGTGTTTAGGTTCTCCGCAGTATAAACATAATCCTTTTTGACGACGACGAATCTTTTCTTGCTCAGTTAGGGGTTTAAAATGTACCGCGTCAATTTACATATCTTCTACTTTCGAATGTATATTTGGTGAAGATGTTGATATTGCCATTGAGTAATAATGTTGAGGTTCCCCTGTACGACTCTTGAATCGAAATTCAAAAAGTCGATTGTCACATTTTACCGCAAAATCGATTGCTTGACTCAAAGTTTGAGGATCAGGTAAGTTGAGCATCAATTTCTTTACTTCGTATTGCAATCCATAAAGAAATTGACTGATGAGTGCAGCATCATCCCATTTGATGTCAATTGCAAGTTGTCGAAATTGTGAAGTATATATTGTTACTGAGCGATTTTCTTGTCACAGAATTCGGATCTTGTTTGTTGCGACACGAGTTGCATCGTGTTCACCATACATAGATTGAAACTCTGCCAAAAAAGCTTCCAAATTATCCAATATTGGATTTCGTTGTTCAAGAATAGACAAAAATCACGATAATGCAGAATCAGAAAGTAGAGTGCCAATAAATCTGACTTGTGATCCTGGAGTTGGATAGCTTTGTGGTTGAAGTTCAATTGCCAATTGTACTTGATTGATGAATCCTCGAAACTTTGATCTTGTACCATCAAATTTCTCGAGTAAAGCAAGTCTTGGTTCTCTAGTGCTTACAGGGTGTTGTATAATTGGAGAAGGAATGTGATTTGGTGCAGATGTTGAAGCAGCTCCGATCATCTCTATGTCTCCACTTTCTGCTATTCTTGTTCTTTCCTGTATTAGTGAATTGAGTTGATGCATCGCAAGCATTAACTCCCTCAATTGTTCTTGCATTTGTGCCATGGCACTCTTCATTTCAACAAGCTCTGCCATAATGATACTAAGAAGAAAAATTTGTCTGATATTGCTCAAGACAAAAGAAAAAGAAAAGATTTGATAACAAAGAAGATACTAAGAACAATATCAGTTTAGAAGTGGATAATCTGCAAACTTCTAATACGCTTATGTCTTGTCAACAGAAAGGGGTAATCCACTCTTACTCAAGAAAAACAAAGCTCTGATATTGTAAGTGCACTCTTGTCAATCTGTCAAGGACAAGAACTCGATGAAAAAATAATTCAAACAAGTGAGCATTCACTCAAAGAGAGGTAACAAAATATATATAACAAGTATATATATTAAAAGAGAAACTGGAATGGCTATTGCCAAAAGACAAGAAAACTAGAGACCCTTGAAACAGACTAGAAGCAAGAAAGGAGTTGACAAGAGTGAAGAAGCCTTCACTCTTGTCTCTATATATACTATCTAACTAAGAGCTACGTGGCAACGTTCTAAAGGACCTCTAATAGGTGTTGACTTTGTAGGGCACATGCCTTGACTTACAAGGCAAGTTTTTCTACGTGTGGGCCACATAGTTAGCTTGATCTTCAAGCTAACAACATGTGTGGCACATGGCCAACTTGTTGACCACGTTTCTAATCCAAAAAGTCAATTAAAGACACCTATGAAGTCAAAGTAGCATCTAAGAAGTTTCTAGGAAGCTTCTATATTAAATATTATAGAATTAACTTACTTTTACCTACTTTTACTTACTTCTACCTACTTCTATATGTAATTATTAGCTTACATGATTATGGCCGTGACAGAAATAAGAAAGGAGTTGACAAGAGAGAAGAAGGCTTCACTCTTGTCTCTATATATACTATCTCACTAGAGGCTACATGGCAACGTTCCATAGGACCTCCAATATGTGTTGACTTTGTAGGACACTTACCTTGACTTACAAGGTAAGTTTTTCTACGTGTCGGTGTCAAGGACAAGAACTCGATGAAAAAGCAATTCAGACAAGTGAGCCTTCACTCGAAGAAAGATAACAAAATATAAATAAACAAATATGTATATTGAAAGAGAAACTAGAATGCCTATTGCCAAAAGACAAGAAAAACTATAGATCCTTGAAACTAGATTGGAAGCAAGAAAGGAGTTGACAAGAGTCAAGAAGGCTTTACTCTTGTCTCTATATATACTATCTAATTAGTCGCTACGTGGTGACGTTCTATAGGACCTCCAATATGTGTTGACTGTGTAGGACACATGCCTTGACTTACAAGGCAAGTTTTTCTACATGTGGGCCACATAGTTAGCTTGGTCTTCAAGCTCACAATATGTGTGGCACATGGCCAACTTGTTAACCACGTTCCTAATCCAAAAAGTCAATTAAAGACACCTATGAAGTCAAATCAATATCAATGAAGCTTCTAGGAAGCTTCCATATCAAATACTATAGAATTAACTTACTTTTACTTACTTCTACATATTTATATATGTAATTACTAGCTTACATGAATATGTCTATGACATTACCCTCCCTTCTAGGGACGAATTCCACGAGAAGCAGTGATCATATGTTGAGGAAATCTATGATGCGACGAATTATATTTGCTACATACTCTGATCTTTGTTCTCTTTGAAGATGATTGATAGGACCTCTCAACTACTGGTAGTGTCCCATATCAGGGCGGAAAGACCACCCTGTTATTTGATCATTGTTGAGGCCTTCATAACTTCCTTTGAATAGAACATTTGAAACACCATTAGGAGTTGTTCATACCTCTAGCAAAATCACGAAATATTGGGAGTCCCTTCCAAGGTTGTGATACCAAACGTGTTGTATCTTGCCATCTATTCCAAGAAGAACATGTCATTCTTGAAGATCTTCATCTCGATTGCAACGTCTTGAAGGCTGTGACAATCGTAATATCACATTTGGCAAGTCAACAAATGAAGGCTCTTGAGTCGAATCTGCTGGTTGTTGGTTTTCCATCTCCTGAGCATCACAACTACAAAGAAGCTATGAACAAGGATTGAAAGTAGAATGTTATCTTATCTAGATGTTGTTTCTTTTATAAAGAAGGTTTTTATGTTGATTTTGATGGATGTCGTCAATGAAAAGCCTCTATCGTCTTTGTTGCATTTGCAAGATTCTTTATTGGCTCCCATGTGCATTCACTAATATCATATTTGCACCAATGGACAAGATATTCTAATTTATTTTGGTGCCGCCTTAAATCTAAGACTTCTTCTACTTCAAACTCATTATTATTGTCCACTTCTATAAGAGGAGGTGGAGCTTGTCGTCTTCTTGGTATGTCCAATGTCTTGTATGGTTCAAGAAGAGACACTTGGAATACTAGATGGATTTTCATTGACTCTGGTAGATATAAACGATATGCAACTGGATTGATTTGTGAAGAAATAGAAAATGGTCCAAGTCTTTGACAGTCCAACTTGTTACAAGGATGAGAGGTCTTGATATTGTAACAAAGTAGCCATACCTTATCACCCAAGAGGAACAGTGGTTGTTCCTTTCGATAGACATCCGCATTGACCTTTTGTTGTTCTTGAGCCTCTTTTAATTGCGCCTTCATCGTTGCATATAGCTTTGATAAATGAATCGCCAAATCTTTTGCAACAAGATTATCAACTTTTGAAAAGTCAAAAGTATCAAGTTGTAGATGATAACCATAATTAGCAAAGAAAGATGTTTATTTTGTAGAAAAATATACCATATTATTATAAGCAAACTCTGCCAATGGCAAAAAAATTGTCCAATCATCTTGTTGGTAATTAATGGTACATCTTAAATATTGCTCCAAAACTTGATTAACACGCTCCGTTTGTCCATCAGTTTGAGGATGGAATCCTGAAGATAGTTTTATATCCACTTTTAGAATCTTGAAAAGAGTCCGCCAAAATCTTGATACAAATTGAGTTCTCCTATCTGATATAATATTCTTGGATAATCAATGATAGTGATAGATATTATCAAGAAAGAGCTTAGCTGTTTCTTCACCTCTGATAGATTTTGTACATGGTACAAAATGTGCCATCTTGGTAAAACGATCTACTATCACGAATATAGAGTTATAAGAACCTGAGATTGGAAGATCCGTGATGAAGTCCATAGAAACAGAAGACCATTGTTGTTCTGGAATAGATAATGGCTGAAGAATTCCAAAAGGTCGATGACGAGGAGTTTTTTTATCTTGAGCAAATATTACATGATTGTACAAAATCTTTGACTGCCTTCTACATTTGAGGCTACCAAAAATTCCTAGATATCAGCTCCAAAGTCTTATTATATCCAAAATATCCTATAGCTGGAAAGTCGTGATGAGCTTGAAGAATATGTAAACATGCTTCTCCTTCTGGAACATATAGGCATCCTTCGAAATAGAGTAGGTTGTTCTTAAATTCAAATTTAGAGGGATCATGAGATTTAAAAGAATTATTCTTGATATCATGAACAAGAGAGTCTAAAGACATACTTAATTGGGCTTGCTTAAGAATAGTTAAATCAATAGTCAATGTTGATTTTATTGCTCGAAGATGAAATTACTCCGGTGTCGTGTTGTAACACGTCTATATGATGAAAATATTAATGAAGAAGATTTATTAATATTTAATCACCTTGGATGTTAGAAGTGGCGGCCAATTCCTGTGCAAATATTGAGAGGCCAAGTTCAGTCACTCCGTTACACTCAGCCGAGGCATACTCATCAATAATGAAATGCTCCATTTGATTCCAGTAACGGAAGTCAGCAGGAAGAGAAAGGACCTATTCAACGTTAGGTGAGCCTGATTCAAAGAGCCAATTGGATCCAATTTTAGAAGACATCTAATCCAAGTCCTATTATGGGCCTCTTACCTAGTATGAGACCTGACTTGGTCAGGCAATCCAATGCGGCCCAATTATGGGGCTTTGGTTCCATTTCAGGCTGTTTCGTTGTCGTATTACGTGCTTTCCTGCTCGAGAACGTGCCGGGCGTCTAGCTGTAGAAGGTAGTATGGAGATTCACCGATAGTCAAGCAGTCTATCAGTTTTTGACTGCTGGAATATAAACGACTGCAACAATGTACCGTAAATCTATACGGATGCTCTTCGACTGCTTGTCGAAGTCTTTTTTCTTTTTTTTTCCCAGCCGATAGGTCTCTAGACGTTACAGAGAATCCCGAACAACCCAAACTATTAATCTTCAATACCACTTTGTACTTACGATCTTGTATCCACTGACTGTCCTGTTAGATTAACCCAATAAATTTCATTCACTCCGCATACTCAATCCTATAGACACCCCTTTAATCCTTCAATCACAAACGTAACTCGATTTTGCAAAACAGTCAAGAGTATTCAAACCCACTTCATTTAAAATCCCGATTCACCATTACAACACTGGCTTCAGCAGCGATTGCCTCAGTCTTCCCAAAACTCTACGAAGAAGAAAAATCCAAATTCTATATCTTTCCTTCCCCGACCCGATGCATGAAGCTCCCCTCTCTAATTCCCTTGATCTTCAAAAAACCTCCAATGAAAACCGAACTGGTAACCTTGCAAAAGCTTGAAAACTCGCTCCCCCCTCGATTTCGCTGCTTAGACAAGGTATTCAAATAATGACCAATATCCAATAATTCTCCTTCATAAGATTCTTCAAGAAATAGCTTGTCTTCTTTGTTGAGATTTGATATTGAATAGAATTTCAATCCGACATCATCAATGTCTTCAATCATTTCGTCCTCCCTCTCGTATCTTGCTCGAGATAGCATGTCTGCTACTAAATTGTCCTTTCCAGTGATATGCTTAAATTCTGGATTTAGTGACTTAATATAAGCAATCCAT
Source organism: Physcomitrium patens (assembly GCF_059467195.1). Classification (NCBI taxonomy): domain Eukaryota; kingdom Viridiplantae; phylum Streptophyta; class Bryopsida; order Funariales; family Funariaceae; genus Physcomitrium; species Physcomitrium patens. The sequence continues at coordinate 12,315,939 of NC_143423.1, read as the reverse complement.
CTCAACATTGCAATATCTGGCGTTGAACAGTTAATAATCATTCCAAGCAATGGCAAGCAATCTGTTTCAATTACTACTACTGCCCCAATCAAATAGTCCTTTTCAGCTTTCATAGCCGAAACAACTCCCCAAAGTTCTCTTTTGACTTGCGAATATGCACGCTGACGAATACTTAAAACTTTAGCCCCAAATCGAACTACAAATCTACTCCCATTCGAATCATCTTGACCCACCGCCCATCCAACGGCAATTGGACTAGCGTCTACAGTAAGAATCACTGGTCTATTGCACTTATAATCAACCTTCCTCAATATTGGAGGTGACATCAATAATTTCTTCAATCTTTGCATTGCCTGAATATGCCTTTCTTCCCATTTAAATCGGTAGCCCTTACGTAACAGTTCATATAATGGATCCGTTATGTGAGTAAAATGAGGGATCCAGATTCGATAAAATATACATGCACCCAAAAACCTGCGAACTTCTATTAAAGAATCACAATCCTCTTTCATCCTTCTAATTGCATCAACTTTAGTCGGATCTGGTTTTCTTTCGTAAGATCCGCATAAATGTCTAACAATTACAACCTCTCGCACTCCAAATACGGACTTCATACCCGATAATGTAAGATGAACTTCTCCAAGCCGAGTTAAAATCTTTTCACAATCTTGTATATGATCAACAACATATTTACGACACCCCCTCGTATCTAAAGTTTCATCCTTGTCTCCTTCTTTGCACCCTTTTATAGGAACATCATCCAAAAAAGGCATAGTCTTTTTCGGAATAAAATCTCTCAATACCTTATTCATCCCATTCATCATATGCGCAACTGAGTTGGTCGCGCCTTGAGGAAGAGTGCACATTCTAACCAATCCAAGCGGTGTCCTCATCGTTGTCATATCTCTACTTCCTTCGGCAAGTTGAAATTGATCATAACCTGAATACAAATCATCCATTGAATAGATCGCCCTTCCAGCAAACGCCTCAGTAAATTCATCCACAATAGGTCCAATTCCTGCATTCCTGACAATTACAGCATTTACCGGCTGCATATCTTGAATAAACCGTAGTGACCCATTCTTCTTAGGTACCGTAAACCATCGACTAGAATACGGCGCAAATGAAGGTTCTAATATTTTCATCTTTATCTTTTCTTTCAATAGTTCCACCAATTTAGGTAAATGTGCCCTTGGTACTGGAATCGGTCTTAGATTCCAAGGTACATGCGGTACAGTGAAGATAACCATAGGTGTTATAATATTTGGATCCACACACCCAATTTCATGAGATTCGAAGGCAAACGATGTACCTTGTTTAGCCAACATCTTTTTGAAGCAAGTAATTTCGTCCGGCAATAAAGAACCATCAGAACCAATCTTCAATTCTTCAAAAGTCTCTTTAGTAAACTGATATCTAATACTCATTGGATCTCTTAAACTTGCTTCTTTTGATGCTTCTTCCATTTATTCTTTAGAATCCTCTGGTATTGGTCCGGCAACAGGCTTTACCTTCTTATCTGCCGTTTTATATCTCGTCTCTACAGTGACTTCTGGAGCTTGAAAAGATTCAATCATGGTATAAACCTCTCTCGAATGAATCTCAACAATCTTATCATTATCCCCTAACCCAATAGATGTAATCAATTCCAATGAATCTTCCAGCCCATTTTCTTCATAAACACCCAAAATCCTCTCATCATCTTGCAATGTACCTATCTTGCGTAATTGTCCTTCAATATCATATAATCTTTTTCTTTCTTTTCTTTTAAAATCATCAACTTTCTTATACATAATATTTCCATTCTCCAATATATCAATAAAACTCGCATCAAAGGCACCTTCATCTCGCGAGAGTACCTCCTCTTTTGTACCTCCATAATCTCGCTTTACAGTGGTACCTCCCCAAAATCCTTAAATCCTTCAACAATCTTTGGCAATGGTTTCTCCCTCAACCTATCTCGATTCCGTTCATGGTTAGGAGGTACTGTTAGAAATTGTACAACTTTCCTCCCATCTTCGCTCCGTACCCTTGCATAAGCAGAATCATCGTCAAGTACCTTTGTTTTCATCCGTGTTGCCGTGATATAAGGTTGTCCTAAAATCAACGGATAAGACGTTGTATCTTGAACAAAGAAATGTTGCTCCGTCGCAACATCCCCAATCTAAATTTTGACATCTGAACAAGCTCCATATAATTCGCCTCGTGTGTTATTAGCTGCTTGTATTGCCCATCCATGTTCCATATCAATTGGCCATTTTTGCTTCTTATAAAGATCTTTAGACATGAGATTTATTTCAGAACCATGGTCCACCAAGGCAACTATTGGTTCTTCTATATCTCCTACCTTCACCAATACCTCAGTAGTTGCCCTTGCCCAATGCTTTCGAGTATAATGGCTCAAAGTTTCCATTTCCTTGTCACTAGAATCTTCGAAACGTACTCGCTGATTATACCCATTCTTTTCATTTGTTGGTTGCTTGTAACCAATATCAACCTCTTCTTCATCTCTATATATTCTTGCATCAATAGCATGACTCATTCCAGTTTCACTCATTAATTGCCTCTTTCACTTAATGCTGTCAATGATAACATCATGAAACTCCTTCTTTACAATTTCCAAGACTTCTTTCAATGTGAATTCCACCTTAGCATTTAATATACGTTCTTCCAACACCTTTTTCAAATTTGTTGCCGCTTCAATGTCAGAAAGTAGCTTATAAGCAATTGATTTGCCCTTATCTTTTGTCTCCGTTGTTTTTTCTCCCAATGATGCTGAGGTATCCTTTTACAGGCAATTCTTGTGAAGCTGCCTCCCGAGCCTTGTCTCCTCGAGTTTGCCTCTTAAAAGAATTTCCTTCTCTAGTATCATCAAAATTTCCTCGTCTTTTTTCTTCCATCAAAGCTTCATGTTGGCTCTTAGCAATATATGCATGAACTGAAAGAGACTCAACAGGATCCTCCCAACCTGTTCTTCCTCGTATTGTAGCTGCAGTTCTCAATAACGCTTCTCGAGGTAATTTCCCTTCTTGTATTGTAGAAACGGCTGAAGCCCAAAACTCACTAGTTTCCGTACTTCCACCAATTGCATCATCTACTCTAGCACCATAACTTGCACTTTCTCGTACTACTGTTTCATGCTCTTTTAAGTAATCTTGAACCAATGCTCTCATTCCTCCCTTGCCAAAATTGGTTTGAAGAAGATCCTCCCTATCTTTCAATGCTATCTTCCCATCTTTTCAGCAAATAATTCCCTACCGTATCATATTATTAAATTCATTGCAATCTTTTCTAGTGTGTGAAGCATCATCACACCAAATGCATCTTTGTACATATCCTTGTTTTGAAACATTCTTCGAATTGTTTATAGAAGTATTCTCTTCAAGTCTTGCCAATTTGATTTGAAGATCTCGCATTCCTCGTATAATTTCTTCCATACCCATATCTGCTTTCTTTGACAAGAATGTCGAAGGTTGAACTGCAGGCATTGTCGGTGGTGTTGTACGTACTGGAGCTTTGGGTGCTTGTACTGTTTTCGGAATATTGCTCCTATCCTTACTCCTTTCTTTTTTTGTAAGCAACTCCACCGCATCTTCAACGTTCTTCCACTTCGTTGTCAATCCTTCATCTTCTTCTTTGTCTTCAAGAAGAGGTTCTAATTTCTCTTGTAATTCTCCATCAGCAGCTTGAAGAAATAGATCAACTTTGTTCGGCTCCAATGTCAATTTTTCTACCTTCGATAATTGAGAGTACTGCCTCTCAATTTCCCTTAGTAGCTCTGTTGCTTGCAAATTCTTATTGGGCCGTTCAATCCATCCCAGAAACAGCTTCTTAGTAATGCGATCAGCATCTTCCAAGAAATATTCGTCTTTCAATGCATGTGAAAAATCCTCCCATGAATTTCCACAACGATCCGTAATCGATGTAATGTGGTCCCTTATCTCCGGTATCGTGGCAAGTCCAAATAGTGCAACCATTTTCTTCTCAGAAACCCGATTTAATTCCATTTCACGAACATAACATCTTAAATACCTTGAAATATTCCTCCCATCAAATTGATCAATTTTATTGACCACTGCTTGCAATGCTTTGGTTGCCAAAGCTTCCTTCCGATCATTGCTTTGCTGTTGCTGCATTGACAATGAGAAGGCTTGAAACAAACTAGCAATAGACGGATCCATGTGCATACCTTGTCCTTTAGAAGACTCGCCACCAGAAACTTCTCCCAAAAATCCTTCAAAATTTTTATTTTCGTTTTCCATAAAAATAAAGATAAAATCAACCGAAATCCAATACCTTCTACCTCAAGCTTTCACGTCGGGTTCACCACTTATGTCGTATTATGTGCTTTCCTGCTCGAGAACGCGCCGGGCGTCTGGCTGTAGAAGGTAGTATGGAGATTCGCCGATAGTCAAGCAGTCTATCAGTTTTTGACTGCTGGAATATAAACGACTGCAACAATGTACCGTAAATCTATATGGATGCTCTTCGACTGCTTGTCGAAGTCTTTTTTTTTGCCCCAGCCGATAGGTCTCTAGACGTTACAAAGAACCTCGAACAACCCAAACTGTTAATCTTCAATATCCCTTTGTACTTACAATCTTGTATCCACTGACTGTCCTGTTAGATTAACCCAATAAATTTCATTCACTCCGCATACTCAATCCTATAGACATCCCTTTAATCCTTCAATCACAGACGTAACTCGATTTTATAAAACAGTCAAGAGTATTCAAACCCACTTCATTTAAAAATCCCGATTCACCATTACAACACTGACTTCAGCAGCGATTGCCTCAGTCTTCCCCAAAACTCTACGAAGAAGAAAAATCCAAATTCTATGTCTTTCCTTCCCCGATCCGAAGCATGAAGCTCCTCTCTCTAATTTCCTTGATCTTCAAAAACCTCCAATGAAAAACCGAACTGGTAACCTTGCAAAAGCTTGAAAACTCGCTCCCCCCCCCCGATTCCCCTGAAAAAAAAACCCCCCCTTCAAAACTATATCCCCCCTAACCTTATCCTCTGAATTTCTTCAATCTTCTGTCTTAGATCCGGAATTGGCTCCCACCTCAAGCTTGGATCCGAAAGTGGCTCTTGCCGTCACGCTTTCTCCTCCGTTTTTACCTTTAAGAAATCCATTTACCGAAAACAACGTTCCCTGAAACGGCACAGAGAACAGGATAGCCTGAAACAGAATCGAACCCCGTAATCGGGACCACATTGAGTCGCCCGACCAATTCAGGTCTTATATTGGGAAAGATGCCCGTAGGAACCTGGATGTTCCCATAATTGGGTCAAATTGGTCCTCGCGTCAGATTGGCTAAGACCCGTAGTAAGACCTGGATTTTTCGTAATTAGACCACATTGAGTCGCCCGACCAATTCAGGTCTCATATTGGATAAGAAGACCCAGATTGGATTATCGAAATTGGATCCAATTGGCTCCTCAAACCCGTCGTGTGAATTGGTCCTTCTCTTCCTGTTGACTCCCGTTATTGGAATCGAATGGAGCATTTCAGTATGCCCCGGCTGACTGTAACGGAGTGACTGAACCTGACCACTCAGTATTTGTACTGGAGTTGGTCAATGCTCCTAATATTCGAGGTAACTAAATATTAATAAAATTCCCCTTTCTTTTTATTTTCACTGTATACTCGTGTTACAACACGACACCGTTTTTTGTGCCGTTCCGGAAACGTCCTTTCTATAAAAGGATCTCTTAAAGGCAAAAATAGGGGAGGTCGGCTGTTCCAATTCGGGGAGTCCAAGGCAGAAGAATAGGATCTTCTTAGGATAAAAGGGGAAGGTAGGTTAAGAAATGGATTTTTTTTGAGAATCGGGGTTTTAGGTCAGAGAGCTAGCTTCATGCTTTCGGAAAAAGATAGAAAATTGGGATTTTTCTTTACATATAGGATTTTGGGGAGACTGAGAGGAGGGTTGCTGAAAGTCAGTGTTATATTGGTGAACTGGATTTTTTCATAAGAGAGGAAAGGCTGGTACTCTTGATTGTTGATGGAATGAGAGATACTTTTGTGGTTGAAATTCAGAGTTGTCTAGAAGGTTGAGTATACTGAATGCATATGTGGTTGTGTTAATTTGACTGTACGGATAGAAGATATCTACCAATAGTTTAAAGAGGTATTGGAAGTTGGCAAATTGGGGGTTGTTTAGGATTTCTATAATAACTGGGGACCTATCGATAGGAATAAGAGGAATATCAGCGAGCGGCCAAGGGACATCGGTGCGGATTGCAGCATAGACTCACAATCTGTAAGCGGGGTTGAACTGGAACTTCTTGAGCATTTGAAAGGGCTTGCAGAGACACTAGCGATAGATGTTTCACAACAAGTCGGAAGGACAAATTGAGGATCACAGCTTGCCGAAGTTCACGGTCTAGGATTAAGGTAATTAACGATAAAGATAAAATAAAAAAAATAAAATAAATATAATAAAATAAAAATAAAAAAAGAGATTGAAGTTATATGGGGTCTCTAGGCGTTTTATATTGGAATTAAGCTTTTACTTTAGAATCCGATATAGATTGTATTTGGGTAGTCAAGAACCCGATAGATTGCTTGAGTACTAGCGAAACACCATACTACCTCCTACAGCTAGACACTGTCGTATCACGTGTTGTCTTGTTCGAGAATACACTGAGTATCTGGTTGTAGAAGGTATAGTTGTTTTTGTAAATAACAAAGAAACTTAATAGATTTTATCCATGTATGAAGAATATAATTGAAATATCAATTTCCAAGTATTTAAAAACACTCCTCATAGTCATGTTAACCATACAATATTCCAATTGCTTTATTTCTTTTATAATTAAGTTGTTTTTGTTTTTCTTAACAAGCTCTAACCCTAGCCAGTGAGTTTTGACAAGCTCTGACTTTTGATCCAATTGTCCACTTAGTGTGAAATTTTGCATCCAAATACCAGTATAAACCTTCTATTTTCTCAAAAAATTTCAGTCCAACCCAACTTACAGATTGCAAGAAAACGCCCAAAAACCGCACTGATGATACTCGGCCACAACCTTGAAATTTGATGTAGAAACTCCAGAAGTGATTTCTCCTTTGTCAACCGTTAACTCCAACTCAAAATTGAATAGCCACTTGATCTCCAAATCTTCTATTACCAAGCCAAAAATTACGTCGATCCAACTAGTAGATCTTCAGATATCACAAAAACCCTATCCAACCCTAGACTGCCAACTTCCGACAATCCTTTGTACTAAAACCCAGATATCTCTTGATTGCATTGTTAGATTAATACAAATTTTTGTATACACTTAGCACACCCAACTATCCAAATAATACCAAATTTTGACCAATAGATGCTACACGACTTGCACAAACCGATTGAGAATGCAAACCATCAATGTTTTATATAAAATCCAAAACACCAAAATAAACACCGACTTTGAGCAGCGATTGCTCTTCCCTCACAAATCCTAATGAAACCAAACTAGTGACCTTGAAAAGAGCTTGAAGCTCGTTCTTTGATCCAAAAACCCGATCTGAAAAAATCCCCCGTATTTTGTCCTAGGCGGCCGTTTTAGTGGCTAGAGGTCGGACTTCGATCCTATCTCATATCCGGCCGACCCCCGGATATCAATCTAATCTATCCTAGTGGTTTTATAGCCCGATCCTACCTTCAACTTAACCCTAGTATCAACCATGCTAATAAATTATCCTTTTTATCCTTTTTTTACCATTTTATGGCCTTTCTAAGGCAATAAAAAAGTTACTACAGCCTAGAAGGTAAAATTACTAATTAGTTTTTATCTACTAGCTATTAAGTGAAGAAAATAGGATAAGAGGCTTTTATAAAAGCCTTGTAAAATATATTGAATGCTTGTTGAACCATGATAATAGAATATTAATTAAAATATCATTTTTTTGTCATATTTTCACCATATAGTCGTGTCACAACACGACAACACCCGACGCGTTCTCAAGCAAGATAGCACGTAATACGACATAAGTGGTGAACCCGACATGAAAGCTTGAGGTGGAAGGTATTAGATTTCGTTTGATTTTATTTTTATTTTTATGGAGAACGAAAATAAATTTTTTGAAGGATCTTTGGGAGGAGTTTCTCGTGGGGGTTCTTCTAAAGGACAAGGTATACACATGGATCCATCTATTGCTAGTATGTTTCAAGCCTTCTCATTGTCAATGAAGCAACAGCAAAGCAATGATCGGAAGGAAGCCTTGGCAACCAAAGTATTGCAAGCAGTGGTCAATAAAATTGATCAATTTGATGGGAGGAATATTTCAAGGTATTTAAGATGTTATGTTAGTGAAATGGAATTAAATCAGGTTTTTGAGAAGAAAATGGTTGAATTATTTAGACTTGCCTTGATACCGGAGATAAGAGACCATATTACATTGATTACGGATCATTATGGAAATTCATGGGAGGTTTTTTCACATGCATTGAAAGACGAATATTTCTTGGAAGATGGTGATCACGTTACTAAGAAGCTGTTTCTGGAATGGATTGAATGGCCCCATAAGAATTTGCAAGAAACAGAGCTACTAAGGGAATTTGAGAGACAATACTCTCAATTATTGAAGGTAGAAAAATTGACATTAGAGCCGAACAAAGTTGATCTATTTCTTCAAGCTGCTGATGGAGAATTACAAGAGAAATTGGAACTCCTTCTTGAAGACAAAGAAGAAGATGAAGGATTGACAACAAAGTGGAAGAACATTGAAGATGCGGTGGGATTTCTTGCAAAAAGAGAAAGGAGGAAGGATAGGAGCAATATTCCGAAAACAGTACAAGCACTCAAAGCTCCAGTATGTACAACACCACCAACAATGCCTACAGTTCAACCTTCGACATCCTTATCAAAGAAAGCAGATATGGGGATGGAAGAAATTATACAAACAATGCGAGATCTTCAAATCAAATTCGCAAGACTTGAAGAGAATACTTCTACAAAAAATTTGAAGAATGTTTCAAAACAAGGATATGTACAAAGATGCATTTAGTGTGATGATGCTTCACACACTAGGAAAGATTGCAATGAATTTAATAATATGATACGGCAAGGAATTATTTGCTGGAAAGATGGAAAGTTAGCATTAAAAGATAGGGAGGATCTTCTTCAAATCAATTTTGGCAAAGAAAGAATGAGAGCATTGGTTCAAGATTACTTAAAAGAGTATGAAACAGTAGCACGAGAAAGTGCAAGTTATGGTGCTAGAGTAGATGATGACCTTGGTGGAAGTACGAAAACTGGTGAGTTTTGGGCTTCTGCCATTTCTACAATGCAAGAAGGGAAATTATCTCGAGAAGCATTATTGAGGACTGCAGCTACAATACGAGGTGCAACACGTTGGGAGGATCCTGTTGAGTCTCTTTCAGTTCATGCATATATTGCTAAGAGCCAACATGAAGCTTTGATGGAAGAAAAGAGATGAGAAAATTTTGATGATACGAGAGAAGGAAATTCTTCTAAGAGGCAAACTCGAGGAGACAAGGTTCGGGAGGCAGCTTCACAAGAATTGCCTGTAAAGGATACCTCAGCATCATTGGAAGAAAAAACAAAAGAAACAAAAGATAAGGGCAAATCAATTGCTTATAAGCTACTTTCTGACATTGAAGCGGCAACAAATTTGAAAGGGGTGTTGGAAGAACGTATATTAAATCCTAAGGTAGAATTCACATTGAAAGAAGTTTTGGGAATTGCAAAGAAGGAGTTTCATGATGTTATCATTGACAGCATTAAGCGAAAGAGGTAATTAATGGACGAAACTGGAATGAGTCATGCTATTGATGCAAGAATATATAAAGATGAAGAAGAGGTTGATATTGGTTACAAGCGACCAACAAATGAAAAGAATGGGTATAATCAACAAGTACATTTCGAAGATTATAGTGATTAGGAAATGGAAACTTTGAGTCATTATACTCGAAAGCATTGGACAAAGGCAACTACTGAGGTATTGGTGAAAGTAGGAGATATAGAAGAACCAATTGTTGCTTTAAGCGACCATGGTTCTGAAATAAATCTTATGTCTAAAGATCTTTATAAGAAGCAAAAATGGCCAATTGATATGGAACATGGATGGGCAATTCGAGCAGCTAATAACATGCGGGGCGAATTATATGGAGCTTGTTTAGATATCAAAATTCAGATTGGGGATGTTGCGATGGAGCAACATTTTTTTATTCAAGATACAACATCTTATCCATTGATTTTAGGACAACCTTATATTATGGCAACACGGATGGAAACAAAAGTACTTGATGATGGTTCTGCTTATGCGAAGATACGTAGCAAAGATGAGAGGAAAGCTGTACAATTTCTAACAATACCTCCTAACCATGAACGGAATGGAGATAGGTTGAAGAAGAAACCATTGCCAAAGATTATTGAAGGATTTAAGGATTTTAGGGAGGTACCACTATAAAGCGAGATTATGGAGGTACAAAAGAGGAGGTACTCTTGCGACATAAAGGTGCCTTTGATGTGAGTTTTATTGGTATTTTAGAGAATGGAAATATTATGTATAAGAAAGTTGATGATTTTAAAAGAAAAGAAAGAAAAAAATTATATAAAATTGAAGGAGAATTACGCAAGTTAGATACATTGTAAGATGATGAAAGGATTTTAGGTGTTTATGAAGAAAATGGACTGGAAGATTAATTGGAATTAATTACATCTATTGGATTAAGGGATAATGATAAGATTGTTGAGATTCATTCAAGAGAGGTTTATACCATACTTGAATCTTTTCAAGCACCAGAAGTCACTATAGATACGAGATATAAAACGATAGATAAGAACGTAAAGCCTGTTGCCAGACCATTAGCAGAAGATTCTAAGGAACAAATGGGAGAAGCATCAAAAGAAGCAAGTTTAAGAGATCCAATGAGTATTAGATATCAGTTTACTAAAGAGACTTTTGAAGAATTGAAGATTGATTCTGATGGTTCTTTATTGCACGAAGAAATTACTTGCTTCAAAAAGATGTTGGCTAAAGAAGGTAGATCATTTGCCTTTGAATCTTATGAAATTGGGTGTGTGGATCCAAATATTATAACACCTATGGTTATCTTCACTGTACCGCATGTACCTTCGAATCTAAGACCAATTCCAGTACCGAGGGCATATTTACCTAAATTGGTGGAACTATTAAAAGAAAAGATGAAGATGGAAATATTGGAACCTTCATTCGTGCCGTATTCTAGTTGATGGTTTACGATACCTAAGAAGAATGGGTCACTACGTTTTATTCAAGATATGCAATCGGTGAATGCAGTAACTATCAGGAATGCAGGAATAGGACCTATTGTGGATGAATTTACTGAGACATTTGCAGGAAGGGCGATCTATTCAATGGGTGACTTGTATTCAGGTTATGATCAATTTCAACTTGTCGAAGGAAGTAGAGATATGACAACGATGAGGACACCGCTTGGATTGGTTAGAATGTGCACTCTTCCTCAAGGCGCGACCAACTCAGTTGCGCATATGATGAATGGGATGAATAAGGTATTGAGAGATTTTATTTCGGAGAAGACTATGCCTTTTCTGAATTATGTTCCTATAAAAGGGTGCAGAGAAGGAGACAAGGATGAAAATTTAGATAAGAGGGGGTGTCGCAAATATGTTGTTGATTATATACAAGATTATGAAAAGATTTTAACTCGGCTTGGAGAAGTTCATCTTACATTATCAGATATGGAGTCCGTGTTTGGAGTACAAGAGGTTGTGATTGTTGGACATTGAAAGATTGATTATAAGTACAATAGACCAGTGATTCTTACTGTGGACACTTGTCCAATTGCCATTGGATGGGCTATGGATTAAGATGATTCAAGTAGAAATAGATTTGCATTTTGATTTAGAGCTAAAGTTTTAAGTACTTGTCAGCGTACATATTCATAAGTCAAAAGAGAACTTTGGGGAGTTGTTTCGGCTATGAAAGCTGAAAAGGACTATTTGATTGGGGCAGTAGTAGTAATTGAAACAGATTGCTTGCCATTGCTTGGAATGATTACTAACTGTTCATTGCCAAATATTGCAATGTTGAGATAGATTGCTTATATTAAGTCATTAAATCTGGAATTTAAGCATGTTACTGGGAAGGACAATTTAGTAGCAGATTTGCTATCTCGAGTAAGATACAAGAGGGAAGATGAAATGGTTGAAGATATTGATAACGTCGGATTGAAATTCTATTCAATATCAAATTTCAACTGAGAAGACAAGCTATTTCTTGAAGAATCTTATGAAGGTGAATTATTGAATATTAGTCATTACTTGAATACCTTGACTAAGCAAGAGAATTGGTCTATAGAAAAATTCAAACAAATAAGAAAAAAAGCATATGGATTTTTGCTTCGAGATAGATTCTTATGGAAGAGACCGAAGAAAGGAATTAGGATGCCACAACGAGTGATAGGCAAAAAGAAAGAAAAACTAAAATTATTAAAGGAGTTTCATGATAGTTTATGGGCAAGACATAGAAGAATCTGGGTGTTAGGGACATAGTCCTTAGACCTTTCTAGAGACAAGTTTCTAGAACCTTCTAGAAAGAATTCTCTAGAAACTTCCAGAAGATTCATTGAATATTCTTTTAGAATATTCTTCAAAGATTTCCTAAAGATTCTTTGAAGATTCCCTAAAGATTCCCTTAGAAGACTCTAGAAGATTCTTAGAATATTCTAGTAGATTCTAAGAAGTTACTTAAAAAGCTTCCTAGCTCTTGGGTAGTTGCTCGAGAAGCTTCATAGTTCTTGGGAAGCTTCTTGATGCGCTTACTTAGAACCATAGGCCAGTAGTATATGTAGGAGTCGAGGCTGAAGAGTTCTTCAGTCTCGACAACACATCTCTTGGAGTTCTAGCTCACCTTTCTGGTGTTGTTCTTGTACTCATCTGTTTAATCTAGTTCTGCCACTTCTTCTTGAACTTCTTATTAGATTTCAAGTCTGTATTTTGTGTCCGTGACAGTTTGTCGAGACTACACTAACTTGAGATATCAGAGCTAGTTCTTTCTTAGTAGAGTGTAGATTATCCCTCTACTTGAAGGAATACTAGCATTTTTTAGAGGTTGCGGATTATCTTCCTCTAAACTGATATTTTCGAAATCACAATATCAGAGCTTAGTTCTTTGAGGCAGAGAGTGGACTACCCCTTTCCTTGGAGATACTTGAGCGTTCTAAGGGTTGCGGATTACCCTCTCTTGGACTGATATTAATTCCTTCTTTTTGTTTAGCATAGCTAGTAAAAAAGACTGTTAACATCGATTTCAGAGCTTTGCCTTCTTGATAGAGTGCGGATTACCCCTCTTCTCGAAAGCATTGAGGCATCTTTAGAGGTTGCGGATTACCCTCCTCTAAAACTGAAATCGTTTAGTGTTTTTTTTTTTTTTTTTTTTTTTTTTTTCTTTTCTCCGAGTAGGTTTTAGTGACAGGTAGTGCTACAATTTTCTCCAAGAGACTTAGTAATTTCTTCTTCTCTCAAAATTTTTCCATCTATTTTCTAAATATGGAAGTAGACCAGGTCATAGACAGTACATCTCCACAAGTAGACAATAGAGTGGCAACTCTTGCAGATCTTCAAGTTCTTATGAATAGTGTACGAAAGGAGATTGCATTTCTTCGCACTCTAAGTAAAGAACCTCAAATTGATCTAGTGACCGAAGAAGCTAGACGCAAAATTCATAGCCTACAACAAGAGATTATTCGACTGAGAGAAGCAAGACATGTGTCACATACGACCCCTATAGATACTTCAAGGATTAGTACGAAAGAACCAAAAGCGAGTATGCCAGACAAGTTTGACGGAACAAGAGCCAACTTCCGAGGTTTTGTGCAACAAGCACGGCTTTACCTACGCCTATACCCTTCTCGTTATCCGAATGGATTTACCTAGGTTACTTTCATAGGTACTCTTCTATCAGAAAATGCTCGCTCTTGGTTTGCTCCACTATTGGAGAAGGATTCTCCAATATTGTATGACCTAGAGGTTTTCATAGAGAGACTTATTGCTGCGTTTGGAGATAGCAATCGAGAAAGAGTGGCTGAAAGAAAGATACAAAATCTGCGACAAGGATCACGTTCTGCTGCAATCTATGCTGCAGAATTTCAACAGCTTACATGTGATCTTGATTGGAATGATAAGGCATTCATGACACGATTTTGATATGGAATGAGAAATGATGTCAAGAACTTATTGATCACCATGCCTAAGGCGGATACTTTAGAAGAACTTATATCTCAGGCAATTATTTGTAACAACCGCCTCTTTGAATTACGACAAGAAAGACGATCAGGCTGGAGAAATGATGGAGCATTTGCTACATTTTCAAAAGGTCCAGAGAATCACTCCACAGATCCTGAACCCATGCAAATTGATGCGGTACGTTTCAAACCCCTCACAGCTGAGAAAAGGAAGCGACGGTTTGAACAAAACTTGTGTTTATATTACGGAGAAGTGGGCCATAAAGCTGTAGATTGTCGAAAGAAACAGAAGCCTCAAATAACAAGACTCAGGAGTACAAGCATGCAGGAAAACAAGGACGCCCAGCCACAATAGGGACCGTGCGGCTGGACATCTCAACATCCAAAATTAATCAAGGTCCCTTTCTCTCAGCTCATCCTTCAGATTGTTTTATGGTACCTTTACATCTGGGTATTCAAGAACTACAAGTTGATGCTTTATTAGACTCGGGTGCATCCGCTTGCTTTATAGATGAAGAGTTTGCCAAGCTTCACAATATTTCTCTTGTAAAGAAACTTAAGCCTGTCCATGTAGAAGTCATAGACGGATGACCATTGTCTTCGGGCAATGTTATCCATGAAACTAAACCATTGAAGGTACGTCTTGAAAACCATGAGAGCAATATTGTGTTTAATGTTATCAAGACCCCTTCATGTCCTATCATTTTGGGACTATCTTGGCTTGATAGATATAATCCATTGATAGATTGGAAGTTGCGGAAAGTGACATTTCCAACAAACTCTTTGAAGGTGGAATCTGCCAAGACAATGTCTAGAAACAAATCCTTATTTATAGGTGCAAGGGCTTTCATGAAGGAAGCCAAGCAAAATACACCTCTTGTCATCTTCGCAACTCCGACTCGAGAAGATGCAACTCTGACTTTGGTTATTCCAAAGCAGTATGAAGAATTCAAAGATGTCTTTGAAAAGAAGAATGCTGATATGCTGCCAGAGCATCGACCCTATGACTGTGCCATTGAGTTGCAAGAAGGAGCACAACCACCTTTTGGACCAATCTACAATTTGTCGCAAACGGAGTTGACTGAGTTGCGAAAGTACATTGACGAGAATCTAGCCAAGAACTTCATCCATCATTCGAAGTCGCCAGCTAGGGCACCAATCTTATTTGTGAAGAAGAAGGATGGCTCACTACGGATGTGCGTGGACTATCGAGGTCTCAACAAGGTGACAAAAAAGAATCGCTACCCACTGCCTTTGATCTCTGGTCTTCTAGAATAACTTGGGCGTGCAAGGATCTTTACAAAGATTGACCTAAGGAGAGCTTACAACCTTGTGCGAATTAAGGAAGGAGATGAATGGAAGACAGCGTTCCGAACAAGGTATGGCCATTTTGAATACAATGTCATGCCATTTGGTCTTACTAATGCTCCAGCGGTCTTTCAACACATGATAAATGACATCTTTCGAGAGCATCTAGACGATTTTGTTGTCATCTATCTAGATGATATTTTGATATTTTCTAAGAACAAGGAAGAACATGAGAAGCACGTTCGTCTGGTACTCAAAAAACTACAGGAGCGAGGACTCTATGCCAAATTGGAGAAGTGCTTATTTCACCAAACTGAGATAGAGTTTTTGGAATTCATCGCAACTACGGAAGGCTTGAAGATGGATCCAAAGAAGGTGGAAGCAATCATGTCTTGGGAAGTTCCGAAGACGGTTAGGAACGTACAATGTTTTCTTAGATTTGCTAACTACTATCGGATCTTCATCAAGAATTATTCTCAAGTTGCTGCCCCCCTCACTCGGTTAACGTGTAAGGACAAGCTCGAATGGGGACCTATTGCAGAAAAAGCATTTCAAGATTTGAAGATGGTATTTACTACAGTTCCAATCTTGGTACATCCGGACTTTACAAAGGCCTTTTATTTGGAGATAAATGCTTCGGATTTTGCTTTAGAAGCTGTACTTTCACAGATGGGCGTAGATGAGAAGCTCCATCCAGTTGCGTTCTATTCTCGAAAATTCTCTACTGCTCAGATCAACTATGAGATCCACGATAAGGAACTCCTTGCTATAGTAGATTCTTTCCAAGAGTGGCGCCACTTTCTCGAAGGAACTGCACATCCAGTGACCGTATATACGGATCACAAGAATTTGGAGTATTTTATGTCGGCTCGGGTTTTGAATCGGCGTCAAGCTTGGTAGAGTATGTCACTATCCAAGTTCGACTTTTTTATTACTTATAGGCCTGGGAAGCAACAAGGGTTGTCCGATGCATTATCAAGGAGATCATATCTCGCGCCAAAGGCTGGAGATGCAGCATTTGATCAACAGTGCACGACATTGTTGAAGCCAGAGAAATTTCGGCTCAAGACAGCTATTGTACCAATTGATGCTGACTTCCTCGACCAGGTACGGGCCGCAACCATTAAAGATTCTCTAGCCCTTGATATCAAGCAACATGCTAGTGATGATAAATTTAAGATGGAAGGAGATCTAGTATATTTCAAAGAGCGGTTGTATATCCCAAAAGGGCCAGCACGACTCCGAGTTCTTCAATCTCGTCATGACTTTCCAGCTGCGGGACATTTTGGATTCAATAAGACCTTGGAACTTATTTCCCGCGATTTCTAGTGGCCTCAAATGTGGAAGGATGTGAAAGATTTTGTTGTATCTTGTGACATTTGTTCAAGATCCAAAAACCCTCGACATCGGCCTTATGGACTTCTACAGCCATTGCCTATTCCGCGCCGACCATGGTCTTCGGTTTCCATGGACTTTATTACGGATCTACCACCATCGAATTCATTTGACAGCATTTTTGTTGTCGTAGACCGGCTTACAAAGATGGCACATTTTGTCCCTTGCAAGAAGACATCGTCAAGCGAAGACACAGCAAGACTCTTTCTTGATAATGTGTATCGATATCATGGTCTACCAGATGATATCGTATCGGATCGAGGAACCCAGTTTGTGTCAAAGTTTTGGAAATCTCTTTTTGAAATATTGAAGGTGGATATCAAGCTTTCTTCGGCATTTCATCCTCAAACGGACGGCCAAACAGAACGGGTGAATCAAGTTTTAGAGCAATATTTACGTTGCACCATCAACTATCAACAAGATGATTGGGTCGCATATCTACCGCTAGCCGAGTTTGCATATAACAACACCCTTCATGCGTCAACTCAACAAATGCCATTCTTTTCCAATTATGGATACCATCCGAAGCTTGACTTATGGAGTTCATCAACGATTAACAATCCGGCAGTTGAAGGATTGGTGAAGGAGCTTTTGCAGCTTCAAACTACATTGAAGCTTCAATTGCAAACTGCCCAAGAATCTTACAAGGCGTCCGCGGACAAATTTCGAAATCAGGCACCTAAATTCACGATTGGAGATAAAGTTTGGCTGCTTCGACGAAATATTAAGACCAAGCGGCGATGTGATAAATTGGACTATCGGAGATTGGGACCATTTGTTATCCAGAAGCAGATCAATCCTGTAGTGGATCGTCTGGAGTTACCAGCTACTATGAAGGTACATCCTGTCTTTCATGTTTCTTTGTTGGAGCCTTATCGAGAATCGTCTTTTCCTGGAAGAGTACAATGTCCACCACCTAGTATAGAAATAGAGAACCACGAAGAATACGAGGTGGAAAAGGTCCTGGATTCACGGCAAAGACGGGGTAAATTAGAATACTTTGTGCATTGGAGCGGTTACGATATTAATGAACGAACATGGGAGCCGACCGAAAATCTCACGAATGCGCCGCAAAAGGTACAGGAGTTTCATCGATGATATCCTGAGAAACCCAAGCCAGTTCGATGATAGCTTCTTACTGAAGCTTGCTCATCCAGAAAATAGAAAAGAGGAGAGAGCACCACCAAAATCCATAGTTGATGTAGTCATTCTCTCCAAGATAGCGTAGAACTTTGTTAGTAGCCCAAGTTTGTTCTTATTGTTTTAGCCTTTGAATATGGATAGCCAAGATACTACACTTGTCATGTCATCTCAAGCAACTAGCTCACGAAGACGACCTCGAGATGAAGAACCGCTTGCACCACGACGACGTCGAAGGATTTCAAGCAACAGATCGCTGGTGATTGTATTTGAGGTCGAGCCTGCCTACAATGGTCAGCTAGAAGGAGTGTTTGCAGGACAATTTCACAATGAAGACACGGAGGTTCATGCTTGGTCAGAAGTTGAAGGCGTGGGCCACTACCGTTGGCTTCAAGAACCATTGAATCACTTGCCTCGTGAACAACAATTGGAGTTCATAGCAGAGGTTATGCGATAGATCTTCATTTTCTTGCGTTGGTATTGACTGACGATAACATTGCTTCTCGGAGACCTCGAAGCTAAAGGAGGAGATGATGTTAGGGACATAGTCCTTAGACCTTTCTAGAGACAAGTTTCTAGAACCTTCTAGAAAGAAGTCTCTAGAAACTTCTAGAAAGAAGTCTCTAGAAACTTCCAGAAGATTCATTGAATATTCTCTTAGAATATTCTTCAAAGATTCCCTAAAGATTCTTCAAAGATTCCCTAAAGATTCCCTTAGAATGCTCTAGAAGATTCTTAGAATATTCTAGTAGATTCTAAGAAGTTACTTGAGAAGCTTCCCAGCTCTTGGGTAGTTGCTCGAGAAGCTTCATAGTTCTTGGGAAGCTTCTTGATGCGCTTCTTTAGAACCATAGGCCAGTAGTATATATAGGAGTCGAGGCTGAAGAGTTCTTCAGTCTCGACAACACATCTCTTGGAGTTCCAGCTCACCTTTCTGGTGTTGTTCTTGTACTCATCTGTTTAATCTAGTTCTGCCACTTCTTCTTGAACTTCTTATTAGATTTTCAGTCTCTGTTTTGTGTCCGTGACACTGGGCTACTTTTACTAAACTCAAGGAACGATATTGGTGGAAAAATATGTATCGAGATGTGCTCTCATTTGTAGAGTCATGTGAAATCTGGCAATCATTTTCTAATATCCGACATCGAGATGGTCTTCATCCTACGTATCTTTTGGCTATTCATTTTAAATAGGTTGTTGATTTGGTTATTATGCCAGTTGGGTTATGGTAGATGAGATATTTGGTCTTAGCTCGTGAAGATTTATCAAATCAAGTAGAAGGAAGAGCATTGAGGACAAAATCTACAGAGGAGATTTGTAGGTTTTTACTTGAAGATGTCATTTGCCACTACGGATGCATAGGAAAAATCACTGCAGATCGTAAAGAATTAAATGCACAAGAAGCTCGTAAGTTCTTTGAAAGATGTGGAGTTAAACTA
Organism: Physcomitrium patens; assembly: GCF_059467195.1. Lineage (NCBI taxonomy): Eukaryota > Viridiplantae > Streptophyta > Bryopsida > Funariales > Funariaceae > Physcomitrium > Physcomitrium patens. Next base: position 12,296,453 of record NC_143423.1, on the reverse strand, counting down.
TCACTGACTACTGCTTATAATCCGAAAGGGAATGCAAAAAGTGAACGTGATCACCCACCGATTGTGAAAGCATTAGTTAAAGCTTGTAATGGAAAAGTTAGAAAGTGACTACGGCTTTTGTCATTTACATTATGGATTGATCGAACAACACATAGTTCAGTGACAGGATATATGCCAATAGAACTTATGACAGGTCGAAAACCAATTATGTCGATTGAAGAAAAGGTACTTACTTGGAGTGTGCTACCATGGGAAGATGGATTGACAAGAGAAGAACTTCTGGCTATTAGGATTTGATAATTGGAGCAAAGATCGAAAGATGTGCACATAGCATTGGAAAGGTTAAAAAGAGCAAGGTTATAAAATAAGGCGTGATTCGATAAGCAACATCGATTGAGACCTAAAGCAATTGAAAAAGGTGATTGGGTACTTTTTTATGATAGTAGTCTGGACAACTAATATAGCACTTTACGGAAGTTTTCAAAACGTTGGTTTGGACCGTATGTGGTAACAACTATTCATGATAATACAACTTATTCAATGGGAGAGTTAGATGGCACAAGGTTAAAAATACTAATTGCAAGGAAGAGAGTGAAATTGTTTAAACAAAGATATATAGAATTAAATATGGAAGACCTTAATGAAGACATAGATATTCCGCAGTGGGAAGATGAAATTGATTGGATAGCAGAGACGATGAAGATGGACTAAACGAAGATTTGGAGAACATATTATGAATCAAATGGCAACTAGGTTAATTAGTGCATACCGGAGGATGCACAGGTTCAGAGGAGGTGGATGTCATGTTGTAACACGTCTATATGATGAAAATATAAATAAAGAAGATTTATTAATATTTAGTCACCTTGGATGTTAGAAGCGACGGCCAATTCTAGTGAAAATATTGAGAGGCTAGGTTCAGTCACCCCATTACAGTCAGCCGGGGCATACCCACTAATAACGAAATACTCCATTCGATTCCAGTAATGGGAGTCAAGAGGAAGTGAAAGGACCAATTCAACGTTGGGTGAGCCTGGTTCGGAGAGCCAATTGGATCCAATTTCAGAAGACATCTAATCCAAATCCTATTACGGGCCTCTTACCTAGTATGAGACCTGACTTAGTCGGGCAACCCAATGCGGTCCAATTACGAGGCTTCGATTCCGTTTCAAGCTCTTCCGTTCTTTGTGCCATTCCAGGAATGTCCTTTCTGTAAAAAGATCTCTTAAAGGCAAAAATAAGGGGGGTCGGCTGTTCCAATTTGGAGAGTCCAAGGCAGAAGAATAGGATCTTCTTAGGATAAAAGGGGAGGGTAGGTTAAGAAATGGATTTTTTTTGAAAATCGGGGTTTTAGGTCAGAGAGCTAGCTTCATGCTTTCGAAAAAAGATGGAGAATCGGGATTTTTTTTTATATATAGGATTTTGGGGAGACTGAGAGGATGGTTGTTGAAAGTCAGTGTTATATTGGTGAACTAGATTTTTTCATAAGAGAGGAAGGCTGGTACTCTTGATTGTTGATGGAATGGGAGATAATTCTGTGGTTGAAATTCAGAGTTGTCTAGAAGGTTGAATATACTGAATGCATGCGTGGTTGTGTTAATCTGACTGTACGGATAGAAGATATCTACCAATAGTTTAAAGAGGTATTGGGAGTTGGCAAATTGGGGGTTGTTTAGGATTTCTATAATAACTGGGGACCTACTGACAGGGATAAGAGGAATATCGGCGAGCGGCCAAGGGACATCGGTGCGGATTGTAGCATAGCCTCACAATCTGTAAGTGGGGTTGAACTGGAACTTCTTGAGCATTTGAAAGGGCTTGCAGAGACACTAGCGATAGATGTTTCACAATAAGTCAGAAGGACAAATTGAGGATCACAGCTTTCCAAAGTTCACGATCTAGGATTAAGATAATTAACGATAAAGATAAAATAAGAAACATAAAATAAATAAAATAAAATAAAAATAAAAAAAGAGATTGAAGTTATATAGGATCTCTAGGCATTTTATATTGAAATTAAGCTTTTACATTGGAATCTGATATAGATTATATTTGAATAGTCAAGAACCCAATAGATTGCTTGAGTACTAGTGAAACATCATACTACCTCCTACAGCCAGATGCCCAGCATGTTCTCAAGCAAGATAGTACGTAATACGATACCGACTTCAAGAGAACCGTTCTTTGTTGCTCAAAAGCTACATCTCCTTCTTTTCGTGGAAGATAAGAACATCTAGACAAGGCATTAGACAAACCTTGTTGTTTTCCTAGCCGATAAGTGATGATGAACTTGAATCTTGATAAAGACATACTCTAACGAGCTTGACGATGATTTAATATACGTGCTAACATAAAATATTCAAGGTTCTTGTGATCTATATACACGGTGATTGGACTGGAAGCGCCTTCTAGATAATGACGCCATTCTTGAAAAGAATCCACGATTGCAAGAAGTTCTTTGTTGTGGATCTCATAATTGATTTCTACTGCTGAGAATTTTTTTGAATGAAAGGCTACTGGATGAAGTTTGTCATCTGTTTTCATTTGTGATAAAACCACATCCAAAGCAAAGTTTAATGCATCTGTTTCCATAAAGAATGCTTTAGAAAAATCAACACGATACAAGATTGGTGCAGAAATAAATGTTGTCTTCAAAGATTCAAAAGCAACTTCCGCTTCTTGATTCCATTAGAGTTTGTCTTTATAAGCCAAACGTGTAAGTGGAATTGTAACTCGAGAGAAGTCCTTCATGAAGATCCGATAGTAGTTGGTAAATCTCAAAAATCATTGGACATCTCTTACCGTTTTTGGGATCTTTCAATCTATAATAGTTTGAACTTTCTTAGTATCCATCATAAGTCCATCATTTGAAATGATGTAACCTAAGAAATCGACTTGAGTAGTATGGAATACACACTTTTCTATCTTGGCATAGAGTCCTGCATCTCTTAATTTTTGTAACACATGATGAATATGAAGTTCATGTTCTACTAGATTCTTAGAATAGATCAAGATGTTGTTTAGATAATAGACCACAAAATCGTCCAAAAACTCTCAAAAAACATCATTCATTAGATATTAAAAAGCTACTGGTAGATTTGTAAGTCCAAAAGGCATGACATTGTATTCAAAATGTCCACACCTAGTTCGAAACGCAGTCTTCCATTCATCTCCTTCTTTGATGCTTACTAGATTGTATGCTCTTCGAAGATCTATTTTTATATAGATATTAACTTGATTCAGTTGATCAAGAAGTCCAGATATTAAAGGTAGTGGATACCTGTTCTTGATGGTAATCTTGTTGAGTCCTTGATAATCAATACACATCCGCAATGATCCATCTTTTTTCTTCACAAATAGAATTGGAGCTCCTGCCGGAGATTTAGAATTGCGTATGAAATTCTTAGCTAAATTTTCTTCAATATACTCCTTGAGTTCAGTCAACTCATTTTGTGATAAACTGTAGATTGGTCCAAATGGCGGTTGTGCTCCTTTTTGAAGGTCAATTGAGCAATCATAAGGACGATGTTTCGGGAGTGTATCTGCATTCTTTTTTTCGAATACATCTTGAAATTCTTGATATTGGCTTGGAATGTCACTTGAAGTCTTTCTACCATTAGAAACAGGTATAGCATAAATAATATATGGTGATTCTTTCGTAACAGCATGCAAGAAAGCTTTTATAACTATAAATATGGATTTAATTGAACTAAACTTATGACTCTCTATTTGATTAACTACATTATTAGTTATACTTTTAGAGAAAGTAAGAGTTCGGAAAATCCAATCTATTTGAAGGTTATATTTTTCTAACCCCGATAAACCTAAAATGACTGAATTAGAGGGAGTTGTAATGATATTAAATACTACAAAGCTATTATGATCATTGATTATTACTTCTATAGGAAGGATTTCATGAGTAATATCTCATGAAAACAATGGACGACTATCTATGACTTCTACATGAACAGGTTTAGTTTTCTTTACTAAAGATATGTTATGTCTTTTAGTAAATTCATCATCTAAGAAATATGCCGAGGCTCCTGAATCTAACAAGGCAGAGGCTTTATAATATTTAGGTCCTAAAATAACATTTAATGTAAAACAAGGAGAGGGTTCTAAGGAGAGAATAGGACCTTTATTAGATGTTGTGGAAGGTTCCAGCCGCACGGTCTCTATTGTAGCTAGACAAACTCATTTTCTCACATATTGTCTTCTTTGACAGCCATACTCTTCATTTTGTGATTGCGTCATTTCTTTGGACAATGTTGAACAGTGTGCTTTGATTCTCCATAATATAAACATAATCCTTCTTCATGACGACGAGTCTTTTCTTGCTCAGTAAGAGGTTTGAAACGTATTGCATCAATTTACATATCCTCTACTTCCGAATGTATGTGTTGAAGAGGTATTGGTGTTGCCATTGAATTATAGTAACATTGAGGTCTACTTGTACGGTTCTCTGATTGAAATTCAAAAAGGTGATTGTCACACTTCACAACAAAGTCAATTGCTTGACTCAATGTTTGAGGATCAGGTAAGTTGAGCATTAATTTTTTTACCTCATATTGTAATCCGTAGAGAAATTAGCTAATAAGTGCAGCATCATCTCACTTGATATCAGTTGCAAGTTGTCAAAATTGTGAAGCATATAACATTATTGATCGATTGCCTTGTCGTAAAATACAGATCTTATTGGTTGCAATATGAATTGCATCATGTTCTCCATACATGGATCAAAACTCCACCATAAAAGCCTCTAGATTATTCAATATTGGATCTCGTCGTTCAAGAAAAGATGAAAACCATGATAAAGCTGAACTTGAAAGAAGCGTACCAATAAATCTAACTTGCGATCCTGGAGTTGGATAGCTTTGGGGTTGAAGTTCAATGATAAATTGTACTTAATTGATAAATCCTCAAAACTTGGATCTCGTGCCATCAAACTTCTCGGATAGGGCAATTCTTGGTTCTCTAATATTTGAAGGGCGTTCTACCATAGGAGAAAGGACATGTTTTGGTGCAGATGTTGAAGTAGCTCTAACCATTTCTATATCTTCACTTCTTGCCAATCTTGTTGCTCCTTGTGGTGGTAAATTGAGTTGATGTATCGCAAGCATTAACTCCCTTAATTGCTCTTGTATTTGTACCATTGCACTCTTCATTTCAACAAGTTCTGCCATGATAACACTAAGAAGAGAGAAGATGTCTAATATCGCTCAAGACAAATAGAAGAGAGGACTTGAGAACAAAGAAAATAATAAGGACAATATAAGTTTAGAAGAGGGTAATTTGTAACTTCTAATATGCTTATATCTTATCAAGAAAAAGGAGTAATCCACTCTTAATCAAGATTAGACAAAGCTCTACTATTGCAGGTGTACTCTTGTCAATCTGTCAAGGACAAGAACTCGATGAAAAAATAATTGAGAAAAGTGAGCCTTCACTCAAAGAAAAATTAACAAAATATAAATAAACAAGTATGTATATTAAAAGAGAAACTAGAATGGCTATTACCAAAAGACAAGAAAAACTACAGATCCTTGAAACTAGATTGAAAGCAAGAAAGGAGTTGACAAGAATGTAGAAGGCTTTTCTCTTGTCTTTATATATACTATCTAATTAATCGCTACGTGGCAACGTTCTATAGGACCTCCAATATTTGTTGACTTTATAGGATACATGCCTTAACTTACAGGGCAAGTTTTTCTATGTGTGGGCCATATAGTTAGCTTGGTCTTCAAGCTCACAATATGTGTGGCACATGGCCAACTTGTTGACCATGTTTCTAATCCAAAAAGTCAATTAAAGTCACCTATGAAGTGAAAGCAGCATCTATGAAGCTTCTAAGAAGCTTTCATATCAAATATTATAGAATTAATTTACTTTTACTTACTTCTACATATTTGTATATATAATTACTAGCTTACATGAGTATGTCCGTGACAGTGGGCCACATTGGTAGCTTGGTCTTCAAGCTAACAACATGTGTGGTACATGGCCAACTTGTTGACCATATTTTTAATCCAAAAAGTCAATTAAAAATATCTATGAAGTCAAAGCAGCATCTATGAAGCTTCTAAGAAGCTTCCATATCAAATACTATAGAATTAACTTATTTTTATCTACTTTTATTTACTTCTATTTATTTATATATATAATTACTAGCTTACATGAGTATGTCCATGACATTACCCCTCCTTCTAGGGACGAATTCTACGAGGAGCGGTCCTCATATGTTGAGAAAATCTATGATGCAATGAATTGTATTCGCCACATACTCTGATCTTTGGTCTCTTCGAAGATGATTGATAGGGCCTCTCAACCATCAGTAGTATCCCATATCAGGGCGGGAAGACAACCCAGTTATTTAGTCATTGTTGAAGCCTTCATAACTTCCTTCGAATAAAACATTTGGAATACCATCAGGAGTTATTCCTACCTCTAGTAAAATCACCAAACATTGGGAGTCCCTTCAAGGTTGTAATACCAAACATGTTGTATCTCGCCATCTATTCTAGGAAGAACATGTCATTGTTGAAGTTCTTCATCTTGATTGCATCGTCTTGAAGGTTGTGACAATCATAATGTCTCGTCTGGTAGGTTAGCAAATAAAGGCTCTTGAGTCGAATCTGTTGGTTGTTCGTTCTCCATCTCCCTAACATCACAACTAAAAAGAAGTTACAAACAAGGATTGAAAGTAGAATGTTATCTTGTCTAGATCTTGTTTCTTTTATGAAGAAGATTTTTATCTTGTTTTTGGTAGATGTTGTCGATGAAAAGCCTCCATCACCGTTGCTGCATTTATAAGATTCATTGTTGGCTCTCATGTGCATTCACTAATATTATATCGATACCAATGGACAAGATATTCTAATTTATTTTGACGTCGCCTTGAATCTAAGACTTCTTCTACTTCAAACTCTTTATTATTATCCACTTCTATAAGAGGAGGTAGAGCTTGTCATCTTCTTGGTATGTCCAATGTCTTGTATGGTTCAAGAAGAGACACGTAGAATACCGGATGGATTTTCATTAACTCCAGTAGATGTAAACAATATGCAACTGGATTGATTTGTATAAAAATAGAAAATGGTCCAAGTCTTTGATAGTTCAACTTGTCACAAAGACGAGTGGTTTTGATATTACGATGAAGTAGCCATACCTTATCACCCAAGAGGAACGATGGTTGTTCCTTTCAATAGACATCCGCATAGATCTTTTGTTGTTCTTGAGCCTCTTTTAACTGTGCCTTTATTGTTGCATGTAGCTCTAATAAATAAATTGCCAAATCTTTCATAGCAGGATTATCAACTTTTGAAAAGTCAAAAGTATCAAGTCATGGATGATAACCATAATTAGCAAAGAAAGGTGTTTATTTTGTAGAAGAATGTACCATGTTATTATAAGCAAACTCTACCAATGACAAAAGATAAAGGCTTTCATTCAAGATGAAGACACCTTTATAATGAGCCTTACAACTTTGTTTCGTGTAGCTGAGGCTAGAATCACGATTCATAATGTAGCAACCTTGTTTACTAGGCTTATCAATGACATTACATCTATTATTGTCCAATATGATTGAAACAATGATGCTAACAATGAAGATATTTTGAATGTATTGTTCCATGATTTTTATGTAGTGTAAATATTTTTATTATGCATTTCAATCTATTAGCATAAATTATGGTTAGAGTCTGTTAGGTAGAATGATCAATTTATTGATGGTATTGAGAATGATGATCCAGGCATGATGCACACCTATTGCAAGGAGATGACTTTTAAAGATGTTATTGTCATGGACATACATATTTATTCCAATAATTTCTTATATGATTAATTAGAAGTAGATAAAAATAGATTAATTTTATAATATCTTTTAAAAAAGCTTTTTAGAAGCTTCATAGATATGGCTTTGATTTTACACATATTTGTAGTTGATTGTTAGGTTAGAAACTTGGTCAACAAGTTAGCTACATGTTTCACATATTGATAGTTTGTAAAAAAAGTTAATTATATGGTATATATAAAAAAACTTGCCTTGCAAGTTAAGACATGTATCTTGCAAAGTCAATATATGTTGGAGGTCCTACAAAATATTGTCACATAGTTCCTAGTTAGATAGTATGTATGGAAACAAGTGTAAAGCCTTCTTCACTCTTGTGAATGCCTTTCTTGTTCTTAGTCTAGTTTTAAGAGTCTATACTCTTTTTGTCTTTGGTAATGGCTATTTTAGTCTTAATACTATATTATTTTTGTAGTAAATATTTATTCTTCTTGAATTACAAAAGAGTGTTTTAAAGTTCTCTTTATTTTTTTTCATGTCCTTGATAGTTTGATAAGATTGCTAACTTATTATTCTTATCTTATTTTAGAAGTGACTGGAGTATCCTACTTCTATTGTTGTATTTTGAAGGTTATAAACTATCTACCTTTAAACAAATAATTTAATTTTTAACACTGATTTCTTTCCTTAAAGAGAGAAAATCATCCTTGCTTTTGGAAAATTTCATATGATGTTGGTACCATTAGTCTTATTGATAATAGCTTTCTATTATTGCCAACTTAGCTCATTCTAATTGATTACTTGTATTTAAAAATTGACAACTATGTTGGTGGATGAGTAGCTGTAGGTTCTAATATATGCAGCTGATTATCACAAATATACATATTTATTCTAATATTTACCTAAATAATTAAATAGAATTAAGTAAAAATAGATTTATTTCATAATATTTTTTAGATAAGCTTCTTAGAAGCTTCATAGATGCTACTTTTGACTTTACATATATTTGTAATTGATTGATAGATTAAAAACTTTTTTAATAAGTTAACAATGTATTAATAGCTTATAAAATAAGCTAAGTATGTGGCACATATATAAAAAACTTGTCTTATAAGTTAAGATATATATCTTACAAAATCAATATGTTTTGGAGGTCCTATAGGATATTGCCATATAGCTTCTAGTTAAGAATATATATGGAGGCAAGAGTAAAACCTTCTTTACTATTGTCAATACGTTTCTAATCGTTAGTCTTATTTTTAGACTTTTTAGTCTTCTTATCTTTAACAATAGCCATTCTAATTTAATACTATATCATCTTTGAATGATTTTGTAGTTCTTTTGATTGACATAAGAATGTATTGAGGATTTCTTTCTTCAAGATTCATATCCTTGACAATTTAACAAGAGTGCTAATTTATTGTTCTTATCTTGTTTTAGAAGTAAGTAGATTATTCCACTTTTATTGTTGTATTTTTAAGATTATAGACTATCCACCTTTAAATAAAAAGTTTAATTTTCTAATACTATTTTTTTTCTTTAAAAATAGAAAATCACCTTTTTTTATAAAAAAAATTATTTAATATTAGAGATTGAGGATTGCCTTTTTCCAATTTGATTTGTAGATTACTAAGTTATTTAAAATGGAAAGAAGAATCTTAGATATTACACTTGGAAAAATTAAAAATGAATTTGCAAGTATTGTAGATCTTTACAAATTTGTCAACATTGTTGGGATGAAAATTTTATGCATTACCAATACAAAGAGGAAAAAAAATATGACAAAAAAATGATCCTGTGCATAAAGAGGCAATTAAAAATATTTCTACAAAAGAAAGAAAAATTATGAAAGAAAAAACAAATGCGCATACTTATAAATTACAATTAGATATTGAAGTTGCTATAGATTTGAAGAAGATATTGGAAGAGCGGATTTTAAGTAAAAAAGTTGAATTCTTAATTGATAAAATTTTAGAAATTTCTTAGTATAAATTTTATGAAGTTATTATTGACTTAATAAAGAAAAAATGACAATCTATAAGAGATACTATGATATCAAATATACAAGAAATAATAGCAATAGAAAGCAATCAAGATGAAGAAAATAAAATATAATTTTTTTAGAGATGTCTCCCAAGTAAGATTTACAAAAAAAAGAAGATGAGATCTAAGCTTCTAATCATTATTCTCAAAGTCATTGGATAAAGGCTACTATAGAAACTTTGGTAAAATTGAAAGATTTAAAAGAATCAATTATAGCATTAATTGATTATGGTTTTAAAATAAATTTTATATCAAAAGAATTTTATAAAACGAGAAAATGGCCTATTGATATTAAACATGGATGAATAATAAGAGCACCAAATAATTCAAAGAGAGATTTGTATGAAACTAGTCTAAATATCAAGGTGATGATAGGAGATATTATTCATGAATAAAATTTCTTTGTGCAAATCATATCTCAATATCTTATTATATTAGAACAACCATATATTATTACTATATAAATAGAAACAAAGATATTGGATGATGGTTTGACCTATGTAAAGATAAGAAGTTAAGATGGAAAGAAGGTGGTATAATTTTTGACAATTTGTACAAATCATGAAAGAAATTGAGTTAGTTTCAGGAAGCAACCTTTGTTAAAGATATAAAAAGAATTTGAAAATCTAGACAACTTAAAGGATTTTTATTAGAGGCCATTATAAAATAGAGATGCAATGGTAGAAGTGGTGATAGTTTCTTATTTAATAAAAGAAATGAGGCCATTATAAAATTATCATAGGATCGATATATTTTACTAAAAAATATAAATAATTTGGAAAGAATTTAAAAGAAAAATAACAAAAATATGGAATACAAATTGAAAAAAAATGTGAAATAATGAATGAAGATGAATATATATTAGAGGTATTTGAATAATCTTGCTTTGGTGATACTATGAATAATTTATAAGTGTTACTGGATTTAGATTTTGAAGGTGGAGATAAGATAATAAACATAAATTATAAATAGTTTTATAATGAAGTAAAAGAATATGTAGATAAGTATGAAGTAAAAGTAAATATAAAATATAAGACCATTGCAAAAATAGGGTTAAATCAGTAGCATTGCCACTATCATTGGATTTTGAAGGAAGGATTGAGAAGGCTTCTATGTAATCTAATTTAAAATTTCAAAAAAAAAATCATAAATTCAAGGATAAATTAATATTAGATGGTTTGAGAGTTGGATGTGAAATTATTTTAACAAGGGATGAAGAGAGATGTTTTAAAGAAATGCTTTCACAACATAGTAATGCATTTGCATTTGAATCATATAAAAGAGGGTACATTGATCTAAGTATTATAGCACCTATGGTTATTTTCATAATTCCACATGAACCATAGAATTTGAGGCTAATTCTTATTCCCAAGATCCATTTGCCAATGCTAATAATATTATTCAATAAAAAGATTACAAAAGAAATTTTAGAACCGTCTATTGTACCATATTTTAATTGATGGTTCACAATACTTAAGAAAAATGGGACATTAATGTTTATTCAAGATATGCAATTAATAAATAAAATAATTATTAGAAATATGGATTTAAGTTCAATTGTAGATGATTTTGTAGAGGCATTTGTAAGGAAAGCAATTTACTCTATAAAAAAACTTTATTCAAGATATGATCAATTTGAATTAGCAATATTAAATAGATATTTAATAATTATGAAGATACCATTAGGATTAGTCAAAACATGGAAATTATTACAAGGGACTAAAAATTTTGTGGCACATATGATGAATGGAATGCATAAGATATTAAAAAAAATTATTTTAAGAATAATAATATTTTTTTTAGATGATGAGTAAATTAAGAAATGTGAAGAAGAAAAAAAAGATATAACATTGAATTCAAAGAGATGTAGAAAGTTTGTGGTCAATCATATTCATGATTGTGAGAAGATTTTGATAAGGTTAGAAGAAGTTCATTTAACCTTATTAGGAGCAAAATTAATATTTAGAATAAAAGAAGTTTTGGTACTAGGACATATATATGGATTTTATAGATGCAAGCCAAATATGAAAAAGGTCGGTATTATTAACATAAAAGAATATACAAACATGAAAAAATTCAAAAGGTTTTAAAAGCATGTATTATCTATTATATATAGATACCTCATTTTTCACATGTAGCAAATCTATTATATGAATTATTAAAAAAATAAAAAAATTCAATAGAAAGAAGAAAAAAAAAGCTATAGAAAAATTGAAAGAAATTCTTTTTTTACTTCTAACTTTGAAGAAAGTAAATTATGAATATAGAAGGCTAGTGATATTAACAATTGATGCAAGTTCAATCAAAATAGATTGAGCAATTGAATAAGATGATGAACAAGAGAATAGATATGTAGTAAGGTTTGAAACAAAGATTTGAATTCTAGGTAGAGGACGTACGCAAAAATCGGAAGAGAATTATGAGGTGTAGTAATTCCTATGGAAAAAAAAATACTTGATTATTACATCAATAGTTATAGAAATAGATTATCTATCTTTATTAGATATAATTATAAATTATTCCACTTTTGCTATTTCTATGTTAAGATAAATAACATATATCAAATCTATAAATTTAGAATTTAAATACATTGTAGGAAAAAAAATAGTTGTAGATATGTTATCAAGAGCAAGGTACTACGATGAAGAAGATATGATTGATTTAAAAGATGATGTGGATACAAATTTTTATACTAATATATTATCAAAAAAAGAAGGTGTATGTTTGAATATACCATTGAAAATATTTTTAAGAGAATTATATGAAGAAGAATGAAAAGATGTTTGAAGATATTTAAGTACATTAAAATAAAAAAAATAAAATATCAATAGATCAAAAATTCAAGAAAATCCATAAGAAAGCCTATGGATATTTTTTATGTGATGGATATTTATTTAAGCATCCAAAAAAAAGAGAAGAAGTATCACGATAGGTAATATGTAGTTTAGAAGTTCATGAAAAGATTATTAAAGAATTTTATGAAAGATTATGGATAGGGCATTGGAATAGTTAGGCAAAATTTATTAAGTTAAAAAAAAATATTAGTAGAAGGACATGTACAAAATATGTAACAAATTTTGTAAGATCTTATGAAACTTGCTGACTATATTTAAACATTTGGTATCAAGATGGATTACATTCAACATATTTTTTAGCTTGAAATTATAAGTGGGTGGTAGATTTAATAGTAATGCCTATGAAACTCAAAAAAATGAAGTATTTTATACTTTTATATGAAGCTTATCAAATATAGTTGAAGGATGAGTATTAAAAACAAAGAATATAGAAGGTGTACACCAATTTTTATTGAAAGATGTTATTTGTTGCTATGGTTGTATTAAAAAAATTATAGGTGATAAGAATAATTTGGATGCAAAAAAAGTACAAGAATTTTTTTGTAGAATAGGACTTTATTTTTTTTAATAATATCATATAATCTAAAAGGTAATGGTAAAAGTAAGCGTGGACATTCACTTATTATTAAGGCATAAGTAAAGTCATGCAATGGCAAAGTACATGAATGGCCTAAACTACTAACATTTATACAATGGATAGATTACACAATTCATAGTTTAGTAACAAATTATATACCTTTTGAATTAATGTATGGACAAAAATCAATAATGCCAATAGAAGAAGTAGTACTTAAATGAGGTGTATTGCCTTAGAAGGATGATATCAATAGAAAAGAAATTTTAGCATCACAAATTCAACAATTAGAAAGAAGTCCTAATAATATTTAAGTAGTAATAAAAAAGTTGAAAGAAGCAAGAAAAAAAATTTAAAAAATATTTGATAAAAAAAATATTAATTATAATCTAAAGCAATTGAAGATGGTGATTGGATATTAATTCATGATAATAGCTTGGACAACCAATATAGCACAATAAAGAAGTTTGCAAAGAGATAGTTTGGGCCTTATATTTTCAAACAAGTATATGATGATAGAATATACTTATTATAAGAACTTGATGGTACAAAATTAAAGATACCTATAATAAATAAGTTATTTGAATAAAGAGGTGAAGACCTTTGTTTTAATAAAGAACAAAATCCATTATAAGATATTAAAATGAAAGTAGAGGAGAAAATCAAAGATCAAGAATTTGACAAAGATGAAGAATATGCTATATCAATGTAATGAAGAAAATTTGGCGCATGTTAGAAGATGCATAGGTTCAAGGGAGGTAGATGTTGTGATATAATATGGCTAATAAAAGAAAGAAAGAAGAAAAAATTATATTATAAAAGATTTTAATTAATATTATAGAAAATCTTATATTATAGAAAATTATCTTAGAAATATAGATAATAGTCAAAAAGATAGTAAAACTATAAAGTGTTAATATTGATTTTTTATGAAATAAGCTTCTATTTATTTTTTAGAGCCATAAATAAGATAAAACAAAGTAGATTGAAAATTTGAATGATATAAGCATATGTAGGAAGAATTTAAGTAGTAAAACTCAATATTGATTTAACTCACATAAAATTAATGTCCAAAAATCTCTCTTCAATTTTACTTCTAAATTATATTCTTTGATCTATCAAAGAGCCCTTGAATCACTGTAGGTGTATGGTTTTGTGCCTCAAGATTTGATTTCAATCTAGGTTGATAATTAATCTTCTCCAAGTATCAATTCTTTGCTTCTTGAGGTAAACTTTGCTCAAATCTACTCTTAAGTTATGTGGTGTGTATACAAATGAATTTTGGACAGTATATTAATATACTAGTCATAACTGTGTATGAAAATTTTGAAGTAAATCAAATAATTAGATTAAATTATGTGAAGGTTTTTGTAGGTTGAGTTCTCAAAAATTAGAGTTTTAGGATTGCTGAGTATTTCTAAGATCTTCAATAATTTGTCAGTTAGATTAAAGTGTATTTTTTGTATGGATATTAGACTCAATTTTCAATGTTTAGATGAAATTTGAAAGCAATTCAACAATTCAAGAAGAAGATATTGGTATTAGAAGTTTAGTATTTAGATTGAAGATTATTGTAATTTCTTTAAATTTTTATTTTTATATTTCTTTCAAATTTCTTATTATTTTTTTATTGGAATTAGTTTGAAATTTCTTTATATTTCTTTTATAAATTTTTTAAAATTTGTTTTGCATTGATAAAAGTTTAATTAGGAGTATTAAGGTCTACTTAAGATTATTTAAGATTCTATTAGACTTAGTAGGATTATTCTTGTATTCTTACTTATCTTCAATAGTTAGGTGCTCAATACATTCTCAAGTAAGAATAAATATAATATAATAATGGATATGATATTAGTGAATGCACATAGGAGCCAGAAAAGAATCTTGTAAATGCAACAAAGAAGGGTGGGACTTTTCACTCATAGCATCCATCATAACTAAGATGAAGAATGGCAAATCTTTGCTATAAAAGAAACAAGATCTAAAGAAGATAGCATTCTACTTTATACTCTTATTTGGTACTTTTATATATTTATGACACTAAATCGATAGAGAACCAATAACCAGCAAATTCAATTCAAGAACTATCACTTGTTGACTTATTAAATGAGATATTTTAATTGTTAGAATCTTTAAGATAATAAAATCAAGATGACGATCTTGAAGAATGATATATCTTTTCTTGAATAAATGATAAGATATAATATATTTTGATATAATGATCTTGGAAGAGACTCCTAATGTTTGATGATTTTATTAAAAATAAGAACTACTCTTGGCAGTATTCCAAATATTTTATTTAAAGATAGTTATGAAGGCCTCAATAATAATCAAATAACAAGGTGGTTTTTTTGTGCTAGTATGAGGTACTATTGATGGCTAAGAGGACCTTTCAACTATCTTCAAAGAAAATAAATATCAAAATATGTGTCAAACATAATTTGTCACACCTTAAATTTTTTCAATATATAATGACAGCTCCTTATGGAACTTGTCCCTAGAAGAGAAAATAATATCATTAACATATATACTTACTCTAATATTTACCTTTATGATTAAGTAGAAGTAAATAAAAGTAGATTTATTTCATAATATTTTTTAGATAAGCTTCCTAAAAGCTTCATAGATGCTACTTTTGACTTTACATGTATTTTTAGTTCATTGATAGATTAGAAACTTGGTCAAAAAGTTAATTACATATTAGTAGTTTGCAAAATTAGCTCACTATGTGGCGTACATGTGGAAAACTTATCTTGCAAGTTAAGATATATGTCTTACAAAATCAACAAGTTATGGAGGTTCTATAAGACATTGCTATATAGCTCTTATTTAAGAATATATATGGAAGCAAGAATAAAGCCTTCTTCATTGTTGTCAATATCTTTTTAGTCTTTAGTCTTATTTTAAGACTTTTTAGGCTTCTTGTCTTTGGCAATAACTATTCTAATTTAATACTATATTATCTTTGAGTGATTTTTTAGTCTTCTTGAGTGACATGAGAATATATTGAGGATTTCTTTTTTCAAGATTCATGTCCTTGATACTAGTATTAATAGCAACATTAAGTATTATATTCTTGTATTTTTTAAAGCTACCTCAATAATAGTACCTATAATATCTTAGAAGCTTATACATTCTACAACATTGTATTTATGATGGTATATTCTTTTAAAAGGATCCATTAAAAAAATAATTATTATCACTTAGTTAGAACAAGATTGCAAATAAGAAGAATTAATCTTTTTTGTAATTCTAAAAAAAGGTTCAAAGATGTATTTTTAAGATACATAGTGATAGGATTACCATAAAGCATTCAAAGTTATAGTTTTTTCAAGCAGAGGACATAGGTGCCATGTTTTAAAAAAAAGCTTGTGTTGGAGGTTTCTTTAGATGGTGAATAAAGCATTGTGAATTACAAACACTTGAACATCATGGGCATGAACTTACATTGTGGCTTGCTACACTTGGAGGTAAAGAGAAGGTTGTGAACAATGTTTAATTGAGTACTATAAAGTTCAAAGCTACAGTGATTTAGAATCTAAAAGGAGACCATAAAGCTTACTACTTCTAGCATATATACGTAGAATTCTATGGTGGTTGGAGTCATGACTGAAAATAGCAGTCTATTTTTTTTATCAATGATGACCAAGATAAACTATTCTTGTCCAATGAGGAATCTTTAGAAGGTGACTTATACTAAGTTGAGTAAAATAAATTTAAATAAATGTAATTAGAATTTAATTGAATTAGAATTAAGATTAAATTAGATTAGTTAGATGAACAATTGAAATTGAATGAAAAAATTTAAATTAGATAAAATTATATACATGAATTTTTTATACTTTGATGAATTATAATATTTGAAAGAATAGTCATTTAAGGATGAATTTTTATTGATGGATGAATGTTAATTTAAAGTTAAAATAAAAAATTAGTATTAAAAATAAATATAAAAAAATAAAATAAAATAAAAAATAAAAAATAAATTAAATTAAAATTAAAAAAAGAAATTTCTTGGTATGTATTTTGTGAATAATTTTCTATTGTAAGTGAATTCATAATAAACATTTTTCTTAATGACTTGGATGTTTTAATATGATTAAAGAATGATTTTATTAGAATTTAAATAAGAATCATAATTTATTAAACTAAACTAATTAATTCACTTATTGTAATAGAAGTTTATTTTAGCTCATACTATAGGATAATCAACTTTTAAAAAGTCAAAAGTATCAAGTTGTGGATAATAAGCATAATTGGTAAAAAAAAAGGTATTTATTGAGTAGAAGAATGTACTAAATTATTATATATAAAGTCTACTAATGGAAAAAGAATTATCTAATTATTTTTATGATAGTTCATAGTATATTTCAAATATTACTAATAATTGACTTATTTTGTTTGTCCATCAATTTGACAATAAAAGGCTAAAGATAATTTTATATCTTCCATCAATATCTTAACAAGGATTTTCTTAAATCTTAATACAAATTGTATCCTTTTATTTGATATAATATCTTTTTATGATTTATAATAGCAATAGATATTATCAAAAAAAATCTTAGCTATTTCTTCACCTAAGATAAATTTTATATATAATAAAAAATATGTCATTTTGATGAAATGATCTTCTCATGAATATAAAATCATATGAACTTGAACTTAAGAGGTCCGTAATAAAATCCATAGAAACAAAAGACCATGGTTGTTTTGATATAGGCAATGGTTGAAGAAGTATATAAGGTCAATGATAAGGAGCTTTTGACCTAAAGCAAATATCACATAATTATATAAAGTCTTTCATAGCCTTTTATATTTTTGGCCACCAAAAATCTCTTGCTATTAGCTCTAAAGTCTTATTGTATCTAAAATGTCCTATTGTTGAAAAATCATGAAAAACTTAAAACATACGTACATATTTTTTTTTATAAAAATAATCTATAATTATAAAAAGTTCTTTAATGTGGATTTTTTAGTTAATCTTTGATGTTAAATATTTCTTGGAATTGAAAGCTATTGGATGGAATTTAGTAATTTCTCCCATTTGTGATAATATCACATCCAAAGCAAAATTTGTTACATTTTTTTCCATAAAAAAATGCCTCAGAGAAGTCAATATAATACAAGATTGGTATAGAAATAAATTTTTCTTTCAAAGCATCAAATGATGCTTTAGCTTCTTTACATCACTCAAGTTTATTTTTATAAGTTAAATATATAAGTAGAGCTACAACTTTAAAAAAT
This sequence comes from Physcomitrium patens, assembly GCF_059467195.1. Taxonomy (NCBI): domain Eukaryota; kingdom Viridiplantae; phylum Streptophyta; class Bryopsida; order Funariales; family Funariaceae; genus Physcomitrium; species Physcomitrium patens. The sequence continues at coordinate 12,277,951 of NC_143423.1, read as the reverse complement.
TTCTTGATGAAGATTTGGTAGTAATTGAAAAAGTCCAAAAGTATTACATATCTTTTATTATTCTTGGTATCTTCTAATCTGTGATAATCTAGACCTTCTTGAGATCCATCATAAGACCTTTGTTGACATGATGTATCATAGGAAATTAATTTGAGTAGTGTAGAATACATACTTTTCTATCTTGGCATATAATCTTGTATCTCTAAGTTTTTATAATACACGAAAATATGTTCATGTTCTTTTATATTTTTAAAATAGATTAAAATATCATTTAAATAGTGAATAATAAAATCATCAAGATATTTAAAAAAAAAAAGTAATTCATAAGATGTTGAAGAGGGATTGGTGCATTTGTGAGTCCAAAAGATATGACATTATATTTGAAATGTCCATATTTAATTTAAAAAGAAATCTTTAATTCATCTCTTTCTTTGATGTAGACCAAGTTATATGTTTTATATAAATACAATTTTGTGTAGATCTTTGCTTGATTGAATTGGTTAAAAAGTCTTAAAATTAGAAGTAAAGAGTATCTATTCTTGATGGTGATCTTATTAAATCCTTGATAGTTTATATACATCTATAGAAATCCATCAATTTTTTTTATAAAGAAGATAAGAGATCCTCTTAGAGATTTTAAATGGCATATGAAGTTCTTGGTCAAATTCTCATTAATATACTCTTTTATTACAGGTAATTCATTTTATAATAATCTATAGATTAGTCCAAATAACAGTTGAATTCTTTCTTAAAGAGCAATTGAATAATTATAAGGTCAATACTTTAGAAAAATATCTGTATTTTTTTTTCAAAAATATTATAGAAATATTAATAGAAGCTAAAGATATTATTTAATATCTTTCTACTATCAAAAATAAATATGGCATATATAGTAAAAGAAGGGTCATCTTTTGCCACATGCATGAAAGTTCTTATACCTACTAGTAGAGATTTGGATGTACTAGACTTTTTATATTTTTATTTGATTAAAAAAAATTGGATTAAATTACAATAAAAATCAAGGTTATAAAAAATCTAATCTATCTAAAGATTATATTTTTTCAACTATGAATATGAAAAATATAACTTGATTTATTCTTCTAGCTAAATTTTTATTCTTGACACTTTTCAAATAATTGATTGTTGTATGTAATGGCTTGAATAATAAATTATTCTAAAAAAAAAAACTTTTAGCATTTTCAATAATAAATCTTTCATTTTATTCTTTCATCCATATTGAAATTGATTGATAAGGACTTTATTATTTCACTCTATGTCACAAGTAAGGTTTTGGAATTTAATAGCATATATGATACTTGGTTGTGATGCTTATTGTAAAGATAAGAGCTTGATCTTTGCTATTATTTTTTAATCACTTTTTTCAAATGTGGCTAAAAATACTTCTAAGAATGAATTCAAATTATAAAAGAGCCATAAATCTTTTTCTATCAAAGGTACAAATTAAAAAAGAGCACTTTCAAATAGAAGTGCATATATAAATCAAACTTGATTAAATCTATCAAGGTATTGGAAAGAATGCAAATTTATATAGAGCTTGATTTTTTGTAAAAATCTTCAAAATTTTGATCTTATTCTATTAAACTTTTTAGGCATACTAATCTTTTCTTTTCTTGTGCTTGTAGAAGCAAGTAAGTTGTGAAGTCATTTTACTTACTTCTTTCAATTGTATAATTTTTTAGCATAGATTCTAGATTTTTTTTATAGATATAAGAATAGTATTTTTTTTTAAAATAAAAATAAAATATAATTATCTTAAATAAGTTACTAATGATCAAACAATAATAAAGAATGATAATAAATTAGTAATGTGGTGGCTAGGATTTGATGTGGTAGCTAAGTTAAGAAGAATCTAGGATTAAATTAGATAAATAAAGATGATTATAGATGAAATTTAACTACAATAGATGTAAATTCCTCCTCTAAGTAATAGATGTTAGAAGAAAGAGGCATCTCATCCTACACTTCTCTTATGTGTTACCATTCTAATTTCTACTTATTTATATCTTATTTATTGTATTTCTTCAATAGATTATGGATCCACACACACTTTTTTGTGCCATTCAAATAAGTTGATGTTCTTCTCTAGTGATTGTACTTATGTGGAATAGATCTTATGGTATTTGCTGATGTTAAAGTTTGTAAAAACTAAACTTATATTTTGGCATGACAAGATGCTGATTTTGACCTTATAGATCTTTGATATTATTTAGAGGCTTTTTAATTCTAAGGATTGTAGATTTAAGACCTTAAAAAAAGACCTTGATAGTGTCTTTTTTTATTTTTGAATTTGTTTTACTTACCTTTTGTGTATTGTAAAATAAGTAGTTTGAATGAATAGGAGATCTAGATAGTAAGATTTTTTATAATGCATATATTTTTTAAAGCTTGAAAACTTGATTTGAGAGTGTTTTGAATAAGAAAGCACTCTATTATATATAAGAGGGCATTCTAAGATTCTGCTAATGTCAAATTGATTTGATAATTTTCAGCACATAGAGACTCTATTTTTTAATATTTTTTAATAGAACTCCTCTTAGGAATGGCTTCTAATGAGGGTGAAGATTTGAAAATGATTGTAAAATTTAGAGAAGATAATTTCTACCATTGAAAGATCAAAATAGAGCTTTTGTTGGCATCTTTAGATTTTTGAAACATTTTAGATGAAAACAAAGAGCCTCTAAGTATACATATAGATGCTAAAAAGAAGAAGGACTATAAAAGACATTATAAGAAGGCTTTTGGCATAATTACCACTAATTTGGATGAAGCCAAATTTTCTCATATTATTTCTTGTAAAAGACCAACTAAAGTATGGAAGATTCTTTGAAACATATATGAGAGTAAGAAATTATCTAATATCATCTTCACAAGGAAGAAATTCTTCATTTACAAGATAGAAGAAGATGAAGACCTCATGGCTCATATCAATAAAGTAAAGAATCTTACAAACCAACTAGCAATTATTGATAAGCCTTTAGAAGAAAGTGACATTGTCATGAACTTACTTATGAGCCTTTTTGAATCTTATAACTATCTTATTTTGGCATTGGAGTCTTTTAAATTAAAAGAACTTATAATAGACTATATAATGGCAAGACTTGGCTATGAAGTAACCAAGAGGAAAGAAAAAGAGCCTCAAAGTAAAGATTTGGATCTTCTTTCAAGACAAGGAAAGAAAAGCTACTCTAATTAATGTTGCAATGTGATAACTTACTTCATTTATAAAAAATCAAGTCACTTTATACAAAATTGCTATAAAGCAAAAAAAAAAGATAGAAAAAGTACCAAAAATATACATGAGAAATTTAGAGGAAATGATTTTGCATTCATGATAAGTGAAGGTATTTCTATAGCTACCATATCCAAGTCAATTGTTAATCTGAAAGCCATCAAGTACATAACTCTTGTAAGTATAAAATTCACTACTTAATTCAATTACAAGATGGCCTCAATTAAAAGTTACTTATAATGGATGGTTTGAAGTGAAAATAATAAGAATAAGAACAAAAAAAGCAAAACATAAAAAAAGTGGAACAAGTTCAATTAAACAATTATATACTATAAAACTAATCACAGTCTGTTCATTAAATTTTTATCTAATAAAAAATAAAAAATAAAAATAAAAAATATATTTTTAGAAATTTAATTTTTTTATCTTTCCAATGGTATAAGAAACATATACATCTAAGTTACTATGAGTAAGTTATGAAGGTTTAAAAAATAAAAAGTAAATAAATAAAAAATCAAGTAAATAATTTTTATCTTAAGGATAACTTGCTTAAGAAATCCGAAGTTCGAGCTTCACCAAGGCTCACAAGTAGTGTTAATGGTTTTTAAGAGAGGCCATGAAGCCTTAGTCTTATCTTCCTAACTACCTTCAAGGTGCTACAACCCATATGGGAATTATACACCTCTCTTCTTTTAAAAACTATACTAACTGCTAGTCCTCCTAATTTCTACTAGTAAAATCCATAATTCTGTATTTTTGACTTCACCATGATGTTTTAAAAAATACAATTATCCTAAAAACCTTTGATTGCATTCAAATCTTGCTCCATTTCTTCATAATGGATCCCAAAGTAGTAAAACTCATTTTTACCAAAGTCTTCAAAATTGCTCTAAAAATTCTTAAAAAATTCTAAATAAGTTTTAAATAAATTCTAAAAATTCTTATAATGGTTTTATAATAATAATATCAATTGAAGGCTATAATTTCCTACCTTGATGATTTTTATAGTAATAAAATTAATTTAAATCTATCATAAATCTTACTTTCTATACAACTAACTAAAAAGACATGAGGTTCTTTCTCATGCTTCTTCTAACTACTAACTAATATTTATAGTTTTTTCTTATAAGTAATATATATAAATAGAAAAAAAATAGAAATATTGAACTTAATAATTAATCTTCACTACTCAATAATAAATAAAAATCCCAAACTAACTAAACTAATTGACTCTAAGACTTACTAAGACTCTATTTCTTCTCTACTAATACTGTTCTCCTTCCTTTAACATCATTTAAGTACATCTTCACCTAAAAATTATAATTTTGGTACTTTACATGTATTTTTTTGTCCTAAAACAACTAATGAGTCAATTTGATGATTCACAATTCCATACAAGTATTCATTTGACACTTATGATGAAATTTCAACAACAAATATTTTTGTAGGAGATAATAGCATGGTACAAGCCATTAGAATGGGCTCCATTGTAATAGAGATTGTTTTAAAAGGAAAAACTAAGAAGATAAAATTAAAAGAAAACTTACATGTACCTAAGATAAAAATTTAAAAAAAAAAAAAAAAAAAAAAAAAAACTTTTTTTGATAAGTAAATTAGTTTCACATGATTATAAGGTGCACTTTGATAAGAATGAATATTTTGTAAAAACATTGGATGGAGATAATATTTTCAAGGGCTTTAGAGATAGGAACCTCTACTTTATCAAGTATAAGAAAGTGAATGGAATTGAAGTAGCTGCTTTAGTTGAATTTTCATATGATCAAGACAAATCTGGCATTTAACATCAATACCTTAATCATTTAAATGCCAAAAGCATGAAGAAACTTCAATCCATAGTAAGTGGCTTAAATCTTGGTCAATTTAGCCACAATGACATGATACTTACTTATAAAGATTATATCCAAGGCAAAAAATAAAGGACCTCATTTTCAAATAGAGTTACAACACATGCAAGTAAGTTGTTGGAGATTGTACATTTGGATGTTTATGGACCAATGAAGACACCATCAATTAGAGGAACAAGGTACTTTATAACATTTATTGATGATTTTTTAAAGAAGATGTGGATTTTCATCCTCAAATCCAAGAATGAATATTTTTTAAGATTTAAGGAGTTTAAGGCACTTGTAGAAAAGAAATGTAAGTGCAAGATCAAAATGTTATATACAGACAATGAAGGTGAGTATATATCAAAGCATTTTGTTGACTTCTTGAAGATTCAAGGTATTATAAGATAAACCTCTATTTTTTATATTCTATAACAAAATGAAGTTACTGAAAGAGTAAATTAAATCATTGTAGAGATGACAAGGAATATACTATATACTAAATACCTTAGATATGAATTTTGAATAGAAGCCATAGTGAATGCAATATATATAAGGAATAAGTACTCTATAAGTGCACTCACATCAATAACTCTAGAAGAAGCATGGAGTGGGAAGAAACCTTCTGTTTCACATATAAAGACCTTTAGATGCATTGCTTATGCAAAAGTATCAAATTATATGAGGTCTAAACTTCATGCAAAAGATACAAATATATGTTTTTTAAATATTATGAAGGTGCCAATCCATATAGGCTAATGTGTTTGGATACCAAGAAGATCATCAAAAATTATGATATAGAATTTTTAGAGCATAAGAATGCTCATGAGTACTTAAAGATGAAGTAATATTATAAAAAAGATGGATCGATTGAAGAGAAAGTTAGAAAAAGAGTATAAGATGAGTGATTTGGGAGAGCTCCATTATTATTTAGGAGTGGAGTTTATAAGAGATTGTAGTAACAAGACTATTATAATGAGCCAAAGCAAGTACATTGAAGAGGTATTAAAACAATTCAACATGGAGGAGTGCAAGTCCATTGAAACACCTTTGGAGGCCAATTTGAAGTTGGTGAAGCTCACGGATAAAGATTTTACTAAAGGTAAAGATGAAATGAAAGATGTTCTATATAAAATAGTGGTAGGCTCACTTATATATGTAATGGTTGGCACAATGATGGATCTTATCTATACAATGAGTGTTGTGAATCAATACATGTCAAAGGTTAGACCAATCCATTGGACAACCATTTCAAGGATTATAAAATACTTGAAAGGCATTTTGAACTTCAAATTATATCTTAAAGGACATAATATTACATTGCATAATTATTGTAATGCGGATTGGATTAAAGATGCAAATGATAGAAGGTCAACAACAAGATATATGTTCTTTGTTGGAGTGGAAATAATCTCATGGAATTAGAAGAGACAATCAACAATTGCAAGGTCCAAAATAGAGGTGGAATACATAGCAACAAGTCAAGATGCAATAGAGGCAATTTAACTAAGATAAATTTTAGAAGACATTAGACTTGTGCAATTAAAAGCAATTCCAATGAAGTATGATAATCAAAGATGTTTTTCTTTTGTAAATAATCCAAAGCATCACTTAAGAACCAAGCATATTAACATTCAACATCACTTCATAAGAGAGAAGATCAAAATGGGAGTGATTGACATAAAATATTATGCAATAGAAGATATGCTTGCTAATTCACTAACAAAAATATTAATAAAGGATATGTATCAAAAGTTGACAAAGGTACTAGGTTTAAAATCTTTTAATCAATAGAAAAGTAGGAGTGTTAAAATAAGAATAAAATATAATTATCTTAAATAAATTATTAATAGTTAAATGGTAATAAAAGAATGAAGATAATTTACTAATGTAGTAGCTAGGATTTGATATGGCAACTAAATTAAGAAGAATCTAGAATTAAGTTGGATGAATGAAGATGATTATAGATGAAATTCAACTATAATAGATATAAATTCTTTGTACAAGTAACGGATGTTAGAAAAAAGAGGCATCTTATTCCACACTCCTCTTATATATGACTATTCTGATTTTTATTTATTTAAATCTTACTTATTATATTTTTTTAATACTTTTATAATTGATAATAGTGATGCATGAAATTTCTACCCTAAGAGTATTGATAAGATTATGAAGATCTACTATGGTTACAAATTTATTCTCACTTTTATCAAGTCTATCATCCATGATTTTTTTTTCTATTTCAAACAACTTAATAAATCCACAAATCAAATTAGATGAAGAAAATCTCCAACTTCTAATATCAAATGAGAATTTTCAAAAATAAAGATAATCTATTATCTTTAAGTATAAAATTAGTATTAAAAAAATAAATTTTAATTCAAGGTGGATAATTTGTAACCTTCAAAACACAACAATAGAAGTGAGGTAATCTACTCACTTCTAAAAAATAAGAAAGAATAATGAGTTAGAACTCTTGTCAATTTATCAAGGATAAGAACTCAAAGAAGATATATAAATAAGTGAAAAATGAATCAAAGAGAGATAAAAAATTAGAAATAAGAAAGTAAATATAATTAATAAAAAAATTAAAATGACTATTATCTAAGGCTAGAAAATTAGAGACTCTTAAAATTACACTAGAAGTGAGAAAAGAATTGACAATAGTGAAGAAGGCTTCACTCTTGCCTCTATATATACTATCTACCTAAGAGCTATGTGACAACCTTTTATATGGCCTCTAATACATGTTCAATTTGTAAGATTTATATCTTAACTTGTAAGGCAAGTTTTTTTATAGGTATACCATATTGTTTGCTTGTATCAATATATATGATATATGGCTAATTTCTTGGCCAAATTTTTAACCTACCAATCACCTATAGACATGTATAAAGATAAAGCCACATCTATGAAGCTTCTAAAAAGTTATTCCATAGAATATTATCAAATTAACTTATTTTATCTATTTCTTTTTATTCATATTATTTAAGTAACTATAAGTATATTTGTAATAGGATGGATAAGAATGGTAAGAGCATTCAAAGAATTGACTTCTTATGATCTTCATATTGATGATTATATACATCCTAAATTGATAGTTATGTTGATTAATCTTCCTTGTTTTATATATGGTGAGAACGAAGAGGCTACTACCATGCTTTTGTATAATCAATGCCAATGTAGATAGCATATGAAATGCTTGACACTATCTCTTTTGACTCTTCCTTCAAGAGATTAGATTTATCCTAGTTATAAAAAAACTTTCAGCTATATCTTATTTATTGATAAGAATTGAAGGTTTTTTTTCTTGAATTTGATACACATTTTGGTGGCCTAGCTACAACAACATTAGCCTAGATGAGTATATTTTGGTAGAACATTATTGTAGCATTCATCATTCACTATATGTGTTTTATAGTCCTAGTTGAATGAAAGAACTCTTAATTAGCTAAAGAAGGTACGTAAAAGTGTATTGATTGTGCATTTGTATTTCTTTTAGATTACATACTTTATAATTACTTGGTAGCACTCGAAATGTTGTATATAACAATCTTTTTTTATACAAAAAAATTTATAAGTAACTTGTTTTATTTTAAATATATTAATTATAATTTTTATGCTTGTTTTATTTCATTTACAAATAAATACCATTAATTTTTTAAAAGAAAAATTAGTTATATATATATATATATATATATATATATATATACAAAAACTTAAAATTATTTAAATAAATTTCTTCTTTATAATAAATTCCTATATTATTTCATAATATATGTCTATTTTTATTAAAGAATATCTTTGATAATTTAAAGACAAAATTATAATTTTATCTAGATAGATAAGATTGATAAAAAATAATTGTTATAACATCACTTAGAATCCAACTTCGAAAATATATATATATATATATATATATATATATATATGATTAAATAAATATTATTTTATTTTAAACTACCACTATGCATGCCAAAAAAAGATAAAGAAATAAAGACTACATACTTATTATAATATTAATAAGTTTATCAATTTATTTATATTTAAAGATAAAAATATAATAAATAATAATTTAACGTTTATTTATGTATTTTCTTGTTATGCAATATTAAAAAAATATTATTTTTAAAAATTTAACTTTGTATCTATTGATATTTTTTAGAAATTATTAGATGATAAATAAGCTACATAAAATATTAAATTAATTTTTTTAATTATAATTAATAATTTAAATTAAATTTAAAATTATTAAATAAAAACTAATATATTTTGTATTATTTTTACAAGAGGTTTCATATTAATTATGGAAAAGTTGGTTTTTCTAATAAAATCTTAGTCTAGACTTTTATGTGGTGTCAAACTACTTTTTATCATAAAAATTTATAAAAAATATATTTTTTATTTAACTTGTCTTTTTTAATTGAATAATCTAACCTAAGCTAATAACTATCTAGTAGAATAAAATTAAATAAAAAAAAAGTTAAAACTAAGTTAAAATATTATTTTTTTGTTAATTTTATTTATATTAAGCTATTTCTAATAATTATCATGTAATCACATAAATGCTAATATCTTTATCAAGTTAATCAAATAATTCAATATGCAATTTATAAAACTATAATCAAAAATAAAAATAAAAATAAAAGAACTATCTTTTAATTTATTAATTTTTGATATTTTATAAAAAATTATCTTTATTTTATTATAACAAGGATTTTTACCACATAAATTTATAAAAAAAAAAAAAAAAATTAGAGAATATCTTTTTATTTTGAAAATATTTAAAAATTGCAAGTATTAAAGGATTATGATTTTGACATCATTTAATAAATCAAATGGTTTTATTAAAAATTTAAAATATATGTATATATTTGTGTATATATATATATATATATATATATATATATATTCTTTTATCTTTTTTGATTTTGTTGAAGTATATCATCTATTGTCAAAGACAAGGACATAATAAAGACAAATGAACAAGTGAGACTTCTTTCAAAGAAAAATGACAAAATAAAAATAACTTGATATGTACATTAAAAAAGAAACTAGAATGGCTATTGCCAAAAGACAAGAAAAACTAGAGACCCTTGAAACTAGATTGGAAGCAAGAAAGGAGTTGACAAGAGTGAAGAAGGCTTCACTCTTGTCTCTATATATACTATCTAACTACGGACTATGTGGCAACGTTCTATAGGACCTCCAATATGTATTGACTTTGTAGGACACTTGCCTTGACTTAGAAGGCAAGTTTTTCTACATGTGGGCCACATTGTTAGCTTGATCATCAAGCTAACAACATGTGTGGCACATAGCCAACTTGTTGACCACGTTGTCGTTATATGTGAAGTCTGGCTTGGGAATGCTCCAAACACCTGGCTATGGAAGAAAAAAAGAAATTGCAATAACAAAATCCTAATTCTAATAGAATACTAACAATGCTCTAATTAGACTATAATAATGCTAAGCAAGTGTGAGCTAAATTCCTCCACCCTTAATTGCATTTAGTAGTCAAGTGGATTAACTTCACTCACACGGAATTTTTATAAACCCTAATTTCATTCATAAACCCTAAGTTCATCCATAAATCCTAAGTTCATCCATAACCCTAAGTTCATCTAGAAACCTTAAGTTCGTCCAGAAACCCTAAGTTCATCCAGAAACCCTAAGTTCATCTAGAAACCCTAATTTCATCCAGAAACCCTAAGTTCATCCATAAACCCTAAGTTCATTCATCCTAAATTTCCATTCATCAATCATCCATCCCTTAAATCTCATTCATCCCATAACATTCATTCATTCAAAGTTTGTTCATCCAATTTTCATCTAAAGATTCATTCATCCAACCATAAGTCAACTTATCATCCAACTGATAATTCGTGCAATTGACCTAATTCATCCAAGATTCATCCTAAAAATTAAAGAAAATTGGAAGTCGCCACCTTCCAAGTCATGGTAGTGACCCCCTTGCACGAATTCCACTACAATGGTTGCATCACTAACTTGTTTATAACAAGCTTTGCTATTTTAGAAAGTAGACTTACAAGCGCTTGTCCTCCAACAAAATTCAATGCAAAACAACAATTAAGCTAAAAGAAATCTTGCCTCAAAGTTGTCTGACTTTCTCGGCCTAGTCAGAGCACCCCTGGCCACAAAAACCCTTGCCCTTGCTCCATTCCAGTTGTGCAACGCATATGCTTTAGCATTCCAAAAACTAGAATTGAAGTCGCATCACCTCCAACAATTTTTTCTTAAAAATCTTGAGTGAATTCCAAGATATGACCTTCCAAAGTAGCTTGAGTTGGCGGAGTGCTACATCTTCACCACGGCCGACTCCTCTTCACTCCAACCACCATAACTTCCTTGGCCTTTACTCAATCTAAGCGTTCAAATAGTCCTTGCAAAGCTGACAACAAGAATCATCCTTCACAAAAGTTTCAGCTCCAAATTCAATACTGTCCGCCAACAATCGCCTTCCAAACTCGGACCTCCAGATCTGGCCGGCAGCTGACCTCCTTGTTACTAAAACCACCACAACTTTCTTGTTTTCTCTCCAAACAAAGCGTGCCTACTGTCCCGAGGAAGCTAACGACAAGATCTAACTATTGGTAAAGTTTGACATTCTATTTCCAGATAACTAATACACTACAGTTGCGCAATTGCAGCTCTATAGAAACAAGGGTACGTGGGGATGCAATTTGGCATAGCTTTGCCCCAAAAAAAAAAAAAAAAAAAGAGAGAGAGCGAGTGTGGCCACCTCCACCCTCTTATCCAAGTAGAAAGAGACCAAAGGGTGGCGGCCACATCTCCACCATCTGAATCCACCAACCCTAATCAAGATCAAGGGCCCACATTAATCCTAAGTCCTAAACCCGATTTTAGTGCTGGACATGCCCAAAATCTCCAATTCGAAGTATTTTTGACAAAAATAACTCCACCAATGTTTTTAAAACATATTTAAACATCAAGTTTGACTATTCATACACTCAAATCTAAGTTCTAGATCATTAAGAACCAACAATTTGACAAATCCATCACAATAAATTTACTTCTAATTATTTTCTTCTCCTTTTTCTTCTTCTTCTCCTTATCCCTCTTCATCTTCTTCCTTCTTTCTTCTTGGCCTTTTTTTTTTTTTTTTTTTTTTCTTTTCTTTTGGCTCTTTTTCTTATCTTTCTTTCCACTGCCTTCTCCCTTGATTTTTCTTTCCACTACTAATCATCAATAAGCCACTAACATTAATATCTATAACTAACTTATTATAACAAAACATAATCAAAATCCTCATTTTTTTAGATTTTTTTAGTTTAACCAACAATGTGAACCAACTTTTGGGCTCACATAATTGGCGACCATCAGGAGACGAATCTAGCTTGTACTTGCCAATTTTTGTCCTTTAAAGTATTTTCACCATGCCAGTTCATACTATCGCCTTGTCATAAGATAGAAAGGTGGAGCTCTTGCCCAAAATTGTGCTCCCTCATGTCTTATATTCTATACACCTGCTACTTGATGTTTGTGTGGGAAACAATTGACCATTCAAGGTCTCCAATTGCACTGAGTTGTTTAAAAATACCTCCTTGACAAGATAAGGACCCAACCATACGGCATCAAACTTACTTGGAAAGTCGATCTTCTGAGCATCTTGTAACAATACTAGCATACCAGGTTGCAAGACTCGAGTCTTGTTCCGTTTATCAAACACGACCTTGCACTGCCTCTGGATGGCCTCAATGTGTTGAGCCCCTCGTCTTCTGCTCTCATCCAATGCCTCGAGCTCGTACAACCTTATCTTTAAAGATTGTCTGTCAGTCAATCTGGAATCTATTGCAATCCGAAGCGATGGAACCTCAAACTCAATTGGTAAAACTGCTTCCAGTCCATAGACTAGAGAGAATGGCGTAGCCTGCGTGGTGACCTTGAATGTTGTTCTATATGTCCATAAGGCGGCTGGCAGTTTCACATCCCAATCACGCTTGGAGTCTCTAACAGTTTTCCTCAATATAGTACCAAGTGTTTGGTTGACTCGCTCTGTCTGACCATTGGTTTGAGGGTGATAGGGTGTAGTCTTCCGGTGATCAATCTGGAATCGCTCAGTCATGGATTCAATCACCTCGTTGAGGAAATGAGTACCTCGATCACTCACAAGGATCTTCGGGACTCCAAATCTAGTAATCACATTCTCAAAGAGAAAGATTGCAGCATTCTTGGCATCATTTGTCCTCACAGCCTTGGCTTCAGCCCACTTAGTGAGATATTCAGTGGCCACTACAATATATGCCATTCCTCGAGATGAATGAAGATGAATCTCTCCCACGTAATCGATGCCCCACTTCTCGAATGGCACCAATGGTAGGGAAATGTGAAGCGGCAATTGCATGTGAAGGTCATTCCTAGCAAATCTCTGACATGCATCACAACGCCTCACATAGGTATGAGCGTCCTTGAAGAGTGTTGGCCAGTAATAACCAGCCCTAAGAATTTTCTGACCAGTCAATTGGCCAGAAAAATGTCCGCCACACGCACTGTCATGACAAGCCGACAAAATGGAAGGAACCTCATCTTCCATCACACAACATCTTAACACTCCATCCAATCCACGTCGATACAATCGGTTCCCTAATACCACAAAATGACGACTATTGACCAGAATCTTCCGCATCTCGTCCTTGGATAAATCCACTGGCAATTGTTGAGTGGTCAAGAACTCAATAATCCTAGAATACCATGCTGGTCTAGCTGTCACCAAGAAAAGACTCTCGTCTATCAATCTATCATCAATCGGGTGGGTCTCCATTCCTCCAGACAATCTCGACATGTGATCTGCTTGTTTGTGTACGGATCCAGGTTTGTACTCCACAGTGTAATCAAACTCTTATAGCAACAAGACCCACCTAGCTAGCCGACCGCTCAACTCAGGTTTGTTAACCAAATACTTGATGGCCATATGATCCACATAAAAAACCACTTTGTTGCTCAACAGATAATGTCTAAACTTCTTAGCTGAGAACACCATGGCTAGACATTCCCTCTCAGTGGTAGAATAATTTTTCTCTGCAAGATTTAATTGCCTACTAGCGTAGGTAATTGGATGATCCTTGCCCTTGCTTGGGCCTTCTAAAAGTTGGCATAGAATGTTGCCAACCGCCACCGCACTTGCATCACAATAGATGTGGAAAGGCAAGTCCCACCTCGGGGGCCTCAATATTGGATAAGAAGACAATTCCTTCTTTAGAACCTCGAAAGCATCATTACAAGCCTGAGTCCATATAAATTTGGTGCCTTTCTTCTGAAGGCTAGTGATGGGAAGGGTAATAGTGGCCTAATCTTCAATCAACTCCCTATACCAACCGGTGTGTCCCAATACATGTTGCACTTCCTTCACACTGGTAGGAGGTGATAAATTTTGAATTACCTTCATCTTTTCTGGCTCGGGCTCACGACCCCTCTTACTAACCATATATCCCAACAAAATGCCTCTAGTCAAGGCAAGATAGGTTTTTTCTGGATTCAGGGCCATTCGAGCTTTCTTGCACCTCTCTAAGCTTTCTTTCACCAAATGAATGTGAGAATCTGCATCAGATTGGGTGCTGAAATCATCAATGAATACGGTCATTGATTTGTATAACAAGTCTGAGAAGATAAACATCACCAGACGTTGGAAAGTAGTAGGGGCGTTACATAATCCAAATGGCATCACATGCCACACAAACGTCCCCCAAGGTGTTCTAAATGTAGTCTTGTGTCGATCTTCAGGTGCAATAGATACTTGGTTGTATCCAGAATATCCATCCATAAATGTGTATAAATCGTGACCTGCCACTTCTTCCAAGATGCTAGTGATAAATGGCAAGGGAAAGTGGTCTTTTTGGGTGCAAAAATTCAACTTCCTATAATCCACACACACCCTAAGTTTACCATTCTTCTTCTTTACAAGCACCATGGGAGAGACCCAATCTGTGATCTCAACAGGTTTAATAAAACCTACTTGGAGTAATTTCTCCAGTTCCTCTTTCACAATCAATTGAAGCTGAGGATTCATTCTCCTCTCCTTTTGCCTGATCGGCACTGCATCGGTCATCAAGGGAATTCGATGTTCTACAATCTCAAGAGGAATTCCCTTTAACTCCTTGTAAGACCATGCAAAGACCTCCCGATACTCTCTTACCAACTCACAGTAGGCCTTGATCTCTTCATCCTCTAGTTGGCTTCCCATCTTCATTTGTCTTGGTTCTTCTCCTTCAAACTCCACTGTCACAAACTTCCAGTCTTCCTTAGCAATGTGAGATTGCTCATTGTTATCCCGATACCAATCCGAAGGCACATTGAGATAACTGGAAACGTCTTCTCTAACCGTAATTCCCGAAGAACCAGTCTTAAATTTCAATGATCCTCTCAAAGGCTCACTTTCCTCTAAAACCTCTACTCCTTCAGCATCCTCTATTCCAATCAAATAGACATCTACCTCAATTAAAGGTGTCAAACCATCGCCCAACTCCATTCCAATGAAATTCAATCCTGCCGTCAATTTTGATGAAGAATCAGGGTTGTCTTGGAGCCACTTGGCATACTCTCCATTGTCTGACCAATAGTAGAGATTTGGACCAAGACACTTCAAGGTTTGAACCTCAGCTTCAAACGTCATCCCATCCACGGATTTTAATGGTGTGCCTTCTCCAATAGATATGGTATCAACCACCTCGAGTCCTATCAAAGGCTTGATTCTAACTTTAGTGGGGTTTTCATATGGACCGTAAACTATGGAGGGCTTATTACCACCCCACATGATGGTGGCATTGGCCATCCTCAACCACGGACGACCTAAGAGAAGTGGAAAAGACTCTTTGGAAGTGTGCATTCTGATAACATGGAAGGTCACTAAGTAATCCTCCCCTCCTGTAGAGATTTTACAGTTCGTGATCTGGCCTAAAGGCCTAGCAGGACTCTGATCTGCCATGTTTAATACAAATGATGAAGGTCCAGTTAAATTCAACCCCAACTTCTCCATGGTATGAAGTGGCATGATGTTAAGCCCACTACCTCCATCAATGAGCACATTCGGAACCACCTTGTCCACGATAGTGACCTCGATCTCCACTGCCTTCACATCCACTGGCCTAATAGATGCTTGTATCCTAGCCACTGTCCTCTTTTGAGTCTTCTTCTTCCTCTTCGCCCTAGGCAATCCTTCTTTGAAACTCTTCCTCATCAAAGGAGATATCTCCAATAGTTGAGCAATTGAGATGTCAGCCTTTATCCTCCGTAAGTCCCTCCAGAGATCATACTTCTAGTAAGAGGTTGGCATCATATGACCCAACCTTCCAAACTCCTCCTCTGGAATATCTGGACCCTCCCATTCACCCGGTTCTAATCCTTTACCTGGATCAGAGCCTTCAGATGACCTTTCATCACCCACTGCGGCACCTACCTCCCTTGTAATTCTTACCGCCTCCCTTACAGCCGCCTCAAGAGCTACTAAATCCAACCACTCTTCAGACTCACTACTATCTGAGTCTTCTTCATCGATTGGTGATTGCCTATGAACTTACCCTCGGGTAATCACAGCCAAAGTAGCATTCTCATGGCCACCGCCTTCGTCTTTCTTCAATTCGTGGGTCACTAAATTAGAAGGTGCTTCATGTTCTTCAATCACCACTGTGGTCTTTGCTAGAGATGGCACAGGACCCTTTAATAAGACCTCTTCTGCTACTCTAACATCTTGGTTAGAAGATGGACCTTGTTTCTGGTTTGCATAGTTTCGATAGCCGCCTTGTTGATTTTGGGCAGCTGGGATATCACCTTGGCGGGTTTGTAACCTTTCCGGAGGTTGATGGTTTTGTCTGAAATCCTCATAGTTGTAGTAGAGATTAGGAGGTTTTAGGCCCCTCTGATCATCACCATGACGTCGTCTCTGATCTCTCATATTATTCCGTGCATTCTCATAAGGATTTGTTATTGGTGGTGGTAGTTGAATTACCTTATCAAGTTGTCGACATTCATGGGTAGGGTGATTGCCACCACAATTGCCACACGGCCATGGTTGGCCATCATTCCAGCACTGACCCGGCTCATGCCATCTCCTGCAAAGCTCATGGTACTCCTTCCGAGGCCTGCCACTTCTACCATATCCTTGAAGACCACCTTGATAACCTCCTTGCCGCTGCTGAGGTCCTCTATCTCTTCCATAGCCCTGTGTTGGCTGGTATAGTTGAAGATTTGGATTACCTTGAGGCCTTACTCGGCACTGAAGAGATGAATGCCCATTTTGGCCACAAGTAGTGCACCAAACCCCCGAGTTATGGTTACCAGAATCTATTCGAGGAGGTGGGGTGTTTGAATTTTGATTCTTTACCATGAATGCCATCTGCTCAATCAAGGCTTGGATCTGCTTCATCATGGAGTCTTGAAAACCTTCTTGTCCGCCCTGTATTTTCTTCTCCAAGTCCTCCACTCTCCTCTCCAATTGTGGCTCTGATAACGCCAATAAGGGTACCAGAGCTCTGCTGGCCGTGGGCATGACATTGTAATATTGGGCACCATTGTCGACTATCAGAGGTGTACTTGACGTGCTTGATCCTACCACTTGGCTTACGGGATTAATTGGAATAAATCCCGAGATAGACTCATCTTCCTTCCTCCAATGCCTTTCATAACTTCTCTCGATTAAATCTACAACGCATGCCGCTGTTTTGGCTTCTTCCAAAGTGGCTGGGTTTCTCTCTAATACTCCCTTGATTGTAGATCGATTAGCAAATCCTTCAATGAAGAATTGCTTTAATGTATCGCCATTCAACAATCCTCCTACATAACGCATGCAGACCAAGTCAAACCTCCTGATGTAGTTAGCCATTTCCTCGTCTCTTTGCTGTCGTACCGCTCCCAGTGCTCTCAAGGTTGTACTTTGTCCAACCTCCGGCCTAAAGTGGTTTAAGAAAGCTACTTGCAACTGGGACCACGTGGTAAAATGTCCCTCATCATGGTCCCGGTACCAATTGTAAGCCTCACCGTGTAAGGTTCCGGGGAACCAAACCAGGTAATATCCCTCGTTCCCAATGAGGGATGTTGTCAAAATCTCTATGTACCTCTCCATGTGTAGGGTTGGATCCTCATCCTTGGTGCCATAGAACTTGGGGAGATTCCCTGGAACTGTGGCCGCTAATAGCCCTGCTGGCATAGCCACGGGCAAACCTCGTGGCCTAACTAAGGGATCCAAAGCTGGAAGCCGCTCCGTCGCCATCTCGTGAACAAATCCTTCGACTGCAGGCACAAAGTCCAAGGTCCTATCCTGTTCTCCTATTTCCCTAAGGTTCACGTCTCCAAACACTCCATCTTCAGGGTCTACGTGTTCTATCTCTAACTCCTCCACTTCCAACTCCTCCAATAGCTCGCTGCCCCCGACATCTCCTAAAGCCTTTTCTAAATTCCTTCTAATGTCTCCTCCAAGAAATTCTTCATTGCTTCTACTATTAATGAGTGTATTCCGAGAAGGGGCTGCTTCCTTATTATCCACGACCTTGCCCCCACGTCTTTGAATACGTTCAAGTCCTTGGTTCAAAGTAGATTTTTGAGATCTAGTTTTTGGGAACATCTAAACGTCCTCACTGACCTTCTCTCATTACCTACCAACCCTTTTTTTTTTTTTTTTTTTTTTTTTGAAAATTTTAAATTGATAATTAATAATCTAGCCTATCCTCAGGTGGGTAGGGAACGCAAACCACCAAGATAGTATTTACGGGCGATGACATGGAATTCACCAAGGCAAACCAGTCCGCTAGTCCAATCTTGGCATACGGTACAACCTATGTTGTGGGGCTTACCCGGTCAGTAAACGAGACACTGTGATTCTGCCTTCGTGGCCAGAACCCCCCTCGTTCTCAATTCAGCTCACTGCCGAGGCATTACCCACTAACAAGGCAACGACAACGACGAATTACAATCCTAAGTTAACATAGATCATTCAATGTATGATGGCTTACCTCATGCAATTCCAGCTTCCTGCACAATTAGTATACCACCGACCTCTCGATCACATGCTAAGGTTTCTAGCACAAACTACCATAGATATCTCCAGGACCCACATACCTTTTGCTGTGCTCCTTCCAATCACGACCCCATCATCTTGCTCCTATTATCTCCTTCCTCAATGTAATCAATCATCTCAACTCAAAAAAAAAAAAAAAAAAAAAAAAAATTGTTAGACAACGTCTCCAAGATCGGCTCCTGGCAAACGCACCATTTATGTGAGCTAAATTCCTCCACCCTTAATTGCATTTAGTAGTCAAGTGGATTAACTTCACTCACACGGAATTTTTATAAACCCTAAGTTCATTCATAAATCCTAAGTTCATCCATAAATCCTAAGTTCATCCATAATCCTAAGTTCATCCAAAAACCCTAAGTTCATCCAAAAACCCTAATTTCATCTAGAAACCCTAAGTTCATCCATAAACCCTAAGTTCATTCATCCTAAATTTCCATTCATCAATCATCCATCCCTTAAATCTCATTCATCCTATAACATTCATTCATTCAAAGTTTGTTCATCCAATTTTCATCTAAAGATTCATTCATCCAACCATAAGTCAACTTATCATCCAACTGACAATTCGTGCAATTGACCTAATTCATCCAAGCTTCATCCTAAAAATTAAAGAAAATTGGAAGTCGCCACCTTCCAAGTCATGGTAGCGACCCCCTTGCACGAATTCCACTACAATGGTTGCATCACTAACTTGTTTATAACAAGCTTTGCTATTTTAGAAAGTAGACTTACAAGCGCTTGTCCTCCAACAAAATTCAATGCAAAACAACAATTAAGCTAAAAGAAATCTTGCCTCAAAGTTGTCTGACTTTCTCGGCCTAGTCAGAGCACCCCTGGCCACAAAAACCCTTGCCCTTGCTCCATTCCAGTTGTGCAACGCATATGCTTTAGCATTCCAAAAACTAGAATTGAAGTCGCATCACCTCCAACAATTTTTTCTTAAAAATCTTGAGTGAATTCCAAGATATGACCTTCCAAAGTAGCTTGAGTTGGCGGAGTGCTACATCTTCACCACGGCCGACTCCTCTTCACTCCAACCACCATAACTTCCTTGGCCTTTACTCAATCTAAGCGTTCAAATAGTCCTTGCAAAGCTGACAACAAGAACCATCCCCCACAAAAGTTTCAGCTCCAAATTCAATACTGTCCGCCAACAATCGCCTTTCAAACTCGGACCTCCAGATCTGGCCGGCAGCTGACCTCCTTGTTACTAAAACCACCACAACTTTCTTGTTTTCTCTCCAAACAAAGCGTGCCTACTGTCCCGAGGAAGCTAACGACAAGATCTAACTATTGGTAAAGTTTGACATTCTATTTCCAGATAACTAATACACTACAGTTGCGCAATTGCAGCTCTATAGAAACAAGGGTACGTGGGGATGCAATTTGGCATAGCTTTGCCCCAAAAAAAAAAAAAAAAGAGAGAGAGCGAGTGTGGCCACCTCCACCCTCTTATCCAAGTAGGAAGAGACCAAAGGGTGGCGGCCACATCTCCACCATCTGAATCCACCAACCCTAATCAAGATCAAGGACCCACATTAATCCTAAGTCCTAAACCCGATTTTAGTGCTGGACATGCCCAAAATCTCCAATTCGAAGCGTTTTTTGACAAAACCAACTCCACCAATGTGTTTAAAACATATTTAAACATCAAGTTTGACTATTCATACACCCAAATCTAAGTTCTAGATCATTAAGAACCAACAATTTGACAAATCCATCACAATAAATTTACTTCTAATTATTTTCTTCTCCTTTTTCTTCTTCTTCTCCTTATCCCTCTTCATCTTCTTCCTTCTTTCTTCTTGGCCTTTTTTTTTTTTTTTTTTTCTTTTCTTTTCTTTTGGCTCTATTTCTTATCTTTCTTTCCACTCCCTTCTCCCTTGATTTTTCTTTCCACTACTAATCATCAATAAGCCACTAACATTAATGTCTATAACTAACTTATTATAACAAAACATAATCAAAATCCTCATTTTTTTAGATTTTTTTAGTTTAACCAACAATGTGAACCAACTTTTGGGCTCACAGCAAGCTTAATCAAATTTAAAAAAACCTCAAAGAAATTTCTAACAAATAATAAGAATTTTTAAAGAAACATTAGAAAGAACACAAATGTCATTCAAATACATCTCAATTCAATCTTAATTTAATTCTAATTAAAATCCTATTGAACTTCATTCAAACTTTAAACCAAATTAATTGAATCTTAAATCCTAATAAAATCCTAAACCCTAAATTAAACCCTAATCAAATCCTAAATCCTAAATCAAACCCTAATCCAAATCCTAAATCCTAAACCAAACCCTAACTAAACCCTAAATCCTAAATCAATCCCTAATCCAAATCCTAAATCCCAAACCAAATCCTAACCAAACCATAAACCAAATCCTAATAATTCCTACAACAGTTTTAAACCTCAATAATTAATGAATAAACCGTTGATCTTAACTCAAATTTTTCACACTTCTAAAAAAATAAGTTAAAAATAAGCACAAAAAAAGTTGATAAGGATCGATATTACCAAATTGATGATATCTTCAAAAATGTGCTCGGCTATTGGCCGGCCTCCTTCTCCAATCTTGATGCCAATCTTCCAGAGCCAATATCTCTTCTATGCACTATTCGATTGATCTCAAAATTCTCTTATACATAGAAAAACAAGTCTAATATCTTCTCATGCAAGTTTTACTCCAATCCAACTAGTAGATTGCAATAAATCTTAAAAATCCTCATTGGACCTAAAATTCTACTTTCTGAGACCTTGACCCACTTAAACCCCAATATCCTTCAATCTAACCGTTAGATCGAGCTCAAATTTACAATACATATTGAACACAACTATTAACATACAGCTACAAAATTTCACCCGTAGATCTCTTAAAAAACTCTTGAAATCATCCAAATTATAAATCCTATTTTATTTCATAAAACCCAAGTCATCCAAAACAAATCTTGACTTTGCAAAGCTATTTCAAAGTCAATACAAATCCAAATCACCCAAAAGCAACACTTATAGAGACCTTATTCAATATTCTATCAAGCCCCACTCTCTGCTTTGCCAAAGAGTCCCGGAATCGTCATCGAGACTCGGTTTTGTGCCTCAGGGTCTAATTTCGACCCTGGTTCATAACTGGCCCTCTCCGGGTATCAATATTCATCTTCTTGAAGTAATTTTTACTAATTTGCACTTCTAACTCCTCCTTACATATGCTTATATCCTTTATTTTTCTAATCTACCTTGTTTGCCTTATTTATGGCCTTACAAAGTAAATAGAAGCATAATTTGTAAATAGGCAGCATTAGCACCTTTAATTTTTCTACCCTTTGATTAATATCTATTTTTCCAAGATAATTTGCTACAATATTTTTGAAGTGAGGTCCTCAAAACATGATATTTTCTTCATCCTTTCACTTATTATTAGTGTTACATCACAACAACGTTTCTAATGCAAAAAGTCAATTAAAGACACCTATTAAGTCAAATCAACGTCTATAAAGCTTCTATGAAGCTTTCATATCAAATACTATAGAATTAACTTACTTTTATCTACTTTTACTTACTTCTATCTATTTATATATGTAATTATTGGCTTACATGATTATGTCCATGACATTACCCTCCCTTCTAGGAATGAGTTCGACAAAGAGCGGTCATCATATGTTGAGGAAATCTATGATGCGACAAATTGTATTCGCCACATACTCTAATCTTTGGTCTCTTCAAAGATGATTGATAGGGCCTCTCAACCATCGGTAGTATCCCATACTAGGGCAGGAAGACCACTTAGTTATTTGATCATTGTTGAGGCCTTCATAACTTCCTTCAAATAGAACATTTGGAATACCATCAGAAATTATTCATATCTCTAGTAAAATCACCAAACATCGGGAGTCCCTTCCTAAGTCGTGATATCAAACGTGTTGTATCTTGCCATCTATTCTAAGAAGAACATGTCGTTCTTGAAGATCTTCATCTCGATTGCATTGTCTTGAAGGTTAAGACAATTGTAATGTCTTGTCCGGAAGGTCAGCAAATGAAGGCTCTTGAGTTGAATCCATTGGTTGTTGATTCTCCATCTCCTGAGCATCACAACTACAAAGAAGCTACAAACAAGAATTGAAAGTAGAATATTATCTTGCCTAGATTTTGTTTCTTTTATAAAGAAGTTTTTCATCATCATTTTGATGGATGTTGTCGATGAAAAGCCTCCATCACCTTTGCTGCATTTACAAGATTCTTTATTGGCTCCCATGTGCATTCACTAATATCATATCTGTGCCAATGGACAAGATATTCTAATTTATTTTGGTGCCACCTTGAATCTAAGACTTCTTCTACTTCAAACTCATCATTATTATTCACTTCTAAAGGAGGATGTGGAGCTTATCTTCTTCTTGGTATGTCCACTGTCTTGGATGGTTCAAGAAAAGACACGTGGAATATTGGATGGATTTCCAATGCCTCTAGTAGATATAAACAATATGCAATTGGATTGATTTGTGCAGAAATAAAAAATGGTCCAAGCCTTTGATAGTCCAACTTGTCACAAAGACGAGTGGTCTTGATATTACGACGAAGTAGCCATACTTAATTACTTAAGTAGAATGGTAGTTATTCCTTTTGATAGACATCCACATTGACCTTTTGTTGTTCTTAAGCTTCTTTTAACTGCGCCTTTATTGTTGCATGTAGCTCTTACAAATGAATCGCCAAATCTTTTGCAGCACGATTATCAACTTTTGAAAAGTCAAAAGTATCAAATCATGGATGATAACCATAATTAGTAAAGAAAGATGTTTATTTTGTAGAAGAATGTAATGTGTTATTGTAAGCAAACTCTGCCAATAGCAAAAGAGTTGTCCAATCATCTTGTTGATAGTTAATGGTACATCTTAAATATTACTCCAAAACTTGATTTATCCGATTTGTTTGTCCATGAGTTTGAGGATGAAAAGCTCAAAAAAGCTTTATAGCCACCTTTAGAATCTTGAATAGGGTTCTTCAAAATCTTGATATAAATAAAGTCTCCCTATCTAATATAACCTCCTTTGGCAATCCATGATAGTGATAGATATTGTTAATGAAAAGCTTAGTTATTTCTTCACCTGTGATAGATTTTGTGTATGGTACAAAATAAGCCAACTTGGTAAAACGATCTACTATCACGAATATAGAGTCATAAGAACCTGAGATTGGAAGATCCGTAATGAAGTCTATAGAAATAGAAGACCATGGTTGTTCTGGAATAGATAATGGCTGAAGAAGTCCAAAAGGTCGATGACGAGTTTTCGATCTTGAGCAAACATCACATGATTGTACAAAATCTTTGACTGCCTTCTATATTTGAGGCCATCAAAAATCCTTAGATATCAGCTTTAAAGTCTTATTGTATCTAAAATATCCTGCTGCTGAGAAGTCATGACGAGCTTGAAGAACAAGTAAACGTGCTTCTCCTTTAGGAATATATAGGCATCCTTTGAAATAGAGTAGGTTTTTCTTAAATTCAAAATTAGAGGGATTATGAGATTTAGAAGAATTATTCTTGATATCATGAACAAGAAGGTCTGAAGACATACTTAACTGGACTTGCTTGAGAAAAGTTAAATCAATAGTCAATGTTGATTTTATTGCTCAAAGATGAAATTGCTCTGGCTTCAGGAGAACTGTTCTTTGTTGCTCAAAAGCTACATCTCTTTCTTTTGGGACAAGATAAGAATGTCTAGACATGGCATCGGACAAACCTTGTTGTTTTCTTGGCCGATAAGTGATGATGAACTTGAATCTTGATAAAGATATGCTTTAACGAGCTTGAGGATGATTTAATACACGTGTTGACATAAAATACTCGAGGTTCTTGTGATCTGTGTACACGGTGACTGAATTGGAAGCACCTTCTAGATAATGATGCCATTCTTGAAAAGAATCCACAATTGCAAGAAGTTCTTTGTCGTGGATCTCATAATTGATTTCTACTGCTGAGAATTTTCTTGAATGAAAGGCTACTAGATGAAGTTTGTCATCTATTCTCATTTGTGACAAAATCGCACCAAAGCAAAGTGTGATGCATTTGTTTCCATAAAGAATACTTTGGAAAAATCAACACCATATAAGATTGGTGCAGAAATAAATGTTGTCTTCAAAGATTCAAAAGCAACTTCCGCTTCTTGATTCCATTAGAGTTTGTCTTTATAAGTCAAACGTATAAGTGGAGTTGCAACTCGAGAAAAGTCTTTGATGAAGATGTGATGGTAGTTGGCAAATCTCAAAAAGCATTGAACATCTCTTACCATTTTTGTGATCTTCCAATCTATAATAGTTTGAACTTTCTTAGGATTCATTACAAGTCCATCATTTGAAATGATGTAACCTAAGAAATCAACTTGAGTAGTGTGGAATACACACTTTTCTATCTTGGCATAGAGTCCTGCATGTCTTAATTTTTGTAATACACGACGAACATGAAGTTTATGTTCTTTTAGATTCTTAGAATAGATCAAGATGTGGTCTAGATAATAGACCACAAAATCGTCCAAAAACTCTTAGAAAATATCATTCATTAGATGTTGAAAGGCTCTTGGTGCATTTGTAAGTCCAAAAGGCATGACGTTGTATTCAAAATATCCATACCTAGTTTGAAACACAGTCTTCCATTCATCTCCTTCTTTGATGCATACTAAATTGTATGCTCTCCGGAGATCTATTTTTGTATAGATCTTAGCTTGATTCAACTGATCAAGAAGTCCAGATATTAAAGATAGTGGATACTTGTTCTTCATGGTAATCTTGTTGAGTCTTTGATAATCAACACACATCCGCAATGATCCATCTTTTTTCTTCACAAATAGAATTGGAGCTCCTGTCGGAGATTTAGAATTGCGTATGAAATTCTTGGCTAGATTTTCTTCAATATATTCCTTGAGTTCAGTCAACTCATTTTGTGATAAACTATAGATTGGTCCGAATGGTGGTTGTACTCCTTCTTGAAGGTTAATTGAGCAAACATAGGGACGATGTTCCAAGAGTGTATCCGTATTTTTTTTTAAATACATCTTAAAATTCTTGATATTGGCTTGGAATGCCACGTGAAGTCTTTGTACCATTAGAAACGGGTGTGGCATAAATAATATATGGTGATTCTTTCATAGCAACATGCAAGAAAGCTTTTACACCTATAAACATGAGTTTAATTGAACTAGACTTATGACTTTCTATTTGATTAACTACACTGGTAGTTGTATTTTTAGAAAAAATAAGAGTTCAGAAAATCCAATCTATTTGAGGGTTGTATTTTTCTAACCACGATAAACCTAAAATGACTGGATTAGAGGGAATTCTAATGATATTAAATACTACAAAGCTATTATGATCATTGATTATTACTTCTATAGGAAGGATTTCATAAGTAATATCTCCAGAAGACAATAGACGACTATCTATGACTTCTACATGAACAGATTTAGTTTTCTTTACTAAAGATATGCTAGGTCTTTTAGTAAATTCTTCATCTAAGAAACATGTTGAGGCTCCTGAATCTAATAAGGTACAAGCTTTGTAATATTTAGGTCCTAAAATAACATTTAATGTAAAACAAGGAGAGGGTTCTAAGGAGAGAATAGGACCTTTATTAGATGTTGTCGAAGGTTCCAGCCGCACGGTCCCTATTGTAGCTGGACAAACTCGTTTTCCGACATATTATCTTCTTTGACAACCATACTCCTCATTTTGTGGTTGCATCATTTCTTTGGACAATGTTGAGCAGTGTGTTTTGGTTGTGCACAATATAAACATAATCCTTCTTGACAACGATGAGTCTTTTCTTGTTCAGTAAGAGATTTGAAACGTATTGCATTGATTTGCATATCTTTTATTTCTGAAGATATGTGTTGAGAAGACATAGGTATTGCCATTGAATTGTAATATTGTTGAGGCCTACTTATGTGACTCTCACATCAAAATTTAAGAAGTCGATTGTCACATTTTATAGCAAAATAAATTGCTTGACTCAATGTTTGAGGATCGGTTAAATTGAGCATGAATTTTTTTACCTCATATTATAATCCATAAAAGAATTGGCTAATGAGTGCAGCATCATCCCACTTGGTATAAATCGCAAGTTGTCAAAATTGTGAAGCATATGTTGTTATAGATTAATTTTCTTGTCGCAAGATGCGGATCTTATTTGTTGCAATATGAACTGTATCATGTTCTCTATACATAGATCAAAATTCTACCAAGAAAGCTTCTAAATTATCCAATATTGGATCTTGTCAATCAAGAAAAGATGAAAACCATGATAATGTAGAACCGAAAAGTAGTATTCCAATAAACTTGACTTGTGATCCTGGAGTTGGATAGCTTTGGGATTGAAGTTCGATTGTCAATTGTACTTAATTGATGAATCCTCAAAACTTTGATCTTGTACCATCAAATTTCTTACATAAGGCAATTCTTAGTTCTCTAGCATTTGAATGGTGTTCCACCATGGGAGAAAAGACATGATTTGATGTAGTTGTTGAGGCAGCTCTAACCATCTCTACATCTCCACTTTTTGTTATTCTTGTTCTTCTTTTTTTTGGTGAATCAAGTTGATGCATCACAAGCATTAATTGTCTCACTTGTTCTTGCATTTGTGTTATTGCACTCTTCAATTTGACAAGCTCTGCCATGGTAACACCTAGAAAAAAAAATGTCTAATATTGCTCAAGACAAGTAAGAGAACAGACTTGAGAACAAAGAAAGTACTAAAAATAATATCAGTTTAAAAGAAGATAATCTGCAACTCTTAATACGCTTATGTCTTATTAAGAAAAAGGAATAATCCACTCTTAATCAAGAAAAGACAAAGCTTTAATATTGTAAGTATATTCTTAATAATTTGTCAAAGATAAGAACATAATAAAGACAAATGAACAAATGAGACTTCTTTCAAAGAAAGATGAAAAAATAGAAATAACTTGATATGTATATTAAAAAAAAAACTAGAATGGCTATTGCCAAAAGACAAGAAAATTAGAGACCCTTAAAACTAGATTGGAAGCAAAAAAGGAGTTGACAAGAGTGAAGAAGCCTTCACTCTTGTCTCTATATATACTATCTAACTAGGGGCTACGTGGCAACGTTCTGTAGGACCTCCAATATGTGTTGAATTTGTAGGACACTTGCCTTGACTTAGAAGGTAAGTTTTTCTACGTGTTGACCACATTGTTAGCTTGATCATCAACCTAACAACATGTGTGGCATATGGCCAACTTGTTGACCACGTTTCTAATTCAAAAAGTCAATTAAAGACACCTATAAAGTCAAAGCAGCATCTATAAAGCTTCTATGAAGCTTCTATATCAAATACTATAGAATTAACTTACTTTTATCTTTTTTTACTTACTTCTACCTATTTATACAAGTAATTACTGGCTTACATGAGTATGTCCATGACATCTATTATGTTACTATCTAGTATATTATCTTCTATTATAAAATATATCATTTATTGTATTATCATAAAATATTTATAAAATATTTACAAACTTAGAAAATTTAATGTAAGTCTATAAATTTTTGTAAAAATATTTCTAAAACTTTTATTGGTTTACATGCCTTTTTTAATGTAATAAATTTTTATTCGAATTTATATCTTTTTAATAATATAAATCTGTGACTATGGTAACATATACATTACAAATTCACAATCTTAAAAGTATGTCTTTCAAGGTTTTTATTAATATTTCTTATAAATATTCTACAAAAATATACATTTAAAGAATAATTTAAAATATATATTTTTAATATAAATAAATAAAAAATATTTTGATTAGAAAGTTAGAGCTAATTCAAATACTTTTTCATTAAAGATAGTTTTATCACATAGCATGCCAAAATCTATTTTTATTATTTAAATAAAAATATTTTTTTAATTATATATTTTTAATCTTTTTGGTCTCAATTAGAAAAATTAAAATCAAACTTTTCAAAATATTATTTTTAATACAAGATTTCTAATTAAATCCTGAATAAGCTATCATTTTTTTAATATTTTATGATAAAAATCTATTATTGCATCACATTTTCAAATTTTATTAATATATTTCTTAAAGGGTTATAATTTTATTACATAATACT
Source organism: Physcomitrium patens (assembly GCF_059467195.1). NCBI lineage: Eukaryota > Viridiplantae > Streptophyta > Bryopsida > Funariales > Funariaceae > Physcomitrium > Physcomitrium patens. The sequence continues at coordinate 12,248,687 of NC_143423.1, read as the reverse complement.
GATTAACAAATATAATTTAGAATCTAACATTAAATAGTTATTATTTATAATTAATTATTTTAAAAAAATATTCTAAAATTATTAAAATTTACAAAAAAAATCTCAAATATTTTATTTATTAATCTTGTGGATTTGATTGCGGATATTTTTTTTATTTTTTATTTTTTTTAATGATAATTAAAAAAAATTATATAATTTCTTTCAATAAAAGAATTTTAAGAACTAATTATAATAAAAACTTTGACTTTTAATTAGTTTAAATTTTTCAAAAAAAAATTGTTAAAAACCTATTTTTTACATTAGCTACAAACATATACTTAAAAACAATACTAGGCTAGTAAAATGTTGTAGCCAAATTAGTTAAGAATATTGTATAGATGAGTCACAATACAGTTTTGTCAAAGTCTGCATGTATTGATGTGGCTATTACAAGACTTTAAAACTTTTATTGTATAAATTGGTATAATTGTTAGAACGTGTGAATTTACTTGTGATTTTGAAGATAGATGATGCAACAAATGCTTATATAAAAATAAAAATATATTTTTATTGTTGTCACTAAGAACGAGGCATACAACACATTATTGATTGGCCAAGAAATTAAAATAAACTATTGTTGTCAATAAAACATGGAATTTATATAATGGTACTAAGCACCTTACATGTTGCTTATAAGGCCTAAAGCTTTAAAAACCTTAAGCAACACTTGACATTATTGTAAAACTATTCTAAGATAGTTTTATAGACAATTGTAAACCAACCCAAGTTAGATTTCAGAACACAATCCTTTTCCAAAAATATCATAAAATATTTGAGAATTTCAAGCTTGTTGAACAATGTTGATTCTACTTTTTTCAAATTTCTTGTTGAATTTGTTGAATTTTATGAGGATTAATCAAACGTCAAATTTTGAAGTGTGTCATTCATTTCCAGGGCTGAAGGTATACCAAATGAATATTTCGAATTGTTATCAGTGCCAGGCTCTCATGGCAACACCAACTCAATGGTCTGTTTCTGGCAATAGTTACAATAACTGTTCCAACCCATGTTCCCATTTCAGTTGCAAAACCTAAATGCTTTGAAATATCAGAGAACCTTGATATCCAAAAACAATTCGAATTTCCTGAAATGTTTTACAGAAAAAAAAATAAAAAATAAAACTGTTTGAAGACACAAACAGAAAAAGCACACTCCGGGAGCAAAGTAGCCAGCACCATGGAGCACTGAGTTGTTTTTTCTAGTGCAAAATGTATACAAGATAGTGGAAGAGGACATCGTGGGGTTGAGGGTTCGTGTAAACATATGGGATGAGGGAACCATTGGTACCTTTGGCTCTGTACAGTCCCAGTGCTGCAGTGCAATCCTCCCTAAGCAAGCCTACAAACAGTTCAATGAATTGTTTGCCCACATACTGTGTTGGTGCAACTATTTGGACTATTTTGAGTACATTGTTAAGCTTGCTATTTTTGTTCTCTTTAATATGTGCTGTGACTCCCTCGGAAATGAGTTGCCCAACTATTGTCAACGTATGATGGTTGTAGAAAGTGGAGTACCTGAAGGACAAAAAACGTTGTCGTCAGGGATATGTCTGAGTGAAATAACCAACACACCACAATAACCGACAGTAATGCGTTTAGTGAAAAGTACAAAGGGCCTGCTGCAGAACACATGCTCAGTTCTGGAAGGGAAGCACTCTGATTGAAAGTTTCAACTCCACTAAGAACCAACACGGTGACTTGGTAAAGTAAGGAATACAAAACTGAGCGATGTACTTGCAGCATGAGTGGTGCGTACATGAGGAATCCAAGAGAGGCTGGACAGAATCCTTTTTCTTCAATATATGAAGATGCAAACTGGAACTTGGCTGCTTGATTTCGACGATACATCCCGGGGTCGAAACATTCTTCATCAAATTGAATTCGGGACCGTAGGTAATGGATTTCAGCTTCCTGTTGCAACTCCACTATCATCCGAGATGAGGGGATCGAAATGCGCCCGATCTGAACAGTACAATTAAAGGACGGTGAAAGCTAAAACCACTAACAGAATCTCTGAAGGAGAAAGTGGAGGAGACACCAATCTGAAGCTGCAGAGGTCTCCTTGAACTGGTAAAGAGTTCATTTACCTATTCGTCTGTAGTAAGTTCAAAGATATAAAAGCTTTACCATTTCAAACGGATAAGAGCTTACTACAGATGAAGAGAGGTCTACACTGTTATCACTTTGATATTTCGCTAAAGGACTTAATTTTATAAATAGAGCTACATACCGTTGCGGTAATGATGTGGTTGTTGATGTCAAGACTAAACGTTTGGGCAGGAGTAAATCGGTCCAAGTCATTGGCAATTTCTACAGAAGGCTACTCTAGTTGCCTTTATTGACTTAATATCACCACTTTCTCTGAAAAATCTCAAACCTCCAAGGATTAGGAGTGTATTCTTTGAAATAGTTATCAAATACCATTCAAATTACTCCATTGCTCACCACACTAGTAGAAAAATCAACCAAACTATGGTGGCAACTTGCATAAAAAATGATTAAGGTGTTCACTTGCTCATAATACCCTCATGCATATGAAGTCAATTTTATATAATAGAGAACCTTTTACAAAATAGATGTGCTCGAAGAATCCAACATATCTCTAATTCTGAGCTTTGGGATCATTGAGATGCAACATCACAATAGAAAGATGTGCCATAGTTGGTTTCTAAAGCTACTCCACAAAGTAGAAAAGACTAATATGCCATTGCCCTTGCATGGACAAAAGAATAAGAGTCTTGAAGGTTGACCATTTGTAACGTTTGTTTTGCAAGATTTTTATATATCTTTTAGGCTTGTTGTTCTAATAAGAATTCTTGTAGCTTGATGGTTTTTATCACTAGTAGCAAACTCATGGCAATATCTATTGTAGCCTCTAAAGAATCATTAGGAATAAAATTCCAAGAAGTTTGATGCATTGCTCTTGAGACGTTCTCTCTATTTGTAATATCTTTAAAAAAAACTAACATTTATTACAAGAATCATGATTCTTGATATCTTAATCTCCTAGATATATAATCCTTCTTTCATATCAACCTATTATAGAACTTCCAAATATAATGTCATCTACATGAGGATGCACAAAATTCTTTATATCTTGTACAATAGCTCCAAATGTTAATTTTATTTGCTTCAATAATAGAACTTCTTTAGAAGCTTTAATTAACAACTTTGATATAAAAAAATTCAATTGCATGTAAGAAAGATAAAATAGTATTTTTTTTATCAAAGATATGCTTTGAAATAAAAGAAAATTGTTCAAATTTTAAAAATAATTTTACATTTTTAAGGTTTTTGGTAATACCAAAGCCAATATCATTAGCTTAAATAAAACAACCTATAAGGTAGAAAATGACTTTATGAGATAATTTCAAATTATAGTCTATAATATCCATATTAAGACCTAATAATATGATGATATACCAAAAATATATAAGCTCTACAATCTACATGATTGTGATAAGATTTTACAAGCATCAATGAAATATATTTTAAAAATAATACACTTTAGAGCTAGAATAACTCATTTTTACTACAATTACAAAACATACATTGCCAATACATAGATGAAATAATAGACTTAACTTACTAGTTATATATTTGTTCAAATGAGAAGTTCTTCCAATGAAAGCATGCTTGAAATATGAAAAGAAAGACCTCTTGATGTAGTCCATTACAATATTGTGTCATCCATGTATTCGGCTTAATCATAGTAAGGCTAGAAAAAAATAAATTCATGAAGAACATAGTCAATTTTTTGACATAACAACTACATTTTAGAGATTATTCATTAGTAAATATATAAATTTCTCATCTATTTGATATCTTATAAATTATATATATATATTATATTAAAAGATATATTTTTACATATATTCTATATTAAATAATCCTTTAAATTCTATTCAAATTGAGCATCATAAGTTAAGATGCACTAAACTTATATTGAAGGATAGCTTAAAAAGCTAAATAATTCAAAAGATTTTTGTTGGAAATTATATTTTTATTAGTTATTTTATAAACTTATAGATACTAATATGCATCTACATAATCTTATATTTTTTATTCTTAATATGCTTATAAATTAATTATTTAAATAGAATTAAAACTTGAATAACAAATTAAACTTTATTGATCTTTTAGCCATGAGATTGAAGCAGATTGCACTAGTGCATATTGTTTCAATATCCTCTTTTATATCATTCCAAATAACATTTTTCTACTTCTTAGGTTTTAGGAGTTTCATAATTATCTATACTTTTAAGCCACAATAATACTGCATGGACAAAGCCTGTACAATTTGAGTTGCATCTTTTGTATTAGGATTTTGAGGCAATAGTCTAAATTTGAACAATAAAAAATGATTGCTTATTTGAGTTCATTAAAAGTTTTGTATTGTATAGTATTCTATGAGAAGCATAGTTACTTGATTTAATACAATGACATTTTTTGAACAAATTTTAGACAAAGTATTGTAGTATTTTAGTTAATGGATTATAACATTATATAAGAAAGAAAAAAAAAAAAAAAAAAAAAAAAAAAAAATTACATCCTCATAATGATAATGCTTCTAAGATGTTAATTCTTTCACTTGAGTATACTGATTTTTCAACAAATAGAATACAAATGTAACATTGGCGCTCACACAATTAAAATCAAAGTTCTTAATAGGAGTGCCCTTGATAAAGTCAATCTTGCTTTTGTAGTATATCAAAAAACTATTGAATACAAACCTACCATATATACATAACTTACAAATTTTAATCATACCAAGTCTATGATCAATAAGAATTCAAAAATATGTCTGTATTTTTCTTTCTACAATCAACAATGCCAAATAATGGATAATTTTGGCAAAAATGGGAACACCTAATATATGTTTAAAGAATACAAGGATACTTACAAGGATTTAAAGAATGCCATAATGACCACTCAAAGAAGAAAGACTCACATGCTTGTATTGAATCATCATTTTCAATGAAAAAATTTTGACAAGACTATTTTATTACCTCAAAATGGTCAATCCAAAAAAAACCTAAGATTTAATGTTGTATAGTTGTGAAGAAACCATGAGTAGATAAATGGCTTATTTTATGGCATATTTGACAATGTCATATTATATGAAGTTTGCTTAAGAATGCACTAAATACTATGCTATAGAAAGAAAAATGTCATGGACCAAAAATACAAACAAGAAATCTAAACAAGAAGTTCAAGAAGAAATGACAAGAACTAGATTATCAAATGAGTACAAGAGCAACGCCAAGAGAATTGAGCTAGAGCTTTAAGAGATGTACTGTCGAGACTGAAGAACTCTTCAACCTCGACTCCTATATATACTACTGGCCTATGGTTCTAAGGAAGCGCATCAAGAAGCTTCCCAAGAACTATGAAGCTTCTCGAGCAACTACCCAAGAGCTAGGAAGCTTCTCAAGTAACTTCCTAGAATCTACTAGAATATTCTAAGAATCTTCTAGAGCCTTCTAAGGGAATCTTTAGGGAATCTTCAAAGAATCTTTAGAGAATCTTTGAAGAATATTCTAAGAGAATATTCAAGGAATCTTTTGGAAGTTTCTAGAGACTTCTTTCTAGAAGGTTCTAGAAACTTGTCTCTAGAAAGGTCTAAGGACTATGTCCCTAACATCACCTCCTCCTTTAGCTTCGAGGTCTCCGAGAAGCAATGTTATCGTCAGTCAATACCAACGCAAGAAAATGAAGATCTGTCACATAACCTCTGCTATGAACTCCAATTGTTGTTCACGAGGCAAGTGATTCAATGGTCCTTGAAGCCAACGGTAGTGGCCCACGCCTTCAACTTCTGACCAAGCATGAACCTCCGTGTCTTCATTGTGAAATTGTCCTGCAAACACTCCTTCTGACTGACCATTGTAGGCAGGCTCGACCTCAAATACAATCACCAGCGATCTGTTGCTCGAAATCCTTCGACGTCGTCGTGGTGCAAGCGGTTCTTCATCTCGAGGTCGTCTTCGTGAGCTAGTTGCTTGAGATGACATGACAAGTGTAGTATCTTGGCTATCTATATTCAAAGGCTAAAACAATAAGAACAAGCTTGGGCTACTAACAAAGTTCTACGCTATCTTGGAGAGAATGACTACATCAACTATGGATTTTGGTGGTGCTCTCTCCTCTTTTCTGTTTTCTGGATGAGCAAGCTTCAGTAAGAGGCTATCGTCGAAACGGCTTGGGTTTCTTAGGATATCGTCGATGAAACTCCTGTACCTTTTGCGACGCATTCGCGAGATTTTCGGCCGGCTCCCATATTCGTTCATTAATATCGTAACCGCTCCAATGCACAAAGTATTCTAATTTACCCCGTCTTTGCCGTGAATCTAGGACCTTTTTCACCTCGTATTCTTCGTGGTTCTCTATTTCTATGCTAGGTGGTGGACATTGTACTCTTCCAAAAAAAGACGATTCTCGATAAGGCTCCAACAAAGAAACATGAAAGACACGATGTACCTTCATAGTAGCTGGTAACTCCAGACGATACGCTACAGGATTGATCTGCTTTTGGATAACAAATGGTCCCAATCTTTGATAGTCCAATTTGTCACATGGCCGCTTGGTCTTAATATTTCGTCGAAGCAGCCAAACTTTGTCTCCAATCGTGAATTTAGGTGCCTGATTTCGAAATTTGTCCGCGGACACCTTGTAAGATTCTTGGGCAGTTTGCAATTGAAGCTTCAATGTAGTTTGAAGCTGCGAAAGCTCCTTCACCAATCCTTCAGCTGCCAAATTGTTAATCGTTGACGAACTCCATAAGTCAAGCTTCGGATGGTATCCATAATTGGAAAAGAATGGCGTTTGTTGAGTTGACGCATGAAGGGTGTTGTTATATGCGAACTCGGCTAGCGGTAGATATGCGACCCAATCATCTTGTTGATAGTTGATGGTGCAACGTAAATATTGCTCTAAAACTTGATTCACCCGTTCTGTTTGGACGTCCTTTTGAGGATGAAATGCCGAAGAAAGCTTGATATCCACCTTCAATATTTCAAAAAGAGATTTCCAAAACTTTGACACAAACTGGGTTCCTCGATCCGATACGATATCATCTGGTAGACCATGATATCGATACACATTATCAAGAAAGAGTCTTGCTGTGTCTTCGCTTGACGATGTCTTCTTGCAAGGGACAAAATGTGCCATCTTTGTAAGCCGGTCTACGACAACAAAAATGCTGTCAAATGAATTCGATGGTGGTAGATCCGTAATAAAGTCCATGGAAACCGAGGACCATGGTCGGCGCGGAATAGGCAATGGCTGTAGAAGTCCATAAGGCCGATGTCGAGGGTTTTTGGATCTTGAACAAATGTCACAAGATACAACAAAATCTTTCACATCCTTCCACATTTGAGGCCACTAGAAATCGCGGGAAATAAGTTCCAAGGTCTTATTGAATCCAAAATGTCCCGCAGCTGGAAAGTCATGACGAGATTGAAGAACTCGGAGTCGTGTTGGTCCTTTTGGGATATACAACCGCTCTTCGAAATATACTAGATCTCCTTCCATCTTGAATTTATCATCACTAGCATATTGCTTGATATCAAGGGCTAGAGAATCTTCAATGGTTGCGGCCCGTACCTGGTCGAGGAAGTCAGCATCAATTGGTACAATAGCTGCATTGAGTCAAAATTTCTCTGGCTTCAACAATGTCGTGCACTGTTGATCAAATGCTGCATCTCTAGCCTTTGGCGCGAGATATGATCTCTTTGATAATGCATCGGACAACCCTTGTTGCTTCCCAGGCCTATAAGTAATAACAAAGTCGAACCTGGATAGTGACATACTCTACCAAGCTTGACGCCGATTCAAAACCCGAGCCGACATAAAATACTCCAAATTCTTGTGATCCGTATATACGGTCACTGGATGTGCAGTTCCTTCGAGAAAGTGGCGCCACTCTTGGAAAGAATCTACTATAGCAAGGAGTTCCTTATCGTGGATCTCATAGTTGATCTGAGCAGTAGAGAATTTTCGAGAATAGAACGCAACTGGATGGAGCTTCTCATCTACGCCCATCTGTGAAAGTACAGCTTCTAAAGCAAAATCCGAAGCATCTATCTCCAAATAAAAGGCCTTTGTAAAGTCCGGATGTACCAAGATTGGAACTGTAGTAAATACCATCTTCAAATCTTGAAATGCTTTTTCTGCAATAGGTCCCCATTCGAGCTTGTCCTTACACGTTAACCGAGTGAGGGGGGCAGCAACTTGAGAATAATTCTTGATGAAGATCCGATAGTAGTTAGCAAATCTAAGAAAACATTGTACGTTCCTAACCGTCTTCGGAACTTCCCAAGACATGATTGCTTCCACCTTCTTTGGATCCATCTTCAAGCCTTCCGTAGTTGCGATGAATTCCAAAAACTCTATCTCAGTTTGGTGAAATAAGCACTTCTCCAATTTGGCATAGAGTCCTCGCTCCCGTAGTTTTTTGAGTACCAGACGAACGTGCTTCTCATGTTCTTCCTTGTTCTTAGAAAATATCAAAATATCATCTAGATAGATGACAACAAAATCGTCTAGATGCTCTCGAAAGATGTCATTTATCATGTGTTGAAAGACCGCTGGAGCATTAGTAAGACCAAATGGCATGACATTGTATTCAAAATGGCCATACCTTGTTCGGAACGCTGTCTTCCATTCATCTCCTTCCTTAATTCGCACAAGGTTGTAAGCTCTCCTTAGGTCAATCTTTGTAAAGATCCTTGCACGCCCAAGTTATTCTAGAAGACCAGAGATCAAAGGCAGTGGGTAGCGATTCTTTTTTGTCACCTTGTTGAGACCTCGATAGTCCACGCACATCCGTAGTGAGCCATCCTTCTTCTTCACAAATAAGATTGGTGCCCCAGCTGGCGACTTCGAATGATGGATGAAGTTCTTGGCTAGATTCTCGTCAATGTACTTTCGCAACTCAGTCAACTCCGTTTGCGACAAATTGTAGATTGGTCCAAAAGGTGGTTGTGCTCCTTCTTGCAACTCAATGGCACAGTCATAGGGTCGATGCTCTGGCAGCATATCAACATTCTTCTTTTCAAAGACATCTTTGAATTCTTCATACTGCTTTGGAATAACCAAAGTCAGAGTTGCATCTTCTCGAGTCGGAGTTGCGAAGATGACAAGAGGTGTATTTTGCTTGGCTTCCTTCATGAAAGCCCTTGCACCTATAAATAAGGATTTGTTTCTAGACATTGTCTTGGCAGATTCCACCTTCAAAGAGTTTGTTGGAAATGTCACTTTCCGCAACTTCCAATCTATCAATGGATTATATCTATCAAGCCAAGATAGTCCCAAAATGATAGGACATGAAGGGGTCTTGATAACATTAAACACAATATTGCTCTCATGGTTTTCAAGACGTACCTTCAATGGTTTAGTTTCATGGATAACATTGCCCGAAGACAATGGTCATCCGTCTATGACTTCTACATGGACAGGCTTAAGTTTCTTTACAAGAGAAATATTGTGAAGCTTGGCAAACTCTTCATCTATAAAGCAAGCGGATGCACCCGAGTCTAATAAAGCATCAACTTGTAGTTCTTGAATACCCAGATGTAAAGGTACCATAAAAAAATCTGAAGGTTGAGCTGAGAGAAAGGGACCTTGATTAATTTTGGATGTTGAGATGTCCAGCCGCACGGTCCCTATTGTGGCTGGGCGTTGTCGTATTACGTGCTTTCCTGCTCGAGAACGCGCCGGGCGTCTAGCTGTAGAAGGTAGTATGGAGATTCGTCGATAGTCAAGCAGTCTATCAGTTTTTGACTGCTGGAATATAAACGACTGCAACAATGTACCGTAAATCTATACGGGTGCTCTTCGACTGCTTATCGAAGTCCTTTTTGCCCCAGTCGGTAGGTCTCTAGACGTTACAGAGAACCCCGTACAACCCAAACTGTTAACCTTCAATACTGCTTTGTACTTACGATCTTGTATCCACTGACTGTCCTGTTAGATTAACCCAATAAATTTCATTCACTCCGCATACTCAATCCTATAGACACCCTTTTAATCCTTCAATTACAGACGTAACTCGATTTCACAAAACAGTCAAGAGTATTCAAACCTACTTCATTTAAAAATCCCGATTCACCATTACAACACTGACTTCAGCAGCGATTGCCTCAGTCTTCCCCAAAACTCTACGAAGAAGAAAAATCCAAATTCTATGTCTTTCCTTCCCCGACCCGAAGCATGAAGCTCCTCTCTCTAATTCCCTTGATCTTCAAAAACCTCCAATAAAAAAACCGAACTGGTAACCTTACAAAAGCTTGAAAACTCCTCCCCCCCCGATTCCCCTGAAAGAAAGAAAACCCCCCCCCCTCAAAACTATATCCCCCCCTAACCTTATCCTCTGAATTTCTTCAATCTTCCGTCTTAGATCCGGAATTGGCTCCCACCTCAAGCTTGGATCCGAAAGTGGCTCTCGCCGCCAAGCTTTCTCCTCCGTTTTTACCTTTAAGAAATCCATTTACCGAAAACAACGTTCCCTGAGACGGCACAGAGAACAGGATAGCGTGAAACAGAATCGAACCCCGTAATCGGAACCACATTGAGTCGCCCGACCAATTCAGGTCCTATTTTGGTAAAGATGCCCGTAGTAACCTGGATGTTCCCGTAATTGGGTCAAATTGGTCCTCGCGTCAGATTGGCTAAGACCCGTAGTAAGACCTGGATTTTCCGTAACTAGACTGCATTGGGTTGCCCCACCAATACAGGTCTCATATTGGGTAAGAGGACCCGGATTGGATTATCGAAATTGGATCCAATTGGCTCCTTGAACCCGTTGTGTGAATTGGTCCTTCTCTTCCTGTTGACTCCCGTTATTGGAATCGAACGGGGCATTTCAGTATGCCCCGGCTGACTGTAACGGAGTCACTGAACCTGACCACTCAGTATTTGTACTGGAGTTGGTCGATGTTCCCAATATTCGAGGTAACTGAATATTAATAAAATTCCCCTTTCTTTTTATTTTCACTGTATACTCGTGTTACAACACGACATCCACCCCCTCTGAACCTTTGCATCCTCCGGTATGCACCAATTTACCCAATTGCTGTTTGATTGAGAATATATCCCCTACGTCTTTGTCCAGTTCGTCTTCGTCACCTTCATTATCCATATCACTTTCATCTTCTTGCTGCGGAATCTCTGTACCTTCATTAAGGTCTTCCATATTCATCTCTGCATGACTTCATTTAAATATTTTTACTCTCTTCCCTGCAATTGGTATTTTCAATTTTGTACCATCTAACTCCCATAATGAGTAAGTCGCATTATCATGAACAGTTGTTACAACATATGGTCCAAACCAACGTTTTGAAAATTTCCGCAAAGTACTATGTTGATTATCCAGACTATTGTCATAAACAAGTACCCAGTCACCTTCCTCGATTGCTTTTGGTCTCAATCGATGTTGCTTATCGAATCGCGCCTTGTTTTGTAACCTTGCTCTTTTTAGCCTTTCCAATGCTATCTGGACATCTTCCGTTCTTTGCTCCAATTGTCGAATCCTAATAGCCAGAAGTTCTTCTCTTGTCAATCCATCTTCCCATGGTAGCATACTCCAAGTAAGTACCTTTTCTTCAATCGACATAATTGGTTTTTGACCTGTCATAAGTTCTACTGGCATATATCCTGTCACCGAACTATGTGTTGTTCGATTAGCCCATAATGCAAATGACAAAAGTCGTGGCCACTCTTTAACTTTCCCATTACAAGCTTTAACCAATGCTTTCACAATCGGCGGGTGACCGCGTTCGCTTTTCGCATTCCCTTCCGGATTATAAGCAGTAGTCAGTGATAGTTTAACTCCACATTTTTCAAAGAACTTACGAGCTTCTTGTGCATTTAATTCTCCACGATCTGCAGTGATTTTTCCTACGCACCCGTAACGGCAAATGACATCTTCAAGCAAAAACCTACAAATCCCCTCTGTAGATTTTGTCCTTAATGCTCTTCCTTCTACTAGATTTGATAAATCTTCACGAACTAAAACCAAATATCTCATCTGCCATAACCCAACCGGCATAATAACCAAATCAACAACCCATTTAAAATGAATAGTCAGAGGATACGTAGGATGAAGACCATCTCGATGTCGGATATTAGAATACGATTGACAGATTTCACATGACTCTACAAATGAGAGCACATCTCGATACATATTTTTCCACCAATATCGTTCCTTGAGTTTAGCAAAAGTAGCCCAGATTCCTCTATGCCCTGCCCATAAACTATCATGAAACTCCTTTAATAATTTTAGTTTTTCTTCCCTTTTGACTATCACTCATTGTGGCATCCCAATTCCTTTCTTCGGTCTCTTCCATAAGAATCCATCTCGAAGTAAAAATCCATATGCTTTTTTTCTTATTTGTTTGAATTTTTCTGTAGACCAATTCCCCTGCTTAGACAAGGTATTCAAATAATGACCAATATCCAATAATTCTCCTTCATAAGCTTCTTCAAGAAATAGCTTGTCTTCTCTGTTGAGATTTGATATTGAATAAAATTTCAATCCGACATCATCAATGTCTTCAACCATTTTGTCCTCCCTCTCGTATCTTGCTCGAGATAGCATGTCTGCTACTAAATTGTCCTTTCCAGTGATATGCTTAAATTCTGGATTTAGTGACTTAATATAAGCAATCCATCTCAACATTGCAATATTTGGAGTTGAGCAGTTAATAATCATTTCAAGCAATGGCAAGCAATCTGTTTCAATTACTACTACTGCCCCAATCAAATAGTCCTTTTCAGCTTTCATAGCCGAAACGACTCCCCAAAGTTCTCTTTTGACTTGCGAATATGCATGCTGACGAATACTTAAAACTTTAGCCCCAAATCGAACTGCAAATCTACTCCCATTCGAATCATCTTGACCCACAGCCCATCCAACGGCAATTGGACTAGCGTCTACAGTAAGAATCACTGGTCTATTGCACTTATAATCAACCTTCCTCAATATTGGAGGTGACATCAAAAATTTCTTCAATCTTTACATTGCCTGAATATGCCTTTCTTCCCATTCAAATCGGTAACCCTTGCATAACAGTTCATATAATGGATCTGCTATGTGAGCAAAATGAGGGATCCAGATTCGATAAAATACACATGCACCCAAAAACCTGCGAACCTTTGTTAAAGAACCACAATCCTCTTTCATTCTTCCAATTGCATCAACTTTAGTCGGATCTGGTTTTCTTCCGTAAGATCCGCATAAATGTCCAACAATTACAACCTCTCGCACTCCAAATACGGACTTCATACCCGATAATGTAAGATGAACTTCTCCAAGCCGAGTTAAAATCTTTTCACAATCTTGTATATGATCAACAACATATCTGCGACACCCCCTCGTATCTAAAGTTTCATCCTTGTCTCCTTCTTTGCACCCTTTTATAGGAACATCATCCAGAAAAGGCATAGTCTTTTCCGGAATAAAATCTCTCAATACCTTATTCATCCCATTCATCATATGCGCAACTGAGTTGGTCGCGCCTTGAGGAAGAGTGCACATTCTAACCAATCCAAGCGGTGTCCTCATCGTTGTCATATCTCTACTTCCTTCGGCAAGTTGAAATTGATCATAACCTGAATACAAATCACCCATTGAATAGATCGCCCTTCCAGCAAACGCCTCAGCAAATTCATCCACAATAGGTCCAATTCCTGCATTCCTGACAGTTACAGCATTCACCGGCTGCATATCTTGAATAAACCGTAGTGATCCATTCTTCTTAGGTACCGTAAACCATCAACTAGAATACGGCGCAAATGAAGGTTCTAATATTTTCATCTTTATCTTTTCTTTCAATAGTTCCACCAATTTAGGTAAATGTGCCCTCGGTACTGGAATCGGTCTTAGATTCCAAGGTACATGTGGTACAGTGAAGATAACCATAGGTGTTATAATATTTGGATCCACACACCCAATTTCATGAGATTCGAAGGCAAACGATCTACCTTGTTTAGCCAACATCTTTTTGAAGCAAGTAATTTCCTCCGGCAATAAAGAACCATCAGAACCAATCTTCAATTCTTCAAAAGTCTCTTCAGTAAACTGATGTCCAATACTCATTGGATCTCTTAAACTTGCTTCTTTTGATGCTTCTTCCATTTATTCTTTAGAATCCTCTGGTATTGGTCCGGCAACAGGCTTTACCTTCTTATCTGTCATTTTATATCTCGTCTCTACTATGACTTCTGGTGCTTGAAAAGATTCAAGCATGGTATAAACCTCTCTCGAATGAATCTCAACAATCTTATCATTATCCCCTAACCCAATAGATGTAATCAATTCCAATGAATCTTCCAGCCCATTTTCTTCATAAACACCCAAAATCCTCTCATCATCTTGCAATGTACCTATCTTGCGTAATTGTCCTTCAATATCATACAATCTTTTTCTTTCTTTTCTTTTAAAATCATCAACTTTCTTATACATAATATTTCCATTCTCCAATATACCAATAAAACTCGCATCAAAGGCACCTTCATCTCGCGAGAGTACCTCCTCTTTTGTACCTCCATAATCTCGCTTTACAGTGGTACCTCCCCAAAATCCTTAAATCCTTCAACAATCTTTGGCAATGGTTTCTCCCTCAACCTATCTCGATTCCGTTCATAGTTAGGAGGTACTGTTAGAAATTGTACAGCTTTCCTCCCATCTTCGCTCCGTACCCTTGCATAAGCAGAACCATTGTCAAGTACCTTTGTTTCCATCCGTGTTGCCGTGATATAAGGTTGTCATAAAATCAACGGATAAGACGTTGTATCTTGAACGAAGAAATGTTGCTCCGTCGCAACATCCCCAATCCGAATTTTGACATCTGGACAAGCTCCATATAATTCGCCTCGTGTGTTATTAGCTGCTCGTATTGCCCATCCATGTTCCATATCAATTGGCCATTTTTGCTTCTTATAAAGATCTTTAGACATGAGATTTATTTCAGAACCATGGTCCACCAAAGCAACTATTGGTTCTTCTATATCTCCTACCTTCACCAATACCTCAGTAGTTGCCCTTGCCCAATGCTTTCGAGTATAATGGCTCAAAGTTTCCATTTCCTTGTCACTAGAATCTTCGAAACGTACTCGCTGATTATACCCATTCTTTTCATTTGTTGGTTGCTTGTAACCAATATCAACCTCTTCTTCATCTCTACATATTCTTGCATCAATAGCATGACTCATTCCAGTTTCGCTCATTAATTGCCTCTTTCGCTTAATGCTGTCAATGATAACATCATGAAACTCCTTCTTTGCAATTCCCAAGACTTCTTTCAATGTGAATTCCACCTTAGCGTTTAATATATGTTCTTCCAACACCCCTTTCAAATTTGTTGCCGCTTCAATGTCAGAAAGTAGCTTATAAGCAATTGATTTGCCCTTATCTTTTGTCTCCGTTGTTTTTTCTCCCAATGATGCTGAGGTATCCTTTACAGGCAATTCTTGTGAAGCTGCCTCCCGAGCCTTATCTCCTCGAGTTTGCCTCTTAAAAGAATTTCCTTCTCTAGTATCACCAAAATTTCCTCGTCTTTTTTCTTCCATCAAAGCTTCATGTTGGCTCTTAGCAATATATGCATGAACTGAAAGAGACTCAACAGGATCCTCCCAACCTGTTCTTCCTCGTATTGTAGCTGCAGTTCTTAATAACGCTTCTCGAGGTAATTTCCCTTCTTGCATTGTAGAAACGGCAGAAGCCCAAAACTCACTAGTTTTTGTACTCCCACCAATTTCATCCTCTACTCTAGCACCATAACTTGCACTTTCTCGTGCTACTGTTTCATGCCCTTTTAAGTAATCTTGAACCAATGCTCTCATTCCTCCCTTGCCAAAATTGGTTTGAAGAAGATCCTCCCTACCTTTCAATGCTATCTTCGCATCTTTCCAGCAAATAATTCCCTGCCGTATCATATTATTAAATTCATTGCAATCTTTTCTAGTGTGTGAAGCATCATCACATCAAATGCATCTTTGTACATATCCTTGTTTTGAAACATTCTTCGAATTGTTTATAGAAGTATTCTCTTCAAGTCTTGCCAATTTGATTTGAAGATCTCACATTCCTCGTATAATTTCTTCCATACCCATATCTGCTTTCTTTGACAAGGATGTCAAAGGTTGAACTGCAGGCATTGTCGGTGGTGTTGTACGTACTGGAGCTTTGGATGCTTGTACTGTTTTCGGAATATTGCTCCTATCCTTCCTCCTTTCTTTTTTTGTAAGCAACCCCACCGCATCTTCCACGTTCTTCCACTTCGTTGTCAATCCTTCATCTTCTTCTTTGTCTTCAAGAAGGGGTTCTAATTTCTCTTGCATTTCTCCATCAGCAGCTTGAAGAAATAGATCAATTTTGTTCGGCTCCAATGTCAATTTTTCTACCTTCGATAATTGAGAGTACTGCCTCTCAAATTCCCTTAGTAGCTCTGTTGCTTGCAAATTCTTATTGGGCCGTTCAATCCATCCCAGAAACAGCTTCTTAGTAACGCGATCAGCATCTTCCAAGAAATATTCGTCTTTCAATGCATGTGAAAAATCCTCCCATGAATTCCCACAACGATCCGTAATCGATGTAATGTGGTCCCTTATCTCCGATATCGTGGCAAGTCCAAATAGTGCAACCATTTTCTTCTCAGAAACCCGATTTAATTCCATTTCACGAACATAACATCTTAAATACCTTGAAATATTCCTCCCATCAAATTGATCAATTTTATTGATCATTGCTTGCAATGCTTTGGTTGCCAAAGCTTCCTTCCGATCATTGCTTTGCTGTTGCTGCATTGACAATGAGAAGGCTTGAAACAAACTAGCAATAGACGGATCCATGTGCATACCTTGTCCTTTAGAAGACTCCCCACCAGAAACTTCTCCCAAAAATCCTTCAAAATTTTTATTTTCGTTTTCCATAAAAATAAAGATAAAATCAACCGAAATCCAATACCTTCTACCTCAAGCTTTCACGTCGGGTTCACCACTTATGTCGTATTATGTGCTTTCCTGCTCGAGAACGCGCCGGGCGTCTGGCTGTAGAAGGTAGTATGGAGATTCGCCGATAGTCAAGCAGTCTATCAGTTTTTGACTGCTGGAATATAAACGACTGCATCAATGTACCGTAAATCTATACGGATGCTCTTCGACTGCTTGTCGAAGTCTTTTTTTTTGCCCCAGCCGATAGGTCTCTAGACGTTACAAAGAACCTCGAACAACCCAAACTGTTAATCTTCAATATCCCTTTGTACTTACAATCTTGTATCCACTGACTGTCCTGTTAGATTAACCCAATAAATTTCATTCACTCCGCATACTCAATCCTATAGACATCCCTTTAATCCTTCAATCACAGACGTAACTCGATTTTATAAAACAGTCAAGAGTATTCAAACCCACTTCATTTAAAAATCCCGATTCACCATTACAACACTGACTTCAGCAGCGATTGCCTCAGTCTTCCCCAAAACTCTACGAAGAAGAAAAATCCAAATTCTATGTCTTTCCTTCCCCGACCCGAAGCATGAAGCTCCTCTATCTAATTCCTTTGATCTTCAAAAACCTCCAATAAAAAAACCGAACTGGTAACCTTGCAAAAGCTTGAAAACTCCTCCCCCCGATTCCCCTGAAAGAAAGAAAACCCCCCTCCCTCAAAACTATATCCCCCCCTAACCTTATCCTCTGAATTTCTTCAATCTTCCGTCTTAGATCCGGAATTGGCTCCCACCTCAAGCTTGGATCCGAAATTGGCTCTCGCCGCCAAGCTTTCTCCTCCATTTTTACCTTTAAGAAATCCATTTACCGAAAACAACGTTCCCTGAGACGGCACAGAGAACAGGATAGCCTGAAACAGAATCGAACCCCGTAATCGGAACCACATTGAGTCGCCCGACCAATTCAGGTCCTATATTGGTAAAGATGCCCGTAGTAACCTGGATGTTCCCGTAATTGGGTCAAATTGGTCCTCGCGTCAGATTGGCTAAGACCCGTAGTAAGACCTGGATTTTCCGTAACTAGACTGCATTGGGTTGCCCCACCAATACAGGTCTCATATTGGGTAAGAGGACCCGGATTGGATTATCGAAATTGGATCCAATTGGCTCCTTGAACCCGTTGTGTGAATTGGTCCTTCTCTTCCTGTTGACTCCCGTTATTGGAATCGAACGGGGCATTTCAGTATGCCCCGGCTGACTGTAACGGAGTCACTGAACCTGACCACTCAGTATTTGTACTGGAGTTGGTCGATGTTCCCAATATTCGAGGTAACTGAATATTAATAAAATTCCCCTTTCTTTTTATTTTCACTGTATACTCGTGTTACAACACGACAGCGTCCTTGTTTTCCTGCATGCTTGTACTCCTGAGTCTCGTTGTTTGAGGCTTCTGTTTCTTCCGACAATCTACATCTTTATGGCCCGCTTCTCCGCAATATAAACACAAGTTTTGTTCAAACCGTCGCTTCCTTTCCTCAGCTGTGAGGGGTTTGAAACGTACCGCATCAATTTGCATGGGTTCAGGATCTGTGGAGTGATTCTCTGGACCTTTTGAAAATGTAGCAAATGCTCCATCATTTCTCCAGCCTGATCGTCTTTCTTGTCGTAATTCAAAGAGGCGGTTGTCACAAATAATTGCCTGAGATATAAGTTCTTCTAAAGTATCCGCCTTAGGCATGGTGATCAATAAGTTCTTGACATCATCTCTCAGTCCATATCGAAATCGTGTCATGAACGCCTTATCATTCCAATCAAGATCACATGTAAGCTGTTGAAATTTTGCAGCATAGATTGCAGAAGAACGTGATCCTTGTCGCAGATTTTGTATCTTTCTTTCAGCCACTCTTTCTCGATCGCTATCTCCAAACGCAGCAGTAAGTCTCTCTATGAAAGCCTCTAGGTCGTACAATATTGGAGAATCCTTCTCCAATAGTGGAGCAAACCAAGAGCGAGCATGTCCTGATAGAAGAGTACCTATGAAAGCAACCTGGGTAAATCCATTCGGATAACGAGAAGGGTATAGGCGTAGGTAAAGCCGTACTTGTTGCACAAAACCTCGAAAGTTGGCTCTTGTTCCGTCAAACTTGTCTGGCATACTCGCTTTTGGTTCTTTCGTACTAATCCTTGAAGTATCTATAGGGGTCGTATGTAACACATGTCTTGCTTCTCTCAGTCGAATAATCTCTTGTTGTAGGCTATGAATTTTGCGTCTAGCTTCTTCGGTCACTAGATCAATTTGAGGTTCTTTACTTAGATTGCAAAGAAATGCAATCTCCTTTCGTACACTATTCATAAGAGCTTGAAGATCTGCAAGAGTTGCCACTCTATTGTCTACTTGTGGAGATGCACTGTCTATGACCTGGTCTACTTCCATATTTAGAGAATAGATGGATTAAAATTTTGAGAGAAGAAGAAATTGCTAAGTCTCTTGGAGAAAATTGTAGCACTACCTGTTACTAAAACCTACTCGGAGAAAAGAAAAAAAAACACTAAACGATTTCAGTTTTAGAGGAGGGTAATCCACAACCTCTAAAAATGCCTCAATGCTTTCGAGAAGAGGGGTAATCCGCACTCTATCAAGAAGGCAAAGCTCTGAAATCGATGTTAACAGTCTTTTTTACTAGCTATGCTAAACAAAAAGAAGGAATTAATATCAGTCCAAGAGAGGGTAATCCGCAACCCTTAGAACGCTCAAGTATCTCCAAGGAAAGGGGTAGTCCACTCTCTGCCTCAAAGAACTAAGCTCTGATATTGTGATTGAGAAAATATCAGTTTAGAGGAAGGTAATCCGCAACCCCTAAAGCGCTAGAATACCTTCAAGAAGAGGGGTAATCCGCTCTCAAACAAGAAGGATTCAGCTCTGATATTCAGATAAAGGTAGTCTCGACAAACTGTCACGGATCAAAAATACAAACAAGAAATCTAAACAAGAAGTTCAAGAAGAAATGACAAGAACTAGATTATCAGATGAGTACAAGAGCAACGCCAAGAGAATTGAGCTAGAGCTTCAAGAGATGTGTTGTCGAGACTGAAGAACTCTTCAGCCTCGACTCCTATATATACTATTGGCCTATGGTTCTAAGGAAGCGCATCAAGAAGCTTCCCAAGAACTATGAAGCTTCTCGAGCAACTACCCAAGAGCTAGGAAGCTTCTCAAGTAACTTCCTAGAATCTACTAGAATATTCTAAGAATCTTCTAGAGCCTTCTAAGGGAATCTTTGAAGAATATTCTAAGAGAATATTCAAGGAATCTTTTGGAAGTTTCTAGAGACTTCTTTCTAGAAGGTTCTAGAAACTTGTCTCCAGAAAGGTCTAAGAACTATGTCCCTAACAAAAAATGGAACTTGTAACAAGATGATCCTAACAACACTAATAGAATCCAAAACAAATTCTAATTAAATTATAACAATGTTAATCAATATTTAATTAAATCCAAAAATAATCTCAAGAACTTATAAAAAAAACATAAAGAAATCATAAATTAATCTAAATCAAATATATATAATATAAAAAAATATTTTAAAAATATTAAAAAAATATTAAAAAAATATTAAAAAAATCTTTTAAAATATCAAAAATAGAAATCTTAATTGAATCATAATCAAATTTTAATATAACTTTCAATGAATTCTAATGAAATCCCAAACCAATCTTAATCAAATCTTAAACCAAATCCTAATCAAATTATAATCAAATCCTAAATCTTAATCAAATCCTAATCAAATCCAAACTCTAGATCAAATTGTAATAAAATCCTAAATCCTAATCAAATCCTAAATCAAATATCAAGCAAATCCTAGATTCTAAACCAATCCTAATTAATCTTTAATTAAATCCTAAATCTTAAATAAAATCTTAATAAATCTTATAGTAGATTAAAAATTCAACATCTGATGCTTGAACTATTGATTTTGACTCAAAATTCTTAAACTTTGCAACAACTAAATTAGCAACAAGCACAAAAAATTTAAAAGAGGTCGCCTATACCAAATAGATGATAATCTCTAAATTCTACTTGGATATTGGCCAACTTCCTTTTCCAACCTTCATCTTGATATTTTCAAACCACAATCTTTCAAAATCTCAATAATAATCCAAATCATATGAAATTAATTGTTAAAAAACTCTTCTCAAGTTTGCTCTCAAATTATATTCTTCAATTAAAAAAAGAACCTTAAAAACAATGTAGGTGCTTGGTTTTGTACCTTGGGATCTAATTTTGATTTTGGTTGGTAATTGGTCTTCTTTGGATATCAATTATTATTTTCTCGAGGTAATTTTTGCTAAAATCAAATTCTAATTCTTTCTTATATATGCTTATATTCTTTATTTTTCTAATCTATATTATTTTGCTTTATTTATGGCCATACAAAGTAAATAGAATCTATTTTCATAAAAGGCAATTCTAATATTATAAGATTCTACTACCTACCTATCTTTTATTTATATTTTTCTACTATATCTTTTTAATTAGATTCTTCTATAATAATAATAATATATATATATATATATATATATCTTTTTTCTTTTACCTAATAGCCGTGTTACTACACAACAATGGTAATAAAATATTAGCTTACCTTTATCATGATTAGGATGATAAAACTTAGCCAAAAAGTCTTGAACAGATTTATACAACAAGTTGCCACTTTTGATAATGAATTGTGAACCAACCACTTTCTTCATTGCAAAACTTCTTCCATAAGGCCTAACATCTCCAACACACAATTGGTCACATAGAGGAGCACCACACATGCTTCATATTCCATAAACAAGGAACTTGTTGACAAACAAATTTCCTCCAAAATCTACCAACATTCAATGCAAAGCATAACATATAGGATTTATTCCTACATTATTATATATGTGTATGCACAAAGCATATAAACTTGCATGAGGAAAAATATAGAATATCATTTGATTAAAAAGACAGAATTACTAGTACTGAAACTATCACAAAAAGTATCACAACTCATCTCTAGACTGATTTCAGCGTAACATCTCCATACTCAACCATTAAAACCTAGGATTAGAAAGACACATTACTTCAATGCCTTCAAGTATCAAAAGGCTCCCTACCATGGACATGTTCTGCCTCAAGTTTCAATACTTAGTCTTGAATTACCTCAATTGACACAAACTTCATTGAATTCAAGCTTGATTCAGGGTTTGAGAAGGATGTGTTGGGAAATGTTTAGTCCTCAGTTACCATTACAATTCTGAAATACAATGCTTCAAAGAAGCTCATGCATCCTTCAGGTGGACAATTCAGTCTTTCCTTCACACTTTGTGGTGTGGCTCAGTATTCAATCCATTGCAAGAGTCTACCAACAATAAAAACTGCATCTTACCAACTCCAAGAAAAAGTTCAATATTTACAACAATTAGTGTCAAAAACCAAACTGTGTTAAAAATATTCTAATTCAAAAAAAAAAAAAAAAAAAAAAAAAAGGGATGACTTGAGTTGTTTTTTTAGGCTGTAGTTTTATGATGTTGTAAATTCTTTCAAAAATGGGATGAATACATGAACAAAAAAAATATGGAAAGTTACTAGGTACTACCGACGCCAAGGGTATACATGACAAGTGTAAATATTTGTTCTTCTATGTTGCCTGTGAAGCCACCTACACAAAATCACAGGCATGATTCTAAGAAAATAAATATCATCAATAAAATATCAAAATTGACCTCATATTTTACATTCCCAGAGGAATACAAGACAAAAAAAATTTAGAAGTGAATAGCAAGGACTCACCATAATGCTCAAAGGAATAGAAGAATTTCAGCTCCACTGTACTGCTTTTGTTTACTAAATTTATCAATAGCAAACAAGTGAAATTGAACATTAACAATGTTTAGAGGAGGTGTAAGCAACTAACCACATTCAACTCATACAAGCAAATAAATTAGAAGCAACAACTTTGGACATGATGGAAATCTTAGAAATGCAGTTTGCAGATAAAAGAAGAATTATATGTGTGAGTTTGCACAATGTCTTGACCAATCAAAAATTGAGTTTATTGGTGGTACCCCAAAGAAAGAATGATTGGTAGGATGCCAACAAAGTTGACAAGTCCTTTGGATGATGATATATAATAATACTGCATAGGAGTCTTACAGTTACATTTAAAATTAAAATTGGGATCTATCATTCCTTTTGAAGTTCCTTTACTGCATGACATTTCATCAATGATGTCTAGTTAGCTATCATGTGTCACAGAAATCAATGTTGTTTGTTGCTAAAGCAGTTTTATAAAGTTAAATCTCAATAATTTTATTCATGAATTGACAATTCTTATATCAGTTGAGATAATATCAAAAAGAGTTAAGATATTAAACAATCTCACATGTACACATTTATGAAGTAATCCACCACAAAGAAGCTGCTACATACCAATTCTACCATTCTAATCCATGGCATCTTTGAAATTTCATCCACCCTAAACCTGCTCCAATATATTTGTTCCCTACTTAGCTTAGATCCAGAATGAATAACTTAACACTTTCACTTGCATAATTAATTATTAAGATACACTTATAATTATCATTAATAAATTATATTGACCCAAAAGATTTGGCAATCTTTAAGTGAGTACCAACTTAATTAGTTAAGTATTTAATCAACTTATTAGCTCAAAAAAGGATAGAATTGTTAGATTTGGCATTATATACAATGCACTTATGTGGAAAAAAGGTAGAACAATACCAAAAGCATGGTCACCATAAACTTGAACTGCACCAAAATGATATTATTTAGAACAAAAATACAGCCAGTTCAAAACTCAAACCTGAGCATGATGAGTCTCAAGAGTTTTTCTGCTATCTAATTATCCTAATCTTAAACAAATAATAAACTTGATAACCTAATGCTGACTTATGATGCTTCATGCTGTGACAAAGAATTATATTTCATGGATAATAAAATCAAATTAGTTGACATGGTGCCAGCAATCATCAATAAACAATTAACTCAAATGCAAGAGGATCATGCATCCATAAAAAGATGAACTACAAAGGCAACCATTGAATTGCTGCTCGCACCTTAATGGTGAGAGGTACCTCTCTATACAAGTATGAGTCATGGTAGATTGATAATACATTCTAAAATGTATAAGTAGACCAAACAAGTTGTATGTTATACTTCATATCATTGAAGTTACTTGAAAGCACACAGAGCATCTCAGCAAGAAACTTCAATAGAAAATAAAATGAGATCCATCTAAATTTACCATTAGATTTTTTCTTAAGGATGTTATTATTCAAGGATCACTGTGCCCATACTTCTTTTGCTTGAATTTTTTTTTCTTTCCTTCTTAGTACTTTAACATTTCTAGTGGACTATATTCATGAGAATTCTTTAGCTTATTCAAATTGGGTCGGCTCCAAATTGTTTTCTATAAAAAGTTTGAGACAGATGCTAATGCTTCAAAACTCTGGCTGGAGGCTATGGATTTCAATATCATTGTTGTACATCAATTGCTGAAAGAGTAAGAAACCTTTTAGTACATGTAGAATCCAAGCATATTATTATTATTTCAAGTATAATCAATGAAGAGTGTAACACAATCAACATGATGCAATCCAAGTGATATAACCACATGAACATAATCATTCAATAAGAAACATCCATGGCATGACAATTTCCAAAATTAATAACAACACAATTTTTTATTTATGAGGTTAGGAAGGAAGAGCATACTTCTTGGGATAGCTATCATGGCAGTTAATTGCAAAGAAGTTGGACTAAGATTGCATTGTGTGCACCACACTTTTAAGTGGCAATGAAGTGATTAGACAAGATCAAAGTAAGAAGATATCACAAAAATTATATATATATATATATATATATCAATCAGTTGCATCAAAATATGTTACATAATTTGAAATTCACTCAAATTTATCAAAGTTAGAGATAAGTCTTCTATTGATTCTATTTTTAATTAGCTCAAAGGTCTTGATACAAAAACTTCACCAACTTCTCAGATCTTTTTAATTCAGAATATTGTGATGGATGCTACTGCTTGAGCACGAAAAGTATAGAAGCAACCATGATTATGCTTGAAATAACTCAAATCCAAAAAGAACTCAATGTTTGAGCCAGATGATTGATTAAGCATACCTCAAATGATTGAAGAATATTCAATGCGTGTACTTCCTTAAGATTATCAAAAGAATGATCATATCCAATGAATTGTCTTCAACTAGGAACCATGAAATAAATCTACAGGTAGGATACGAGCAACAAAACAACTAAAGCCACTATTCCATTTTAGTGATTAGAATTCTTAAGTAGTCTTTTAAATATTTTTCCTACTAAAGTAGAACCAACTTGTACAATGAATTAGTGACTTGCAATGTGACAAATTGGTATAGAAGTGTCAACCATGGTAGGCCTTATGTTGAGCTTGCATAGATAGAATTGGCTCTACCACCAACTTAAATAACTCTGTGCATTATAAGATTAGTATGATACTCTATTCTTGAATTTTAATAGAACTAATCAAAACTCAAATACTAGGACAACAAAGAATTCAATGCCAATCATCAAAGATCATTAGAGATGGCCAAAGATGACCAATCACTACACATGACCTACAACCTTGCTTAGTAAAACCTGAGAACTAGGATTGTAAAGGACATGTTATCAACCATGGCAAGTCACAACATAGTGCTCAAGCTTTACTCGTAATCTTATATAATCTAAGACCTTTTACTTGGCAAAAATTGAGCACTACAATAACAAAAGATACAGTGTTGGTTTCCCACAGATGGTATGGGAAGCATGGGCCTTCATACACCAATCATTTCCTCTCCACCAAAAAAATCACGTTCATATAGAATTCTATGTAGAAATTAGAAGATTTTTGAGAAGTCTGCATAGAAGTAATTAGATTAATTGCTTGTTATTGTGAATACTAAAGCAAATGGATCTTGTCATATGATAAAGTCAGAAATAGGTATTTTGATTTCTCCTCCATGTCTTAAGGCTTCACACCTTGTCTGTGACATACCTATTTCATGCCCAGCATTGAAGTGTCTATTGTGATTTAGTATAGCCTTATAACAAAGAACCCACATTTCACAACTCCACAATTCTTTTTATTGAATTTGAGGTTCAGGAATGATGCAAAAAATCAATTTGAGACAATAAGAAAAATCACAAGTTTCAGTAGCACTATTCGGAAAAAGCCATTATCACAAATTATTATAAAAAAACCCACTGTCTTGAAGTAATGCTTGACAAATTGCCCTTAGATTTCTCTAGTCTTTCACCTTGACTTTCACAATACGACTTTAAGATTGATCCTAAAGATATGTAGATAATCTTCTGATATATTGAAAAACAAAAGGATGACCATATAGGGATTTGAACAACTTCTTGTATAATCTTACTTTTGGATTGTGGATCAAATGCTGTAAACTTGTGGCTCCATAGTCAACCTTACTATCTTCAACTTTTTATTTCCAAAAGAAAGCTATAACTTTCATTTCAGTCACTTAGCATTTGTTTTATCAAGTTAGAGTTAAGATGATTAATTTCATAGTAAGTGGAGAAGAAAATATGACAATCTCTGTGTGAGTGTTTTCTCAAGTTTTAACTGAAGAGGCTACAGCAACAACAATAATTAAATAGATTTTATAAATAAATGGGGTTGTATTCATTTTTTTTCTACATGGCATAAATAATGTTATTTCCTACAATTTCTATTGGGTTTATCTCAAAGTGATGGTTTTTAGACAAATTTGAGAAGTTATGTCAAAAAAAATGTTTGGTAAAAAAATCAAGTTTTTCATACTTTTCATGAATATATGAATTAAGATATGAATTGACATATTTAGCCCTATAAAAAAGGACGAGTTGGTCCACTTCATGGTTTCTTCTCACTTTGTACTATATTTGAAGGACAAGGCTTCTAATAGAAGACTTTTCTTCACCAAGTAAGGGATTTTACTAAGGCTTTTGAATCATAGATTCTTAAAGTAGATTTTAGGTATAAATTCCTATCCTGCCATATTTTTTTATACTTTACATAATAGAATCAATTTATGAACTAATATATTCAAACTTGCAATAAAAATAAATAAATAAATAAAAAATTATCAATTATATGACATCTCTTCTTTGTATACTACATCCAAAAATAAAAGAAAATTTTGTTACCAAATAAGAAACTTATTAAGAATTTTTAAGCCATGACTTTTCTAAGTATCTTCTAGATATAAAATACTCCTAATTTCTTTTTGGAGATAGAAACTAAACAAATTTTATAAATTAGTTAGTTTAGAAATTAAACAAAAAAACTAATTAAAATTCCTTTAAAATGTAATATTAAAAGGAATGACAAGGATATGACAAATAATACATTGTTAGATGATAATTTCCTAAGAATCATAAAGCCTTCATGTAATAATGTCACTTGATGAAGGTAAAAGTATGATCAAGGTATTTATTTACTACTAAATTCAATAACCTATAACTTCTTACCAACAATACGGATTGAAATATTTACACTATGACTCACTTAATTAACAACTCCCCGGAATTAGCAACAATAAATGGACCATGGTGAGGCCTAAATTCGTCATCCTTCAGCAGACAAGCTTCAACGACCTTAGCATCGTTCTAGCGGCTATGAAATGTTGGAAAGACCCCCGCAACTTTATTCACGTTCACAGCAAGTGCCCAAAATCCTCAACCTTAGTTCAAATGGAACCTTGCCAGAGAGGTCCTTATGTGCCGCCTCTTCATGGTTCTCAGAATCTAAGTCATTCTCTAGCATGTGCAAGCATTGCCTTTTGTTGTACACCTTTGAGATTCTCCTAAATATTGTCGTTTTTAGTTATGGACTTTTCAGAACTGCATCTTCCAAGCTCTGACCCAGTGGAAGCATAAAGTTCTTATGCACAATTAGAGGATCGAATGAATCAAATATGGAAGAAAAATGTGGATTGTGAGTATATCATGCAGCAGCTCCTCTCATGACCTAATAATAACTCCAACCCAACTCTACCATCAACTGTAGCACTTTCTGCAGGGTCCCCGAATCCATCCAGCTCAAGCTTGCTGCAATTAACCCCCCCTCGTGACCCATCACGGGTTGTGTGCCTCATCAATGAGAGCTGGGCTTGACCCTGTAACCTCATCCTTCTCATTTGCTGCACTATGTTAAGAAGAAGGATCCTGAGATTTAGACGAGACTGTCTGGTGATGCTTCGGAGCTGGGGAAGCCATGGAAGCAACAGGGTCAGTTCGATTTGTTAAGTGCAAGATGCGGCACAGGTGTCGGAGCAACTAATGGTTTATGTTCTACCGAAAAGGTTGAACAATGTCCGGCATTCTATGACTGTAAAGGTTGAACACACATGGAGTTTGAAGATAATTATGTGGAAGAGATTATGAAAAGTTTTTACATACGACTGTCTACACATGTCGAAGGAGACCTCCTGACTTCTGGTTTGTCAGGAAGACAACAAAAGTTCTAAAACACGAATTGTCTCATGCAATTAAGATCAACAGATTCATCATACTCAAGTACATCAATGCAAACCAGTAGGTGAAAACCAGTCAGTAAGCCCCGTGTTTCAACCATGACATATAATTGTACGTAGAGTTCCTGGTTGGTTTACTTCATGCTCTTCATGCAAAACTAGGAAGAGCTCATAACCATATGCAGAATACTCCCAGATCACACGAGTTGATTAAAGAACTGGAAATGTACAACTGTAGCATAATATACAGTTTGCATCCAAGGCAGCAGTGTACCACTCCAAACAGAACTATAGAATTGTGCATTAACTTATCCTTCCTAAAGAATCCATCTTAGTCTTTTCTCTAAAATAACTGCATTCCTTGATCTGAAGTTCTCTGCTGACAAAAGGGGACTTTCTATCAAGCACACCTAAAGGAAATGTGGACCCATCAGGGTCTGACTTTGAAACCGAACCGTACCAAGTATTCCTACCCACGATCCAACTCATGCTTCATGCTCAGAATATATTTGTACCAGGTGGCTGTGTGCATCTTAGATTCTAAGCTTCTTATCCTACTCTTCCTTCAGATCTACATCGTCTGCACTCGTGCATGGACTCTCTAAATGCTCCCCTTGATTTGCATCAATCTTCAATCTTGGCCTATTTTGATACCACATGTCCATCTGATCAAAAAATGCACACTTTTTGCTCCTAGGCAATCCACCAGCAACAAAAGCATCGTTGTTGATATCCTTCGCACATTCTCTATCCTTTTTGTATTCGTTGTAAAGTATCGAGTACTTCTTCTTACAAGCATTCGCACTCTTCCGAAATCCTTTACATACACCGAGCATTCTTGCATGAAGTTTGTTCCAGGTATTAACTCCTGCAACCATACACAAGGATCAGCGGCCTTGGTACCTACTCCAAAAGCAGCAATGATCTTATATTACCTAACCATATCAATAACATTCTATAGCACTAAAAATCCGACACATCGCAACTCATAGCGAGTAGCAAGAGAGACTGTACAAAATACAGTGGTAAAGTATGTAAGCATACCCTGTTTTTGCTTGTTTCTTTCAAACTCTTCGTGCATTTCACCCCTCAAAGCAATCAAAGCCTCCACTTCACAGTTGGTCCAGTTCTGACCACGTCGCCCCTCAATCTTCGTTTGAGCCTCTACTGGAAGCTTCTTTCCCCTTGTATCCTGAACCATAAGCTCGTCCCCACCAACAGGTCGTTCCATCATCCCCAGTGCTCCTTGAGCGCCAGCTCCAACAAAGCCACCTCTGGGGGGAGAGAGAGAGAAAAAGAAGATGAATGTAAGAAGTATGTTTTTAAAGAAAAGAGAAGAGGAAATCGAACTGATTCAATTTACAAAGTACACTATTTATGGTATTTATCGTCGCCCACCCAATTGGCACTTATCCTGTGATGACCGTAATCGAAAAATGTTAATAGCCCTACCACCTCTTTTGTAATTATACCTTTATCGAACAGAGATGGTAGGTAAAAAAACAAATTACAAATTAAAAATTACAATGAGGTTCCTCTGTTGCTTGTAAGACTTCGGTAACTGATGTCACCTTCACATTAGGCCTAAGTAGCAATTGGGGTTGCAGACATTAAGTGCAAGTTGTCGATAATGTGCGATTGAGACACTGACTACCATTTATAACGTGGACATAATCATTTGGGCAGTCTGAAAATATCCCAAAATTACCCCTAGTCGAAAAACGAACAATGTACAAAACAAACGCACAGAAAATGATCTTACGTATACTTAACAACAACAGGAATCTTAACGACTTTGTTAATAAGAACAAGTCGGATGTTGCTTCAAAGCACAAACTACTCACCTTGGAAGAGAACCACCCATGTGCATTGGGGACAAATACGGAGGAACCACATAGGCAGGAGACATCATTTGGCCGTCATAGGTGGGCCTGGGACCTGGTGCCCTATCGTACCCGGCAGAGTACGTTCTACCATGTTGAGGAGGTATGGGTTGTCCCCCTTGCCAGAATACACCGCCTCCAGCGCTGCTGCAACCGTTGCCGCCATCACGAGAAGATCCATTAAGCAGCATCACTGCTCCTGCATTACATCAAGAAATAACATCACAATCGAACCACTCATATCAGGGCAATGCATCCCCCTCATAATCATCACGCTCCATGATTAGACCTAACAAAATTGGACGTGACCTTTAAAAAGTACCTCCATGCAGTGCTGCAGATATGAGAAACAAACCTTAATTATCTCTCACCCAGGCTTGACGTCGAATGAACCAGAGAAGCTGAATCATTTTTCAGATCGAAATACTTGCTCACAAGTAGTATAGAGAAACGGGTCATTAGGATAAATTTACCAGATGCAATCTCGTTTTCAGGCTTCATCTCTCTTTCATCTGCTCGTAAGTGGTCTTCACTGCTCTCATCATCGCTGTCAGATTTGCCGTCGCATCCGTCATATAGAATGAAAGCATTGTTCACTCCGTCCTGCTCGCTGGTCCCAATGTCTGGAAAGAGGAGAAAAACCACGACTATCACGACCAAACGCCCCACCAATATCTATTCCAGGACAATGAAATCCAAAAATGACATCAGAACAAGCATCCAAGTCAGCTTGAATATACAGACTGGCTTCGCCACTTAACCCTACGATTGCACGAACACACTAGTATCAACGTTGATCCACACAAAAGATGATATCAAAAAATTGTCTTACAAGAATACAAAAGTAACGCTGCCCATGAGTTTTACCTGTAGAAATCCGCCGTCTTTTGGCAAGTAACGGTCCTATGCGCTCTGACAGCAGCTCATACAACTCTAACAATAAACCAGGATCTTTTTGAGTGTAATGCTTGTATTCATCGTAAGTTGATATTTCTCCCATCTTCATAGCTTTCACCAGCACAGATTCTCTAACAGCACTCGAACAATGCTTTTTAACAATATCGAAAGTTGATATAGCATTCTGTCTTGAAAGATTCGAAACCAAGGTATCCTCGCAAACTTCAGCCAGGAACTGAACCTTATATTTTTCTGCCGCGCGAAAGAAGGTCGGCATACACTCCAAACTGATATTATTGCTTATAGTTCCAGTGTAAAGAAAAGTTACGAAAACTTTTAGCTCTTGGGGGGTCATCTCCGAAACCTCTATAACCTTCACGTCCGCATTAGCACGGAAAGCCTCATGAAACTCTTTTGATTTTACGGCCTGCAAATTTAAAAGCAACCATCTATTTAGAAAATCTGGAGTCAACACTCCATTACTGCATGTAAGCACCACGGCCTTGTTTTGCACGCAAGCAATACTGAAGCCATTCGGGCAATAATCCCAATGCTGTAGCAGGCAAAAGGCCTCTTTCAATCACAAACACTGTTGCGACCTGGGTAACAAAGGAGTAGAAGGCCTTCCACTAGCTACAAAAACCCCCGAATTGTGTCAAAACGGAATTGAACAGCATTCTGACGTTATCGATATCCCAATCCTCAGAAAATCTCTGCAAGAATCCCCTGGGTCCCGTAAGCTCTGAAACCTCACTATCATCTCAAGCCCCTGGCTTCAAGAATAGGTTTAAAAGCTGACCAGCACGGCTTTGTGTGCGTAGACAGGGGAGCCGTCACAAGCCTGGAGTTCCACGTCCGCGTACGCAGCGCCAACATCCGGCACATCCGACGCCAATACCGGCCTAAGCAGACTGAGAAACTCCCGCTGCTGCTCCAACCGCTTCACCTGCACTTGCAAGCTCTTCAAAGTTGGTTCTCCAGAAACCCTAGGAACTTTCAAATTCCGCTTCCTGCTCAACAACTTCCCCCCGTTATTGGCCGCGCCGGGAGCCCCATCCCCAGCCGCCCCCGGCACAGACACCATCGCCATCGCGACTTCCTCGTCCTCCCCTTCTTGCAGCCACCGAAACTCCGCACCACAATCACCACCGTCGCCCTCCGCCACCATTGACCCTACTCCTCGTCACTCCTCCTCCTCTTCCTCCACGTCGTCGTCTTCTCCAATTGTCTTCTTCTTCTGCTGCTGCTGCTGCCACCCTCCCTTCTCTCACCTCCATCGCCACTCTTCCCCACGCCCTCTCTCCTCTCCCGCAAACCCTAATCGCTTCTCCTCACCATCCTCCTCTTCATACCAACCAAACTGCTCCTCCTCCGATTGCCCTACTACTACTACTACAATATTTTCGTCACCATCATCGCCATGATTCCGCTCACGTGCACACTCAGGCGGCACATTCTTCCCTGTCGTGATGATCATTGGAATCAAACCGTGAACCACCGCATCATCGCCACCACGCAGGCTGCCTCGCATAATAGTCTTCTTCATGCGACCTCGGAATAAAAACAAATTTTGGTTTGCGGAATGTCGATTTTTGTTCGTAGTAAGTTGAATATCGTTCTAAGCCCCCCCCCCCCCCCCAACACCCGGCCCCTTCCCTTCCCTCCTCCTCACTCATGCTACCAAGGCATCATCCCCTTTGCACCCTTGCGGTGATAGGTCCCCTTTGGGCACGGTGACGGGCCCACGCATCTCCGCACTTCCCCGCATCTATATCTGCGCCTATTGCCGTCTCTTTCGTTACCTATATCCGTCCCTTCTCATGCATACGTGGCGTTATCTTACTGGTTTATTCTTTTTTAGGAAGATTCCTTTCTGTTGAGGTCTTCCTTGTTCCTGTTGTGATCTTGGTAAATACATGTTGGAATTTTGAGGGTAAGGATTTCAAAAAATGGCGTGGGTTGAACAAGGGAGGCCGGTGACTGTGACTTGAATACCCTCTATTTCTACACTTAATTTGCTTTTGTGTTTGCTCAACTGGACTGTCACATACACTAAGAATAAGGCTTCAGATCACCAATGTGTGAGAAAAAAAACGTGCACATTGAAAATCCACAATGAAAAGGATTTAGGATCAAATAATCAATCAAGGGAATGTTAAATTGAATATATTGTTGTTATTTATCTTCTATTTTTTTTTGTTTTATTATGGATAAGATGGATGGGTCCATTTAGTAAAAACTTTGGTTTGTTTAACATTCTCTATCAATCAATGTGAAAATACTTTCTAACCAAATGATTATAAAAACATACTATACTATAATAATACTTAAGATATTGCATGGATATGAATAAAATAATTTACATTTCAAATACTGAGATCCAAAAATTGATCAATGAAGTATCTATTGAGAATGTTTAGAAAGACATAAGAGTAATAGAAGTCATATACACACACAAGAGTAGTAGTAAGTCATACATATACAAGAGTAGTAGTAAGTCATACACACACAAGAGTAGTAGTAAGTCATACACACAAGAGGGTTTCTAAGGAGAGAGAGCTTCACACACACAAATCTATTGATTTGGTTGTATCTCGTATACAAGAAGAGAAAAGAGGAGAGGATAAACAGTACTTCTGCACTAGACTCTAAATATTGTAACTATGGTAATTACTCTAGTCTACAATAAATATTATGGAGAGCGTCGGCTACATTTAATGATCTCAACACTCCTCCTCGCTCATCATAATATTTACATAATATAAAATTTGTATAGAATTATGATCTATACTTTTTTCTGATCTTGCAAGATCAAGAATTGTTGCCTCATTAAAACCTTATCCAAGAAAACTTTATTTTATTTAAGGACAAAACCAGAGATGAAGGAAAAAGAGTATAACATCATTTTCTTTAATTATTTAAAGAGCTCATTAACTTTCTTATTCAAGAAAAGCAAGTCGCCGTATACCAATGCCATAAGTAAGTCGACGATGGTTGCTTAATGGGAGAGCTTTGGTGAAGAGATCAGCAAGGTTATTTGTAGATTCAATTTTCTTAATTATAAGTACTTGATCAGTAATCAAGTCATGAGTATAAGTAAAATACTTTGGATCAATATGCTTTGTCCTGTCGCCTTTAATGAAACCAACTTGCATCTGTGCAATGCAAGCACTATTATCTTCATGCAAGATAGTTGGAGAATCATCATATGAAAATCCACAGGTTGTTTGAATGAATTTATCAATTGATCCCAACCAAATACATTCTCGAGATGCTTCATGTAAGGCAATAATTTTTGCATGGTTGGATGAAATTGCAGTTATTGTTTGTTTTATTGATTTCCATGATATTGCATCTCCATGTCTTAAAAATACATATCCTGTTTGGGATTTAGTTGCTGGAATATCAGAGTTATATCTTGCATCACAATATCCAACCAATTTTGGATGTGCACATTTTGTGTAATATAATCTCAAGTCTTCAGTATCTTTTAAATAATGTAATAAATGTTTGATGCCATTCCAATATCGCAGTGTTGGACGTACACTATATCTTGCAAGAACACTAACTGCAAATGCAATATCTGGTCTTGTAGATGTAGCTAAATACAAAAGTCCTCCAACCGCTGTAAGGTATGGATATTGGTCTCCCAATATTTCCTCCTCCTCCTTGCATGGACGATATGGATCATGACCATCACGACCACGTCTAACCATTGGTGTGGACAATGGATAAGCATCAATCATATTAAATCTTTGCAAAATTCGTCTAATATACGTTAGTTGGTAGAGAAAAATACTACCATCTGTAAGATGCATAATCTGAAGACCAATGCAGAAAGTTGTTTTTCCTAGCATTTTCATCTCAAATTCACGTATAAGTAGGTTTTTAGCTGTAACACATGTAGATGTAGTGCCCACTAGGTTAAGATCATCAACATATACAGCAATGATTACAAAACCATTTTAGCTCGTTTGATAAACAAACAAGGGATTAGTGGATCACTTATAAAATTATTTGTAATTAAATAATTTCAAAGACGTTGATGCCACATTCGTCCGGATTGTTTTAAACCATACAAGGCCTTATATAATTTAATACCACGATATTTTCTTGGAGCGGGTTGATTTGGAGTTCCTATTTCTAAGCAAGGTGGAACTTTCATATAAATATTTGCATCAAGAGAACCATATAGATATGCAGTAACTACATCCATGAGATGCATCTCAAGGGTGGCATGAACTGTCATTCCAATAATATATCGAAATGTAATTAAATCCATGATTGGAGAATATGTGGATTCATAATCAATGCCAAATCGTTGAGTAAATCCTTGAGCAACAAGACGAGCTTTATAGTAGGTTATTTGGCCTTGAGCATCTCGCTTGGGTATTAATACCATTTTATATTCCATAGGGCGAGATGTAAGAGTGTCTACAATTGGACCAAAGACTTTTCTCTTACGCAAAGAGGCATACTCCTCCTTAATAGTAGTTTTTCATTTTGATCAATCAAAGCGACGCATCGCCTCTTTGATGGTTTGAGGTTTGAGATCGTCTTCCTCACAAGAAAAGGCTTCTATAATCATATATGTAAATGATTCATCTACCATAATAGATGGTCTGTCCCAAATATCATCTGTAGCACAATACAGAATAGATAATTCTTTAGTCAACTTGTTCTTATTCCTTCCAATTCCAAGATTTTTTTTCATAGGAATTGAAGGTACATTATGCATGGATATATCATCATGAATTGGTAGTCCTGCAAGATGAGTGGCAATTTCTTGAGAAATAATACCAGGATTAGTTAATTTTATAGCTTTCTTCTTACATGGTTGCTTATCTGGTCCACGAATTCTTTTAGTTGTTGTTATTATAACTTGAGGTATTGTAATCAATGGCATTGCAATCTGAGCAGGTGCATTCTGAGCCTCATTAATAGGAACTCTTATAATTCTAGGTGCATCATTGAAGCCATCAGGTGTTTCATCCGGGATCCATTTTAAATGCAAAATCTTAGCAACTTCAGTTTCTGCCAAAGATGTCCTAGGATCAGGATTCATTGTAAACGTTTATGGTGCTTCAAATATGAATACTTTATTTCTTTGTTGATTGGATACTCCTCCTTGAAGAGATGGAAATACAGTTTCTTCAAAACGATAATTTTGCAAACATGCACGTAATAATGTGCCAATTGATAGATCAACAATACGAATAATGTTTGATGAATCAAAACCAACATATATGCCTTCTTGTCGATGAGCTCCAATGGTATGCCGTTGAGGTTTTGGTACTGGAATCCAAGTACAACAACCAAATAATCGTAAATGAGATACATTTGGAACACAACTTGAAATGAGCTCATGTGGTGAAACAATTTCAAGAGAAGAAGGGTGGAGGCGTATTAATGCTGTAGTATGTAAAACTGCATGACCCCAAATAGATGCTGGTAGATTTGCATGAAGGAGGAGTGGCCGCATAATGAATTGTATACGCTTTATAAATGACTCTGCAAGTCCATTTTGAGCATGTTCATATGGAACACAATATGTCAACTCGATTCCTGTTGCAGTACAATAGTCTTCAAAAGACTTTGATGCAAATTCTTTTGCATTATCTATACGCAATTTTTTTATAGGATAATCAAGAAAATATGCCTGAAAGCAAATAAGCATAGATATAAGATTGGGAAATACCATGTTTCGAGTTGATAATAATCAGACATGTGATTGTTTACCTGATGCATCAACAAGGACCAAAAAATAATGAAATAGTCATGATATTGGATTAATAGGATCACAAATATCACCATACAATCTTTCAAGCATTGGTGGTAATTCTTGTGAAAGTTTCCAAATTGAAGGCTGAGTAATCATTTTACCTTGCACGCATGCATGACATAATTCCATAGAGTCTACATTTGCAAGCTTTAAATTATGTCCAGTTATACATGGAATGATCTTTCTAAATAATGTGGATCCTGGATGTCCCAATCGTCCACGCTAGAGAAAAATACGACTCTCTGAGATAGATGATGTAAAATTAAATATAATGGGAGGCCAAATCACAATTTGGTATAAATCATTTTCTATAGCAAAAGCTTTTTCAATAACTTTATGATTCTTCACAAGAACCAAAACCTCTTTTTTATTTAAAGTGGCAGTCGAGAGGTGATAACCATTAATACGCATATCTCGGTAGCTGATCAGACTCTGAGATGCTGAGGGTGCAAACATCGCATGTTTACATTTTATGATGGAACCCCCGAGTAATTTTACCATCGATGTGCCCTCTTGGAAAGAAAACGCATTTGCTCCAGCCATGGTCATCTTATTTTTAGTTTGTCAAGTTGAAGATTTTTCAATAAAAAATTATCTATCTTGTAAGATAGTATGTGTTGTTGCAGAATCAATGAGCGCATCATTTCATTCATCATTAGAGGTTCTATCATTCATATAAGCCTCTAAGTCATCAACACCAATTGAATCTATGAACGCATCCATGGTATGAACTTCACGAGCCTCAGCTCGTAATTTCTTATTTTCTTGGAATATTTTAATAAAATATTTTGAAATACGGCACGCATGTGCTAAATGTCCAATCATTCCACACTTATGGTAAGAACGCATCTTTGATTTTTGTTTTCTACTATAATTCATAGTAGAACATTTATTCTTTCTATATGGATAGAAATGGTCTTGACTATGACTACCCTAATACTTATGAGCACGTTTCCCATGTTTATATAATTTCTTCTTAGACTTTGAAATATTAAGTGCATGATATAGGAAGAGCTTCCGCATTACACAAGAATAGCTCATTTTGCTTCTCCACAAGAAGTAGATAGGACATGAGATCAGAATGACTCTAAAATTTCATATTCATGTATTGTTGTGCAAGCATAGCAGATGCAGGAGGAAATGTAGAGAGAGTTTTTTCAATCATTACTTCTTCAAAAATGCTTTGTCCACATAATCGTAATTGTGAGACAATACTATACATTTCACTATTGAAAGCATTTAAATTTGGAAAATCTAAGACACGTAAATGTGTCCAATTATGACGTGCATGTGGAAGAAAAATGGTCTTTTGATGATCAAACCTAGATTTAAGATTCTTCTAAAGTTCTGCAGGGTCTTCCATTTCCAAATATTGATGTTGTAATGTAGGTATAAGATGACGACGAAGAAAAAGAAGTACTTTCCAACGAATAGTAGGAGATATAGAAATACTTGTTGTAGGAGATTCTTCAAACATAATGGCATCCGAGAGTTGTTTTGCAAATAAATTTGCTTTTGCCATTTTTGCCCATAATAGATAATTATTTCCATCCACAATCAATGGTAGAAATAAAAGAGCTTAAAAATGTTGGGATGCACTAGTAATAGTTGGAACCATAGTGGAAGCAGTTGAAGATGTTGAAGCACTCATTATAAATAAATCTGTAAAGAAAATACAAGATCAAGTAGAAAAGTTAAGTAAAACGTACCTTAAAATGTAAAGTCAAATAAAATGATAAACTTGAACTTAAAATATATATATATATATATATATATATATATATATTTAAGGAGAGAGAGTTGTAGATTAAGGCAGTAGAACAGCAATAAGATGACAGCAAGGTAGCAACGGCTGGTGACGACGGGCAACGGCGGACAGGAGCAACGGGCAACGAGGGGCAATGGCGGGCGACAGTAGCGGGCGACAGCGTCAACGGCGACAGGGTGGCAACGACGGATTCAGCGGCAGTTCGTCGACAGTTTAGGGTGCAACAGAGAGCAGGAGCAAGCAGAGGGTGGAGTTGAACTGGATCAAGTATTTAGAACAAGCAAGGCAGAGAGTGGAACAAGTGCTCTAACCAAGCAGCTAATGTGTGAGGGGCCAGTAAGAAGAACAAGATCATGACTCAGATACTAAGCAAGGGTAGCAACAGGTTTGAAGAGTCAAAGACTAGAGTAAAAAATTGTGATAGTGTGTAGAAGAAAATAGTGCTGATAACGTGTTGAGAATGTTTAGAAAGACACAAGAATAATAGTAAGTCATACACACACACAAGAGTAATAGTAAGTCATACAAACACAAGAGTAGTAGTAAGTCATACACACAAGAGGGTTTCTAAGGAGAGAGAGCTTTACATACACAAATCTATTGATTTGGTTATATCTCGTATACAAGAAGAGAAAAGAAGAGAAGATAAACAGTACTTCTCCACTAGACTCTAAATATTATAGCTATGGTAATTACTGTAGTCTATAGTAAATATTATGGAGAGCGCCGACTACATTTAATGATCTCAACAGTATCAACCTTATTCTACAATGGTGTTTAAACCATATCATAATAGTTTCATATATATAGTTAAAATTATATATTTATTCTTTGAAAACTTATATATATATTTGTAATAAGAAGAAATTTTTAAAAATACTACTATTAATTTATAATTTATTAAATAAATTTAATAATTTGATCTTTATTTATTAATAAAATTAAATAGTTTTTTACTTTTTAAAGGTATATATATTTATTTATTTATCTAATCTAATTAATTTATTAATTTAATTATTTTAAAAATAAATTTATAGTCATTGTAATAATTAATCATTTCTTAGGATCTATATCAATAAGATGTTGGCTTATGACTTGCATTTTAATAAATTTTTATCTAATTTTTTATTTTATAGAAGTGTAATATATTTTGTATGATTATCTTTAATACTATTTTTTACTTAATTTAATGATTTAATATATTTATTCTTATCAATAAAATAATTTTAACATAATTCAATGGTATTTATTTTAACTTTAATAAATAAAACAAGAAGAAGGTTTTAAAACTTGTAGTTTTTAGAATAATTTTAAGTATAAATTAGAATTTTAGATCTTCATTTTTTCCACTTATCTTAATATAAATAAGATGATTTTATGTGGTTTTTTTTACTCTTCTATCATGAGTTGGTTTTATTTTTTATTTTTTAATATTTTTTAAACAAAAAATTTACATCTTAATATTATATGTCACAGTTTTACATCCGTTTTTATATGTTACTACATGTGTTATTTTCACCTTTTTTAACATATTTATATATAAAATTGAAGCATGAAAAAAAATATTTTTAATATGCTATAATTTCTTAGATATAATATTAATTATTATTAAAGACATAAAAATTATAAGCTAAAATAATTTAAGAAATTAAGTGTTAAAAAAGAATTCTAATATCTCTGTTTTTCATCCATGAACTACGTATGCCACTATTTGTTTTATGGCATTGCCTCCTAAAAATGGACTTTATTATCTTTATTTTTTCATCTCATTAAACAAATCTAACATGTATAGTAGGATATTCTAAAAATCAAATATTATCGTTATAATATAATGCATTTCATAAAGTTAATATTTTTTAATACAAAAACTCTACAACATGGTCTTAAGTTTTATAATATTGAACAATATGTGATAAAAAATAGATCTAAACTCTAATTACTAATCTTAAGTCATATATTATATACAAAGTTGTAGCCATTTTATGATAGTTAACTATTATAAGCTTCATGTTTAGAACATCTAATGGAAATTTTTTATTTCAAAGACTTAAGATTTGGAAGTGGTAAGCTATATCAAACCTTCTTTGTTTGTACATGTTATGTATATTTAGCATATTGAAGATAATAATGCTTTTAACATATATTAAATAGTAGAAATTAATTGAGTCAAATAAGACCATAAAAAAGTATTTGTAAAAAATCTAATATGCACAAATGTTTTTTTGTAGAATTTATCTATAGCAAAATTCTATTATATGCTATTTTTTTTTGTTGATTCTTGTAATTAGATAGTACATGGGGGTAGCATTTCCTTATAAGTTTTTAATTTAAAAGGATCAAAGTAGCTTATAAATATGTTCAATCTACTCATGCAAAAGCACTAGGTATAAATGTATAATTAAAAAAAAAAAAAAATCACTCAAATCGGTGGAAAGGTGGAGGTGGAGAGGTGGATATAAGTATATAATTGAAAAAATAATTTACTCAACTTTTTTGAAAATTTAAGATACAGTTTAGTGATTAATATATGAACTTCACTTCCAAACATAGATGTTATTTTTAAATCTAGTTTAAAAAAATAATACTTTGTGTTTGCATAGAACATATCCTTCTTTCTCATGCACACTTAATTTTTGCCAAGAGTATTTTTTTAATTTTTTTAAATTTTTTTTCTTAATTTTGTAATTTAAATTATTGATTACCATGTTTTTGGTTGCTCTAAAATATTTTGTCTAGATCTTTATTTCTAAATCATATAACCCAAATATTTTTGTATCTATTGATAATTGTTCTAATTTGTGTGTTCTAATTTAATTACATCATACTTAAGTGATTTATGCGATTTGTGATAATAATTGTGGAAGTTGTCAAATTTTGTTTCTATTTTTTTTTTCCTTTCTTCTATTAATATATATTAACTAATAATTAATTTGATTGTGCCCTTCACATGTTATTGCTCACCAAATATGTTGCATATTGTATATCTAGACCAAATATGTATTAGAT
The DNA here is from genome assembly GCF_059467195.1 of Physcomitrium patens. Lineage (NCBI taxonomy): Eukaryota > Viridiplantae > Streptophyta > Bryopsida > Funariales > Funariaceae > Physcomitrium > Physcomitrium patens. Next base: position 12,206,817 of record NC_143423.1, on the reverse strand, counting down.
TGGTTGTTAGTAGGCCATGGCTTAATAACACAATTTATCCAAGCCATGGCACGTTTCAAGATTTAGCCATATTAAGAATCTTTGAACATGTTTCTTTAATTCAATAGAACATTAATAAAAAAGTTTTAGATTATCACCATAGCATTTCTACTTTTCAATTGATGTAAATATATATATATATATATATATATACTCAAAATATATAAAAAAATTATATTATATGATATTTATTATACTTTAAATCAAAAGAGAATTAAATTTGAATATTAAATAATTTAATCAAAAGTATGTTTTTTTAACAAGATAAGGGTACACTTCAGGAATTATTAAAAATATTGATTTACACAAAAAAAAGAAAAAAAATCTTAGAAAAAAAAACATAAATTATACAAAATAACTATCTATTTGATTCATAGTGTTTGGTGATTAAGACAATTTTCTATGGAATCAACATCAAATGACAAGCAAGAATTCTAGTTAATTTTGTTACACAAAACAACAACAAATCCATAATTATCACACATGCAGAAAAATGAAAAAATAAAAAAACAATAAACTTGTAGCTGTTAAATTTGACACTTCCATATCCAAATTAACATCACAACTACAAACCTCAAAAGTGACGAGACCCCTCCCTAACATGGACACACACCAAACCAATAATAAAACCACAAAAATGGATCAAATTCACATTCAGGACACGGTTACCAAACTGTCCTTGACATGGAAGGAAGCGCACAACAACAGGGTTGAGTCCCCAACAAAACAAAGGCTTGGTCCTGAATCACCACCACCACCAAACTCCCTTGTGAGCTGAAATTTTTCTTGTGCTTTCGACCAGGATTAGGGTTTAGGGTTTGGAAGAGGGGTAGGGACTTGGACCCCCTACGCCATAGAGCGAGAGAGTGAGAGAGCCCCTTACGAGGAGGCCAAGGAGGAGGAGGAAGATCTATTCTATTCTATTCTATTCTATCTATTCGATCTATCTGAACGAGGGTGGCAATGGCGTCGTTGTCGTCCCTGTTGCTTCCACGCTCTTCCTCCTCCGACAACTATGACTGGAACCCACCACCGCGTAGATCCACCTCCCCCCCTCGAATTCGCTTGCACCGCGTGCCTTCGCATAACCCGCATCCTGCACCATTTTTCATCACAACCCAACTCGCCCATACCCACCTCTCCACCTCCACCTTTGCTTCTTCCTTCCACTGTCGTCGCCTGTGCTCCGTTGCTCGCCGAGCGCTCTTTGCTGCTACGGTGCCTGCATTGCACGGTGTGGTTTCTCTCCGCACATTGCGCTGCGTACCAGTGGTCTCGCTTTTGAAGTGTGTGGTCGGTTTCTCGATTCGTGTGGTGACATGTAAGTTCTTCTGTTTCTTCTGTTCTGGGATTCTGAGTTGGTGTGACGATTGTAGACTGACTTTTCTGTGTCACTGGAGTGATTGTGTTCTAGATGTCACGGAAGTGTTTGTCATGTTTACAGTTTTGGATCTACCTGTGATGCTGATATTTTAACTGAATTCATGTTTTTTGTTCACAAGCAGCTTAGGGGATGAGTTTTGATGAGATTCCCGTGGTTGAGAATTCTGAGCCCCCCCCCCTTTTTTTTTTAGTCCTAGTATTTGTCTAGGTAGCAAACAGTACCTTTCTCCGTTTTGACTGGGCTTCCTACTAGCTTTCCGTTGTTTCTCTAGTCTTTGTGGAATTGCTCCTGCTTTCTAAGGTTCCAACGCCCTTCAAGCTTCTTTCTATCACCAATATACAACCTTGTAGAAGTTGGGTTATGCATTTGGGAAGATTCCATCCGGTGTGGACAGATTCATGGTCGATATGATCAGATAATGACCCGTTGAATCGGCTGCGTGCAGTGCAATAAATGGCAGAAGGATTTTTCAATAAAGTCAGCGACAAAATTGAGAATTTTTTTGGGGGAGGCGACTATTTGCCGTGGACAGACTCAGAAATGATTGCTGTAAGCTTATTCATTCTTGGTTTTGTTTACTCTAATCTCTGGTGTCCTTGTTTTTAAGCTACTTTATCGATCAAGATTCTGTCTCATACTCATGATCACATATAATTTCCTTTTGGAGACATTACAATTGCCTCTTTGTCACGTCCACCGGGACTCATCCTAGAATCGGCTTCGTCTTCGTTTATTGTAGAGCTGTGAATTGGAAGCTTCTTGTGAAAAGGCTGCTGCACCCAGTGAGAACACTGAGAGTGTCATGCGATTGTCATGGGCTCTTGTCCATTCACGAAATGCATCGGATGTGCAGCGTGGTATCGCCATGTTAGAAGGTGTGTCCCTTGCTTGTGTGAATACCGGTTTTGTGTTCAATAATATAGCTCCAGTTGAGATGTATTGTTACTCATCCATTTTTCCACGCTTGAGACGATAGCAAGGTTTTGATAGCTGTATAGAATGCGATCTTTGTTTCTCGCATGTCTGATTTGGTGCAGTTGAGTATCTATATTCTTCATTTTCCTGTCGTCAGTTTTTCATTCTTATAGATAATGGTGGCGCTATATCATTTCCCTTACGATTGCTTCTGACACACTTTTGATTATCCATGTGCAGCCGCATTGGCAGGCGTAGGAGCACCCTTGCAAAAGAGAGAAGTTTTGTACTTGCTGGCAGTGGGCCAATTCCGAGCTGGCGAATATGCTAGGAGTCGGCGTCTTGTCGACCAAGCTCTCAAAGTACATTTTCTTTTCTCCCTTTTTTATGGTTTAGTACTACATTTATGTCCATTGTGATAGGATGTTATCTAAGCTTGATTTCCCATTTCATTATTTTAAAATTTACACAGGTATTTATTCATGAGTTGTAAACCAATGTGCAGATGTCGCCAGATTTTCGACAGGCTTTGGCACTAAAGAATATGGTCGAGGATAAAATTGCCAAGGGTGAGTCTCGAATGACATTCGTGCAAATCTGAGTATACTAGTACTGGTCTTATTGGTCGTTGTTCTTTGTAAGTTATGTTCTGTTATGCAACTATTCTTCATATTCAGTTGTAAAGAAAAAAACGAGTCCAACTATGTGCATGTGGTTTTACTTCTGACTGTGATCTGTCTACTTCCTCAGATGGTTTGGTTGGAGTTGGCATAGCGGCTGCTGCAGTGGGTGTAGTAGCTAGTGGCATTGCGGCTGCAGTTCTCGGAGGTCTCAAGAGATGAAATTGCTTTAGCTTCAGCGAGCTCAGTTAATCAGCATCTACTTCCCAGATTTTGTAAGCTGTTCGAAGTGCGTTTTTGTTCCTCTTAGAACGGCCAGTAGTTAGTACTAATACAAAAAAAATACAAGCACGAGCAGATTTTTATATTTGTACTCTTAAAGTTTTGTAGATAGAAACAAATGTTTGTAGAGAGCCTGTATCTGCAGGAAAAAGCTTGCATGTCTTCCGTAACGTGGAGTTTAACATTTGGCATTAATGTTTTTAAAATTTTGGAGGGTAACAAGTGTTTTCAACAGAAATTATCCTGGTGAAGGTCATTCTTTTCATCTTCAATGTTCCAGTTTCACAATCATCTGACTATGACTGGACTAGATTTTCAGATTCATTGTACAAGTTTCACGACGAATCAGAAAATGATTATGATGAAAAAGAATCTATCTGTGTACTTTATAATGAAACCATCAATCAACAACTTCTTATTGAATATTCACTATGAACTTTATATCAACTAAAAGTTTGTAACAGTGACTTATGTATATAGCAGTTTACCCACTGGTTGAAACAAAGATGATGTGCAGCCTCCAACACTGAAGATATACAACTTTCAAAAATACTTTCAATGCTTTATCAATTAGATTGGTTGTATTTCACATTAAAGATGGACTTTTTAACGAGCGTTTCATGTGGTTTTCATCCACGATGGTTTATTTCCAACCAGTACTTTTTATGGTTGGATGGTTGGCCACTTCCTTAAATTCCTCTAAATAGCATATTATTGAGGGTATGATTTCTTCGTAATCCAACAACCAATGTAATCCTTCGTTTTATTTCTGTTCATCACCATCGGTCTTTGTAATCAACATTTTTTTCCCCTAAATCTTCAGCTTTTAGGTCCCAACACATGTTCTGGCAAGAGGGGATAATACAAGTTCTACTTGCAATACCTCCCAAGTGGATGTGTGAATTAGAGCTCCTTGTTCTATTTCGATCAAGGACTCTAAAAACAAGTCGTATACATCTCTTCTCTTGCTATACTTTCTCCCTACAAATAGAAGCAAAGGTTTTTGTTTCTTGAAATATGGATTCTATCAGTGATAATTCTAATATATATATATATATATATATATATATATGTGTGTGTGTGTGTGTGTGTGTATTTATAGTAAAAAAACACATATTACTATCTTGATTTATAAATTTAAATGAAAGAGTTGTAGGGAACTTGAAATTTAGCTTTTTATTTGTCTAATGTATTGATATTTATCAATCAAAAATATTTAAAGATGATTAATAATACAATACTTAATTATTCAAATAGGTATCATAAAAAATTAACAATTTAAAATTAACAATTTAAAATCACACACACACACACACACACACACACACACACATATATATATATATATATATATATATATGTGTGTGTGTGTGTGTGTGTATGTGTGTATGTGTGTGTTTTAAAAAAATATGTGTATTCTAAAGATATTCAAAACTTACTATATATATATATATATATATAGATATATTTAAAATAATATTCAATGCATTGTTTTACAAAAAAACATAAATATTTGCATGGAATGAAAATATCAAATGATTTTTTTACATAGTTATTATTATAAGAATATGAAAAATAATTGATTTAGATATTAAAATATTTTTTGATAAGTATTTGTTTTATTATCTTAGAGCTCTAATTATTAGCATCTTTATTGATATGTGTGATTCTAATAATATATTTATTAAATTATTAGACATAAGATTATTGAGAATTATTTTTAATAAAATATTATCATAATTCATAACATTATTTTAAAAAATTAAGCTTGGGACAAAAGAATTATTCAATTTTCTTAATAATAATCAGTATTACAAACAAATATTGCTCTATTTTTTTGATTCATATAGTTGGTTAGTCCATAAATTTAAAGATTAAAAATTGAAGCCAATTGGATTTTCATTTTAAATATCTTAAAGATTTTTTTTTTAAAATAAATACAAAATAAAATATCTAATTAAAAATAATATCAATTAAAAAGATATAATATTAGTATGTATATATTTTTATAAGAAACTTGGTTTTTTCTTCACACCTTACAATCTTTATATAAGATTAATAATTGGTTTTGGAAATTGAAGGTAATTTCAAAGAATCAATCCAATAAGAAGATTCAATCTAATAGGGTCTAGAAAATAGAAGGCAAATTAAAGATATTCAATCTATATATAAATTTAACATCTTGAAGTTTGGACTAAAATAGATTAAGTAAGAAGGCTAAATAGTTGCTAACAAAAAGATGGCTAATTGCTAGTAAATAATAGAAGTAATATAAGTAAACACTAAAGCAAATGTTAAGTAAAGAATTACTATTCTTGCTATTAATTATTTTAGAATTTTATTTAAATTTATTGTAAATAGATTATATTTTAAATTACTACATTGTCTCTTTTATTATTTAATCTTAATGAAGTCATTGTAATCTTCTTTATTAAATTTGAGTTAAATTAAATTTGGCTAAAATTAATACTTATTAAAAAATTCTTTCTAACATGAATTTTGACTATAATTTTTTAATTTTTATAAGTATTAAATTTATAATTTTGACAAAATTGACCAAAACTAAATAGAATGGAATATGAAAGATACAAAAAAGTAAAAGAGAATAAAACAAAATTGAAGAAAAAATTATAAAATCAACCTTTTCAAAAAAAAAGGCTCAAAGCCATACTTGATCGGCTATCTAAATGGCCCTTGTTAGTCTTATTTATATTTTGTCAAACCATTCTAGAACTTTCTAGAATGTTCATAATAGTCGAACCCACTTAGATAACAATCCTGAGCTCTTTTTAGAATATTTCATGGTAGATCCTCTATAGACCACTAACCTACTTTCAATTCTAGAAACTTCTAAAAACTTCTAAAAATGTCTCAAATATGGCTCCAACTACCTATCTCTATGCATCAATAATACAAGTATCTTATCTAAATCCCTTATAGTTTATCTTCCTCGAGTAATGCAAAACGCCCTCATTTCACTTCCAATGATGTTTCCAAATTATTTCTTGATAATAAATGAGATTTTGTCTAAGTTCAATAAGATAATAATGAAATTTTGTGGATGGAATAACCTGCTATTGTCATACATATTTATTCTAATATTTACCTATATGAATAAATAGAAATAGATAAAAGTAGATTTATTTCATAATATTTTTTTTAAAAGCTTTCTAGAAGTTTTATAAATACTGCTTTGACTTTACATGTGTTTATAGTTGATAATTAGATTGGAAACTTGATCAACAAGTTAACCACATGTTTGTAGCTTGTATAAAAAACTAATTATATGGCATACATATAAAAAAACTTGTCTTATAAGTTAAGATATGTGTCTCACAAAGTCAATACATTTTGGAGGTCTTATAGGACATTGCTACATAGCTCCTAGTTAAGAGTATATATGGAAGTAAGAGTGAAGCCTTTTCCATTCTTATTAATGTCTTTCTAATCTTTAGTCTTATTTCAAGACTTTCTAGTCTTCTTGACTTTGATAATAGCCATTCTAGTTTAATACTATATCATCTTTGAAGGACTTTTTAGTTCTTGTGAGTGATACAAGAGTGTATTCTAATCCTAAATAATTCCAATTAAACCTTCATAATGCTAATCAAGTTTTAATCAAATCCAAAAAAACCTTAAAGAAATTATAAAAGATGCATGAAGAAAACCTAAAGAAATTTAAATGAAATATTAGAATAAAATCTTAAATATATCTTAAATAAATTTCAATTGAATCTTAATGTAACCTTAATTAAAATCCTAATAGTTCTTATTTAAATCCTAAGTCAAATCCTAATTAAATTCCAAATAATCCTAAATCCTAGAAAATCCTAAATTCTAAATTAAATCCTAAACTCTAATTAAATCCTAATCAAATTAATTTAATCCTAAGATAGTTTAGAATCTAAATATCTATAATACTTTGATTAAACATTGATTACCATTGATTTTAATTAAGATTATATACACCTTTTAAAAAATAAATTAGCAATAATTACATAAAATTTGAAGAAGATCAAACTTACCAAATAGAAGATTAATCCTAAATTCTATTTGGTATTGGCTTGCCTCCTACTCCAATCTAAATGTTGAACTTCTAATGCCAATTTTTCCTTCTTAAACCATTGAATTTCTTCTAAAGTTCATCTAAATTTTTTGGAATCAAGTCTAGTCTCTATATTAAAAAAAATTCACTTCAATCCGATTGAAAAATTGCTAAAGAACTTAAAAATATTCATTGACCCTCAAACTCCAATATTTGAGACTTCAACCTATAAAAATCTTTATTCACTTTAATCTAACCATTTCATTGACCTCAAAATTTGCACACATAGTAACAACTAAAACAACAATACATAGCCTGAAATTCATTTGTATACACTATAAAACTCAAGAAATCTTCAATTTTATAAATCTTCCAAAAATTGAATATTAACTCAATTGATATAAAATCAATGCTCAAAAATTACTTTGCAAGTTTGTTCTCAAATCTGATTCTTTGATTTCTCCAAAAGAACCTAGAGTTATTAATGGTACATGGTTTCTTCTCTCAAGGTTTGATTTTAACCCAGGTTGATGAGCAGTCCTCTTCAAGTATCAATATTTGATTATTTGAGATAATTTTTACTTAAATATTTTAATAATTCTTTCTTAAATATATTTATATTAATTACTTATCTCATTTACTTTGATTTGAGGCATTTATGCTTCTACAAAGCAAGTAGAAGTTTTTTCTCTAAAAGATAGCATTAAAACTAAATATTTTAATATTTTCCTATCATTGATCTTTATTTTTTTATTACATCATATTAGGCTCTTCTATAAAAACATCCATATTTTTATTTTTTACCATATAATTGTGTTATTATATGTCGACAATAAGGAGGTGGTGCCGTTGTCGTATTGTGGTTCAGCTACTATATGAAAATAATATAATTATGTACTTAATATATAATTTATTAAGTAACATGGTGAGAGCCATGTTAGTAGATTTTAGTTGGTTGTAGAATATAATTTGATTATTACTTTGAGAAGAGGTTGTTTAAAAAGATTACTATAGAATTTGTATAACTTTAATTTCCTTTTGATAGTGGCTTTTAAGATTGGTTTTGGTTGATAGTAACTTCTAAATATTTAGAGTCACCTTTGTTAGACATTGGTGACATTTGAAAACTTATTTTGGTTCTTTTATTTGGTGTTTAGAGCATACATTATGTAAATCTCATAAGAAAAAGGATTGAAGAAGGATTTTTGTAGCAAAGGGAGTAATTAGGGCACCAATATAGATGAATGGAGATAAAAAATAAAAATCTCCATTCCTGTTGGTCAAAAATCATGACCAATGGGCTTTGAGGAGGCTGCCCGAGGCCATATTAGAGATTAGGGTTAGTTTCTCGAGGCCATTCGAACTTTGAAGGCTAGGGTCAAAAGGTTTAGGTTTTTCGTTAAGATTTTGGTGCAAGTTTTGTGTCATTTGGGGTTTTTATGAAGAAGTTATAGGCGCTCAAAGTTAAGGTGTTAGTTTTGGACCTACTGTCACTCTTTTGGGCATAACGCACGCGTACGGATGGCAATTGAGGATCGACGACCGTGACTGAAGAGAGAACTTTTTCAGCTATACTTTTCACATACTGCTTACTGGATTCCAAGTTGAAATGAAGGAGTTATTGGATTTTGAAGTTAGCACATGCAATCTAAGGGTAGTAAGTAAACCGATTTACTAGTGTTTGTCTCTTGAGCTATATCTTGAGCAATTTTGTGAGGTTTTGGCTCAAAATTTCAAGGAATTTGTAATTTTATGTTATTAAACTTTGTGCATAAGTTTTATGATATTTGGAGTTCGGGTTTTTGAGATATAAGGAAAATAGTTTTTGGGTGCTTCTAAATTAGGGTTTGGAGTGTCTGCTAGGGTTTCTTAGATTCCAAAAGATCGGGAGTGAATTTGCAGTTGTTTTTTTTTGTGGTGCAAGTTAAGGGTAAATTCTACCTATTTTGTAAATTTGAAATAAACTGAACGGTTAGATCAATAGTTATGATTTTCTAAAGTTCGGGGTGAAAAAACCCTTCGCGGGAAAAATATGTTTTGAAGGGATTTTGTTATATTTGGAGTTTTATACAAAAATAATGGAGTTTTGGAAGCTAAGAAAAGAATCATATAAAGGTTTAAGGTACATTCTCTATAGTTAGATACCCAGTGTATTCCCAGATAACAAATCATGCCATACGACACTGTGCCTCCTACAAGGCCATTGTGAGCCATTGTATAAACTCTTCAATTATCAAGTTGTTAGTGTTAATGGAATGATAGAGAGTTGTTAGGATAATTGGATGTTGACAAATATTAAAAAAGAATGGTGAATGACTAGTACTTATTTGAATACTATAATTATAAGCAAATTCCAAGGACATCAAATATTCATTCCAATCACTATGATAAACTACTACAAATGTCTATAATATATCCTCTAAGGTCTGATTAGCACATTCTATTTGTCCATCTATTTGAGGATGAAAGGTTATGGACATAGTAAGCCAAATACCTAATAGTTTGAACAAAGCTTGTTAGAAACTTCTTGTGAAGTATAAATCTCAATTTGAAATGATGACACAAGGTAACCTATAGTGACAAAAGACAATATAAAAGCACACCATAGTCAAGTAAAGTTGCTTCAAGAATCAGTTCACAAAGACATCAATTGCAGTATGATTGTGAGGCGTTTGTAGCAAACACATAATGAGATCCCTAATCACTTTCTTCCATTGTATCTTAGGTAGTGGAATTGGCTACAATAGTCCAAGAAATGATGCATTGCATGCTTTATTACGTGAGCATGACTTGTAAAAACGCATAAAAGCTCAAATACCATGATTCAAACTTGTCCAAAATCATGTCCTTGAGATTTTCTTAGAGTCTTCTTACACCTTAGATACCTAGATATTAGAATGTCACATCCTTCTTAGAGGATGTGCATCTAGAATATATCATTGTAAAGTATATAAATCTACTTTTTGAAATACAGCAAGCCATCACTAAAATAGCAATCTTGATATTACACATTATCCATCTTTAGCCAATCACTAATCATCTTAAAATAAGCATCTCAATGCATAGCTTTCTTCTATTCTGCTCTTATGATTAGATTTTTAAATGACACTACTAATGGTAGCAACTTCTGCCTTGTCTTTCAATTTAGACTTCAAGTTTGATCTGTGCAATAAGGTGTCAAACATGGTGTGTTATTGCCCTTATTTATAATCAAACTAAATTTCAAGGAGTTGCAAATGTTCTTTTCAACAATAATATTATGATTTCATATTTATCAAATGTAAATCAAAGGCTGATGGTCAACACAAACTATCAATAGCTTTTCAATCAATTCTTGAGATAAAAAAGACCAAATTTTTATATATATATATATATACATACACATATATATATATATTACTTTTAGGAATAATTACACCAAATATATAAGTCTTAAGTTTCCAAAAAATCCAAAAATATAATAAAAAACTCTAAATCCTTACATATCTTTATAGAATATTATTCTTGAACTTCAACAACTCAGATCTTTCAATCAGACTGTTCAAAAATACTCAAATTTTACATAAAGTACTGATATATTTCTAACAACTATCACAAAAAATTTTAATTGCAAATTTATTACGGATCTTAAGATATCACCAAAATCCTAATAGTAGCTTCAAACCCTAGTTTTTATACATCTGCATGCAATTTTCTTCACATTTCACAAACTAAATACTTGAATGCCACAAAATTTATATGTAAAGTTTTTTAACACAATAATCTACATTTTTCGAAAGGTTTGAGCTAAAATTTCATCCAAAAACTCAAGATATGGCTCCAACCATTACTATGAACAAAATCACTTATTTACTATCTTTGATTTGGATGTCTTGACTTTAGCTCTCTATAACTTCTTCATCTAGACTTTAAGTTCATCAAACAAAATATGAAAAGTATAGTCAAAAAAGTGTTCTCTCTAATCCTAGTCACTGATCCTTTGTTGTACTTTGTAAACGTATGTTATGCTCTAAAGAATGACATTAGATATGAAATTGATATCTTAACTTTGAGCGCCAATAAATCCTTTATAAAAACTTCAAATCATACAAAATTTATATCCAATTCATATCCAAAAATCTAAACTTTTTAACCTTAATCTCTAAAGCTCAAATGATTTGAATAAAAAATCCTAATTCCTAATAAGGCCATGGGCAGCCTCCTTGAAGCTTTTGGATATGGCCTTAGACTAATAGGGATGAAGATCTCCATTCTTTGCCTTCATCCGACCATGCTTTGCTTTCATCCCTCCCAATAAGCCTCTTATTAGTTAAGATTTTTATCTTCAGGCTCTAATCTCCTTTCAAGGCTTCATACTAAACATTTAGGTCCTATAATTTTTTTAATGCCATAATTAAAATAGATAAAACTCAAAATAAAGTTTCTTATATCCACTCTCTTTAAATTAATCTATTAATCATTCTAACAAATACCAAGATTTTTTGAACATATTATATTTTCTAACTAATTTTTATATATTATAAGTAATTATAATACCACATCGTTTAAGTTTACGTGATTCATATGCCAAAGATTAAAGGTCCCTCTCAAAGTCTTATTGAAGGATCGCGCTAATAGCAAAGTTAGAAGCATCAATATCAAGTGTATAGAAAAAATTGAGATCATACAATTACAATATTGAAGTAATAATGAATACTTCTTTCAATTCATTAAAGACTTTTTTATTCTAGTTTCCATTCAAATAAGGCATCTTTTTTCAATAAGCTTCTTAGTGAGGCAATAATGTGTACAAATTGCCAAACAAAATGGTAATAATTTCTAACAAGGCCTAAAAATGAAGAAACTTTAAAAGCATCCTTGAAAGTTAGCCAATCTTCTAGTACTTTTATCTTATTCTGCTCCATGCATATATCTTCAAATGATACAACATGCTCCAAGAATATGATCTACAACTTCAAAGTTTGTACTTTGATTATTTGCAATAGAAGCAACTATCTTGTAGCTGACGCAGTACTTCTTATAGATGTTGCTCATGCTCCTCAAGGATTTTATTATAGACTAGGATATCATCAATGAAGACAATTATATACTTGTCCAAAATGTTCCAAAACAATCTATTTATGTGATCTATGAAGGGGGCTAAAGCATTAGTGAGGCCAAAAAGAAAAATAAGCCATTCAAAATGTCTATAGCTTATACAAAATTTTATCTTTTTTATATCATCTTTTTCAATAGGTATCTACTAATAGCCATTTCAAAGGTCCAATTTGCTTTAAGATGGTTGTATCTTAAATTTGGTCAAAAATATCATCCATGCATAAAAGTGGATATACATTCTTAATAGTTTGTTTATTGAGGCCTTGATAGTTGATGCAAAGTGAAAGTCCACCATCCTTTTTGGATGCAAAGAGTACACATGCTCTCCATAGTGATGTGCTTTCTTGAATAAGATTCTTTTCTAAGAATTTATCTAATGTCTTTTATAATTCTTCAAATTTATTTGGTGTTAGGCAATAAATTAGTCGACTTCCTGGTTTGGCTCCAAGCAATAGTTCTATATAGAAGAAGGCACCTTGATCAGGTGACACATCACTAAGTAAGTCAATTAGAAAGACATCTCAATATTCATATTTGATTTGCTCTGTCCATTCTACTCCTTTGGTTGTCTTTTTTACTATTGAGGTAAGATTTAGAACCACCATACATGTCGATTGCTTATACTATATTTACTTCTTTATAAAGATCATTCCTACAAGTAAGCCTTTTTTTGCAAATTATTTTTTTATTTTACTATGTGGAGAAAGAGAGAGTCACCTTGTATCTATCATCTTAAAAAGAAGTTGTCCTTGTTTGCTAATAAACTTGCTTATTTTTTACCTTTAATTATGGCATACCAAAGTTAATGTCATATTTGAACTTTGTTATTCTAAAATTCTTTCTTAAGGCATAGGTGTCACTCAAATTTAAGATTTTTTCTTCATATATCTCATTCAATATGTTCTCTTGGTCATTTGCTAGATATATACTCCCTCTTTTTATTACCTTGGCTTTAATTCCAAGTTGATTAAAAATCCCAATGAAGATGTAATTTTTTATAGAGCTACAATCCATAAGTATTTGACATGGTTGTCCTCTTAGTCGACCCATTAGACACACTAGTCAATCCTTTTAATAGTTTTCTTCTTAGTCGATCCATTAGACATACTAGTCAATCCTTTTAATAGTTGTCCAAGGCCATGCCATTTATCTCTAAGAGATAGTAGTTATTTCTAATATTAGCCCTTTGTGCCTTTAATGAAAAGCTCTATTTTCTTGCTTCATTATGTTATCAATTTGATGAGTCTTGACATTATGAATTCACCTTGATTTTTTGGTGCCTAAATTTTGACATTTTGGACAACCTTTGATTTGGTGGCTTGACTTTCCACAATAAAAACACAATTCTTTCTGTATCAATATTTGTCATCTTTATAGTGTCAGCCATCTTTGTAGGGCATGAATCTCTATCGGTGTTGGTTGTTGTACCATAATATTAGATAGTAGCATAGGACTATGTGCAATAGGTCGTATTCCATGATTTTTGAAATCTATAGCATCAATCTTCTTCATAATCCTAATTCCTTTTTTAAATGTTTGTGTATTCTTTGATTCCTCCTTTCATTGTTGTATGGTGTAATTTGAAATCTAAGAATACACTAGATGCCTAGCTATAGAGAGTTTAGCTTTGGCTTATATATAATGTGTTAGCTCCCAAAAATCTCTTTAGTTTGTACAAAAGCTCAAATTATAACAAAATCCTTTAAAATATTTTTTTCCTACAAAAGATATTTTTATCCTAAACTTTGGAAATTCATATCTCTTCATCCAATTGTTTAGTTTTTTTCAAATTTCTATAGAATATAGATTTTATCCTTAATCTTTATTACAAAAAAAAAATTATAAATCTACTACTAATCTTTTGGCATCTTAGAAACCTTAGAGGGTGCTCCAAATTTCCTCTACAAGCATCCAAATACTATTTTCCTCATATCTCAAAAATCCAAAAACTAAATGCTATAAAATTTGTGCATATAGTTTATTGGCATGATTACACACAATCTAAAAAAAATTTGAGCCATAATCTTGTCAAATTTTTCAAGATATAACTCAAAATACAACCACTAATAAATCAAGTCATTTACTACCCTTAGATTTGAAGTGCTCACTTCAACTTCCAATATTTCTTTTATTCCAACTTAAAAGCCCTTTTAAACAACTTTTTTTTGGAATAGTAATCTATCCACATCCTATAACCAATAAAATTCACTAATATGGCTCTCACCATATTGTCTAATCTATTGTGTATTAAATATATAAACACATTATTTTCACATGGTAGCCAAACCACAATACAACATCTTTGGACCACAAATTTCAACCCTTATACAAATCGATCTATGATCTTTGCTTTTGAAACATTGTCAATTTGGAGAGACATGGACTTAAATTGAGAGACATAATCTTATACTAACTTGGGTTATGTAAGGTTAGCCAACTAATCACATGCTATCTTCTCTTTATTGATAGGCCGAAATTGACTCCTATACTCAATCTCAAACTCTTTTTGTTACAAAACCTACCTTGCATTCTATAGCTTTCAACTTAATGTCGCCACCAAATGGTTGTCGCATCTCTCAAATAGCTAGCTCTATATATAATTTCTTCAATGGTATTTACCTCAGATAGTTGGAAATATTGTTATATGCTAAAAAACCATTAGCCTACATCTTCTTCCCTTGAAGTCCTAGAGTATGTATTGTGTTTATTCAATTTTAGTCTAGAAAATGTTGATTTCCTTGTCATGAAGGCTTATATTTGCCCTTGTACAATAGTTATTTGGCCTAAAATGTTTCACAGTAGATCCTATATAAACCACCAATCCAGCTCTAATTTTAGAAACTTCTAAAAACTTTTAAAAACTTCCCAAACATGGCTCCAACTACCTATTTCTATGCATCAACAATATGAATATCTTATCCATGCCTTCTTACAAATATGGTAGCTAATAAGTTCAAAGCCTCTTTTAAAAACAAAAAAAAATAAATAAATAAACAAACAAACTAAGTAACTATCTTATAATATTTTTATTCTCTACCTTATATTTTGAACAACAATGTATTGATATTATTTGATTGTACAAGAATCTCATTAAATACAAATATGTGACAATATATTTATTTAAATACAGATATATAAAAATGTATTTATTTATTGATTTTTTTAATTTGGTTTAATTTTATCAAATTCAATTTAGATATATTGTCATATATTTTTAAAAACATATGACAATGTATTTATTTAATAATTTATAAATAAATATAAGATCTAGAATATAGCCATGGCAAGTAAATATATATTATAATTTTCATTAGAAACTAATTCAAATAAGTTTTTTTTAATTGAGCATGGTTTTTAGTTGGTTCTTATTTTTTTTTCACCTTTACTTGATTATTTTTTTATTGGTTTTATTATGCCTATAATGGCATTTGTCAAAAAAAACTTTTCTTGAATAAACTATTGACAAGATTAGAATTATTCAAGAATTGTTGAACTTCAAATAATATTATTTGCTTTAAAAAGCAGGAACATATCTTCACTAGGAGGAAAAATAAACTTTATTTTGCTCTTTTTAACTTTCTAGGTATAAATTCATTAATTTCTAATAATATTCTTTATATTTCTTATTAGCAAAAAAATTTATAGGATTAAAAAGAGAATGTCTTATATTGAAAAAAATTATATATATATATATATATATATATATATATAAAATTTTGAAACTAAAAATCATCTATTGAAAGAAATTCCAATATTTTGTTGTTTCTAAAATATTATATTATTAAGAAATTATATTCTATTTAAAATAAATAAAATTACAATTGATTTTTTAGAATTTATAAAATACTTTTTAATATATAAATTAAATAAAATTCACCTAGGTTTTTATTAAATAAATTTTTTAGATCTATAATAAAAAAAAGTCCACATATTCAAACAAAATCTATAAAATAAAACTTTAGAATTAATAGAAAATTTTGAATTTGAGCTAAAGGAATGTTTAATCTATTTTTTTAATAATTATTTTTTTTACTATAAATAAAATTATCTAGACAAAACATTCAATAAGTATTTTTATTTTTTATATTGTAACAACTATAAAATTTTAAAAATGTGATAGTTTTGAAGATATTTATTAAAAAAAGTACTTAAGTTCTTGTAAAAAAATTAATTTTGAGGATAATATAATTTCTTCTTGAATAATGATTCCTTTTAAAAATAATACCAAATAATAAAGAATTATTTTTTGAAAATCATTTGATTAATCTTGGTTATCAAATATTTTTTAAATATAATTAATGATATCAATTATATTATTTTTACTAATTTTAAGTACTAATATATGTAAAAAATAATCTAACTTATTTATTTCTATAAAAAATAACTTCAAAAAATCTATACATAATAAAATAATATATTTTATAAATCCTATTTTTAAATCTTAAAAAATTGCTTGAGTATCTTTATTCTAATATAATTTTTTTATGATGTTTTTTCATGAAAATATCTTTTGTAAATATAATGAAATATCAAATATCTTATACTATTATAAGAGGTATTAATCTATTTATTTATTTAATTAATTAATTTAATATAAATATAGTTTTTAAAGATTTATTTATAAATTACTATTTAAAATAATTTATTGCATATTTCTACTTAAATTATGTGAAATACTAATTTTTCCATCTTAGATTGTAATCTAGCATCTTTAAATTATTCAAAGACAATAAAAAATCTTTTAATTTGTTTTTTTTATTTTCTGGTAAAATTTTTAAAAAAATTTAATTTGAAACGATAATTTTTTGAAGAAATATATTAAACATAAAATTTATTAAATAAAAAATAAGACATCTAAATTTATAAATACAAAACGAATTTATCAAAATAATATAATACTATAATCATAATGCATGATAGACTTTAAAAAATTAATTTAATTCTAAACCACTTTTAGAAATTAACATAGTTACTATTTAGTCTGTTAAAAAAAACTAACAAACCTATTTAATTTTTTTTCTAAAGGTTATCTTATACTCAAATAAAAGTATTTTGGATCTTAAAATTCATTTAATAAATATTCATAATATGTAAAATAAAATAAAAATCAATCATTTTTTTCTTAAATAAGATATTTTAATTGTTAATTATTATACAACCTATTCTATATTTAATAATATAAAGTATTAAGTTAGTAAAAATGACTTCTTAAAAATTATTTCTTATATTCTTGTGTAATGATTTAAATCACTTTTTCATTATTATTCTCTTTATTTTATCTTGATTTACTACCAATTATTTTCAACAAATTTTAAAATTTAATTTATACTTAATTTATTTAATAGTAAAATCCTAACTAAAATATAAATAATAGGCAATATTCCACCTTCTTTAATATTATATATTATATACATAAAATTATTTCTTTACTTATTACAACTTAATTGAATTTGATAAATTATATAGGTTCATTTAAATAAAAATCTCTCTTTAACAAAATCTATATTTATTTTATAATATTTTATTTATTTATTTTATTTATTTATTTTTATGATGCATTTTGTCTGATATGCTCATTATAAATCTAATTCAAAATCGGATCTTATTTTGAATTAAATTATTAAAAAATAAATATAAAAAATAAATAATATTTATTTTTTTATAGTTGATATTATATTTTGAAGAATTAACATGTATTTGCATAGTTCTAGTTTTTTTTGAAGAGATTTTAAAATTTAAAATTTTCTTTGAATATTAAATTCATTCATTGCAAGTTTATTATGAATAATTTTTTTGTAGACTATTTTTTTTTTCAATAGATTATAAATCATTCTAAATAAAAATTGAGATCAATTGTTGAATATAATTTAAGAATTTTAAGGATGATTTTTATATGGTTCTTTTTCATGCTTATTTTATCTATTAACTAACATTTATAGGTTTTTTTTATAAGTAATATATATATAGATAGAAGGCCTGTATAGACATTGGTCTCAATAACCAAATATTAATACCTAATAATAAGCAAAAATACTAAACTAACTAAGATAATTGCCTCCAAGAATTATTGGGTCTTTATTTTTATAACTTTTTTTCTATTAAGACTCTTTTAACTTATAAACCCTCCTAAAATCTAATAAATACTTAAATATTAAAAATACTATTTAATCCTTATATTTTTGTATCTAAATAATTTAAAATTATATGTTTTTTAATTCCACCAATTAAAAACTATTGGTGGGATTCACATAGTAATATAACTTTTAAAAAAAATCTGTTATAGATAAAAGCTTGTTTAAAATATGATAAATTAATATTTTTAATAATACTTTGATATTTATATGTAACTAAATATATGTAATAATTTAATATTATTATGTCAAAATGATAAATTATTATATTTATTATTGATTTTGCTTCAAATTATTAATGTATATTAATATGATATTAAAAAAAGAAAATTACAAGTTTTTTTGAAAAATAAAATTATAAAGATTGAGTAAAAAAACCAAAAAAATGCTTTGAAGTTTGCAACCTACATCTCTAGCTTTGATGTTAAACTCCTAGCCACAAGATCTCTTATATATATTGCTAATATGTACTAAAGTATGTAGTAACTTCTACACTTCAAGTCGGCTATTAGCCCACAATTTTTTAGTTCAATCTAATTGGCAAAACCTTGTAAAAAGATAATATCTATGTTGACCCTTAAACTATCAACTATGGCTACCCATATGTACTTGAACTTTGATAACCTTCAATCTATTAAATAAATTATAATACTTGTATAATCTTTCTAAAGTTCCTTCTTTTACTGTACATTTCAATTAACCAAAGAATCTTACTTTTGCTACAATTATCTATTTTTTTACCTTAAGATTTGATTAGATTTTTTTTTTTGGATTTTTTTACTATGTTAGAGAAATTTAACGATGCAACCTAATATTTGGATTTACCAATATCTATAAAGATATATTTTATTTTTATATATTTATCTTTTAGAATATTATAAAAAATTAATTATATATAAAAGGAGACAATGATTATTTTATTGAATTAAAATTAATAATTACAAAGAATTCAGAATAAAAGATGCATTAGAAAAAAATAAGACATAAAAAATTAAGATGTTTCATCTATTGTTTGAAATGTAAGAATATATTATCAATTAATATATTTAAAAATATTTTAAAACTAAATAATCTATTATTGAAATATATGATCTATATCAAATACATTCATATAAATCTTACATCTATTATTGATAGAATAAATTTTAATTAAAAAATATTACTTATAATAATTAAACTTATAAGAATTTTATTTAAATTTTTTTAAAGACTTACTATGTTATAGAAATTACAATATGACGCTTGAAAACAATTTTAAATGTTCATGTTATTTAAGTATATAGAAGTAAGTAAAAATATGTGAATACAAGTTAGATAAAAAAAACATCTTTGTCAAATAATTTCAAAGATGTTTTTTAAACTCATACAAAATTTATCAATGACTTTGGATATGAAAACTTCTTTCATTGGATTTTAACATCTAAAAAGTTGTTTTAAATACATCTTCTAACTTTGATATTTGATATACAAGCCTTGTAGTTATTGAATGGCTTTTAGATTATGTTTTTAATTAATTAATTAATTAATGTGGGAGTAAAATTAAGAAAATCTTCAATCTTATCATCAACTTTTAATACTTTAGGCATAATTCAAGATTCTCTATTTTCTTTATACATCACAATAGCTATTCTAATTTGTCATTATAACATTTAGAGGACAAAATAATATTGATTTTTACAACATTTTGTAAAAACTAGATATTTTGATCTTTTTGAAATTAAAGAATTTAATACATGAATAGGTGTTAATACATTGTCAACAAAATATTATACATAAATATATGTATATATATATATATATATATATATATATAAACACATACACAAAAGAGATAATAAAGTTATTTTTAAAACCAAATCAAAATCAACAAGTTTTAAAATATACAATGCAATCATTTTGTGTAAACCCACAATCAATCAAATCTATTGCACATATCATAAATTACAAGAATTCTTCAAAAAAAAGGATTGAACAATCCTTTGAAATGAAATTCTACTAGGATACATAAATCTAAAACTCCAAAATTTAGATATTACATATATGAGTTTATACATAAGTAAATTTATATATACATAATGCAATTGGTTGCAAGCAACACATTTAAAAATGTTACATTCTTATTACAAAAACTACAAGAAAGAAAGAAAAAATAACAAACATCTCTATTAATACATACTTTTAATAAATTTGTGAATAAATTATTAGCTAGTCAGCAATTTCAAAGATCTAAAGGCCACATCACTTACCATAGTCCCTTCTTCACAAATGCACCTACTTCATTTAAAAATCCTCCATATTACATGGACTAAGCAATGGCCAACTCAGTTGGTTTTCTTGACAACGAACTCTTACATTGTTACTGCCATTGTCAATGGAATGTCGCATTCAACTGCTCCTACAAGCACAATATACATTAGACCTTCATCTCTTCATCTCCGTCTGCAAAAGGTGCCCAGTCCTTAACTTTCACAAAAGTTCAGTTATTCAAACCCACTAGTTAAAAACCTTTGAAACCCACTAATTAAAACCGAAAGCACAAAAATGTGTAGAACAAAAGAATATCCTAGTCTCTTTTGATCTATGAAAGCATAGGAATGATAACTAGAGAATACGATACAATCTTGAGGGAAGGCAAAATTGTGAAGCCGCAGTCACCATAGTGGTCACATACAGAAGTTTACCAATTGTTTGTTCTTGGATTCAAGCGATGACGATCCTGGATGATCAAGAGAAAAGCTTGATGTGTTTTCAGACCCTTCCAGTGGATTTAGTCCAAGTGCACGCACAGATGCAGGTGTTTTCTTCGATGGGGGTAATGTTCTCATGCCATCCCTTGTCCTGTAAGTGAAAAGGTCGTAGTTGTCGCTAACGATACCTAGGCTCCGGACTTGTGCTAGTCTTAAAATCTTCAATAAATCTGTGAAGTTTGGTCTGTCCTCAGGACGTTGATCCCAGCAATTAGCAATGCACCACTTCAAGTAATCTGGACAATTCTCCGGCAGCGTAGGCCTCAAACCTTTTCTTATTTTACCTTGCAATTCTCCAAGCATCAAATCTTTCGATAATTGGAATGGTGGCCTTCCATTGAGAATCTCGGAGAACGTGATACCAAAACTCCACACATCAGCTTTACTGGGAGACGTCTCCTTTGAAAAGCCCTCTTTGATGAAAACCTCTGGTGCGCCGTAAACTTTGCTGCCCACATTGAAGGGAAGTTCGTCGGAGCTCCTCATTGCTACACTGAAACCTGCTAGTTTCACATGTAAATGTCCGCGGGAGTTGAGCTCTGGTATTTCATCCATACTAACTGCTCTAACCAAAACGGTATGAGGATTCAGGTTCATGTGTGCGACATCTTTGTTTTGCAGATGACACATTGCTTTAGCAATTTGAAGCATAACATCAATAACAACATCATCAGTAATTGGCGACTCGGAAGTGGATTGAGGTCTCCACCATGACCCAAACATGGATTTTGATTCTTGACTCGTTTCCTTGAGCTCCGCCACTAGTTTCAGATGTTTGAAAAGATCCGTAGGCAAAAGCTCCGTCAAAATTTGAGATTGCATGCACTCGTCAGCTTGAGATACACGATGACTTTTAGACCCAAAAGGAGCTTCCCAATACCGGAGAAATTGAACAACGTGTGGGTGCTGACAAACTTTTAGAAAGGCGGCCTCCTTCTTGGACACATGGTTAAGCGTTTTCAGTGCACATCTGCGCCCTAACCATTTCACATTCATAACTGTGCCAAAACCACCTATTCCGAGAAACTTCCCTTCCTCGTAGGCATTTAAATCCAAATCTATCATCGTCGCATTCTCAGTGTCCTCCAGCCGGGACCGCACATGACCCGCTACCAGGTACTCGAGGTTCTGTTGGTCATCTAGGTTTGTGCCAGCATACGAGTTCTGCAAGTCCCGCACCCTCCGCAATAGCTGTTCTTTATCTTCGATAGCAGCACCTTCCAGGACATTGTTGGGCAAATGTAGCTCTTTGAACAACCTTTCAAGCTGTGCTTCTGCATCTCTTAGAAGACCTAATTCAACCTGCTGGTCGCTTGACAGGCACGTCACTGATGCAACCGCAATATCCACCATTGACGTCCACCATCGCAAATCCAGAAGGATGTCCACAATGTCGTCCATGATGTGTGCCAAAGTTACTGCTGATTCCAGCCAAGTTTCCAGCTCGCAGCAGCAATTCCGCACCAGCTTCTCAGCTCGCTTCATCGTAAAACACATCTTCAACAGAGCTTTTCGTCGGATGTCGTCACAGTTGGAAATGGACCTGAGACGGACAGCCTTAGCTTTCAGCAAATTCTTTGTGTCTGCAAACTGTGCAGATAGATATTGACACTGATGCGAGTTAATTTGGACCTGTTGGCCATTTACTAAGTTCTGTACCAGCATTATGGACGATAAAGCTTCTCTGTAGTAGTCAACCTGAGAGTAGTCGGCCATGGCCACGGCTCTTGAAACAACCTGAGGTACGAGTGATGTTTCTGGCAGTTCTGGTAGTGCTGTTCCATTTGTCGGGTTTGTGGTAAGTATTCTGGTATCGCCCTTGTGATCCTCAAACGCAAACAAGTCATAGTTTTGTTGCAAAATACCTAAGCTCCGTAGTTTTGCAACCCTAAGCATCCCCCAAATATCTGAAAATGTTGCCCGCTTCTTAGGATCGTAATCCCAACAACTCTGGATACAAAATTTCAAGTAGTCTGGACAATGCTCTGGTATCCATGGCCGTGCACCATTCATTAATTTGTCCTTCAGATCACCCAGTCGCATGAATTCTCCATACGGAATTTTTCCACTTAAAATCTCTGCAAACATGATGCCAAAGCTCCACACGTCACCTTTAAAGGGATAGTTTTTACCGCCTCGTACATATTCCTTAAATGACAACTCTGGTGCACGATATAGAGAGCTTCCTACATTTTCAGTCAGCACGTTTGGATGCGAAGATACCATGTTCTCCCTGGAAAGTCCAAAGTCTCCCAATTTCACCTCTAGGAAGCCCAGAGAAGCGAGCTCAGGCACACGCACCTGTCTCACTAGCACATTGCCGGGTTTCAAATCTCTGTGAACTACGCCTTGACTGTGCATCTGCCACATAGCTTTTGCAACTTGGAGCATGATGTCAATGGTCACTGTAATTGAGAAGGGCAACACTGGGGTTCGTTCAGAATTATCTGTGAAATCTTCAATATTCCCGCAAAAAGAAACTTTTCTTTCCTTCAGACGGCGAATGTGCTCCGCTAAGTCTGAAGGCATACGTTCCATCAGCATGTGAGATCGAGGAGGTAGGTCTGGGTTGCTGGAGGGGCCGGTCTTCCAGTGGCGATAAAATTGCACAATGTGTGGATGATGAAACCTTCCTAAATTATCAGATTCGCACCGATCATCTGGATTGTCAATAATCTTCACAGCACAATCGTAACCACACCACATCACTTGAAGCACTTGTCCAAAGCAACCTAGTCCTATGGCTGCCTTGCATGTGTACTCATTCAGCTTGGGGTTGTTCCTACTCACGTCCTCGTCTTCCTTCAGCAGAGACAACACCTGTAGTGAAAGCAGGTCCGCATGGCTTTCTTCAGATCTACCGGTGCATGCTGTCTGTAATTCCAGAAGCTTATTTAGTAGATGTTCCCTATCTTTGTCAGCCGCTTCTTGGAGCTTGCTGCCTCTAGAAGATAAATGAGCCAGCATTGTCTCGAAGGCTTGATTTGCAAGCTTCACATGTTCTAATTCTACTTCTCTCTTCAAATGTTCCACCTCTACCTCCCGCATTTGTGAATACGACGCACTCGTAGTAGAAATGATCCATACGTAATCCAGTATTGCTTCCCACCACCATAAATGTAGAAGAATATCTAAAATCTCCTCCCTGATTCCAAGCAATGTAAGTGCTCTTTCGGGCCATGCTGATTCCTGGCTTTCACAACACTTCTGCAGCAGATCTTCAGCCTGCTTAATTACAAGGTACAGCTGTAGCAGAGCCACTCGCCGCCTATCACAAACATCATGCAGTTTGGATAACTCTTTAGATCGAGATTCTAAGAAGTTCTTCGTTTTCGCAAGCTCCTCAACTAAATACTTACAAAGGTTTTCGAACAGTTCAAGCGTTCCACCATGTACCAAGCAATTCCCTCCGTGAATAGACTTTATTGAAAGATCCAAGTAGTCAGCTTCGGAGAACACAAATTTGGAGTGATCAGTTTTGGAGTAGTCGGCAGCAGCCATTTGTAAACTCCAAGCGTTTTTCTGTGGAATATTGGTTTGAAAATAAACACTTTAGGATTCAAGTAGCAGCAGAGGTGTACAAGGAAACCTGCAGTGCAAAAATTGGTAATAAGAGGAAATGAGCATTGAGTAATCACACATCCATACGAAACAGAGCGTGGTAATCTTCACGAATACGAGGAATATTATCTTAGGTATTGCTATATAAATTCACCGAGGGTCAAAACATTCATCATACACCGACAGCTAAGCAAAATCCTATGCTGTAAAATTGGTCACAAACCAATAATTTAATCCAAGGCTGATGGAATTGTAACCATGGTCACGCCAGTATCGCTCAACAACAACACTAAACTAAAATAATACGGTCCTTGAAAAACTATGAGTTCACATGCAAAGCCCTCATTGGTGGACATAACTTCGCGGGGCTCATCTTAAAGATACCTATCGCACAAGCTAAACCACGTTGGACGGAAATCAAACCAATAGCTCACAAGCAACCACTCAAACAGGTTCCGGAGTGTCTCTTTTCACAGGAGACAGATACATTTGCGCCCTCATTTGAGAAACACAAAAAGCTTCTTGCTGTAAGCATCAAAACAACATTTGTTGCAAAATATAAACACAAGAAGCAGATTCGCAAGGTAGTCCAAGTCATTGTGATTTCCTCGATATACAACGAGCCACGACTCCGAAAATAACCACAACTCTTACCTCAGTTGATTTTAGGATGCCAATCATGCGAAACCAAACCATGAACCAAGTTTGCCGCTCTAAAAGAGCATTCCTTATAACCTCAATTCTCATACTACACAAGTTTGTCCTCTTCATGCACCTTTCCCGTTCATGAAAGCTAGAACTCCTCCCCTCACACATCTTTGGAGTGACTCATCTATCTGCCTGTCGGCATCGAGTTTCTGAAGTAGAGAATGTTCATATATTCAGCTACGGTCATGGCTATTGTAACAAATAGAATTCTAATCCTCTTGTCAAAAATCATAGCAGGGAAAGGAGGTCCTCACGATGAAGCGACTGAAACTCGTGTGCGCAGCCCTCAGTCGGCGAAGACTTATCCATGGCCAAGCCAGAAACAACAACGGAATCCACATGACATTAAATAGCAATCCATAATGTTCACGATCCATAATGGTCTACAGCAACCAAGCGACACATTGAATCACTAAGACCTACACACTCTTCGTTGGTTACATTCCACTAGAAACGACAGGTGCCTTCTGCGACAGAGGTGGGTATCAAGTACTGTATTCTTGTAAAAAACAAGACATAGCATCAGATTGCCGAACTTCAACGTCGACGCAGGTTGCTCATGAGACCTCTCCCGTGAAGGTTTTTCTCGAACTGTCGAACTGGGGACGAACAGGACTCCGAGGAACGACGACGACACAATCCTCGAAGGCTCCGAAGAATCAAGTGTCCGTCAGACGACGACTTTTCTTCACAAACTGACGAAGGTTTATCGGAAGCGGTCAATCAAGAGATCCGCGTCTGTACTGGATTTCGATGGCCTCCAGCACAAGAGAAAATTCAGTGCAGACTTTCCTTTCCGACTGCTGCAAACAGTTTTTTTTAGGGCTTAATGTAGGGTTTTAATTCCATGCGTTTTCTTTTTTCTCTTCATCGATCGAGATAACTGCTTCAAGATGCGTGCAAGTCTGTGAATGGGATACAAGATAAGAGTCGTTGTAAGTTATGCGAATGATATCAAATCATGGACATATTTTGTCATCCTAAAGAATTATTTCTTCCTGGTTGCTTTGGATGGATGGATGCACAAGAACATAATTGTGTCGGTATTGCTGGCAATAAGTTCGATATTTTGAAATAAATATTGCTGATATTATGGGTCGTTTCCAATGTTTATAGTTTTGAATTGGTACAGATGAAAATAATGTCATGCATTATATATATGATTAGAGAAGAATTTACATTAAAAAAATGTTCAATTGCATAAATGAGAATCAGGGTTCACCAAATTAAGCAACAAAGTCAGTTGGATTTTTCTAAAGATTCAAGTTTTAGAAAAATATTAGTTTTTCAAGTTATATTTCGAGAAAATGTTGATAACAATTTTATTGAACTATAAAAAGTAAAAATACAATAAATATAT
This sequence comes from Physcomitrium patens, assembly GCF_059467195.1. Lineage (NCBI taxonomy): Eukaryota > Viridiplantae > Streptophyta > Bryopsida > Funariales > Funariaceae > Physcomitrium > Physcomitrium patens. The sequence continues at coordinate 12,179,928 of NC_143423.1, read as the reverse complement.
ATATTTATTTTCATTGATCAAACAATATCAGAAATAATGTGTTTTGTTGAATCATCCCTGCAACAGGACTTTATGCTGATGGACAAAAATAGAATAAAATATTGGTCATCTGTAGCTGCCAATTGGGACTGCCTCCAACAACTTTGCCAGTTTTAAACTGCCCCGAATAAACTTTTCCACATACAACTACTCTGTTGCCCTGCAATCATATAAGGCATTTCCAAAACCATTAATGTCTCTTGAAATTGCCTTGATTTCCATTTTGTTGGCAAATCTTCTGCAAGTCTCTAATTTGGACCGGCAGTTTAGATTGGTGGACCCTTCTCTTTTTATTATGTTGGTTTTGATTGATTGTAATTTGTGTCCAATTAATAATCAATATCATGTATGCTATTGTTTGAGTGTGTTTGTTTGAGTGTAGGGCTCTTTTGTTAAAAACATGTGTGTTTGTTTGTATGCATGGTTACTAGTTTTAATACCCTTACCAAGAGTTTTGATTGTGCATAATGAAAAATATGGTGTTCAAAATAGTCTCTTTTGGATGTTCACTTGGATTTCATTCTTCTTTTGATTCTTGCGAAAATTTCAAAAACATCTTTGAGATTTCTTGAAATATCAAGGATACCCCCATATTCTTGATAATAGCACACATAATCCTCAATTTTGCCATAACATCAAATCCACTCCTATGTGTAATAATTTACCAAAAAATTTCTAATTATGCACTAGGATGGAGCCTAAGCCAATAGTGTCTTGTAACATGGCCATTAGGTGAAAGAAGAAAGGAAAGATTATATTATAGAAGAGATTAAATGAAAATATTTTTTTAAAATTAACTTAGAAATATAGATAATAGACAAGGAGGTAGTAAAAATTAGTAAGTAGTTATACTACCTTATTGTAAAAGAGGCTTCTATTTACTTTGTAAGGCCATAAATAAGGAAAAACTAAATAGATTAAAAAAATAAATAATATAGGCTTCTACAAGAGGGAGTTAAGAATAGTTTTAGCAAAAGTTCTCTCAAAATACCAAGAATTAATATCTAGAAAAGACTAATTATTAATCAGGATTAAAATCAAACCTTGAGGCACAAAATTGTATATCTACTGTAATTCTAAGGTTCTTTGGTTGATCAAAAAGAAGGATTTGAGAGCAAAGAGGCAAGGGGTTTTTTTAGAATTGGTTTCATGTGATTTGTAGATATATTAAGTGTTTGAAGGCTTTTCAAAGTAAGAGATGTACTTAGTGGTTTTTGATTTTGAGAAATAAAAAGAGGTTTATAATTTTGAGTATGGTGTGAGTGTTGTAGCACATTTATAAGTGGAAATTCGTAAATTTGTTATTGAGTTTTTCTTCAATGTATTTAAATTTTTTAATATTAATTGAATTGTTAAATTCAAGGATAAGAAATTTTTATTGGATTAGGATCTTAGATTTATTAAATTTAGGATTAGTGAGGATTTTTATGATCTTGAAAAATTTGTTAATTCAATTAAAGCAAAAATTAGTGCAAAAAATTTGGACTTAAAAATCTACATAATAGCTAAGTTTTAAAGTAATTGAATAATTTAGTAAAGAAAAATTGCTACTGAAAGTTCAACATCTGGCTTAGAAAAAAAGTGTGGCCAACATCTAAGAGGTTTAGAATCTATTTTTTTGATTGGTGAGTTTGAATTTTCTAAAATTTTATATACTTCTTAATTTCTTAGAAATTGAAATGTAGAAGAAATTTGAGTTGAGACTAATGGTTTGATTAGTATTTATTGAGATTTTTAATTAGCTATAGGAATGGATATAAGAATAAATTTTTCTTTCTATCCAAATTATAAGATGGCCTCAATTAAGAATTTCTTATAATTGATCATGTAAAGTAGAAGTAGTAAGAACAAGAACAAAGAAGAATAATACAAAACAAGTAAACAAATGTAATCAAGTAATTATACATTACAAAACTAATCATAGTCTGTTTATTGGAATTTCACTTAATGAAAAGTAAAAATAAAAAATAAAAAATAAATATTTCTAAATAGATTTTTTTTATCTTTTAAATGACATAAAAAACATATAAATCGAAGTTACTATGAGCATGTTATGACAGATTAAAGATAGAAGGTAAATAATAGAAAAGTTAAGTAAATAATTTTTACTTCAAGAATGACTTGTTTTAAGAGATCAAGAATTTAAGCCTCATCAAGGCTCACAAGTAGTATATATAGATTGTTAAGAGAGGCCACAAGGCCTTAGTCTTATCTTCCTATGTATATTCATGGTGTTATAATCTATATGGGACTTATACACTTTTCTTTCTATAAGGACTAGATTAACTGCTAGTCCTTCTATTTTCTACTAGTAAAACTTTTTTTTTTGCATTTTTGACTTCACCATGGTATTTAAAAACATCCAATGAGACTGAAAAACTTGAATGGCCTCAAAATCTTGCTTTATTTCTTTATAATGGCTCCCAAGGTAGTAAAATTTAATTTTATTAAGGTCTTGAAATCTTCTAAAAAAATTCTTGAAAAATTCTAAAAATAATTATAAAAAAATTCTAAAAAAATATATAATATTTTTATAATAATAATATCTATTTAAAGCTATATTTTTATCTTGGTGATTTTTTATTGTAATAAAATTAATTTACCTCTACTAAAAAATCCTATTTTTTATATAATTAAATAAAGACATGAAATTCTCTTTATGTTTTTTTTAAATACTAACTAATCATTGATAAGATTTTTGTAAATAATAATTATAGATAGGAGGCCAATGAAGATATTGGTCTCAATAACTAATCTTTAATACTTAATAATAAGTAAAAATAAAAAACTAACTAAGATAATTGCCTCCAAGACTTACTAAGACTCCATTTTTATGACTTTTCTTCCAATAAGACTTTTGTACTTATACTTCTAAATTATAATAAATAATTAAATAGTAAAAAAGAATTTCTAACCTTAATATTTGTATAATAAAATGACTTAAAATTATATTTTTAACTAATCTATTATTAGGGACCATATACAAGATAAGGATTCAAGACCAAGAAAATGAAGTTAGCTCAACATTAAAACAATAATTGGATACAAAGCAAGAAGGTCCTACCTAGACTACAAGAAGTGAGTTGTCAAGACTAAAGATCCTCTAAGCCTCGAGTCTTATATATATTAGGTCCTAGAAAGCTTTTGGAATCTTCTTCATTGACTTGGTTGAGATGGTTTGATTGGCAGGGTGTCTATTTTTTGTCTATCCATATCACAAAAAGTAGACAAGATTAAAAGAATGTAAACATATTATGGTCGTGAACTTGAACTACTGACTTCTATTATTCTAAACATTTAAAAAAATTGCCTCTTCAAAGGCTACTTCCTCCCTTTCTTTATGAAGCCAAGAATTAAGAATCTTCATGATGAAGCCATCTTACAAAGCTACTATTCTTCATTTTGTTACTTTTGGTCTGGATGGATGTCATTGATAGAACTTTTGAACCTTCATTTGTACATTTACAAGATTACCAGTTAGTTTCTATGTGTGATTGTTGATATTATATCCATGCCAATGGATTAGATATTCAAGTCTTCCATATCTTATTGTTGAATCTAATACCTCTTCTACCTCAAATTCAACATGATCATTGATTTCAACTATAAGAGGTAGTAGTTGTCTTTGACCTTGTATGTTCGATTCTTTATACCTTTCCAAAAGTAAAACATGAAAGATTAGATGAATCTTTATAGATGAAGGTAATTCCAAGCAATAAGTTACATTATTAATTTATTTCTGAATCATAAATGGTTCCAACCTTCAATAGTCCAACTTATCACATAGTTTATTGGTTTTTATATTGCGTCGAAGAAGCCATACTTTGTCACCAACTTGGAATAGAAGATGTTCCTTCTTCAATTCATTTACCAGTAGCTTATAATATTGTTGAGCTTTTTCTAGGTAAATCTTTATGATTGCTTGAAGTTTGGTCATCTTTGTAGCAAACTTCTCTATTGCTGGAATTACCAACTTTGAAGGTTCTATCATATCCAACTTTGGATGATGATTGTAGTTTGAGTAGAATAGCGTTTGTTATATAGATGCATGGATTGTGTTGTTATATACAAACTCTGGCAATGACAAATAAGAAGTCCAATTGTCTTGTTGATAGTTGATGGTATACCTCAAATATTGCTAAAGAATTTAATTGACCTGCTCTATTTGGCCACTAATCAATTCTTTGAAACATCCAAACCAAGTAATAATGTTCTCATATAAAAAGGTCGCTACTGTATTGGCATTATTAGTTTTTGTTGCTACAGCCTTAGCCCATTTTATTGTATAATTAATTGCTACCAAAATATATCTTTTTTGTCTATTACGTGAGGCTGGAGTGATTGCTCCTATAAAATCAATACCCCATTTTTCAAACGATGCTTATATTAAAATTGATACCAACAGTATGGCAGAAGTTCCAATAGGTCGACCAATTTGTTGATAAGAATCACAACGTCGAACATATTGGTGTGCATCTGAAAACATTGTTGGCCACCAATATCTATTCATTAAAACTTTATGAGTAGTAGTATCACCAGCAAAATATCCATAACAACTATCCAAATAATAGCCTCCTAATATGGTATACACTTCACTTTGAAAGATACAATGGCATAAAATTCCATCACATCCTTGCTTATACAAGGCATCACCAATCATTGTATATGGCATACTTTTTTAAATCAAGTATTTCTTAAATTTTCTACTATAAATAAGTAGAAATATTTGAAATGTCACATACTAAATCATTTCACTATATTCAGGTGTAATTACATCGACGGCAAATAATTCCGCATCAAGTAGGGCATCATTGATAGGCTCATTATCTAATATATTGGATAAATGGGACATGTGGTCCACATTGGCATATTTTGTTTTTGGTCTGACATTGATAATAAAGTTAAATTTTTGAAGTAATAACATCCACCAAGCAATGCATCCACTCAATTGAGATTTATTAACCATATACTTAAGAGCATCGTGATCAACATGAAATACAAAGTCATGACTAAGCAAATAATGTTGAAATTTTTGAATAGAATAAATCATTTCCAAAGCTTTCCATTCATTTGTAGTATAATTTTCTTTAGCTGCAATTAATTGTTGCCTAGCATAATATATTGGATGATTTAAATCCTTTTTATCTTTTTGATTCAACACGGATCTAATAGCAATATTAAATACATTAATATAAACATGAAGTAGTTTCATCCAACAAGGTGCAATTAGTATTAGTGTAGATACCAATTTTCGTTTCAATTCTTTGAATGCAATTGTATATTCTTCAGTCCAAATTGGACTAGATGCATTTGACATAGATTTCTTTAAGAAATTAGTTAAAAGCTAACATATGACTGCAAATGAATGAATAAATTATCAATAATAACTGACATGGCAGATAAAACCACGAACACCCGATATTATTTTTGGCTTTAATAAAGCCAATATACAAGTAATTTTATTTGAGTTAGTAGCAATACATGCCAGTGAGACAATGTGTCTTAATAATTTATCAAATAGTATCTCAAATTGTCATTTTTTTAAATTCAAAGAGATTCTAGAATAGCACCAACGATCCAAACACTTACCAAGATATTTCAAATGATCGACCTTTGTATTAAATATACAAAAATCATCTAAAAATATCTTCATTGAATGTTATAAATGATCCTGAAAAGCTTGCATCATTACCATGTGAAACGTGGCTAGGACATTACATAACCCAAATGGCATAACTTTATAAGCAAAGGTCTTTCAATCCATAGTGAAAGTAATCTTTAACTGGTCTTTTTCTACAATTTTAACTTGATTGTAATCCAAAAATCCATCCAAAAAAGAATAATATTTATGCTCGACTATCACATCCAAGATACTATCTGTAAAAGGTAAAGGAAAATAATCCTTCTTGTTAGCCACATTTAATTTATGGAAATCTTGATAGATTTGGATTTTTTCATTCTTCTTTGGCACCATTATAATTTGTGAAATCCATTCACTATATGGAACTGAATAAATAAAATTGACATCAAGAAGTTTGTCTAATTTTTCTTTTACTATAAGGAAATATTTTAGATTGAGGCAATATTGTCTTTGATAAACTGGTGTAGTATTCTCCTCCAAAATAATTTGATGCTCACAAACTTTAACAGCATGCCTTTCAAATCCACATAAGTCAATGCAAAAGAAGATTTATGATTTAAGAAGAAAGCCTTCTAGTTTTCCAATTCAATATCCTTAATCTCATTATATACTTGGATAATCTTCAATATTTCATTAGTACCTAAGTTGAGGGATTGGTACACAGATTCTTCAATAATATCCAATTTGATTTTTTTCTTTGGTAGGTAATCTTTCATATAAATTGACAAATTAGAACTACCTAATATAATTTAAATGTAGTAACTTTATTAACCGTAGAATTATTCATCCAATTGGTAATAATATGATTAAAGTTTGTTGTATCCTTTAGATATATGAAATATTCTCTGAGTCTTCCACATTAATATAATATTTTGTCATGTTGTGATTTGGCTACTATGTGAAAATAATGTGTTTATATATTTAATATATAATATATTGGATAACATGGTAAAAGCCATATTAGTAGATTTTTTTTTATTATAAGATGTAAATAGATTACAACTTCAAAAAAAGATAGTTTAAAAGGATTTCTATTAGAATTTATATGACTTTACTTCCTTATGATAGTGACTTTGAAGTTGATCTTATTAGTAGTAAGTTTTAAATATTTAGAGTCATCTTTATTAGATATTGGTGACCTTCAAAGTCTTATTTTGTTTCTTTTATATCGTATTTAGGACATATATTGAGTAAATCTTATAAAGAGAAGAGTTGGAGAGGGGTTTTGGTAGCAAAAAGAGAGTTTAGGGCATCCATATAGATGAATGGAGATAGATGATGAAAATCTCCATTCCCATTGGTCAAAAATCATAACCAATGGGCTTCAAGGAGGCTGCCTGAGGCCATATTAGAGATTAGGATTAGTCTTTCGAAGGCATTTGAGCTTTGGAGGCTAGAATCAGTAAGTTTAGGTTTTTGGCTATGGTTTTGGTGCAAATTTCATTTCATTTTGAGTTTATATAAAAGAGATATGAGTACTCAAAGTTAAAGTATTGATTTTATATCTACTATCACTCTTTTGGATATAATGCACGCATATAGAAAGCAATAGAGGATCGGCAACTAAGATTGAAGAAAGCACTCTCTTGGCTATACTTTTAAAATATTTTTTGATGGATTTTAAGCTAAAATAAAGGAGATATTGGCGGTTGAAGTCAGCACTTGCAAATCTAAGGGTAGTAAGTGATTTGAATTGCTAGTAGTTGTGTTTCAAGCTATATCATAGGCAATTTGATAAGATTTTAGCGAATTTTTTTTTAAAATGTGTATTTTCATTTAATCAAATTTTTTGTATAAGTTTTGTAATATTTGGATTTTGGATTTGTGAGATATGAAAAAAATAGTACTTAGGTGCTTGTAAATTAGGATTTTAGAGAACTTGCTAGGATTTTTAAGATGTCAAACGATTGGTAGCAAATTTACTATTAAATTTTTGTAAGATAAAACTTAAGAGTGAATTCTATAATATTCATGAATTTGAAAAAAATTGAACAATTGGATCAAGAGATATGAATTTCTAAAGTTCAAAAAGAAGAAATTCTTTAGGAGAATATTATATTTTGAAGGGATTCTATTATAACTTGAGCATTTTATATAAAGTAAAGGAGTATTTCGGGAGCTAAGACTTTATGTATATGTTGAAAATAGATATATGGAGCTATGGTTGAATTTTTGTATAAAGATGAGCTTCTATGAAGAGGATTAAGGATTTCCTTTGAAGTTATTGAAACCTAATCTACTAGCAAATAGATAGCTATGATTTTGTATGGCCAAGAATGTTAGAAAATTTTTAGATATTTTAAAAAGCCTTATGTATAAACCTTCTTAAATATAAAAAGATTTATATTATGATACCTTTTTGATATTATAGTATTTATTTATCTTCTACTTTTAAGGTTAAATAACTTATTGGAGCTTAGCAAATAAGTTAAAACTAAACTCTCTACAACTAGGTACCTAGTGTATTTCCAAATAAAAAACCATGCAATATGACAATACCTTGTTTTTGTAAGTGAAATGAGCCATCATCAACTTGCATTGCTTTGATAATTTCATCATATTTTACATCAAATTGACCTTCATCGTCAAATATTGATATTGGTTTAGGTTGAATTAATATCTCAATATTAAAAACATCATTAGATTGCACAGACTAACTACGTTTCATTATTGATAATGTTTCTGATACATGTATTAGATTTGGATTTCCCATAATTGGTATGAAGTGGTTCTTCACAACTCATGCATTCAATTGTTGAATTGAATCTTTCTCTTTTTGTTGATTCTTTGTAAGCACTGCATTAATCACCTCAACTCAATGTACTAGAGATTCTTGTTGAATATGACCTTTATCATTTGACTACTAGATTGATTACATTTGCTAATCTCAAGTATTGAAATTAAATGGAGCATTGCATTATTAGTAAGTGTGTCGAAACTCCTTATAATTTCTACATATTGGAGCATATTCATCACTGGCTCTTGGATTAAAATATTCACTAGCATAATGTCCTATCTCCTTGCAATGATAACATCAAAGTGGTCTTCTTCCAACTCCAATAGGAATATTGGAAGTTTCTATTAGTATATATGGATTGGGCCTCTTTTAGGTTGAATGGATAAATGATCTTGATTGTCCAGTTGATACTATAGAATATGAAATTAGTTTCTGAATGGATGAGTATTGAGAATATTCTTATTGATTTTAGTCAATATATTGAAAATTGGATCGACATTCTTGATTATATACAAAATTTTGAAAATTAAAAAAAAATCCTATTTTGTTTATTCAAACGATTTTCTCTCCATGCAAACCTATTTTTTGTCTAAACTTGATTAACATCTCTTGAAGTCGATTAAATCATGCTTTAATTACCAAAATATTGTTTCTTTTATAAATTCCAATAATTAGTGGTGGCATGCTTATTTCTACAAAATAAACATTGTATAATTATATGAGGTGGTGAAGAACATTTCGTTATCATATAGCCTTGTTCTTTACAATTACTGCACCAAATATTAAGATGTGTATTGGTCAATTTATGCCTCTCTACCTTATTCTTTACTATATTAGTAGCGAATTCGTTGACCTTCTTTGTCAAAGTTAACAACAAGGTGTCATTTAGATCCTTCGAAATTATTTCATTAAGTAATTCTTTTGTAGGTACTGATTTTTGATATGGAAGGTATGGCAAATACAGAACTCTTTGTTGGTGGTACAGCTTGCAATGAGACAATATTAACTATTTTCTATGGATTAGTACTAATATTTGTACAATAATCATTTGTACAATAATCAATCATAGATAACTGTCCATTGCTTTATTTCAAGCTGACATTTGATAATCTCCTTGAGATGGAATCATCATGGCTCTTGTGATTAGGAATTGATTATAATGACATTCTTTTCATATCTTAGCTTGATCAAGTAAGGAAGCAATAGTGGCCAATTGGACCTCTTTTACAAACAACTTTAATTTTGATAGATATAATCTGTTTATCAATATAGACAAAATATATGATTTTGGCATTTGATTATTTGGCCATTTATAAAGGATATTTACAACTTGTCCATAATATGACTACATTCCTTCTCTTAATACTATTCTACTATTCATTAACCTTTCTTTGAAATATTCTTCAAATCCAATTGATCAAAAATGGACTAAAAACGTATTTTTCAATGCCTTCTAGTTAGAAAATTTGCCCACATACTGGCAATTATACCATTCAATTGTTGTATCTATCAAGGTCGCTAGTAGCCACTTCAACTAAATATCTTTAATTTTACTATTATTAGCTATATATGCACATAGGAACTAAGACAAATATTGATCTCGATCTGTACCTGGCAAATCTCTAAAAGTAGATAATGGAGCTACACTAGTTGTGCAATTGTCCACCGCACTGATTTGAACCACAATTGAAACTGCTAGGCCCTCTGTTGCCATTGAAGATATCAATATTCTACTTGATTCCTTATTAAAATAAATACTTTCTTTTTCAATTATATTTTCTAAAATTTCCACCTTATTCAATTTATTATTATTATTTACAAATAATTTTATTGATTGAATTGGAGGTAAAAATGATAGATTTTAAAACATACTAAATTGGCCCTTATTGATAAGCAATTTATACCATTCTAAAGAACCAGTCTTACTAGAATCGACTATATCCGCTATTAAAAAAATATCCAATGGAGTACCCAATCCTTCTATGCCTCCTTCACCTTCACTTAACGGGCTCAAGAAATATGCTGGATTGTTGACAGAATTTTTTGTGAGGGCCCTCGGTAGTTTTCTTAATGATATATATGATTGAAATATTAACAGTCTCTCAAGTTTTTGATATACTCAGATATGCTGACAGACATGCAACCATGGTTTAATCCAACTCTATAGATGCTTATTTTAGATTATATTCTTTCTTATCTTGCAATAAATTTCTTGCTTGCGCTCTCTCTTTTCTTCCTTTTAATTAGTGTGTTTTCTTTAGTACAATATTCTCATTCTTATTAATCATAATCTTTCATCATATAATACTGAAATAACTTTCCATCTCCAATCTAACTATATATTTGGCTTCACTTTTGAACCAACATCAATTTTGTAACATCTCTGTGTGACATCCACAATGACACATTTGGCAATTAATTCCTACCACTTAATATTATTCTCAATTCTCTAGCAGTGACACCAAAATGTAATTGTCATTTTACTTACTTTAGACTAATTCAATCGGAATAAACCTATACAAGGGGATTCAAATATAGAAAAAGACTATCCACATGAGTTTTTAGGTTAGGGTCTCACAATTCATTGTCTCTTGATCAACTAAAATATCCAAGAAAGCTACAATGCCTTCTATATTCTATCAGATAAAATATTGCAATTGATAATTCTATCTTATGCATTCATTGTCTCTTCTTCTCTCCACACTTATGACAACAATATGTAATATTGTACTATCATAAAAGACTGCATAAAATATTCTATAATCACCAAAATTCTTTAAAATTAATTGTTATTTCTAGTAATCTGCTTCATACAATTCCAGACTCCACAAACTTTTTCTTGGCATGCTAACAACTCTCAAAAAATAATATATTATAATTCTTCCAATCATATCCATATTTCACAAACATCTTCCATTATCAACTTTCCAATCTTCTATTTATAATTCAATATACAATAAATTTAATTTCTCATTTGACATCATATAAATCAAATCTTTCTTTTATTCTAGAATTTCACTTCACATTATTCAAATTCTATCCATTACTCTTCTTCTACAAAAAAAACAAAGAAATAAAGAGATAGCACCAAGCTTACCCTAGCTCATGACTATCTTAGTTTGGCCCCATCTACTTCTTCTTCAAACTACTTATGCTTTTCTCAAAATGCCAACCACTATATAACCAATGATAATTACTTTTTTTGACTATATCATCCAACTTACCTTTTAAACTATCCATTCATCAATTTATTGGCTTCTCTTAATCCTACATACTATGTATTGTAAAATAAAAAAAATCCTACATATTCTATAAGATATCTTTAGGATCTCTTTAGGACTTAATTAGAATTTTATTAGGATTTGGTTAAAATTTAGAAATTCTTTAGGATTGATTTAGGATTATATTAGAATTTGATTAGGATTGGTTTAATATTTTATTATCATTTAGCTTGGATTATTTTAGGTTTTTTTAGGATTGATTTAGGATTATATTAGAATTTTATCAAGATTGATTTGATATTTAATTAGGATTTTTTAAAGATTATATTTAAATTTGGCTAGGATTTATTTATGATTTGATTAAGATCTGATTAGAATCAATTTAGGATTTGATTAGAATTTGATTAAGATTAATTTTTTATTTTAATAAGATTTAAGATTTTATTAAGATTTTTTTAGGATTACATAAAGCTTTGATTAGAATTCATTTAAAGTTTTTATTTTTAATATTTTTAATAATTATTTATATATATATATATATATATATATATATATATATTATTTAAAGTCAATTCATAATTTCTTTATATTCTTTTTTTAATTTTTAAGAATTATTTGAATTTGATTAAAGATAGATTAATATTACTAAGATTAAATTAATTTTTCTTTTAGAATTCTATTAGAGTTGTTAACAGTTTCTTATTAAAAATTCCATTCTATTTTCTATAATTAGATATCTAATGTATTCTCAAGTACACTGTATATTGTGCTTCATTTTTTGACTATTTTTTATTCATTTTTACCTTTGTCTCTCAAAGTTTTTGCTAGCACTGTTCTATTACAGTTCTAATTGCCACACACATATACATATATAAATAAATAAATAAAGAGATAAAGATGAAAAAAAAATTTCCCAAGTATTTGATAATGATATTGATTGGATGGTGGTAGAGAATTTTAATACAGTTGTCTTTAATGTGGAAGAAATAATATTATAAGAATGTAAAAGAATTAGAGGTGAGACAAGATGGAAAAAGCTTGTAGTGGTGCTTGTGCTAGTGGAAAGAATATTAAGCATTAGAAGCAAAGTTCTTTCTTTTTAATTCTTTCTTCTTCTTCTTCTTCTTCTTTTTTTTTTTTTTTTTTTTTTTTTTTTTTTGTATACTTTGGAAAAAAGGAGGTGGCAATGAAGCCTTTCAAGGATATTTTTGAAAATTTTCTTTGATTCTTTTTCTTCTTTTTCAACTTGTTTTGTTCTCTCATATAATTTATCATGTTTATTTCTTATCTTAAAATAGAGGCTAATTCTATGATAAATCTTAAGAAAGTTTATACTATCAAAAATTAAAAACTGTTAAGAATCTTAATATACATTTAATATTTTTTGAAGATTTATTAATTACCTATTAGATTTTTATGAGGAAATTTTTTCAAATTACAACTCTATTTATATATTTGACTTATAAAGTTAAACTGAAGTAGAGCAAAGAAAGTAAAGTAATATTTGAAGCTTGGAAGAAAGTTTTTTTTTCTAGTATCAATTTTCTATTAAATTGACTTTTATAAGCCATATTTTATAGAAAAAAATGAATCACACCTTACATTAGATGTAGTATTGTGATAAATAAGAATAGATAATAAAATTTATTCTATAGATTTTTTTGAACAAAAGTTTTAGCAACTAAGATTAATAATAAAATCTAAAACAAAGAACTTCTTAAAATTATAGATTCATTTAAAGAATGGTGCTATTATACTAGAAGGCACTTCTAGTATACTAATTATTTATAAAAATTCTAAGAACCTCAATTACTTTATATCAATACATATTTTGAATCATTGCTAAGCTTGTGTCAAAGACATATACATGTAAGCAAGTAATTACCTATATAAATAGGTAGAAGTAAGTAGAAGTAGGTAAAAGTAAGTTAATTCTATAATATCTTCTATAAAAGCTTCCTAAAAGCTTTATAGATGCTGCTTAGACTTTATAAGTGTCTATAATTGACTTTTTGGATTAAAAAAGTAATCAACAAGTTGGCCATGTCCCACACATGTTGTTAGCTTAAAGATCAAGCTAACTATGAAGCTCGCACGTAGAAAAACTTGTCTTATAAGTTAAGGCATGTATCCTACAAAGTCAACATATACTAGAGGACCTATAGAACATCGCCACGTTGTTGGGGTGGAGAAAGTTTGCCTCAAGAAAGCGCTAGGCTTCTGGTTGCCACTAAATGCTCAATCAAGTCTAAGATATAAAAGTACCAAATTTATATATATATATATATATATATATATATCCCTTTTAGAGCAATTACATCAAAACATAAGCCCAAGTACTAAGAAAATACCCAAATGTATGATAAAGTATCTTAAAACCTTATATATCCTTATGAAAAATATTTTCTAAACTTCAACAGCTCATATCTCATGATCGGATTGTCCAAACAATCCTAAATTTTACATGAAGTACTGATATACTTTCAACAACTATTAAAAAAAAAATCAATTGCAAATTCATTACCGATCTTGAAATATCATCAAAACCCTAACAATAGCTTTAAATCCTAGCTTACATACACATGTGTGCTAATTTCTTCATATCTCACAAAATAAGTATTCAAATACCATGGAACTTTGATCTATAGATTTTTAACTTAATAAATCACACTCATAGAAATTTTGAGCCAAAAATTCGTCCAAAAACTTAAGATATGGCTCCAACTATTACTATCAACAAAATGACTCACTTACTACCTTTGAATTACATGTGCTATCTTCAATTTCCTATAACTCCTTCATCCAGACTTAGAATTCATCAAAAAATATATGTAAAGTACAGCCAAGAAAGTGTTCTCTTCACTTCTAGTTGCCGATCTTTCATTGCTCTCCGTACGCATATGTTATACTTCAAAGAGTGACAGTAGATACAAATTTAACACCTTAATTTTAAACACCTATATCTCCTTCACAAAAATTCGAAATCACACAAACTCTCCATGCAAATTATATCCAAAACCCTGAACTTGCTGATTTTAGCCTCCAAAGCTCAAATGAATTCGAAAGAGAAACCCTCATCCCTAATAAGGCCTCGGACAGCCTCCTTGAAGCCCATTGGGCATGGCCTTCGACCAATAGGAATGAAGTTTTTCATTTTTTGCCTTCATCCAACCATACCTTACTTTCATCCCTTCTAATAATCCTCCTATTAATTAAAATTTTCTTCTTTAGGCTCCAACCTTCTCTTAAGCTTTATACTAAATATCTAAATCCTACATAATATAAACACTATAATCAAAATAGATAAATCTCCAAATAAATTTTTTTTGTATCAATTCTCTTTAAATTTATTTACTAACCACTTTAATCTACATCAAAACTTACAAATATAATATATGTCTTAATTAATTTTTACATACTATAAGTAATTACAATACAACAACGTAGCCCCTAGTTAGATAGGATATATAGAGACAACAGTGAAGCCCTCTTCACTCTTGTCAACTCCTTTCTTATTTCTACTCTAGTTTCAAGAGTCTCAAGTATTCTTATCTTTTGGCGATAAGTCATTCTAATTTTTTTTTAATATACATACTTTTTTATTTCTATTTTATTATTCTCTCTTTCACACAAATTTCATTGATTTATATATCATCTTTTAGTTCATGTCCTTGAAAGATTGATAAGAATACACTTACAATATTAGAGCTTTGTCTTGTCTTGATTAAGAGTGGATTATCCCTTTCTGATGATAAGACATAAGCATATTAGAAGTTGCGGATTATTTTCTTTTAAACTAATATTATTCTTAGTATTTTCTTTGTCATCAAGTCCTTTCTTCTACTTATCTTGACTAATATTAAATATATTTTTGAGTATTATTATAGCAGAGCTTATTGAAATAAAGAGTGCAATGGCATAAATACAAGAGCAATTGAGGAAATTGATGCTTGCAATGTATTAACTTAGCTTACCACCACAAAGATCAATAAGAATGGCAAGAAGTGAGGATATAGAGATGATTAGATTTGCTTCAATATTTGTACTAAATCATATCTCTCTACCCACGATAGAATATCCTTCAAGTATTAAAGAACCAAGACTTACCCTGCTTGAGAAGTTTGATGATACAAGATCCAAATTTTGAGGATTTAACAATCAAGTATAGCTTGCGATTGAACTTCAACCTCAAAGCTATCCAACTCCAAGATTACAAGTTAGATTTATTAGTACACTTCTTTCAAGTTCAACACTATCATAGTTTTTATCTTTTTTTGAATAACAAGATCCAATATTGGATAATCTGAAAGCATTTTTGGCAGAATTCTAGTCTATGTATGGAAAACATGATACAACTCTTGTTGCAACCAACAAGATCTATATTTTGAGATAAGGTAATCAATTTGTAACATTATATACTTCATAATTTTGACAACTTATAATTGATATCAAGTGAAATGATGCTGTACTTATAAGCCAATTTTTCTATGGATTATAATATGAAGTAAAGAAATTGATGCTACACTTACTTGATCCTCAAACATTGAGTCAAGTAATTGATTTTGCTATAAAATGAGACAATCAACTTTTTGAATTTCAATTTGAGAATCACACAAATGGACCTCAACATTACTACAATTCAATGGAAATACCAACATCTCTTCAACACATATATTCAAAAGTAGAGGATATATAAATTGATATGATATGTTTTAAATCTTTTACCAAAGAAGAAAAGACTCATTGCTGTTAAAAAGGATTATGCTTATATTATAGAGAACCTAAATATACTACTCAACATTGTCTAAAAAAGTGGCAAAATCACAAAATGAGGAACATATTTCTCAAAGAAGACAATGTGTCAGAAAACAAATTTATCCAGTTACAATAGGGACTATGCGACTCATATCTTATACAACTTTTAATGAAGGTCTTATCTTCTCCTCAGAACCCTCTCTTTGTTTTATAATAGATGTGCATTTAGGACCTAATAATAATAAAGCCTCTACTTTGATAGATTCAGGAGCCTTGGCTTGTTTCTTAGACATAAAATTTGTTAAAAGTCATAAAATATCATTAGTACAAAAAATAAAACCTATTCATGTAGAAATCATAGATGGTCATCTATTATCTTTTGGAGATATTATTCATGAAACACTTCCTATAGATGTAACAATAAATAGTCATAGTAGTTGTATAATCTTTAATATAATTATATCTCTCTCTAATCCAATCATTTTAGATTTACCATGGTTAAAAAAGTATAATCCTTGCATAGATTGGATTTCTTTTATCCTTGACTTTTCTAAAAGCATAATTAAGAGTGAAATTAATCTAGTAGAAAGTCATAAGTCTAATATAATTAAACCTATATTTGTAGGTGGAAGAGCTTTCTTGCATGCTACAAAAGAAGGATCACCTTGTATCATTTACACCACACCTATTTCTAATAATGAGAAGACTTCAAGTGGCATTCCAAGCCAATATCAAAAATTTCAAGATATATTTGAGAAAAAAAATGTGATATTCTTCCAGAACATCGTCTCTATGACTGTTCAATTGACCTTCAAAAGGGAGCACAACCACTATTTGGACCAATCTATAGTTTATCACAAAATAAATTCATTGAACTCAAGGAATATATTGAAGAGAATCTGGCCAAGAATTGTATACGCTATTCCAAAACATCGATGTCATATCACGTGATTTGCTATCTGGAAATACATTGAATATCTAGCTATAGAGAATTTAGCTTAAAATTTTATATGTATCTTGTCTTAGCTTCCAAAACTCCTTTATTTTGCATAAAATTCAAAATGTAGCAAAATCTCTTCAAAACATATTTTTCTTGCGAAGGATTTTTTTTTCTTAAAATTTATAAATTCATAACTCTTGATCTAACTATTTAATTTGTCTCAAACTTGTAGTATAGGTAGAATTTATCCTTAAGTTTTACCACAAAAATAATCAACTAAAAACTCACTCTTGATCTTTTGGCATCTAAGAAATCCTAGTAGATACTCTAAATCCTAATTTATAAGTACTTGAGCACTATTTTCTTAATATCTCACGAATCTAATACTCAAATATCATTAAACTTATGTATAAAGTTTACTAACATGAATTTACACATTTCCTAAAATTTCGAGCCAAAACATTATCAAATTGCTTAAGATATAGCTCAAGACACAACCACTAATAAATCGGGTAACTTACTATCCTTAGATTGCTTGTGCTGACTTCAAAATCCAATAATTTCTTCACTTTAACTTAGAATCCAATAAATAGTATACAAAAAGTGTAGCTGCAAAAGTGCTTTCTCTAGTTGCAATTGCCAATCCTCAATTGCCCTCTGTACGCATGCGTTATGTTGAAAAGAGTGACAGTAGCTCTCAAGTCAAGACCTTAACTTTGAGCACCTATATCTCTTTTATATAAACTCCAAATCATACAAGATTTATACCAAAAGCATTGCCAAAAATCTAAACTTCTTGACTCTAGCTTTCAAAGCTCAAATGGATCCAAAAAACTAACCTTAATCTCTAATATGGCCTCAAGCAGCCTCCTCAAAGCCTATTGGTTATGATTTTTGACCAATAGGAATGGAGATTTTCATCATCCATCTCCATTCATCTATATCAATGCCCTAAACTTTCTTTGCTACTAAAACCCTTCTTCAACCTTTTTTATTATAAGATTTACATAATTTATGTTCTAAACACCAAATAAGAGAACCAAAATAAGTTTTCAAAGGTCACCAATGTCTAACAAAGGTGACTCTAAATATTTAGAAGTTACTATCAATCAAAACCAAGCTTAAAAGCTACTATCAAAAGAAAATAAAATTATACAAATTCTAATAGTAATCCTTTTAAACAACCTCCTTTTAACGTAGTAATTTAACCACATTCTACAACGAACTAAAATCCAGTAACATGGCTCTCACCATGTTGTTAAGTAAATTTTATATTAAATACATAATCACATTATTTTCACATGGTAGCCAAACCACAACATGACACTGGTAGGAGCTCCAATCTTATTTGTAAAAAAAAAAGATGGATCATTACAAATGTGTGTTGATTATCAAGGACTCAACAAGATCACTATCAAGAATATGTACCCTCTACCTTTGATTTCCGAACTTCTTGATCAATTGAATCAAGCTAAGATCTATACAAAAATAGATCTATGAAGAGCATACAATCTAGTACACATTAAAGAAGGAGATGAATGGAAGACTGTATTTTGAACTAGGTATGAACATTTTGAATACAACATCATACATTTTGGACTTATAAATGCACTGGCAACTTTTCAACATCTAATGAATGATGTTTTTTGAGAGTTTTTAGATAATTTTATTATCTGTTATTTGGATGATATCTTAATCTATTCTAAGAATACAAATAAACATGAACTTCATGTTCATTGTGTGTTACAAAAATTAAGAGATGCGTGATTCTATGCCAAGATAGAAAAGTGTGTATTTCACACTACTCAAGTTAATTTTTTAGGATACATCATTTTAAATGATGGACTTATAATGGATCCTAAGAAAGTTCAAATGATTATGGATTAGAAGATTTCAAAAATGGTAAGAGATATCGAATGCTTTTTAGACTTTATCAACTATTATCGGATCTTCAACAAAGACTTCTTTTGAGTTGCAACTCCACTTACACGTTTGACTTATTAAAACAAACTTGAGTGGAGCAAAGAAGTTGAAGCATCTTTTGAAACTTTGAAGTAAACCTTTATTTTTGCACCAATCTTATATTGCATTAACTTTTCTAAGGTATTTTTTATAGAAACAGACACATCAAATTTTGCTTTGGATGCCATATTATCACAAATGGAAACAAATGATAAACTTCATTAGTAACTTTTTATTCCAAAAAATTTTCAAGAGTCGAAATTAACTATGAAATCTATGACAAAGAACTTCTTACAATCATGGATTCATTTCAAAAATGGCATCATCATCTAGAAGGTACTTCTAATCCAAGCACTATATACATAGATCACAAGAATCTCGAGTATTACATGTTAGCACGTATTTTAAATCATCACTAAGCTCGTTGGAGCATGTCTTTATCAAAATTTGATTTCAAGATCACATATTGACCTAGTAAACAACAAGGTTTGTTAGATGTCCTTTTTAGATGTTCTTATCTTGTACCAAAAGAAGGAGATGTATCTCTTAATCAGCAAAGAATAATTCTCTTGAAGCCAAAGTATTTTCATCTTCGAGTAGTGAAATCAACATTGACTATTGATTCGACCCTTGTAAAACAAATCCAATCAAGTATGTTTTCTGATCCTCTTATTTTTAATATCAAAAATCTTTCTTCTAAGTCCTAAGATATTTCTAAACTTGAGTTCAAAAAAAACCTATGTTATTTTGAAGGTCTATTATATATTCCAAAAGAAGAATCACGATTACGTATTCTTCAAGCACTTTACGACTTTCCAACAACAGGACATTTTGGATACAACAAGACTTTGGAGCTTATATCTAGAGATTTTTGGTGGCCACAAATGTGGAAGAATATAAAAGACTTTTTTTAATTATGTGATGTTTGTTTAAGATCAAAAACTCCTCGTCATTGATCCTACAGACTTCTTCAACCATTACTTATTTTAGAACAACCATGGTCTTTTGTTTCTATAGATTTTATCACGGATCTTTTAATCTTAGATTCTTATGACTCTGTATTCATGATAGTAGATTGTTTTATCAAGATGGAATATTTTGAATCATGTATAAAATCTATCACAGGTGAAGAAACATCTGAACTTTTTCTTGACATTATTTATCGCTATCATGGATTATCCAAAGATATTATATTAGATAGAGGAACTTAGTTTGTATCAAGATTTTTATAAACTCTTTTTAAGATTCTAAAAGTGGATATAAAACTATCTTTGATATTCCATCTTCAAACTAGTGGATAAACAGAGCATGTTAATCAAGTCTTGAAATAGTATCTAAGATATACCATCAACTCTCAACAAGATGATTGGACAATTCTTTTACCATTGGTAAAATTTGCTTATAATAATATAGTACATTCTTCTACAAAATAAGTACCTTTTTTTGCCAATTATGGTTATCATCCATGACTTGATACTTTTGACTTTTTAAAAGCTGATAATCTTGTGGCAAAAGATTTAGCAAATAATTTGTCAAAGCTATATGCAACAATGAAGGCATAGTTATAAGAAGCTTAAGAACAAAAAAAGATCAATGCAGATGTCTATCAAAATAAACAACCACCATTCCACATGGATGATAAGGTATGATTACTTTGTCACAATATCAAGATCACTTGTCCTTATGACAAGTTGGACTATTGTAGGCTTAGACCATTTCTTATTTTTGTACAAATCAATCCAGTTGTATATCATTTATACCTACCAGAGTCAATAAAAATCCATCTACTATTCTATATGTCTCTTCTTGAATTATATAAGACAATGGACATATCAAGAAGAAGATAATATCTACTTCTTCCTATAGAAGTGAACAATAATGAAGACTTCAAAGTGGAAGCAATCTTAGATTCAAGGCGACCCCAAAATAAATTGAAATATCTTGTCCATTGGTACAGATACAATATTAGTGAACACACATGTGAGCCAATAAAAAATCTTGCAAATGCAATAAAGGTGGTGGAGGCTTTTCATTGATGACATCCATCAAAATCAAGATGAAAACCTTTCCTAAAAAAAAAATAAGAACTAAGTAAGATAACATTCTACTTTCAATCTTTGTTTATAGCTTCTTTGTAGTTGTGAAGCTAAGAAGATGGAAAAACAACAACCAGTAGATTCAACTGAAGAGCCTTTATTTTTCGACTTATCAAACAAGACTTTATGATTGTCACAACCTTCAAGATAATGTAATTGAGATGAAGATCCTCAAGAATGACATATTTTTCTTCTAATAGATGGCGAAATACAATATGTTTGGTATCACAACCTTGAAAGATACTCCCCATGTTTGATAATTTTATAAGAAGTAGAAACAACTCTTGAGAGTGTTTCAAATATTTTATTTGAAGGAAGTTATGAAGGCTTCAATAAGGATTAAATAATAAGGTGGTCTTCTTGCCTTGGTATAGGACACTATTGATGGTTGAAGGGCCCTATCAACCATCTTCAAAGAGAACAAAGATCTAAGTATGTGACAAATACAATTCGTGTCATTATAGATTTTTTCAATATATGATGACCGCTCCTTATGGAACTCGTCTCTAGAAGGGGGAGTAATGTCACGGACATACATGTGTAAGCCAATAATTACTTATATAAATAGATAGAAGTAAATAGAAGTAAGCAAAAGTAAATTAATTCTATAACATCTTCTATTGAAGCTTCTTAAAAGCTTCATAGATGTTGCTTTGACTTTTTAGGTATCTATATTTGACTTTTTGGATTAAAAAAGTCGTCAACAAGTTGGCCATGTGCCACATATGTTGTTAGCTTAAAGACTAAGCTAACTATGTAGCCTACACATAGAAAAACTTGCCTTGTAAGTCAAGGCATGTGTCCTACAAAGTCAATACATATTGGAGGTCCTATAGAACATTGCTATGTAATCCCTAGTTAGATAGTATATATAGAGACAAGAGTGAAGCCCTCTTGACTCTTGTCAACTCTTTTCTTAGTTCTAATCTAGTTTCAAGAGTCTCAAGGTTTTCTTGTCTTTTGGCAATAAGTCATTCCAATTTCTTTTTAATATACATACTTCCTTATTTCTATTTTTTTATTCTTTCTTTGATATAGATTTCATTGGTTTATGCATCATCTTTTAGTTCATGTCGTTGACAGCTTATTCAAACATGTCACTATCAAGATTTATATTTAATATTTTTTATTGATTAATAAAGCAAAAATATTTTTTGGATGCTTAATATATTAGATTATTCTTATTTTATATCAAAATAAAAAAACTTAATTTTTTATTAATAAAAAATAATTCCTTTGAAGCCAAAAAAAAACTAATATTTGAGAAATAAAATCAATATTTATTGTGAATTTAATCATTTTTGATTAACTTTATTCAAGTATAAAACTAAATTTTTTAGTACATAATATTAGGAATCATCCTTTTAAATATTAAGATACTTTTAAATTTAAAATTTAAAATAATACATATATTTTTTTAGAAATATTTAAATTTTCTAAAAGATAAAGCATACTTATATGATCTTCAAGCTTGTCACAATTTTTCAACCTTAGGATATTTTGAATACAATAGGACATTAAAGTTAATCTTTAAAAGAAATTGATCATCTTAAATATAAAAATAAATTTAAATATTTTTATAATTATGTAATACTTATTTAAGATCAAAAATTCTTTTTCATCAATTTATAGATCTTTTCAATTTTTATCCATGTTAAAAAAACTTTTGTCTTTTATTTCTTTAGATTTTATTATTAATCTTTTAATCTCATATTTTTATAATCATATATTTTTGATAGTATATTATTTCACTAAAATATCACATTTTGTACTACATGCAAATCTATCATAAGTGAAAAAATAGTTAGACTTTTATTTGATAATATCTATTGCTATCAAGGACTATCAAGAGATATTATATTAAATAGAAGGACTCAATTTACATCTAAATTTTAAAGAATCATATTTAAGATATTGAAGATAGATATAAAATTATCTTTGGCCTTCTACCCTCAAATTGATAGATAAACAAAGTAAGTGAATTAAATATTGGATTAATATTTGCAATATACTATCAACTACCATTAAGATGTTTGGACAATTTTTTTACCATTGATATAGTTTGTTCATAATAATACAATACATTCTTCTACTTAAGAATCACTTTTTTACATCAACTATGGTTATTGTAATAGATAGTTATGTTTATTAGTATATTTATTTTTATAAATAAAATAAGATTGAAGTACATAGAAATAAATTAAATTTTTGATATCTTGTTGAAAAACTTTAAAAAAGTATTGTAGATTTTATATATATTTATAAGTAATTGTTGGATTAATAATTCTGCCACATGATGTTGTTAAGGACAAGAACTCAAAGAAGATTTGTAAATAAGTAAAAAATGAATCAAAAAGAGATATCAAATTAAAAATTAAAAAATATATATATTTAATAAGAAATTGAAATGGTTATTGCCAAAAGCTAAAAAACTAGAGACTCTTGAAATTAGACTAGAAGCAAGAAAAGAGTTGTTAAAAGTGAAAAAAAGTTTTATTCTTACTTTTATATATACTATTTATTTAAGATCTATGTGGAAACATTCTAAAAGATCTCCAACACATGCCCAATATATAAGACACGTGTCTTAACTTGCAAGGCAAGTTTCCTATATGTGCACCATATTATTACCTTATATCACAAGCTACCAATAAGTGTGATATGTAGTTAATTTATTGACAAAGTTTTTAATCTATCAATTACCTATAAATATATATAAACATAAAATTATGTCTATAAAGCTTCTAAGAAGCTTCTCTATAAGATATTATCAAATTAACCTATTTTTATCTACTTTTATCTATTTATATTATCTAAAAAACTATAGATATATCCATGATATTACCTTCTTTTTTAAAGACGAGTTCTACAAAGAGTGGTAATTACATGTTGAGGAAGTTTAAGTTACAACAAATTATATTTGTCACATACTTTGATTATTGTTTTCTTTGAAAATAGTTGATAGGTCCTTTCAACTAACAATAATATCCCATTCTAAGACAAAAAGACTACCTTGTTATTTGATCATTATAGAGGCCTTCTTAACTTCCTTCAAACAAAATATTTGTGACACCATTAAGAGTCGTTCATACCTCTAATAAAATTATCAAACATTTGAAGTCTTTTTTAAGGTCTTAATATCAAATGTATTCTATCTTACTATCTATTTAAAAAAAAACATATTATTCTTGAAGGTCTTCATCTCAATTACATTGTCTTGAAGGTTGTAATGATTCCAATGTCATGTTCAAAAAGTCAGCAAATTTTGGCTCCTAAGTTGAATCTATTAGTTATTAATTTTCTATCTCCTTGGTGCCATAAATATATAAAAAATTATAAAGGAGAATAAAAGATTGGATGCAATCTTTTCTAAATTATAATTCTTTTATAGCAAAGATTTACTATCTTTTATCTTGGTTTTAATGGATGTCATTGATGAAAAGTATCGATCTTTTTTGCTCATTTTCAAGATTCTTTGTAGGCTCCTATGTGGGTTTAGTAATATCATATCTATTGTTATGAGATAAAATGACCATATGATAAAAAATAAAAATATAGATGTTATTATAGAAAAATCTAGTAAAAATATGTAATAAAAAAATAAGGATTAATGATAAAAATATAGTAATAAGTTTACTCTTGATATTATATTTTATAGAAGGAATTTTTATTTACTTTGTAGAGGCATAAATAAGCCAAATTAAAATAAATGAGATAAGAAATTGATATAAGCATGTTTAAGAGAGAGTGAAAAATAAATTAGAAAAAATATTAGCTTAAATTATCAAAAATTAATATTTAGAGAGGATTGGTTGTCAATTTGGATTGAAATAAGATCCCAAGGAATAAAATTATACACCTACAATAACTCTAGGATTTATTTTACAAATTAAAGAAAATAATTTGAGATCAAATTTAAGAAGAAATTTTTAAGTATTAAATTCATATCATTTGGATTAATATTAAGATTTTGAGAGATTTTCAAACTTAGTAATATATTTGGTAGATTTTTATTTTAAGAAATAAAAATAAGTTTATAAATTTTAAGATTTTATAAGTTTCATAGTGTGTTTATAAGTAAAATTTGAAAATTTTGTTTTTGTATTTTTTATAAATGTGTATAAAAAATTTGAACTCAATTAAGCAATTATATTGAAGCATATGAAGGTTTTTATAGGTTATGGTCTTGAAAATTGGAATTTAAAAGATCAATGAGAATTTTTAAGATAGTTGTTAATCTGTAAATTAGATTTAAATATATTTTTTTCTTAAAGATAGCTAGCTTAATTTTTAGTAATTATAAAGGATTTGGAATGAATTGAATAGTGATAATAAGAGATTATGGCTTACAAATATCAACATTAAGGTTGGAAAAGAAGGCCAACCGATCTTTGAGCAAAGTTTTGGGATTACCATCTATTTGATATGTGCAATCTTCTTCAAATATTTTATATTTTTTTCTAGCTTAGTTTTTGCAAGATACAAAAATTTGAGTCAAAATTAATAGTTTAATTATTAGTTATTGAATTTTTAATCTATTTTAGAATTTATTAAGATTTTATTTAAGATTTAAGATTTGATTAAGAATTAATCAAGATTTATTTAGGATTTGGTTAGGATTTAAGATTTTGTTTTGATTTTATTTAGATTTTATTAAGATTTTACTAGAATTTTAATAGAATTTTTCTAGAATTTAGGATTTTATTAAGATATAATCAATGATTTTATTAAAGTTTATTAAAGTTAAATTAAGATTTTATTAAGATTTATTTAGAATTTATTTAAAATTTCTATCTTTAATATTTTTAAAAAGATATTTATTAATTTTTTTAAATATATATATTTTTAATATTTTTTAAGATTATTTTTATTTTTTTAAAGGTTTATTTTTATGTTTCTTTGAGATTTCTTTGTGATTTTTTTCTAGATTAATTTATGACTTCTTTGTGTTTCTTTTGTAACTTCTTTTAAATTTATTTTATTTTGATTAAATTTTTATTAAGATTATTAAGGATTACTTAAAATTTATTCAAGACTCTATTAGACTTGATAAGATTGTTGTTGTATTTCTACTTATTTTTTATAGTTAGGTACTTGATGCATTTACAAGTAAAAATAAATATAATATAACACTACACCAATGAAGATGATATTCCAACCTATTTTGGTGCTACCTTAATTCTAAGACTTCTTCCACCTCAAACTCTTGATTTTTATCTACCTCTTTAGGAGGAGGTGGCATTTGTCTTCTTTCCAAAATGTTTACTATCCTATATGGCTCAAGAAAAGATATATGGAATACAAGATGGATCTTTATAGACTCCGATAGATGTAATCAATAGGTAACATGATTGATTTATTTAGAAATATAAAATGATTGAATCCTATAGTAATTTAATTTGTTACAAAAGTATTGCAATAAAATTATCATACTTTACTATCAACATGAAATTGAGGCTATTCCCTGCAATAGGCATTTACATTGGTTTTTTTTTCTTCTTGAGTTTCTTTCAATTGTGTATTTATTGTTGTATGGAGCTCAAATAAATGATTTGCTACAACTTCTACCATAGAATTATCAACTTTTGAGTAGTCAAAAGCTTTAGGTTGTAAATGATAACCATAATGATGACTAAAGAAGTTTATAAGATTGATGAAGAGGAATTTTTTATCTTGAACAAATATCACATGATTATACAAAATCTTTGATTACCTTCTGTATTTGAAGCCACCAAAAATCTTTAGATATTAGCTCCAAAGTCTTATTGTATCCAAAATATCTAACTATTGGAAAATTGTGACAAACTAAAAGAACACGTAATCAAGCTTTGCCTTTTAGAATGTATAATTTTTCCTTGAAATAGAGTAGATTATTCTTAAATCTGAATTTAAAAGTATCATGAGACTTAAATGAATTGTTCTCAATATTATAAATAAGAAGATCAAAGGACATATTCAATTGAACTTACTTGAAAAAGATTGAGTCAAAAGTCAATGTTGATTTAATTCATAAAAGATGAAAATACTCCAACTTTAAGAAAATCATTCTTTGTTGATCAAAAGCTATATTTTTTTCTTTTGGTATAAGATAAAAATGTCTAGAAAGAGCGTTTGATAAACCTTGCGATTTTTTAGATCAATAAATAAACTTGAAATCAAATCTTTATAAGGACATACTCCAATAAGCTTAGTGATGATTTAAAATACATACTAACATGAAGTATTTGAGGTTCTTGTGATTTTTATACATGATGACTGGATTAAAAGTGCCTTCTAGATATTGACACTATTCTTCAAATGATTCCATGATTATAAGAAGATCTTTATTGTGGATCTTATAGTTAATATCAGCTATTAAAAATATCCTGGAATAAAAAAATTCATAGGTAGAGCTTGCCATTTGCTCCCATTTATAACAAAATAATATCCATAACAAAGTTTGATAAAGTCTATTTTCATGAACAATACCTTAAAAAGTTGATGTGATATAAGATTGATACAAAAATAAATATTATCTTTAAGACCACAAAGGATGCTTCAACTTCTTTGTTCCACTAAAGTTTTTTTTTTACATATCAAGCATGTAAGAAAAAGTGAAACTTAAGAAAAAAAATTGATGAAGATCCAATAATAATTGAAAAAATTTCAAAAAAATTATACATTTTTAATTATTTTTGTAATCTTTCAATCTTTGATAATTTAAATCTTTTTAGGATTTATCATAAAGCTATTATATGAAATGATATATTCTAAGAAGTCAATTCAAATGGTATGAAATATACACTTTTCTATCTTGGCATATAATCTAACATTTCTTTATTTTTATAATACATAAAAAATATGAAGTTTATGTTCTTCAATATTCTTAGAATAGATAAAGATATTGTCCAAATAATAGATGATAAAGTCATCAAGAAATTCATGAAAGACATCATTTATTAGATGTTGAAAAGCTTGTACATTTGTGAGTCTAAACAGCATGATATTATATTTAAAATATCCATACTTAGTTTAAAATATAGTTTTTCTTTTATCTCTTTCTTAAATGCATATCAAGTTGTATGCTCTTCATAGATCTATTTTTATATAGATCTTTATTTGATTTATTTGATCAAGAAGTCTTCAAATTAAAAATAAAGAATAACTATTTTTGATGGTGATCTTATTAAGTTCTTGATAATTTATGCATAATCACATAAATCCATCTATTTTCTTTACAAATAAGATAAGAGCTCATGTTGGAAGTTTTGAATGGCATATGAAGTTCTTAGCCAAATTCTTATCAATATACTCCTTTAATAAAGCCAATTAACTTTGAGATAAATTATAGATTGATCCTTACAATAGTTAGGCTCCTTCTTGAAGATCAATTGAATAATCATAGAATTGATGCTGTAGAAGAATATTTGTGTTTTTTTTTCAAAAAAATTCTAAAAATCTTAATACTAGCTAAGAATATTTTTTGATGTCTTACTACTATCAAAATTGAGCATAGTATATATATTAAAACATGATCTTTCTTTTGCCACATGTATGAAAGAACTTGCTCTTACTAGTAAGGATTTGGATGTACTAGATTTATATATTTCTATTTCACTAAAATAATTATGGATCAAACTACAAGAAAAATTAAAGTTACAAGAAATCCAATTTTTTTGAAGATTATATTTTTTAATCATAATAATCCTAAAATAATTAGATTGAAAAATGATCTTATTATATTAAATATTACTATGCTATTATAATCTTTAATTTCTACATCTAAAAGAAGAATCTCATAAATAACATCTCCTAAAGACAACAAACAACCATTTATGACTTCCAAATGTACAGATTCAGTTTTCTTAATTAAAGATATTTCTTTTTTTTTTTGTGCAAAAAAAAAAAATTAGAAAATCAATTATTAAAATTACATACATAAGAACTTTAAAAAAAAATCTAACATATTAATTGAAAAAAAAATCTTAATTTGCTTAGATATACATTGTCTTTTTTTTTCAAAACTAAATATTTATCTTCTAACAATTTTATTTCCTTATTTTATTATTTAATTATCCTAAAATATAATGCAAATTTTTCAAACCAAGATAACTATCATATTATAAATATTCATTTTAAATAAAATAGTAAATTGTGTAAAAATATTAAAAAAATCCTCACTAATCATTAAAATTTTACTTCTATGATCATAATCTAATTGAACTTTAATAACCATTAATCTAATCATTAAATTGATTCCAAACTTATAAAAGATATTTAAGATAAAAATAATTATAATTTTACAAATTTTCACTTACCAATTTGCTACAATATTTATTAAATTTTCAGATATGTAAACTATTTTTTACTTTTCAAAATTCCAAATTACTTAAAATGCTTCCAACTTTTAAAAGTCCTCAATAACTTAATATTAGTTTAAATTATCTAAAATCAACACTCAAACAAATCTTATAGAATCTAATCTCTAATTTGAGTCTTCAATCAATAAATAAACTCCAAAATTGTTGTAATTACATGGTTTTGTGCCTCAAGGTCTATTTTTGATTTTGATTTATAGTTGGTCCTCTTTAAGTATAAATTTTTAGCTATTTAAGATAATTTGTGCTAAAAATCATTCTAATTTCCTTAAATATGCCTATATAATTTATTTTTTTAATATATTTTTTATCTTATTTATAGTCCTACAAAATAAATATTATGTTTATTACAAAAATACAATATCAACAGTAAATATATTTACTATTCTTCTATGTTTTATCTATGTCTTTCTAAAGTATAATTTAATTTTTTTTCTTTCACCTTAAAGCCATGTTACAATACAACACCAGTACAACATCCATAACTTATTTTTTATCCATCTCTATAATAGATAACTTTAAAAAATCCAAAAATCAAATTAAAAAAAGATGATATCTAATCTCTAATTAAATTTTAAAATAATTAATATTGAAAAATTAAAAAAATATCAATTTTAAGATAGATGGTTGAAACCTTTAAAAAACAATAATAGGAGGTAAGATAATCTACTTACTTTTAAAACAAAATAAATACAAAAATTAAGTATTCTTGTTCAAATTGGTATGAATATAAATTATACTAAAATTCTAAAAAAGTAATGCATTCTTTTGACATTCAAAGTGAAAAAGTAAATAAATCAAAGATAGATATAAAATAGAAACTTAAATATCTATTACCAAATATAAAGAAAAAAAAGATTTTTAAATTAAAATAAGAACATAAGAAAGGTAGTGATAATAATAATAAAGGCTTTTTTCTTTCTATTATATATATGTCAAGGACAAAGACTCGATGAGGGAAAATATACACAAAAAGGCTATCTCGATATAATAAGTCAAAATATAAACAAGTAGGTATATTAAAAGAAAACTGGAATGGCTATTGCCACAAGACAAGAAACTAAAGACTCTTGAACCTGGACTAGAAGCAAGAAATGAGTTGACAAGAGTGAAGAAGCCTTCACTCTTGTCTCTATATATACTATCTAACTAGGGGCTACGTGGCGACGTTCTATAGGACCTCCAATATGTGTTGACTTTGTAGGATACATGCCTTGACTTACAAGGCAAGTTTTTCTACGTGTGGGCCACATAGTTAGCTTGATCTTCAAGCTAACAACATGTGTGGCACATGGCCAACTTGTTGACCACGTTTCTAATCCAAAAAGTCAATTAAAGACACCTATGAAGTCAAAGCAGCGTCTAGGAAGTTTCTAGGAAGCTTCTATATTAAATATTATAGAATTAACTTACTTTTATCTACTTTTACTTACTTCTACCTATTTCTATATGTAATTATTAGCTTACATGATTATGGCCGTGACATTACCCCCCTTTCTAGAGACGAGTTCCACAAGGAGCGATCATCATATGTTGAGAAAATCTATGATGCGACGAATTATATTCGCCACATACTTTGATCTCTGTTCTCTTCGAAGATGATTGATAGGGCCTCTCAACCATCGGTAGTATCCCATACCAGGGCGGGAAGACCACCCAGTTATTTGATCATTGTTGAGGCCTTCGTAACTTCCTTCAAATAGAATATTTGGAGCACCATCAGGAGTTGTTCCTACCTCTAGCAAAAACATCGGGAGTCCCTTCCCAAATCGTGATACCAAACGCGTTGTATCTCACCATCTATTCGAGGAAGAACATGTCGTTCTTGAAGATGTTCATCTCGATTGCGTCGTCTTGAAGGTTGTGATAATCGTAATGTCTCGTCCAGCAGGTCAGCAAACGAAGGTTCTCGAGTTGAATCCGCTGGTTGTTGGCTCTACATCTAATTAGCGTCACAAATGCAAAGAAGTTACAAACAAGGATAGGAAATTGAATGTTATCTTGCCTCAATCTTCTCTCTTTTATAAGAGAGATTTTCATCTTCGTTTCGATGGATGTCGTTGATGAAAAACTTTGATTCTAGCTGATGCATTTGCTAGATTCCTAGATGGCTCCCATGTGCGTTCACTAATATCATATCCGTGCCAATAAACAAGTTATTCCAGCTTATTTCGGCGCCGCCTTGAGTCTAATATCTCTTCCACCTCAAATTCTTCATTATTATCTACTTCTATAGGAGGCGGTGGCATTTGTCTTCTTCCTTGTATATCCACTGTCTTATATGGTTCAAGAAGAGACACGTGGAATACAGGATGGATCTTCATTGACTCCGGTAGATGTAACCGATATGCAACTGGGTTGATCTGTTCAAAAACAAAAAAGGGGCCAAGCCTACGATAGTCCAACTTGTCACAAGGTCGAATAGTCTTGATATTGCGACGAAGTAACCATACCTTATCACCCACATTGAGTTGTGGTTGCTCCTTACGATATAGATCTATGTTTATCTTTTGTCGTTCTTGAGCTTCCTTCAATTGCGTCTTCATTATTGCATGTAACTCTGACAACCGATTTGCCATATCTTCTGCTGCAGGATTATCAACTTTTGAAAAATCAAAAGTATCAAGTCGTGGATGATAGCCATAATTGGCAAAGAAAGGTGTTTGTTGCGTGGAAGAATGTACCATATTATTATAAGCAAACTCTGCCAATGGTAGAAGGGTTGTCCAATCATCTTGTTGGTAGTTGATAGTACACCTTAAATATTGCTCCAAGACTTGGTTTACGTGCTCTGTTTGTCCATCAGTTTGAGGATGGAAAGCCGAAGATAGCTTTATGTCCACTTTTAAAATCTTGAAAAGGGTCCTCCAAAATCTTGACACAAATTGAGTTCCCCTATCCGATATGATATCTTTAGGTAATCCATGATAGCGATAGATATTATCAATGAAAAGCTTAGCTGTTTCTTCACCTGTGATAGATTTTGTACATGGCACAAAATGTGCCATCTTGGTGAAACGATCTACTATCACAAATATAGAATCATAAGATCTTGAGCTTGGAAGATCTGTGATGAAATCCATAGAAACAGAAGACCATGGTTGTTCTGGTATAGGTAATGGCTGAAGAAGTCCGTAAGGTCGATGACGAGGAATTTTTGATCTTGAACAAATATCACATGATTGTACAAAGTCTTTGACTGACTTCCACATTTGTGGCCACCAAAAATCTCTTGATATGAGTTCCAAAGTCTTATTATATCCAAAGTGCCTTGCTGCTGGAAAGTCATGACGTGCTTGAAGAACACGTAAACGTGCTTCTCCTTCTAGAACATATAGGCGTCTTTCAAAATATAATAGATTATTCTTGAACTCGAACTTAGAAGGATCATGAGACTTGGAAGAATTATTCTCGATATCATGAACAAGAGGGTCTGAGGACATACTGGACTGGATTTGCTTGAGAAAAGTTGAATCAACAGTCATTCGTGAGTCCAAAGGGCATGACATTAGATTCGAAATGTCCATACTTGGTTCGAAACGCAGTCTTCCATTCATCTCCTTCTTTGATCCGTACTAGATTATATGCTCCTCTTAGATCTATTTTTGTATAGATCTTAGCTTGATTCAACTGATCAAGGAGTCCTGATATCAAAGGTAATGGATACCTGTTCTTGATTGTGATCTTGTTGAGTCCTCAATAATCAACACACATTCGTAAAGATCCATCTTTTTTCTTTACGAATAGAATTGGAGCTCCTGCTCGAGATTTTGAATGGCGTATGAAATTCTTTGCTAAATTCTCGTCAATATATGTCTTGAGTTCAGCCATCTCATCTTGCGATAAACTGTAAATTGGTCCAAATGGTGGCTGAGTTCCTTCCTTGAGGTCGATTGAACAATCATATGGGCGATGCTCAGGAAGAATATCTACATTTTTTTTCTCAAAAACGTCTTGATACTCTTGATATTGACTTGGAATGCCACTTGAAGTCTTTACGTTTTCAGAAATAGGTGCAGCATAAATAGCAAAAGTTGATCCTTCTTTTGCTGCGTGTATAAATACTTTTGTACCTATCAGTACGGGTTTTACTATACTAGACTTATAATTTTTTACTTGGTTAGTAGAACTATTAATAACGCTCTGGAAAAAGTCAAGTTTACGCGAATTCCAATCTATTCGAGGGTTATATTTTTCTAGCCAGGATAAACCTAAAATAACTGGATTGGACGGGGATTTAATTATGTTAAAAGCTATGTAGCTATCATGACCGTCTATTGTTACTTTTATAGGATGAGTTTCATGAGTGACATCTCTAGAAGACAAGGGACGACCATCTATGACTTCTACATGTACTGGTTTAGGTTTCTGTACAAAGGGTATTTTACGACTTTTAACAAATTGTTCATCTAAAAAGCATGCTGAGGCTCCCGAATCTAATAAAGAAGAGGCTTTGTAATTCTTAGGTCCTAAATATAAGTCTATTATAAAACAAAGAGAGGGTTCTGAGGAGAGGATAGGACCTTCATTAGGAATTGTACAAGGTTCCAGCTGCACGGTCCCTATCGTAGCTCGACGAACCCGTTTTCTGACATGTTGTCTTCTTTGACCGTCGTACCCCTCATTTTATAGTTGCGTCGTTTCTTTTGACAATGTTGAGCAGTGTGCTTAGGTTCTCCGCAATATAAACATAATCCTTCTTGACGACGAATCTTTTCTTGCTCAGTTAGGGGTTTAAAACGTACCGCGTCAATTTGCATGTCTTCTACTTCCGAATGTATGTTTGGCAAAGATGTTGATGTTGCCATTGAGTAATAATGTTGAGGTTCCCGTGAATGATTCTCAGATCGAAATTCGAAAAGTCGATTATTACATTTTATCGCAAAATCGATTGTTTGACTCAAAGTTTGAGGATCAGGTAAGTTGAGCATCAATTTCTTTACTTCGTACTGCAATCTATAAAGAAATTGACTAATGAGTGCAGCATCATCCCACTTGATGTCAATTGCAAGTTGTCGAAATTGTGAAGCATACACTGTTACTGAGTGATTTCCTTATCGCAGAATTCGGATCTTATTTGTTGCAACACGAGTTGTATCGTGTTCACCATACATAGATCGAAACTTCGCCAAAAAAGCTTCCAAATTGTCCAATATTGGATTTCGTTGTTCAAGAAAAGACGAAAACCATGATAATGCAGAACCAGAAAGTAGAGTGCCAATAAACCTGACTTGTGATCCTGGAGTTGGATAGCTTTGCGGTTGAAGTTTAATTGCCAATTGTACTTGATTGATGAACCCTCGAAACTTAGATCTCGTACCATCAAATTTCTCGGGTAAGGCAATTCTTGGTTCTCTAGTGCTTACAGGGTGTTGTACAATTGGAGAAGGAACGTGATTTGTTGTAGATGTTGAAGCAGCTCCGATCATCTCTATATCCCCACTTTCTGCTATTCTTGCTCTTTCATGTGTTGGTGAATTGAGTTGATGCATCGCAAGCATTAACTCCCTCATTTGCTCTTGCATTTGTGCCATTGCACTCTTCATTTCAACAAGCTCTGCCATAATGACACTAAGAAAAAAAATTTTGATACTGCTCAAGATAAAAGAAAACAAAGACTTCATAACAAAGAAGATACTAAGAACAATATCAGTTTAGAAGTGGGTAATCCGCAAACTTCTAATACGCTGATGTCTTGTCAAGAGAAAGGGGTAATCCACTCTCACTCAAGAAAAACAAAGCTCTGATATTGTAAGTGTACTCTTGTCAATCTGTCAAGGACAAAGACTCGATGAGGGAAAATATACACAAAAAGGCTATCTCGATATAATAAGTCAAAATATAAACAAGTAGGTATATTAAAAGGAAACTGGAATGGCTATTGCCACAAGACAAGAAACTAAAGACTCTTGAACCTGGACTAGAAGCAAGAAATGAGTTGATAAGAGTGAAGAAGCCTTCACTCTTGTCTCTATATATACTATCTAACTAGGGGCTACATGGCGACGTTCTATAAGACCTCCAATATGTGTTGACTTTGTAGGACACATGCCTTGACTTACAAGGCAAGTTTTTCTACGTGTGGGCCACATAGTTAGCTTGATCTTCAAGCTAACAACATGTGTGGCACATGGCCAACTTGTTGACCACGTTTCTAATCCAAAAAGTCAATTAAAGATACCTATGAAGTCAAAGCAGCGTCTACGAAGTTTCTAGGAAGCTTCTATATTAAATATTATAGAATTAACTTACTTTTATCTACTTTTACTTACTTCTACCTATTTCTATATGTAATTATTAGCTTACATGATTATGGCCGTGACAATATACTATCTAACTAAAGAACTACATAGCAACATTCAACCAGTCATCTAACACATGTCTAATTTTTAATACATGTATCTAACTTGCAAAATAAGTTTGCAACATGTGTGCCATATAGCCAAGTTATATCGCAAGTGGCCAACTTTTAAAAAAAGTAGCCAAGTTTTCAATCTACTAATCATGTACAAATACTTGGAAAGTCAAATCTACCTCTATAAAGCTTCTAAAAAGCTTTTCCATAAGATACTATCAAATTTAATTATTTCTACTTACTTCTACATAATTCCTCTTACCTTTATTTATGTTGGTATGTTTATAATAAAATTATGGCATTGTATTGTGGTTCTTTTAGGTTTTGATTTGTAAGTTTATAATTTGAGTTATTCTTAAGGTTCTCTTGCATGTATCTTGCACTTATTCTTTTAAACAACCTTAAAGCAAAAGATAGCAAACTTGGCCTTATAATATTAAATTTGTAATAAATTCTTTGTAATTGGATAAAAATCTTAGTTTGGCATTAAATATATATATATATTAAATTTATTTTTATTTTATTTATATAAATATATAATTATAATTTTATAAATTTATTTAATATTATATTTATTTATGTAGATTTATTTATAGATAGATAAAAAATAAAAAAATAAAAAAATAATGTTTACAATCTTTTCCATAATCTAATTTATTTAAAGACTAAGAAGTTTTTTAATTATTTAGAATATTCTTAAAAGCATCTTTTCTTGTAGTAGTCATGGCTACTTTCATATTGCCAAAGTATGTATATGAATTTACAGCCAAACAAGTCATGGAAAATAGGTTCCACATCTTCTGATTAATTAAAGATTATAACAAAGGGGATCCAAACATATTTTATATCCAAATAAAATTATTTTTGGTACAAACGATGTACCATGTTTGTACCAAGAAGTATTTAGTTTGTTCATCGTTTGTTCAATTTATTAAAATATTTATTTTATTTATTATAATTTAAGTATTAATTTAAAATATGTATTTAGTTTTTTATTTAGGTATTATTGTGCATATGGGTCCAAAGATCATTGAGATAATCCTGATCATTCCAGGTCTGAAAAAAAAGTTATCTTGTTGAATTTTAATTTAGCATGAGATATTATAATCACATATTGAAGAAGTCATATATTGTCATAATGATCATATTAGAAAACATAAAGGTATTGAATATAATTCAATAGATTTTGAATTCATTACAAAGAAAATTAAAATAATTTAAGAATTTCTCTTGAGCTGAAAAATCAGATACTTTCTTGTTTTGCAAATGGTCTGCACTCAAAACAAGCATATAAAAATTGTAAGAATATATGATTGAATGGTTGGACTGAGGATAGATGTTACTGTAAAGATAAAAAATGATAACAAAAATAATAATAAATAATAGTTATTAAATAAGATATTATATATAGTGGGTGCATAATAGAAAGTGAAATCTTAAAACTATGAAGATTCCAAACTTTGGTATGTCATCCCAAAGCATTTTATGTAATTTTCACGTTGTTTTAGTAAACATGTAATATGTGAGAATTTATGCAAGTACCAAATCTTTATTCTATTTTATTTTTTCCTCATGCTTTAGAAGTAATTATTGTATAAAATTATAGAGCGTACTATAATGGTAAACAAGGATGTTTAAAAGTTGCAATTATACACTCTATCTCTAATATCTATAGTAATTTTAACGATAATGAGGAAATAGACAATGACAAGATAGAAGAAGATATTGAGATTGAAGAAGATTTGCCTTGGAAAGAATTGTATATGCTAAAGATTGAACATATACTAGTTAAATTTTATTATTTTAGTAATAATTATATTTAAATTAGATAATTTTATTCATATTTTCTATGTATAAATATACATAAAATTTACTGTAAATAAAAACTAAGTTAAATTTTTATTTAAAAAAAAAAATACAAAATTAATAATTTTACAGTTTTATATTGATTATTGAAAAAGAATTAAGTTCTCAATGCATTGTCAAAGAGTTGCTCACTTTGACAAACATCAGTCATACAATAAATCAACATTTTAACGGATGGTTTTAGTAAAGCTATGTGTCCTTTGTCGGCCCCATGCACTGTAATTTTGTATTTGTTTGAGGTTTGAAAGTTTAGAACATTAAATAATTCCAATCAACATACAAAAATGACTCAAAAAGAAAAACAAGTTCAATTCTTTTTGTTTCAGAATGTTTTCACAGCATTTATCAACTCGTTTTTTGGGAAAAACAAACACATAAATCACAAATTGCATCCAAAAGGTGCAAATGTTTTGTGCAATAACTTTTAAGAAACTGGATCAAGTTTTCCAATTTTTGCTACCACCAAAAGTGTTATGAATAAAACTTCCAATTTCAAATTCTATCATATTTATAAATATATATTAGTAAATTTCTTTCTTATATTCCAATCAAAAATATAAAAAAAGTATCACAACACATAGTTAAAACAAATAAAGAAGAATGTAAACCATGATTCATGTGACATTTGACAATAAAACGTGTTGCTTCTAATAATGAAAACTTAAATGATGAATCATTTTTCAAAACACATCTTTATTTTGATGAATTAAATTCAAGAATTTTCATAAATTAGAAGCATTAATCAAATAATTATGAATTCCAAAAACTCAAGATATTATTTTAATACAATAATCATATTATGTTAAATTATTAAATTTTTAATTAAACTTTGATTTACTAGTAATACTAATTATTTATTGCTTGCCATTACAATCCTTCAGATGGCATGCTTCAAATGCATCTATTGTATAATTTTTTGTGATAGAAAATTATGCATCTACACAAAATGGCTCTGCAATATTTAATGTTTCTATTTGATTCTTATTGATATTATATTTAACTAAATATCTAACAAGTTCTTACAAATTTGAGACCCTCAATACTTCTTTTTTTACAATGCAAAACTAATGTGCAAACAATAAAATCAACAGTATGGTCAATTTTGTGATAAATTTTGCATATTTTCAGCTTGTTTGTTAATTCTCAAATACCTACATTATTGTAGAACACATCACATGTTACATATTAAATCAGTATTATATTTTTATTATACTTGCAAGTACATATGTGTATAAAACATCACAATTTGTCTTCTTATTGGTTTTTTTCCATTAATGGTTCTTAAAGAATGAAAGAGTAAGGATGGCCTTGATAACAAGCATCTTAGAACAAAAAATTTGGAAATATTGGAGACCTTTCAATAGATTTGCAAACATGTTATATATCAAGTCATAGAATAGTATCCTTAAAACAAACAACTAAAAACATTTAATGATAGAATTTGAATAGAAAAGTGAAGTGCAACACTTAAATTACTTTTTTCTTTTCTTTCCTTTTCTTTTGTAGTATTTTTTTTATAACATGACTTTTGAACCTCAAAGTGGTGATATATATAGAGTATGTTGTGAAGAAAGATATCTGATTTCTAAGGTAGGTGTCTACTAGAGATTAAAAAAAATTATTGGTGTTTGCAAGTTCTACAATATAAGAAAACATGTGTATTAGTAGGCAACTTGCTTTTGTTCCATAGTCCATGAAAATTTAGCCCCATATGGCAGCACTTGATTATTACAAATATTAAATAGGGTTTTAAAAATACACAACAAGGACTTGCTTAGAAAAAACACAAAGAGTGAGGTTTGTCCTTCATGGCCTTATTTTTAATGTGATTTCCAAATCACACTTTAAAGCAAAGGTTCATTAAAAGATCCAACACTCATGCAAGTTTTGATTTTTTTTTTAATTATTATCTAGAAGACTAAACAGTTTCTTTTTCAAAAAGAAGTCATCATCATGCTTGCTATTGGAACCTATTTTGTGATTTGGTTTAAAGCAAAACCTATGCATCAAGTTCTACTATGACTCATATAATATATACAATTTTGTTTATCTGTGAATTCCACCAATATATTTTAATTTATAAAATCATTAAAGATAAAAATTTTAAGCTCTTAACATATTAAAATATTAATATTAAAGATTCTATTTGATTGTTTAAGAAAAAAATTAAGATTTAGAAGGTTCTTTAAGATACAAAAGTCATGTTAGAAAACAATCATAAGAATAGAGACTTATGAAGTCTTTGAGGCAATTATCTTTGTTGATTTGATATTTCTTATCAATTGTAATAATAAGTATTTATTTATTAAAACCAATGCCTAATTTGGCCTTTTGTTCATATGAATAATTTATTAGAATCTCATTGATACTAATTAGTAGGTAAAAAAAAACTAAGAAAGAATCTTATGGCTCTTAAATGATTTATGAAGTAAATAGGATTTTTTAGTTGATTTGAATTGATTCTATTGTTATGTTAAATCAAAAAATTAGAATGAAGAGGTATTACTTTATTTTAGAATCTCAAAAATATTTTAAATCTTTTCGATTTTTTAAAGATTTTTTTGAAGTTTTTG
Organism: Physcomitrium patens; assembly: GCF_059467195.1. NCBI lineage: Eukaryota > Viridiplantae > Streptophyta > Bryopsida > Funariales > Funariaceae > Physcomitrium > Physcomitrium patens. Next base: position 12,139,386 of record NC_143423.1, on the reverse strand, counting down.
AATTATATTTTAAAAATTTTGATAAAAACTAATTTTTCATTTTGGAAGACCATTATGAAGAATTAGAGAAAAAAAATTAAAGTTCCTCAAGATCTCTATGCTGATTGGATGTTTTTGAATACCAAAAAGAAGTTGAAAATGCCAAAAAAAAATAAGATAATAAAAATAAAAATAATGATTGTTGAAATTATAGTGACCAATAGCCTATAAGAATGGAGGTGTATATGTCTCATATGGGTTGTAGTACCCTAAATGTATGTATGAGAATAAGTCTAAGGCCTTGGAGCCTCTCTAGGACACCCAATAAACTACTTTTTGAGTGTTGGCAAAGCTCAAATCCTTGACTTTTTAAGCAAGTTATCCCTCAAGTAAAATCTATGTACATAATTTTTCTATTTTTTCTTTCCATCTTTAAACTTTTCTAACATACTCATAGTATTTTCAATTTACATGTTATTTACTTTATTAGAAAGATAAAATAATTATAGATACAAAAATTTAAATTTGATTTTATCTTTTAATTTTTATCAAGTAAAAATCTGATGAAAATATTGTGACAAGTTTTTAAAGTGTATTTAATTTATTGTATTTTTTACTTTTGTGACATTCTACAAGAAGATCCGTTCCAACAAAAAACAATGTTAAATATAAAAACTTTAAAAAAAATATATTTGTATAAAGATTCAAGTCGAATTTCACACATGATTCTACATAAAGTATTAGCTATTTTTTTGCAAACTTTTTGAAGTTATATAAATTACAGTAATTATTTTTCTACAAATAAGTATTTTTTAAAAATCTTCTTTACAATATATATATATATATATATATATATTAAACCAAAAATAACATAATAAGTCAATATTCATACTTAAAATATTTTCAAATTAAAAAAAATTATACACATAATTTCAAAAAACAACCAAGGAAATCTTATATTATTCCATATAGTAGTAGTATAAAGTAAATAAATAAATAAAAATTTAAGCAAAAATACTTTATTCTAAAATCTTTCTTATATTTAAATTTTTTATTAAAAAATTATTAAAAATTCTAATTAATCTACAAAAAATATAAACAAAATTTAATCAACTAATCATATTTTATGTAGTTAATATATATTTAGTTACTTAATTTTTTAAAATTAATTACCAAAATATTTAAAAGTAATAAAATAATGTATATTCAAAAAATATATTTTTTATTATTATTTTTTAAATATAAAGTCTTTAAAATACTCTAAAATACTTTATGTTTTATGAATATTGTAACTACTTTACTTTCATTAATTGTCAAAATAATTTTCACGACCCATAAAGTAATACTTATGATATTAATATTTGTTTATAATTTTTCACAGTTTTAAAATGGTGGAATGGTTTTGCTTACATACAAATAATTTGAGTTTAGATTTTTAAAGTATATACTAAAAATATAAATTTTTTTAATCAAATAAAAGAAATAACTAGAAGTTTAAGTTATTGATGATGAATCTATTATAGTTGGAAATAATAAAATATTAGGATTTCTAAACAGGTATATTAATTAATATAGTATCAATAAAAACAGATCTAAGATTTTAAATGGGATTAAAGACATAGCTTTTATGAATCAATCTGTTGGTTTCTTGATATAAATTAACACAATAAGTAAAACGATGGTTGCTAAAATTAAGAGTATCAATTAATTATTAATTTTATGCAATATGATATAGAGAGACCATGTAAAAATGAAATTGATTGATTTTTCATGAAAGCATCATTAAACATTACAACACAATAGTTTGTAATGACTATTGCTTTTGGGTATACATACATACATCTGAATAATATTTTTATGTTTTATTTTTTTATTTTTTTAAATATGTTAGAGTTACAAGAATATTGATAATATTAAATAAATATTACGTTCATTTAGAAATTTCTTAACATTTTTATAGACTTCTTGACAAATAAATTTATAGATATAAAATTAAAACTAATTCAAAAGATTGAATTTTGCTTTTATTCTATTCTATATGTTAAATCTAAATTTATTTTGACCAAATTTTCAATCAAATGATTACTTGAATTCGCTCTTAAAGACATTTTTTAATAGAGTAATTTCAAATCAATAATTTGGTTGAATTAAATATATATAATTAGTTTTAAAATATTTACTATAAGTGTAATATTGGATGTCTATCTATTTATATATTTATTTAAATATTTGCAGTAGTAATGTATTAAAATCATAAAAAATTAGGTGTAAAATCGAATAAATTAATAATTAATAATTGAAACTTTAAAGATTTATGGTGTGTTGATTACAAAACACCCAAAATAGTCACATACTTATATTCACCCATAAATATATCATCCAATCCTTCTATTTTTTATGATAACACTGTTAGTGTTTGAAGTCTTTTATTATATCAGGTTCCATTTATTTATTTATTTATTTTTCTTCCTAATACACTTAATACTGTTATAGTTGAGTTGTGGACCACAAAATTCATACACAAATGGCAATTGGGTCATGGCTTACTATGATAGAGATAGCTTTTCAACCCAGCCACACATACATACTTGCAAGTAGACTTTTCCTTGCCTCACAAGCTGAATAGACCATGGCCACAAGCTCCTCGTGTCCACAACAGACCCATGAGAAAAGACCTTGGGCATAATAGTGTTTTTAACTTCCATCACAAGTAATTGACAACCATGTCCATAGCCAACCATGTGACACTGTCAAACCCTAAAAAGGGGAACTCCCCTTAGGCTGTGGACTCATCTGCAGGCACTAGCAACTTTCTAAATAATCAATTCGGAAAAGAAAGAAATAAAAATAATGAGGGTTGTCATTGTGGAATTGACAATCACTGTGCTCTGCATTCAAAGAGACTTACTACTGTTTGATGAACTGGGTCAAGCATGGGATATTGAAGAGTCGATCTGCTGCATTAAGAATAGAAAGTCAGATGCACACATTTTTACAAACACACTACAGCTTTGTCAGATTGTCAGTCTCTGTCGGGTTGTGTCAGAAACGCTCAGCTTTTTGTCGGAATGCTCGTAATGAAAAGAAGAAGAGAAAAACTAGCATTATAGAGGTTATGGGCACTGTTGTGAAATTATAATCCGTTATTTCGCGGGATTGTACCTAGATTCGGGAATACTCACACGTTTCACAGTGTAAACGTCGATCCCAAGCATAAGAGTTGAGTCTTCCAACGAACACAGCTAGAGACATTGCTTGCAAATAGACTTTCGAAGTACTCAATCACGACAGAGAACGGCAAAGAATATATATAGATATAGATAATACAAGTACGTCCTTCTGCTTGAAGAAAAGAGTGAAATAGTAGACGAAAGTTTAAATAGGAAGAAAAGTACATGATATTACAAGATCACATCTCTGTACAAACTCAAGGCCGTGGAAAAAATCGGGCCGAAAATCCTCTCAAACCATCAGATCTCTGTCAATGCTCGAGCTACTTCGCAAAATCCAGACTTCGGATGTGCTCTATGCACTCTAGCTGATGGTGGCCGGTGCTGCACATTTTGCACTTAGTGCCTCACTGCCGCAACATGAAGTAGTGTCTTGATTGTTTTAGGTCTACTCTTCTTGTGTACAGCGTAGGGACTGACACACTCAACGTAGATCACTCGCCATCCGATCTACCATGGGTGTCGGAAGAGCTATGCCTACACTAGAAGGTCGACAGACCTGAATAAACCAATTTTTTAAATATTTTCAAACAAGGAAGTCAAAGGGGGGAAGAAAAAACCAATCCAACGATTGATTGTCATAAAAACCACCTCTAATGCAACGTCGTCTTTGTTTGCTTGGTCCGCATGGCAGGCACATACGGGTCAGAAATCTATCCGCGATATTGTTGAAATGTCAACAGGTTATCACCAAAAAATTGACTCTCGCATAAATTACAGTCTGGTTTCTTTACTCTGATATTTGTACATCGGTTTAGACAACACTCGATCACACAAGGGCCGGAGATCACTTATGCAAGGGCTGATACTTCAGATCCGAAGGCACCAAACCCTTCAATCCGTACAGTTGGTTTGGCGCTATAGGAGGAAGGTCCACACGAGTTCATCTGCATTGACAAGTTAGAAGTTGGCCTCTGATGCAGAAACGCTGCATCATGAATTAGGGGATTGCCTGCACGGCTGGGGGGAGAGCCACAAAAAGTAGGGGGAGAAGAACTGAAGCCGGAAATGTCTCTGTAGCCTCCCTTGCTGACAAATATGTCGAGCAGCTCAAAGCAAACCACTCCTTCAGGACAAGCTGAAGATTTACTGCATGATCGGAAAAGATGTAGAGAATCAGTTAAGCTGAAACCAGCAAACAAAGAAGTAGAAAGAATAAGACTTGTTAACAAAAATGGAAAAGAAAGAGCGGGAGAGGGGGGGTGGGGGGGGGGATAGCGGAGAGAGATAAAGATGGAGACAGAGTTCAGCATGACTTCAATAGAAGTTAAAGAGAACAATACCTCTTGTGCCGCCGAGAGGGCTTCACTGAATCGTATACAGGACAACTCGCATTAGCTGGCCGTCGTGGTCTAGGACAAAGAACCTCTTCTTCTCCTGATTCCACTAGTAGACCTGACCGAGATCTCCTCTTCTCGTTCTTTTCTGTCCTGCTATCCATAGGGCTCCAAACCCTTTGCATGTGCTGGACAGTACTGATTTTCCTTGTGAAATCCATCTTCCGTCAGGCCTTCGACGATACCACGATAGGGAACTTTAACAGCTTACAAAGAAACGTCTACTTTCACACGATACGCCGGCGTAACCTCACTTGATAATTTTACTTGCCGAATGAAGGTCAAAATTTGAGCTCAAAATGTATATAGCCGAAAATATTTACAAAAAGAAAATCTGTTGCATATGAACAACCACGACTCCGATTAGTTTTAAAGTAAAAGCAAAAACTGATGATTAATTCCCAAGAGTTCCAAATAAATAAAATCCAGAGGACACTGCAGGGAAGCAAGCTTCGAGCAGGAACCACCAGAGTCACTGTAAACAAGGATACTCTAAAGACATCTGGGACGATCACAGTAACAACCACCATACGAGGTGTTACATGAAAGAAGCATATATTCAAGAAAACAGTAGGGATCAACAAAACCACAGGCTTAACAAGGGAGAGACAAAAAAAAAAAAACGTTCGTCCACCAAGCTTCATGTCTACACCTATTTCTTGCAATCAGTCTTCACCTCGGCAACAGAATACAAAAAACTCCACAACGAAGCACAATTTCTCACACTCTCTAATCCTCCGGTGAAGACGGACACCTCTCAGTACTGCACCTCAATCACACTCCACGAACATCCTATCCTCGTGATGAACCGAGATCTCTGACATACAAGTCAGAAGAACCTTACCCCATGGTTGCTCTAAGCAACCACTCCCTGAAGTGAGATAAAACTAAAAAAACAAATCACATGTACAGTCAACGGGACGCACAACTCGCGACACCCGTAAACTAAGCAGTATCAACGAGCTCGTGTCACCCGCGTGGTGCACACAATCACGTGCTAAAACATGTCCAAGGATTCACAGAGTCTTCCCAGTAACACGCATACTCCCTCTTAAAAACTACTCTGTCCTGGAATAGTAGACTGCCTCAAAAATTCATCACAACTCCTCGCCTGTTCCCAGAAGCAGAAGGGACAAACCAAACCAAACCAAACCAAACCACCTAGATGATAGATAGATAACCTCACACCCTCGCATCCAACAAGGACCACTCCGGGATTTCCAAACACACAGTCAGGGCCCCTACCTTGCCGCAAACACACATCAGACGCATAACGGACTCCGAATCCTCTGTCCTCTTCTTCACAGGGCGAACGGCACATCCGACATGGCCGAACCGAGAAGCCACCTGAAGTTTCAAAACGAAGCCCTCAGTTCGAAAACCAAAGCTCCTCCAACTTCAACACACTCAAGCTCGCTGCCTCCTCTTCCGCCTCCTCCCCTTCCGCCTCCTCCCCCTCCTCTTCCGCCGCCTCCCCTTCTCTTCCGCAACAACAACAACAACAACAACAACTCGATCTCTACCTATTCCCTGCAAGATCAAGTCTTCTTAGCATCGCCTGGTTCCAGATAAACGTGTGGCGCAGATTCGCAACAAAACCAGAATGTAACCGGCTGTAAAAAAGAGGATGGCACTGGGCAATGTATGTAGCTGTTCTGAGACTACTCTCCCTTTTCTGTGCCTCGATTAGTCCCCCTACCATCAATCAAATCTGGCAGAAGAGAGAAAAAGTGAGTGTTGACAGCCCCACCTGCTCAGTGATCGTCTTCTTCTGCTGCTGCTCACCGTATCGGACTTTCTCCCCTCACCCCCGCCTGCTGTTGTACTTTTGCCGACGGGCTGCCCGAGGTAGTCCCAATCCGCCGGAGAGACCGCACACTGCGTTTAGACTGACTGGCCAGGAAATATCTGGCCACGGGCAGCGGGCAGCTCGCGGTTGCCGCACCGTCCAGTGGCGTGGTGGGTCCGTTCAAGACGTCGTTTGTTTCTGCTGCGCGCCTCGTCAGCGTGGACGGGCCCTCCGTTCATTTGATGGATAGATGAATGTTCCGTCTTTAGACGAATGTCGTACATTGGTTTTTTGTTCCTTGGGTGCCTGGAATTAAATCAATTCCACAAGAATGAACACCTTGAAGGATACTACACTGTACTTCGCTGTGAATTTATTTTTTTCATTTTTTTCATTTTTTTTGTACTTGTGTGTCTCTGTGAATGTTCATCTAACCTTTCATGGAAACCAGGTATGGAAATATCAAGTGTCCATATACTGGCATAGTATGATTCTTTCTCCTGTAAGTTTTACATCCACTTTTCTATGTGAACTTGTTGAGTGGAAATAGTAGCCTGTTTTGAATCTACTCACTCGCCCACTCACTCACCTCCAGCTTTGAAATGTTGTGAATAGAGATCCCAACAAAAGGGAATGACTGCTGCCATGGAGAATGCTTTTCAAATCTCACTCTGTACATGTTCCCCAGCTATTCCAAGCCCAACACACAATTATGTACTTACATACATAAATATATATTTTTATGAAAGTGTGTCTCTTAACCATGCTGCATCCTTCAGCTATACAATCAGACTGATCTACAAAAGTGAATGAAATATAAGCAGGCAGAGAAAAAAAACTAAACAAAACAAAAAATACCACTTCCTACTTATGACAACTTCTAAAATGGTACCCATGTTGACACATTTCATGTCTATTTTGAATTGGAGACTGAGATTTGGTGATGGAATTAAGCATATACAGTAAGTGCAGTATCATGCTTTGCTATATCAAACCTGTTGCTGTGCAACATTTTGCACATGGAATGGATGTGAGGAACATGGCAAGCACAAAGAATACATCCATCTGCTCCTTATTTTGTGTTTTGTATTTTTACAAATATGATATTGTTAGAGAACAGGGGAATTCATGAAATTGAGTAGGGTGCAATGGATGGATGGAAGGATTACTTTGTGGATGTTGTGGTGCATGGAAAAGGACATAGAAAAATGTGTGATGAAAACCATGAAGAAAATGGACCCCATCCCCCCCCCTCCCCCAAAAAGGAGCTTTCATCAAGTCAAACTTTTTTTTTGTGTTGTGTGTGTGGATGGTCATAGAATTCCAGCCACTTTGTACAAAACCCTTCTATATGTCCTCTTTTGGAGCCATTCAGAGAACCCCACATCAAACTTGACATTGCTGACACCCCTAAAATAACCCCATAATGTTTGTGGCAGAGTGTGAGAACACACACAATTTTTCTGGTTGGAAAATGCATGCTCTCTCAGTGTTGACAAATTGGCAGTGCCCCGTGTTTTCGCTGTTGAAGAAATGCTTTGGTTCTCAGGTGATTTGCTGGATGGGTTCCACCACAGAATGCCAGACTGTGTGAATCAATAAGAGTGGAATTCTAGTGCATATTTAGGTGCATAGGTTAACACATGTGAAGTTACAAAGTTTGGCAATGGGCTAAAGTGTGTTTGTTGCATGTTACTATTCCCTGAGCAAAGTCAATGCCCATAATCTCCCATTATATATATATATATATATATATATACAGGACTGCAAGTGGTTAGTGCTTTGTTTTTTAGTAATTTGCTGGATACAATTGGCCAATATGATGACATGGCACAATATTCCATCTCTCTATTTTTTGAATCTATTTCACAAGGAAAAGTTGCACCTGCCATAATCATAATAATCATAATAACAAGAATGGGATATTCTACTATAGCACAAGTACATTTGAATCCTCCCAGGATCAAAGTAAACAAGAAGCTAAGGTGGGAAGTTTTTCAGTGGTTGGTTATTGCAGGTTTTCTCTGTGGTTTTTAATTGAATCACAACAAATCAAAGATTTTGATTGCATTCACAAAATAATTTTTGGTTTTGTACAATTTAAATTTACGGATTCTGAGTTTCTGAATCCCATTTTAGAATTCAATTTGCAAAAAGATTTTACACTTTTGTTCTTTTTGATGAGCTTGGTGGTGAAAATGATCATTTAGTGATATTGAAATTTTGGCAAGGATATGGCACACATGTTGTAGTTGCTTGGAGTTACAAGTATAAAGACCTCTGGTTTGAAGCAATAGGAAAGGGGAATTGAGCATTTGAATAATTTCATTTATACACTTGTTGTATTTTGTTTGGGTGGGTAAGCCTAAATCTTTGTTGAGTATGTGTTCACTTACCAATTTGTTTGAGTGAGTAAACATATATTTATTTATAGACACATACATATGCACATTCAACTGTAGTTAAAATTAAACTGTGATTATTAGAGTTTGTGTGCATGCACCAAAATTGAAGTGCTTATGATTGAATCCGTTTCAATTTTTTCTAAATAATTTTAAAATTAAATGATTGTTTAAGTTGCTTGAATAATAGTGAAAGGAAAAAATCTGTAATTGTGAGGGACAATGAACCCCTACGATGAGTACCCAATGACTTGGATGAACAACTTTACCAAGCCTTGTGTTCTTCTGTTGCATCTACAATAGTGTGAATTAAAAAGTATAGAACCACATTTTGAAACATGGTTTGTAAGAATAGATCTAATGGCACTAATTGATTTCTATGGTGTGATTTTTAAAATGATAGAGCCTCCAAGCACATTACAAATACTGCACAAAAGAATAAAAGTTTTACTTTTTCTCACTACATTAGTCTGGCTTGATAATACAAGAATCAAAAGCATTTTAGTATAGCTTTTCTATTTAAGTATAATTGTATATGTATAGATTTAAAACCAAAATTATATGAATCAACATCAAAAGTTGTGAATGAAACCTATTCATTGTCACTATTTTCACAAATCTACTGCTTTTGTAAATCAAATAGGTTTGAACTTAATTGACCTACTTGTTCATACACACACATAAAAAAAAGAAAAAAAGAAAAACAAAAAAAACAAAAAAAAAACAAACAAACAAACAAAAAACAAAAAACAAAAAAAAAAACAAAAAAAAACAAAAAAACAAAAAACAAAAAAAAGTCTTGCATCACCAAAGCATTTACTCAGTAAATATAGTGTTCAATAGTATTTGAAAAATTGGTGTTGATAGTTGTGGGAACAAAAACAAAGGAAAGTTCTTGCTTTCTAATCATGCATTGAAGTTGTTTGATACTTTTTTCTTTTTTTTGTCTTTCCAAATTGTATTGGTTTGAACATCAAGAGCTATTCCATTTTTGAAAATGTGCATATATATATATATATATATATACGAAAAATAATACATACATACATACATGGATGAAGGAAGCTTTAGGCAGCTGCCCGGGCAGGCACCAAAAGTTTGCAGTGGTAAAACCAAACCCCCTCCCCTTTCCAGCCCCTCCCCCCCCCCCACACACACTTTAACCTGCCCGTATGAAAAAAGCAAAAAAGAAAAAAGGAAAAGGCAGCAATGCATAGAGCAGCAAAGGCAAGCAACCCCTTCACTTCCATGTGACATTCAATGTGTGACCTCCATGGACAGATAAGCCCATGGCCCAATCCCACTCTGCACTCCAAAACACCAAACAAGAATAAAAATAAATAACTCAACAATTTCTGGCTTCAATAATCTGAACTAGCAAATGAAACAAGTGGATCAACTCACACTCTGAAGCCTTCCATTCATCTCTAGCAGCTTTGAGGCACCACAGTTGAGTTTTGCACATACTTCCTTCAAAGAATACAAACTTGTAAACGTGGCTTGATGACAATGTGGGCATTGTCATCATCCGTTTGCAGACACACATGAGTCTGGGTAAAAGGAAGTTGCATATCAAGTTTCTACTGTGTAACCAATTATCGTGAGGATGTACAGTCAAACCCTCTGCCTAGGATATGCCTCAGAAGTGCCATTTTCATAACTAATAGAGATGTTTGATTATTAATCTTTTAAGAGGTTATGGTCATCTGCACACAACTTATAAAAACGTAACTGTTTTGATTGCAGTTATATTTTGGTGCCCACATCTGCTGAAATATAACTGCAGTTGGTAATTCTTTTTGCAGATTTGGATTCACAATGGTCTAGTTAATTTTGGTAATGTATACCCACAAGAAAATTTACGCTGTCGTGTTGTAACACGAGTATACAGTGAAAATAAAAAGAAAGGGGAATTTTATTAATATTCAGTTACCTCGAATATTGGGAGCATCGACCAACTCCAGTACAAATACTGAGTGGTCAGGTTCAGTGACTCCGTTACAGTCAGCCGGGGCATACTGAAATGCCCCGTTCGATTCCAATAACGGGAGTCAGTAGGAAGAAAAGGACCAATTCACACGACGGGTTCGAGGAGCCAATTGGATCCAATTTTGATAATCCAATCCGGGTCCTCTTACCCAATATGAGACTTGTATTGGTGGGACAACCCAATGCAGTCTAGTTACGGGAAATCCAGGTCTTACTACGGGTCTTAGCCAATCTGACGCGAGGACCAATTTGACCCAATTACGGGAACATCCAGGTTACTACGGGCATCTTTACCAATATAGGACCTGAAATGGTCGGGCGACTCAATGTGGTCCCGATTACGGGATTCGATTCTGTTTCAGGCTGTCCTGTTCTCTGTGCCGTTTCAGGGAACGTTGTTTTTGGTAAATGGATTTCTTAAAGGTAAAAACGGAGGAGAAAGCTTGGCGGCGAGAGCCAATTTCGAATCCAAGTTGAGGTGAGAGCCAATTTCGGATCCAAGCTTGAGGTGGGAGCCAATTCCGGATCTAAGACGGAAGATTGAAGAAATTCAGAGGATAAGGTTAGGAGGGATATAGTTTTGGAGTGGTGTGGGTTTTTTTTTTTTGAGGGGAAATCGGGGGGGGGAGCGAGTTTTCAAGCTTCTGCAAGGTTACCAGTTCGGTTTTCATTGGAGGTTTTTTTTGAAGATCAAGGGAATTAGAGAGAGGAGCTTCATGCTTCGGGTCGGGGAAGGAAAGATAGAGAATTTGGATTTTTCTTCTTCGTGGAGTTTTGGGAAGACTGAGGCAATCGCTGCTGAAGTCAGTGTTGTAATGGTGAATCGGGATTTTTAAATGAAGTGGGTTTGAATACTCTTGACTGTTTTATGAAATCGAATTACGTCTGTGATTGAAGGATTAAAAGAGTGTCTATAGGATTGAGTATGCGGAGTGAATGAAATTTATTGGGTTAATCTAACAAGACAGTCAGTGGATACAAGATCGTAAGTACAAAGCAGTATTGAAGGTTAACAGTTTGGGTTGTACGGGGTTCTCTGTAACGTCTAGAGACCTACCGGCTGGGGCAAAAAGGACTTCGACAAGCAGTCGAAGAGCACCCGTATAGATTTTCTGTACATTGTTGCAGTCGTTTATATTCCAGCAGTCAAAAACTGATAGACTGCTTGACTATCGGCGAATCTCCATACTACCTTCTACAGCCAGACGCCCGGCGCGTTCTCGAGCAGGAAAGCACGTAATACGACATAAGAGGGTGAACCCGACGTGAAAGCTTGAGGTAGAAGGTATTGGATTTTGGTTGATTTTATCTTTATTTTTATGGAAAACGAAAATAGAAATTTTGAAGGATTTTTGGGAGAAGTTTCTAGTGGGGAGTCTTCTAAAGGACAAGGTATGCACATGGATCCGTCTATTGCTAGATTGTTTCAAGCCTTCTCATTGTCAATGCAGCAACAGCAAAGTAATGATCGGAAGGAAGCTTTGGCAACCAAAGCATTGCAAGCAGTGGTCAATAAAATTGATCAATTTGATGGGAGGAATATTTCAAGGTATTTAAGATGTTATGTTCGTGAAATGGAATTAAATAGGGTTTCTGAGAAAAAAATGGTTGCACTATTTGGACTTGCCACGATACCGGAGATAAGGGACCACATTACATCGATTACGGATCGTTGTGGGAATTCATGGGAGGATTTTTCACATGCATTGAAAGACGAATATTTCTTGGAAGATGCTGATCGCGTTACTAAGAAGCTGTTTCTGGGATGGATTGAACGGCCCAATAAGAATTTGCAAGCAACAGAGCTACTAAGGGAATTTGAGAGGCAGTACTCTCAATTATCGAAGGTAGAAAAATTGACATTGGAGCCGAACAAAGTTGATCTATTTCTTCAAGCTGCTGATGGAGAATTGCAAGAGAAATTAGAACCTCTTCTTGAAGACAAAGAAGAAGATGAAGGATTGACAACGAAGTGGAAGAACGTTGAAGATGCGGTGGGGTTGCTTACAAAAAAAGAAAGGAGGAAGGATAGGAGTAATATTCTGAAAACAGTACAAGCACCCAAAGCTCCAGTACGTACAACACCACCGACAATGCCTACAGTTCAACCTTCGACATCCTTGTCAAAGAAAGCAGATATGGGTATGGAAGAAATTATACGAGGAATGCGAGATCTTCAAATCAAATTGGCAAGACTTGAAGAGAATACTTCTATAAACAATTCGAAGAATGTTTCAAAACAAGGATATGTACAAAGATGCATTTGGTGTGATGATGCTTCACACACTAGAAAAGATTGCAATGAATTTAATAATATGATACGGCAGGGAATTATTTGCTGGAAAGATGGGAAGATAGCATTGAAAGATAGGGAGGATCTTCTTCAAACCAATTCTGGCAAAGGAGGAATGAGAGCATTGGTTCAAGATTACTTAAAAGAACATGAAACAGTAGTACGAGAAAGTGCAAGTTATGGTGCTAGAGTAGATGATGAAATTGGTGGAAGTACAGAAACCATTGAGTTTTGGGCTTCTGCCGTTTCTACAATGCAAGAAGGGAAATTACCTCGAGAAGCGTTATAGAGAACTGCAGCTACAATACGAGGAAGAACAGGTTGGGAGGATCCTGTTGAGTCTCTTTCAGTTCATGCATATATTGCTAAGAGCCAACATGAAGCTTTGATGGAAGAAAAAAGACGAGGAAATTTTGGTGATACTAGAGAAGGAAATTTTTTTAAGAGGCAAACTCGAGGAGACATGGCTTGGGAGGCAACTTCACAAGAATTGCCTGTAAAGGATACCTCAGCATCATTGGGAGAAAAAACAACGGAGACAAAAGATAAGGGCAAATCAATTGCTTATAAGCTACTTTCTGACATTGAAGCGGCAACAAATTTGAAAGGGGTGTTGGAAGAACGTATATTAAATGCTAAGGTGGAATTCACATTGAAAGAAGTCTTGGGAATTGCAAAGAAGGAGTTTCATGATGTTATCATTGACAGCATTAAGCGAAAGAGGTAATTAATGAGTGAAACTGGAATGAGTCATGCTATTGATGCAAGAATATGTAGAGATGAAGAAGAGGTTGATATTGGTTACAAGCAACCAACAAATGAAAAGAATGGGTATAATCAGCGAGTACGTTTCGAAGATTCTAGTGACAAGGAAATGGAAACTTTGAGCCATTATACTCGAAAGCATTGGGCAAGGGCAACTACTGAGGTATTGGTGAAGGTAGGAGATATAGAAGAACCAATAGTTGCTTTAGTGGACCATGGTTCTGAAATAAATCTCATGTCTAAAGATCTTTATAAGAAGCAAAAATGGCCAATTGATATGGAACATGGATGGGCAATACGAGCAACTAATAACACACGAGGCGAATTATATGGAGCTTGTCCAGATGTCAAAATTCGGATTGGGGATGTTGCGACGGAGCAACATTTCTTCGTTCAAGATACAACGTCTTATCTGTTGATTTTAGGACAACCTTATATCACGGCAACACGGATGGAAACAAAGGTACTTGACGATGGTTCTGCTTATGCAAGGGTACGGAGCGAAGATGGGAGGAAAGTTGTACAATTTCTAACAGTACCTCCTAACCATGAACGAAATCGAGATAGGTTGAGGGAGAAACCATTGCCAAAGATTGTTGAAGGATTTAAGGATTTTGGGGAGGTACCACTGTAAAGCGAGATTATGGAGGTACAAAAGAGGAGGTACTCTCGCGAGATGAAGGTGCCTTTGATGCGAGTTTTATTGGTATATTGGAGAATGGAAATATTATGTATAAGAAAGTTGATGATTTTAAAAGAAAAGAAAGAAAAAGATTATATGATATTGAAGGACAATTACGCAAGATAGGTACATTGCAAGATGATGAGAGGATTTTGGGTGTTTATGAAGAAAATGGGCTGGAAGATTCATTGGAATTGATTACATCTATTGGGTTAGGGGATAATGATAAGATTGTTGAGATTCATTCGAGAGAGGTTTATACCATGCTTGAATCTTTTCAAGGACCAGAAGTCATAGTAGAGACGAGATATAAAACGGCAGATAAGAAGGTAAAGCCTGTTGCCGGACCAATACCAGAGGATTCTAAAGAATAAATGGAAGAAGCATCAAAAGAAGCAAGTTTAAGAGATCCAATGAGTATTGGACATCAGTTTACTGAAGAGACTTTTGAAGAATTGAAGATTGGTTCTGATGGTTCTTTATTGCCGGAGGAAATTACTTGCTTCAAAAAGATGTTGGCTAAACAAGGTAGATCGTTTGCCTTCGAATCTCATGAAATTGGGTGTGTGGATCCAAATATTATAACACCTATGGTTATCTTCACTGTACCACATGTACCTTGGAATCTAAGACCGATTCCAGTACCGAGGGCACATTTACCTAAATTGGTGGAACTATTGAAAGAAAAGATAAAGATGAAAATATTAGAACCTTCATTTGCGCCGTATTCTAGTTGATGGTTTACGGTACCTAAGAAGAATGGATCACTACGGTTTATTCAAGATATGCAGCCGGTGAATGCTGTAACTGTCAGGAATGCAAGAATTGGACCTATTGTGGATGAATTTGCTGAGGCATTTGCTGGAAGGGCGATCTATTCAATGGGTGATTTGTATTCAGGTTATGATCAATTTCAACTTGCCGAAGGAAGTAGAGATATGACAACGATGAGGACACCGCTTGGATTGGTTAGAATGTGTACTCTTCCTCAAGGCGCGACCAACTCAGTTGCACATATGATGAATGGGATGAATAAGGTATTGAGAGATTTTATCCCGGATAAGACTATGCCTTTTCTGGATGATGTTCCTATAAAGGGGTGCAGAGAAGGAGACAAGGATGAAACTTTAGATACGAGGGGGTGTCGCAGATATGTTGTTGATCATATACAAGATTGTGAAAAGATTTTAACTCGACTTGGAGAAGTTCATCTTACATTATCGGGTATGAAGTCCGTATTTGGAGTGCGAGAGGTTGTAATTGTTGGACATTTATGCGGATCTTACGGAAGAAAACCAGATCCGACTAAAGTTGATGCAATTGGAAGGATGAAAGAGGATTGTGGTTCTTTAACAGAGGTTCGTAGGTTTTTGGGTGCATGTGTATTTTATCGAATCTGGATCCCTCATTTTGCTCACATAGCGGATCCATTATATGAACTGTTACGCAAGGGTTACCGATTTGAATGGAAAGAAAGGCATATTCAGGCAATGCAAAGATTGAAGAAATTATTGATGTCACCTCCAATATTGAGGAAGGTTGATTATAAGTGCAATAGACCAGTGATTCTTACTGTAGACGCTAGTCCAATTGCCGTTGGATGGGCGGTGGGTCAAGATGATTCGAATGGGAGTAGATTTGCAATTCGATTTGGGGCTAAAGTTTTAAGTATTCGTCAGCGTGCATATTCGCAAGTTAAAAGAGAACTTTGGGGAGTCGTTTCGGCTATGAAAGCTGAAAAGGACTATTTGATTGGGGCAGTAGTAGTAATTGAAACAGATTGCTTGCCATTGCTTGGAATGATTATTAACTGTTCAACTCCAGATATTGCAATGTTGAGATGGATTGCTTATATTAAGTCACTAAATCCAGAATTTAAGCATATCACTGGAAAGGACAATTTAGTAGCAGACATGCTATCTCGAGCAAGATACGAGAGGGAGGACGAAATGGTTGAAGACATTGATGATGTCGGATTGAAATTCTATTCAATATCAAATCTCAACAGAGAAGACAAGCTATTTCTTGAAGAATCTTATGAAGGAGAATTATTGGATATTGGTCATTATTTGAATACCTTGTCTAAGCAGGTGAATTGGTCTACAGAAAAATTCAAACAAATAAGAAAAAAAGCATATGGATTTTTACTTCGAGATGGATTCTTATGGAAGAGACCGAAGAAAGGAATTGGGATGCCACAACGAGTGATAGGCAAAAGGGAAGAAAAACTAAAATTATTAAAGGAGTTTCATGATAGTTTATGGGCAGGGCATAGAGGAATCTGGGCTACTTTTGCTAAACTCAAGGAACGATATTGGTGGAAAAATATGTATCGAGATGTGCTCTCATTTGTAGAGTCATGTGAAATCTATCAATCGTATTCTAAAATCCGACATCGAGATGGTCTTCATCCTACGTATCCTCTTGCTATTCATTTTAAATGGATTGTTGATTTGGTTATTATGCCGGTTGGGTTATGGCAGATGAGATATTTGGTTTTAGCTCGTGAAGATTTATCAAATCAAGTAGAAGGAAGAGCATTGAGGACAAAATCTACAGAGGGGATTTGTAGGTTTTTGCTTGAAGATGTCATTTGCCATTACGGGTGCGTAGGAAAAATCACTACAGATCGTGGAGAATTAAATGCACAAGAAGCTCGTAAGTTCTTTGAAAAATGTGGAGTTAAACTATCACTGACTACTGCTTATAATCCGGAAGGGAATGCGAAAAGCGAACGCGGTCACCCGCCGTTTGTGAAAGCATTGGTTAAAGCTTGTAATGGGAAGGTTAAAGAGTGGCCACGGCTTTTGTCATTTGCATTATGGGCTGATCGAACAACACATAGTTCGGTGACAGGATATATGCCAGTAGAACTTATGACAGGTCAAAAACCAATTATGCCGATTGAAGAAAAGGTACTTACTTGGAGTATGCTACCATGGGAAGATGGATTGACAAGAGAAGAACTTCTGGCTATTAGGATTCGACAATTGGAGCAAAGAACGGAAGACGTCCAGATAGCATTGGAAAGGTTAAAAAGAGTAAGGTTACAAAACAAGGCGCGATTCGATAAGCAACATCGATTGAGACCAAAAGCAATCGAGGAAGGTCACTGGTTACTTGTTTATGACAATAGTCTGGATAATCAACATAGTACTTTGCGGAAATTTTCAAAACGTTGGTTTGGACCATATGTTGTAACAACTGTTCATGATAATGCGACTTACTCATTACGGGAGTTAGATGGTACAAAATTGAAAATACCAATTGCAGGGAAGAGAGTAAAAATATTTAAATGAAGTCATGCAGAGATGAATATGGAAGACCTTAATGAAGGTACAGAGATTCCGCAGCAAGAAGATGAAAGTGATATGGATAATGAAGGAAACGAAGACGAACTGGACAAAGACGTAGGGGATATATTCTGAATCAAACAGCAATTGGGTAAATTGGTGCATACCGGAGGATGCAAAGGTTCAGAGGGGGTGGATGTCGTGTTGTAACACGAGTATACAGTGAAAATAAAAAGAAAGGGGAATTTTATTAATATTCAGTTACCTCGAATATTGGGAGCATCGACCAACTCCAGTACAAATACTGAGTGGTCAGGTTCAGTGACTCCGTTACAGTCAGCCGGGGCATACTGAAATGCCCCGTTCGATTCCAATAACGGGAGTCAGTAGGAAGAAAAGGACCAATTCACACGACGGGTTCGAGGAGCCAATTGGATCCAATTTTGATAATCCAATCCGGGTCCTCTTACCCAATATGAGACTTGTATTGGTGGGACAACCCAATGCAGTCTAGTTACGGGAAATCCAGGTCTTACTACGGGTCTTAGCCAATCTGACGCGAGGACCAATTTGACCCAATTACGGGAACATCCAGGTTACTACGGGCATCTTTACCAATATAGGACCTGAATTGGTCGGGCGACTCAATGTGGTCCCGATTACGGGATTCGATTCTGTTTCAGGCTGTCCTGTTCTCTGTGTCGTTTCAGGGAACGTTGTTTTCGGTAAATGGATTTCTTAAAGGTAAAAACGGAGGAGAAAGCTTGGCGGCGAGAGCCAATTTCGAATCCAAGTTGAGGTGAGAGCCAATTTCGGATCCAAGCTTGAGGTGGGAGCCAATTCCGGATCTAAGACGGAAGATTGAAGAAATTCAGAGGATAAGGTTAGGAGGGATATAGTTTTGGAGTGGTGTGGGTTTTTTTTTTTGAGGAGAAATCGGGGGGGGGAGCGAGTTTTCAAGCTTCTGCAAGGTTACCAGTTCGGTTTTCATTGGAGGTTTTTTTTGAAGATCAAGGGAATTAGAGAGAGGAGCTTCATGCTTCGGGTCGGGGAAGGAAAGATAGAGAATTTGGATTTTTCTTCTTCGTGGAGTTTTGGGAAGACTGAGGCAATCGCTGCTGAAGTCAGTGTTGTAATGGTGAATCGGGATTTTTAAATGAAGTGGGTTTGAATACTCTTGACTGTTTTATGAAATCGAATTACGTCTGTGATTGAAGGATTAAAAGGGTGTCTATAGGATTGAGTATGCGGAGTGAATGAAATTTATTGGGTTAATCTAACAAGACAGTCAGTGGATACAAGATCGTAAGTACAAAGCAGTATTGAAGGTTAACAGTTTGGGTTGTACGGGGTTCTCTGTAACGTCTAGAGACCTACCGGCTGGGGCAAAAAGGACTTCGACAAGCAGTCGAAGAGCACCCGTATAGATTTTCTGTACATTGTTGCAGTCGTTTATATTCCAGCAGTCAAAAACTGATAGACTGCGTGACTATCGGCGAATCTCCATACTACCTTCTACAGCCAGACGCCCGGCGCGTTCTCGAGCAAGAAAGCACGTAATAAGACAACGCAAAACATTAAACTAAATTGAATACTAAATCATGTAGATGAATGTGTATCTCACAGTATTAATTCATTGGAAATAAGAGCATTGCACTCTGCCAAGTTCATCCTTGTACATAATCAATTGCTTTGGAGACTTCAAGTTCTCTATTAAATTTATATGTCTATCTCTATTATGATTTTTGGATGAAAGTTTTCCACTATGTACGAAATTGCCATGTAATCCCACTTGCAATGACAAGAGGGTCTCATTATCTCTAGTTGTTGTTGCAAGTTGGTGAAAAAGGCTTGTAATTAACAACTTAACTATTAGCCTTGTAATTTTAAAGGGAATACAAAAACATTGATTTATAGGATGAAATAGCTTACATTAAGATAACCTTTATTGAGGATTGAATGTACACTTATAGTTGAGTTCCACAAAGTCAACATGCATTGTTGGTTGTGCTCTTTGCTTCATCACCACCACTTTGGGCAGTATAATTCATTTAAATGGTGGAAAAGGTTTGATATTTTACATTGTAACAAGATGTCTATGTTGATTTTTCAACTCCCTTGAACAACAACTTTCAAAAATGCATGTCATATTATTGTTTATGTTGGGAATAGTAATTGAAAATATAACAATTGAATTAGTCATGCCTTTTTTTGCAAGAGAAAAAAGAATGCAATCAAACCCAATAAAATAAAGTGTATGTTTATATATATATACATATATATATATATATATATATATATATATATATATATATATTATTGCTAATGCTATATCAATTTTTGCTATTGCCACCACCCACTTGACATTTTTTTTATTTTTAATTCCAATAAAAAATTATATTGAATCAAATAGCTTGAAAAGTATTGAATAAACGTGACATGTGCTAGATGAGGGTTGTGGTGGGCAATAGAAAAACATTATGGGGGCATTAGGTATATCCTATATATACATAAAAGCATTCATTGAGCAATTCCATCAGTTTACTAATCAACTGCAACAAACAAGCAAAAAAAGCTCAAAACTGCTTTCTTAGGAATGATTTGCAACAAAGTTGTGCCTCAATTAAGTCGTTTGTCACCCTAAGACAATCTTACCTCCAATTTTCTACATTCACCTCAAAACTGCCTAATCTATAATCATATTTGTTGAATTCATCTATCCCTATTGAATTTTTTGAAATACACCATGAAAAAAACATATTATAATTTCATGTTGCGCACAAGGGAGAAAGATAGGGGGGGAAGGTAAACATAAAAATAAAAATAAAAATATTCATGTATGTTGATATCCAAATTTGTAGAAGTAATGAAATTCATTACTCTAAGAGGTATCATACACACAGGGTATGACAGAGTCTCCTGATTCAATACATTAAAAATAATTGAAGTTTCATTAAATTGTACCACATATATAACATCTCACTATTTGTGTGTGCGAATATGAGAAAACTTTGCCAAATGAAACTTACAAAATGGATCTTTCACACTACAACATGATTGTCATTGGCAAACTCAAATAATGACATGCCAATATTCGTCCGATGGGCATCTTTAACATGTACCTTCTCAATACTTCAAGGGCATAAATGGCTATCACATGGGAAGGAAACAAACCACAATATGAAAAAAGAAGAAGAAGAAGAAGAAGAAGTTATAAAATAATGATTTCTAATTTTATCATTCCATGTTGTCTAGTGTATTCTTATTGATAAGTTGTAGCAGAGTCTAGAAGAACTTAATGGCCAAAAGTGCACAGAGAAACCAAACCCTAGTCTACGCACACACTTATCCCTTGCATTTATTTATTGTAAAGAAACAGAAAAAAATTAAAGTAATAATAAATCCACAATTCCACACGTATATAAAAAGCAAATATGCGGACGGAAATAATAGCGTGGAAAAAGTTTGGGCTTTACTTTATATAAAGGATGGAATGAATGGCGGGAAAGACCCAGGTGAGGTGCTGACGTGGAGTCCAGTCAGCATCCCTTTCAGGCTTCCAATTACCCCTGTTCATATGTGTGCCACAGATACCTCATTGGATGACAACATGAGGAGTTAACGGGGGGAACTTTCATCCGAGGTCATGAAAATAAATATTGGACTTATTCGGTTCGGTCATATGAGTTGGATGAATTTGAAGTTTCATCATTATGCTAGGGATGATAATCATTTAACCGCTACATGTGTCGGTCTCCCTTGTCCAAACATATGTGTTGCAATGTTGATGTCTTTGTTTTTTCAATAGAAATTATTATTCTAGACCCCTTTTAAATAATTGTGTATGTATATATATATATATATATATATATATGTTTGCGTGTGTGTGTTAGAAAAAATTATGTAAATAAAATAAAATAAAATTTAACTGTGAATACATATATCTTTTAAATGTTGATAAATAATTTTTTTCAAAGCATACCAAAGACAGGATAATGAAATGGAATGTGAGTTACAAAAATAAGGTCTTGTTCTTATTGTATAAGTTGTGAAAGATGGGAGGTTGTCATCTTCGTTTCAATAGCAATAGATTTTATTTATTTATTTACTTACTTTTTAAAGTTTTTGGTATTTTGGTTGGTTTTGAAATTTCATCATTGATCTTTCTACACAAGATATTGTTATTGTTTTATAAATCTAAGTAATCTATACTACTAACAGGTACATATCTTTGATAATAATTTACTCTAAAACTTTTTAAACTTGTTATTTACATAATATAAAGTCGATTTTCATCTTATGTTAGTTCTTTAGTTTTGCTTCAGTGTCAAACTCCTGCATCCAAGCTTCATTAATTAATGTAGAGTGTAGTGAGCATATTTAAAACAGCCAAGATGTACCAAAATCGCATGAGTTTGAAAACGCTTTGATAATAATAGTATTCCTTGAAATAAATATTATCTTTAGATGCCATCAGAATTAACAAAAAGTTTAAGTTAAGAGCTTAAATGTTTTGGAATTTCAAGGCCAGTATGTAAGATGTAAGATATCTAAAGGGCCCCACTTGTTGAATTAAAAAAGATGATGGTGTAAATATTAGGTGAGAAAGAAATATAGCTGTTACTTCGAAATGTTTCACGCATTCCAATTGTGCAGTAACTGAAATTAAATTGGCCTTGAGGAATAAAAATATATAACTCTGTAGATTTAAAATTTGTATTTCTTATTATAACCAAAAAAGAAAAAGAAAAAAGCAAAAGGAATCCCAAAGACAAGAATTCAACTTAAAGAGATGAAGTATTAATATAATGTATACAAAAATGTACTTAATTTCCAAACAGGAATACTTTATGCTATAACCCTGTTGATGTTAGATATTAAAACAGTGTAGCATACAAACAAGTTGATTTACATATAATTTTAAAACGTTTGGTATGATTTGTTTAATATTTTATTCAACTGAAGGTACAAAAGGTCAAAGCTCCTCCTGGTAAACTTACACCTCAATAACAAAATGTTCAATTTTGATAATTTGGAGTTTATAATATTGTAAATGATCATAAGTACTTTTGCAGCTTAAAATCTAATGCTTTTTAAGAGTTGCCACAAACTCCTTTGAATTGATAATATTCTTGCCATATATGATAATTAGTCATTTTAATGTATTGTTGTGCCAAGGATAAGGTTATTATCAAGTAAATGGAAAGTTCAAAATGTTCAAAAAGTTCAAAAATATACTAATAAATAATTAAAACTGAGCCTCCACTCCTTGTTAGGAAACTGTTTTCCTGTTACACATGTTCAAAAAGTATATATGTGTGTAAAAATTACAAATCCAATATTGTATTAAAATTGAACTTTATAGATTTATTTTGATTTTGATTTTTGTATTTTGCAAGAAAAGAAGTGTCAAAAAGCTCTGAAAATTTTCGTATTGCAAAAGTCTGAGTAGGTTTAAAAATAAAAATAAAAATAAAAAACCATGAATTATGCATGTCAATATCCATATTTATGATTGTCAACTTAGTAATATAATCATATTAATAATAAAAATAAAAGTAATAATGAGAATATTAGTAGTAGTATCGTAGAATCCTTATGAAATTATTGAATGTGTAATAATCATTAGAGAATGAAGTGTTGCATATATAATAAATGGTTGTCATCTGTACACAATATTCAAATGTTGTATAAGTGTGCATATATATATATATATATATATTTGAACAGTAGTTTCTCAAACTTTTTACAATTTATTGTTTACCATTATTGCTCTTTCACTCAACAACGGAAAATAAAAATAAAGAAATAAAAATCACTTGGTGATGAATTTTGCATGATTTTGTGTACAAAACACCTATTCGAATGAAGATGGATGAATGAATACTACGATGAATGCCCTCGTCCATCCGAACTTCAAAGTGCATGTCTAAGAGTTGTGTGAAGCCCTTCGTGGCTTTTTGAACCTCAGGCATTTTTCATCCACTTTTCCAACGAATGAAATCAGCTCCCACATTGTATTAGATGAATGTACTCAAATTTTATTGTTTGTGTTAATTCCCTTTCTTTTTATTTCTTCTGTTTTTTCTTTCTTTTTTTGTCAAGTTTCAATGGATACATTTGAAATTTCATACTCCATTTTATTTTTATATTCCTTAGAACAGTTTGATTCCAACATTTACAACTTAACTTAATTTATTTATCCTGACAATTTATTTGTAACTAAATTAAATATGATGCAAGCATTGCCGTCTTAGATTCTTTCAAATTTATCAACTTATATTTGGTTATGGCAATAATTCATTTCCTATTATTGATATCACTCATACAATCAATGTTAAAGAGCGCAAAGGAGAACATTAAAGTTGTGGGTAATGAACTGGCCAAGTTGACAAAGTATCAATAGTGTTTTTTTTTTTTTTTTTTTTTTTTGTTTATCGATAAATGCACAAATTATCTGTAGTGTAATTGTAATGGCTATTGGTGGTCTCTTTAGCATAATGAAATTTCCTAAATTAGACGTTGTAAAGCACTTTCATAGTAAGATTTGATGATTTCATTTCATACATTTTAAATTATGTGCAATTAATTTTGGATAGGGTGTATGTAAGGCATATGGGGTCATCAATGAGTCTTTGGTAGTTCACCCACTTATAAGAGGAGGTAGGATATATGAATCATTGAAGCAAGGGCTTGTAATTGGTTGAGAGTCTCACTACAACTTTTAAACTTTTAAATTATTTTACTTTCGAATGTTGTTGATATGTTCGATTTTATTCAAATCCATCCATCGTTGAATGATAGTTATTAAAAGAGAATCCTTCAGCATAGTTTTATGGTTATTAATTTTATAGGTGAATCAATGATCTCATGTTGTTCCTTAAAATATTTGGGGTTGATTGAAATAGCATGGTTGCAAACATTTCAGCTTATATATATATATATATATATATATAAACTTAAAAAGAAATTGAACCAATGCAGTTGGTGTAAACACACGCAGGATTGAGTCAATGGGTCAAAAACTTAATGACACAAACAAATGAAAATAGAAGTTGGGTACTACTTATTAGTAGACTTATTCTTTTTGGCTCATTCTCAAAGTTAAGAAGTTAGTGTTAAATTCAAAGAGAAATAACTGCATATTTTTTAAAGCTATCAGTTCATTGGATTGGTTGGGTTGTGGATGACCACGAGAAAAGCAGCCAAACAGCTGATCTTCTATATAAAAAGCTCAAACAAAGAGGCTCTAAAAGCAGATGCTGGGTCCATACATTGCCCTTCATTTTGTTGCTAGAAAAAGCTGAAACTCAATGTTCAAAATGATAGGTCCTTTACAATGCAAGGGGGGGACATTTATCCAATTGGTGGGAAACGTATCATCCATCTCATTTCTGAACACTTTTACTTTTATTTATCTCACTTTGATATATATATATATATATATATATATATAACAATAGAATATCTTTTAAGTTCCAAAAATGAAGTGGTGAGAGTGTATGCTACTCTCATTCATTTTGGATGTGTTACATTCGTTTATTAAAAAGGTTTTGAGGTTCCTCTGTGAGAACCTTGGAACTTGGATAAACTTAAATGAAGGATCTGCCAAATTTTCTTGGTGCTTGATAATTCATGTGTGTACTTTAGTACTAAAGCTATTGTGGATATTTTAGGACAAGGTTAGCTTTGATAAAACAATCTTTGTTTTCTTTTTTGTTCTTCAAAAATGTTAATGGAAGGATAGATCCATTGACTGCAAACTTTTGGCTGTGAGGGTTTAAAATTCAATCCCTCTATTTTTGAGGGCTTGAGAAGGGCCCATTCATGACTCATGGTTTCAAAGGGGAAAAGTATCAAACCTGAAGGCCCTTTAAAACCACAGCTTCCAACAACAACCCTTCTGATTCCATCACCACAATAGCGTCACAAGATTATTTTTTCACAAGCATGTCCATTGTTCATTGAAATTATCAATACAAAAAACTGCTACAGGCATTTAGAATCATATTCAGATGTGAAGATAGCTTCAGAAACCCATTAGTTAAAAATAATTAAATTGTAAGGTTGCTCTGTGGCTGTGTGCCACTGTTCAGACCAAGGAATTAAAAAAAAGTTCCCTTTGCTTGGAGGCATTAGAGATGGCTCTCATCAACAAGTAAAATGTCCCACCCATCCATCCATCCATCCATCCATAAACGCAGCTCACACTTCCAAACTACAAAAAGCTGCAACTCCCAGACTACCTTGCCTTTATTGTAATTCTACAGCAAGTGATTGCATTATTTTCCTGAAGAAATGCTTAGTTTTCCATGTTGGTCAAAATCCTAAATAAATGTGCTTCTGGTACAGATTTTCCAAGTTGCTGATGGCCTGGCAACAAAATGGTACATTGTGGGTTCATTATCAGCAAGACATATGTGAATAGTAGATTTATTTTCTGGGGAGCTCCTACAGTGCAGAAAGAAAATGCCTTGTTTGATAAGGGTGGTGAGCTACATCAGTTAATGTTCAAGAAGTCACAATTAGAGGAGCCCCAAATTATCTAATCATGGGCTTCTGGCACCAATATAGTAAAAAATAGAAGCAAGTAGCTGGATCATCCTGAGATTGGAGTGGGCCATATAATGAAACACCAGGGTTGTCATAAGGCAGAATATATTATTTGTCAATGTGCCCCCCCTGTCAATGGCATCAGACAATACCAAAAGGACAGAGGAGGAGCAATTTGGGACAAGACTTGGATTGGAAGCTGTCATGCCTGTGCAGGAACAATTGTAAATGTCCATAATGGTGCTGGATCCTGTCTTGACATGTGGAGTAATGGAGTTTGTCATTCATTTTGTGAGATATTTTTTTTTAATAAGCAAGCAAGTTAACCATCTGTGGCAGAGATACAAAAAAAGGAGGCAACAAATCTACACTCATTCACTTTAGAGAGCATTCCACCCTGAACTCATTTGGAAGGATAATCCCTCTGCACTGGGTGTTGGATTATTATGTGTCTGCCTCTATCACTGACAGTAGTTGTTTAGAGGAACCAATTTTGAGCAGATACACCAACAACCAGTCATGTCTAGATAGTTTTACCACAAACACCTACTTGGTGGACTGACCTACCTCTGATTCAAGAGCCACAAGTACTTGCAGATGTCCAATCCGAAAGGGTTCTCCTTGTACACTGGTACACAGATACAAATGACCCCTGCTTAAATAATATCCCAACACAATTACCAAGGCAACAATGGAGAATGATGCACAAATTCTCCTCATTCCTGCTATAGAAATATGCCACACTGTGTTGTGAAGTAGTATGGAGATGAATCACAGAAATGTGACATGGATTGGATATAAGTGTATTGTGAACTTTAAGGACAGCAGTGTCTGCAGTACCACAACCTCTAGGCCCTTGAATCTAGAGACAATCCACCTTACCTAAACCAGAAAATTTTAACAACTCTCACAACTGTATTTGAAAGATCTAATTCTTTCCAAACCAATGCATGATTCCAAACCCTTTGAGTAAACATATAGTGGGATAATCTATTAAGACTTGTTGGTTTGTTTAAGGCTGAAAACTCCATTAAAATCACAAAGGTGGTCAGAATGAGACATATAACCCATCAATTGAATTTGGGTGATTAAATGAAATTAATAAGCAGGCAAGGAAGTACCTTCAAAAGCAATACCAGCCATTTCATAACTCACAAACCCTGAAAACAATGTCACCTGTACTGTACTGTCACAGCCCTCCAAGGTGATTCATGAGTTTAATGCTTCTCATATTATATAGTGAAGAAGTAATTAGGTGGATTCACACTGTGGGATATATAAGGTAAAAGATAGTCCAACTAAAACTAACTTCCAATGCTGAATCTCTATCATGCCATAGCAGCTGGACATTTAACTTTGCATCCACTTCCATCATTACTTGGTCAAACTGAGAGAGGAGATAACATCTGCAGGCACTGTCCAAAATAGAAGTCCTAAACATGTAAGGTCCATGCAACTATGGTGAAGATGCACATTGAACACAGAAAAGCAACTCATATGCATTCTCAGAAATGCAACCAAAAGAAAACATAAAATCAATCCAAAAAGAAAATTTAGGAATGAGACAAACAAGAAGACTGTCAGTTAAACACTTGAGATACAATCTGAGTGTCTGTAACAAGACACAAGAATCTGATATCAGTGAAAGCACCCACCGACCAAGTTTCAAGTCCACATTCTATGAATATGAAATCATTTAGAGAATTTGTACTACTAGGAGAAGCATAAACCCACTTGGTCGCTTTCTACACAGGGGCCAAAGATGCATTAGCATCTTTATCCCAAATTTGTAGTCCTTGTCGAACGCAACAGATGAAATAATATGTAACTCTCACAAGCCACCACTTAGAGACGGTTGCTCACCACAGGCGCCCATCTGCGGGCCAAGAAGGGTTCTGTCGATGATTTAAATAGTTCTAAGATTTCTTTATTATTAATAATAATAATCATAGAAGCACCAATAAATAAATAAATAAATAAATAAATAAATCTTGACACCACATTCCACTCAAGATTCATTAGAATACAATGGTATTTGATAATAGAAGTAACCGAAGATAAAGGCAGACAATCGCCCCTAAACACTCCCTCCTAATTCTGAGACACATTTCCGTGGTCTACCTGTCTCAGGATGCAGTGGAAGAAACAACCTGCGTTTCTGAAACTATGCTTGATGCAAGCCAAGCATTTTAAACGTAGCGCAAAATAGTTGCTGAATTTGAGATGATCCCAAAAGTGTTCCACTTTGCACAACTGACCTGGAGGAACAGAGAAATTGTGAGGTCACGATGGACCTTCTCTTCTTCTCGACCAACAGTCCACAGACAAAGAGCAAGTCAAGAAATTGAGGATTGACTTCTGCAACTTCGCTGGAATGCTGCCTAATCAACAATGAATGTTTCCGACGACATTGAGAAGCTACACACTGCAGAAATACTCAATACTTCTGTAAGATTCAGTGCTCCAAACTCTAGCGGTTTCAAGGCAAAGATAATATCACACCTCAAATTGCAAACATCCCACCAAGTTGTAGGGTAGAAGAGAGTCCACCACTAGGAAGACATTGTATTGATTTACAATTGCAAAAAGATACCGTTAATTCTCGTATTTTCACCCTTTCGGTTCTGGATTTTGTGTCGCAGAAAGTAGTGCAATTCAGAACATGTCAACCAAACTTAATTAACTCAGGAGCAAAATCAAAACGAAATTGATCGATGTCCAGGATAAGTTATGAAAAAAAAAGTAAGATAGTTAAGCTGAACTTGACAAATATGTGAAATCTCAAAAAGACAAGTTAGATACTATCTTATCTCTCAACAAGCAATTAAATGGTATTGAGGATGTTGGAGGAGTTCTTTCATAAAGAGTCTGTTGGAAGAGATCTCGCTTCCATTAAGATAATAAACTATGTGATCTTGACCTATATATATATATATATATATATACACAGATATTTAATTTTTTGTATAAACATTCAATTATAAGATTTGTTAATTATTGTTAATTCTTATCTATAATATTTGTGAAGAATTATTAATGCTCCATCTCCAATTAATATTGCTCCATCCCACATGACCTCCTTGTAGACAACTAACTAATAATATGTTTTTTTTTTGTATTTTTTTTGTGTATATATATATATATATATATATATATATATATTTTAAAAAGATGATTGTTAAGAAAGAGATAATGAATATCTATGAAAGAACAAGTTGTAAGCTATTTTTTTAAAAATAAAAATATTTTTCTAAAATTTTTTAGTTAAAAATCCTATCTTTCTTTATTTGATTGCCAAAAACAATAAAAAAAATTATTTTTTTTCATTTATTTTATTTTTGGATCAATATTGGGATTAAATATTGGATTGCCAAATACACCTTAAGCATAGAAGTGTGCTTTTTAGTCAATTTAAGTTGTATGGAGATCTTGTAAAGTATAGCAATATTTTTTGAATAATTAATAAATAATAAATTAAAATTTATAATTTAAGTTCTTGTTTAATTGACAAGAATAAGAAAGTGAGATTGAAACAAAAACAAAGTTCAACAATGAGATTTGAAACCATATAGTTATTATAAGTATTTATCATTGTTTAAATTATTTTGATGAATTTAACAAGCCTTAACTAATTTTGTGCTCTTAGTTTGTGAGTAGTGATTACTAATGAGTGTCAAGTGCTACTATATTAGTTTTTCAATTTAATTTATAGTTTATTGCCTTTTATACACAAACACAAGTTATAGTGAAGTTGTAGATATGCACAATAGAGCATATCTATGCACCCAAAGAACTATTACAATCAAGGGACATGATATTTTTGTTAATCTCAAGCAATAAAAACTTTAGGGATAAATTACCATTTTAAAGGTTCAAATCAAAGACAAATGCAATGATACAAACATATTACTTTTATGAATTTAAGAAAGACCAAGAATTGATATGAGAGATAACAAATGGTGGTGCAATTGAGTTCCTTTGCATTGTTGGAACATAATATTTATGTTAGGATAATTTTTTGTAATTTGTGAAATAGATAAGACAATTGAATTTGATACTAAAAAAAAAATTTGTAACAATGTGGCATTGAAAGTGTGATTGGACATGTGATGATACCATAAACAACTTCTTGTGACTCTAGAACCACATAATCTTGTATAGAGGCCATGTATTGTATTTCAAGGTCTCTTGGTTTAAAATCCACTAAAATTATATAACCACCTATAATTTATAAACTTTCTATCTACTAAAGTTACAAATTAAGTAAGATACCTTTGTACATATTAATTTTTGAATATCTGTATATATATATATATATATATATATATATATATGTATATATTATTTATAGTATATTTTATGTATATCTATCTATATGATAGATTATAATTTTTATGTGATCACACTTTCTATTTTGGAAATTTTTATTTATTTTTAACAATGTATCATACAAAGCATATTTATATTAGATTATAATAAATAATAAAATTAAAATGTGATATGAAAAAAATATTACAAAATCGACATGCTATATCACAAATGATAAGTGAATGGTTGCTAAAGTCCTAAGAGAATACATAATAAATAAATCAGTAAAATCAATACAATGAGTACATATTTTTTGCTACTTTCATTTGATTTTACATTTTGCTTGATTTTAGAAAAGAAAATTAATAAATATTAGACTAACTTTGTTCATGTTTGCACTTTGAAAGATTAAATTCTAACAATGAATCTGTACTTGTGTAAAATGGTAAATCTTAATTTTAGCTTCAATGGAAGATATAATATGTTTCAAAATCAACCACCATATTTGAAATCATGTTCGTTGACAAGCACATGAGTTTATCTAACGATTCATAAAAAAGAAATTGGTATAAATATCTGTAGATTCAGTCAACTTTACCCCATTGCAATCAAATTTACATCAACCTTTGATATTATATCACAGAACACATTAACTTTACTCATCAATTTACAATGTGCATGGTTGTTTTACTAACTAATATTCTTCACATAACAACATACATGGTTATTTTACCAGCTATTATTCTGCATATACTTAAAGAAAAAATAAAAATTCGACCCAATATTAATTTTTTTCAATCAGATTGAAAAGTACAAACAAAATTCACAATGAATAAAGCATTGAAATGTTTAATCTCATGAATTGTACTTGTAAACTTTTAAGCAAGAATGATACACACTCTTTATAAAAATAACTCGAGGCATAAAAACAACTAACAATATGGTAATGGAGAAATATTCTTAAGGATGGTTGAATCTCATAATCACAATAATATCTAAACTTCAACACATCATTACAACAATATGCATCCTAGTTAAACACTTTATTTTATTTTATTTTATTTTATAGTTGTATGTAAAAATAAATAAATAAATACATATATATATATATATATATATATACATATATTTATCTATATATATACACACACACTTACATTTATATGGTTTTGAGAGAGTTTGCTTGTGGAAAAGAGGTTTAACGCCGCTATCTTCGAGGCGATATTAAACACCGCCATCATCGCCTCGTGGCCAGCTAGCTAGCTAACATCCTCCCAACGTGGATGACACCATCTAATTTAACGGCCAGGGGCGCTTTTCCCAGTTCTCCACCGTCCCCTTTATCCCCGCCGTTAAAAGACGTGGTGGCGGTCCCGGTAACCCAGTGCGCCACCGCCTCCGAGTCCACCTTCTTTCCAGAATTACTCGCCTACATGATCGCGCTCCTTGGCGCGAGACGATGTCAACGATGCGCTTGAGCGTGGAATTCACAGTCTTGGATTGGAAGCCGATTCAGAAAATAATAACAAAATAAACCCGCACGCAGGTGGTGTGCGCTTTGGAGTTTTAGAGAGGGTTACCTTTATTGGATCACAGGAGCGAAAAAATCATGTGGCAAATTGTCACCAAGCCGCTCGTTGCCACACCTTCGCCACAGAAACATACTGAAGGCTTGGCAAGGGATCGTTACATGCACGTGCTCCGTAAACTGGTTCGGAGGTCCATGTTTACGTGATGACTAATAGCCATGGAGATAGCGGTGGGTAACTTGCGAGCGTTTTTGCCAGCCTTGCTGAATGATTGCCGAGATGAGGCGCTGCGTGCGTGATGTTCTTCAAAGAAACGGATCCACATTTATGTTCAGTCGCGGTGCTCTACGTTCTCGATGACATCACAACCTTATTTGCATTGTTCTTGACGCTCGCGAGATTCAAGCTGACGAGCAGAGTGTGTCTGATACATAACAAAGCGACAATGTTCGCCGAGCTCAGTAAACGACCAACCCAATCAGCTCATGATACGGAAAGGACAGAATGTGCACGGCTTCAGCAAAACTACCGGTCCTAACAAGTAGTTGTAGTCAGTGTCAAGATACTATTAAAGGAAATGACAACTGGTAATACGCGCCTGGTAACTAGAAATCAGCCGCTGCCGTGAAAACATGCTCATTTCAGGTGAAGTTCACGTTTACTGTTGGTATCATGCATCCGCCAAGCACTTCGGAACCCCCACTTGTTGCAATTAGAATCACAAGCAATTCTAAGAATATTAACATGCGGATTTTGAGATTTAATTGGGGTTCTCGAAGGAATCAGCAGGTACATAAAAGTGCAGCGGCAAGAAAGATGCCTTGTATCCACGCAGCGTTCCTTGCAGCGAGTTGATTTCCCTCTCTGTCCCCCTTGAAGGTGTCGTGTAGGTTTCATCGTCTCTTCCCCATGAGCGCATCACAGAAACCGAGTCTTTAGATCTCGACAGCCTCTGCCACACTCTGGTTCTCATCTGCCCAGGCCAGCTCGAATTCATCATGTCGACTACGAGAGCCTTATCCAGCATGAAACTCGCAGTTTGCATTGCCGCAGTCGCTATTTTGGCACTGAACTCCCTGCCTTCGGTGCTTGGAGCACCATACGGATGGAAGGAGGCGCATATCACGTACTATGGAACAGCTAATGGCGGTGGCACACAGGGAGGCGCATGCGGATATCCGAACACCTTTGCGATGGGATACGGGGTGATGACCGCAGCATTGAGTTATCCTTTGTTCCAGGGCGGAAAGTCTTGCGGGGCGTGTTACCAGCTGAAGTGCAAATGGCTGGCGCCCACTCGCACCGTTCACAACTGGTGCTGGAGCTACAGTCGCACCATCACTATCACTGCAACAAACTCGTGCCCTCCAGGATCGCACGGAGGTTGGTGCGACTGGAAGCCTCACTTCGACTTGCCCATGCCTGCTTTCATGACATTGGCGCGGCGTGAAGGAGGAGTGGCCCCCGTGTACTACAGAAAGGTTCGGTGTGCGAAGCGCGGCGGAATTCGGTTTACCCTTGGCGGCAACCCATACTTCATGATGATCTTGATTCACAACGTGGGAGGTGCAGGCGATTTGAGGGCAGTGAAGATCAAGGGGCGGAACGGATATTGGGTACCAATGTGGCAGAACTGGGGTGCGCTGTGGACATGCAAAACGAAGTTGAGCGGAGCATTGTCTTTCCAGATCACGACGGGCGACGGGCGCACTGTGACGGTTAACAGAGCAGTTGGAGACTACTGGAAGTTTGGACAAACGTGGGAGGGCTCTCAGTTCCGATAGATCGGTCGACATGGAACTGGATCATGAGAACAAGCTCGCTAGCATTGGTCGTTTCGATTGATGGGAACATGGCGACGCTCCTCGGTCCGAGATGTGCATGTCATATGGCCCGTCCGACCGTGCGAAGCAGATCTCGCAGTTCCCACCAACGAGAATTCCATAATTATTGTAAACCGAAGGCGTCTGATTTCTGTTCTACGCAGTGAATCATGCTCTTTTGATTGAATGTAGTCACATTATTGCACATCAGCCTTCTTCGGAAGCAGCGGGTTCCTTCAAGAAGTTGTAATTGGTTTATGTTATGGTAATTGCGTTGAAGTCCGAGATGACTTTCTCGGCTTCAAGCATCAGCGACACTTAACAGAGCTATTTTTTGAAATATTATGCAACGAAGCTTGGCATTCCCATGGTTTAATATAAGTGGATGGCACAGTGCTTGCTGTTGCTTTTGTATGTAATCAAGTTACTTTGAGATTTGAATCAGAATTGTTCACGGCAATAATGGAGTCGAAACTTAAGATTTCACTGTTTTTAAGACATCTGAATTGGATAAGTCAGTTGTCTTTTGAAGTTGTTTCCCGCGTGGTAGCTATAAAATGAACCATACTTAGCTACAGAACCCAAAATTTCGTCATGGTGCCTGTAGTTACAAATCGTCGTTCTATTGTGCGTGCATCCTCGAAAATCCTAGTCGAGTACAAGGAATTAACTATCACTTGACGAGACTGGAGAGAGAGAATGTAGGCACTGGTTTCATTTGATGGTCACATTTGTTCGAACACGAGTTGTTACTAGTCATTACATAATGAAGGGCTTCAATTTCTTTCAGAGATTGGAAATTTATAATTTGTTGTATGGCACAGCGGTGGTTGGAATTGTATGCAGTATACCGATTGACGTTTACGAGAGAAATACGCAATCTTGTGGTAAATATTGTGTGAGTAATAAATGCAACGGTTACGAATCTGACGTAAGATTAACTTACGTCGTGCGTTTCTTTTGTGACAACGATCAATCAAGGGTAGGAACTTTCCTGGTTGAAAAAGATCCATGAACCAAAACAATTTCAATCCATATCCAGTTTTATCCGTCTCTATATTTGCAAAATTAAGATCTAGAATCTATGAAAACTCCGAAAATAATGTTGTTTAAGAATTTATTTGGCGTTTGCGATTATTCATCTGACAAGATTTCTCTTGGAAATGCTATGGATATTATCTTAAATACAATTTGGTTGTAATGAGATTGTTCTTTTATTCACATTATTAGCATTCAACAATAATGATTATTAATTTTATAACAAAAAAAATGATGTCAACAAAGAAGCTTAAATGTGGGAAGAGATATTTGCTCTAAATTTGCTGAGTTCAAATTTGCTTAGTTCAAATTTGGAACGTCTACAGAAACCAACAGATTCGTGTTACCTTTTCTCTTTCTGATATGATTATGACTATCAAAGTGTAACCTAATCCGCTTCGTAATTAGGCAAAATACATCACATAGCAATAATCATGTATCATAAGCCCAGCAATCGTAGCCCTGGGGCAGTTGGTGAAACGAGAGTTATGGCAGTTCTTAGGAGCAATCACAACATTTTAGTATTAACCCACGGGTAAAGTTTGTATGTTTGTATGCTGGTGTCATATGAAACGATCTGACCATTTTGTTGCCTCGGGACTGTCTAATCCATATTCCAAGCACTGGAGTTTGAGTGCAAAATTGTTCCAAAGCCACGTTGGTTGCTTTCTGCAGCAGAGTTTCTTGACGCCATGTCGTCTTTAGTAATCTAACACAGGAGACGATGTGATGGTTTCAGTTACAATAATTAACGACAGGAATGACTCAATAACGAATATGTCGAATGCAGTCGAACATGAAAGAAAAATTGCGTCTAAGGAGATAAATAAATATAGAATCTGTTATTCTGTGCAGACCTTGCTCTGCGACTGTACGAATAAAAGTTCACAGAAGAAAATTAAACTTACCCTGCTTCCCTTCATATGTTAAAGTCGAAGCAGATTATCTGCTTATTTTGTCGGTAGTATTTACTAGTGCACATCAAGGAATATATTCCACAACTTCCAGGAAAATAGTACACACCTTGTAAACAAAGAGCATGTCTCTGCAAATGCTTGACAATGTTCTATACAATGAAACCCTCGTCGACAATGTCGTTTTTCAGTGATTTTATGTCGCTATCTCGAAACGTTTGGGTGAGATATCCAACTGGTTTATGGGCACGTAGCTATGAAATGTTACCCTCACACTCGCAGGTTCCAAACAACTCACAAGTTTGTTAAATCTGTGATCTATGCCCACCTTTGTTTGGAATCAAGTGAAATACCTATTACCCTGAGGAATTTTGCAACAAAACTCTGACAAGCTTGTATAGAGGATTCATTAATATTAACCAGGGATCAGAAAAGATCATTTGTGGATTTCTCATGAATCGCCTTGAGGGATATTCTAATCTCATATGAAACATATACACCTGGGTTTGAGAGAGTAGCGGTGCTTTCGCTTGTCTAGTGGATGGGCCTCAGGTTGATTTGCTGAAACGCAACCGTAACTATAAGGAGCAGAAGGGGCAATTCATGCCTCAAGGTGAACAACTTTGAGCAAACGAGGCAACGGACAACATCGTGGCATCCGCGTAAACTAGCTAGAATGTATGGAGCTTCCTCGGCTACCAAATGTAAATGTTTAAATCAGACGAAGATGTTGATCTTTTTATTGCTCAAAGATGTTCTCAAATATGAGATCAAATAACAATCACCCAGCACGATTAGCTGGCTCAAAGGACATGGCGTTCCAAATTCTAAAACAAGTTACACTCCTGAAATATATGAATACGTCGATTTAAACAGATCTAGACACCACTGACCCACAAACTTCATACTGGAGTCGTCTCGTCCATCAAGAAAGCGAGATCTGCTTCGCACGGTCGGACGGGCCATATGACATGCACATCTCGGACCGAGGAGCGTCGCCATGTTCCCATCAATCGAAACGACCAATGCTAGCGAGCTTGTTCTCATGATCCAGTTCCATGTCGACCGATCTATCGGAACTGAGAGCCCTCCCACGTTTGTCCAAACTTCCAGTAGTCTCCAACTGCTCTGTTAACCGTCACAGTGCGCCCGTCGCCCGTCGTGATCTGGAAAGACAATGCTCCGCTCAACTTCGTTTTGCATGTCCACAGCGCACCCCAGTTCTGCCACATTGGTACCCAATATCCGTTCCGCCCCTTGATCTTCACTGCCCTCAAATCGCCTGCACCTCCCACGTTGTGAATCAAGATCATCATGAAGTATGGGTTGCCGCCAAGGGTAAACCGAATTCCGCCGCGCTTCGCACACCGAACCTTTCTGTAGTACACGGGGGCCACTCCTCCTTCACGCCGCGCCAATGTCATGAAAGCAGGCATGGGCAAGTCGAAGTGAGGCTTCCAGTCGCACCAACCTCCGTGCGATCCTGGAGGGCACGAGTTTGTTGCAGTGATAGTGATGGTGCGACTGTAGCTCCAGCACCAGTTGTGAACGGTGCGAGTGGGCGCCAGCCATTTGCACTTCAGCTGGTAACACGCCCCGCAAGACTTTCCGCCCTGGAACAAAGGATAACTCAATGCTGCGGTCATCACCCCGTATCCCATCGCAAAGGTGTTCGGATATCCGCATGCGCCTCCCTGTGTGCCACCGCCATTAGCTGTTCCATAGTACGTGATATGCGCCTCCTTCCATCCGTATGGTGCTCCAAGCACCGAAGGCAGGGAGTTCAGTGCCAAAATAGCGACTGCGGCAATGCAAACTGCGAGTTTCATGCTGGATAAGGCTCTCGTAGTCGACATGATGAATTCGAGCTGGCCTGGGCAGATGAGAACCAGAGTGTGGCAGAGGCTGTCGAGGTCTAAGGATCCGGCTTCCGGGACGCGGTCATGAGGAAGAAATGATCAAACCCACGTCTGGCCCTACATGTGCAGAATGAGAAGCTCACCGTCTGCAGTGCGGAATATGATTCGAGAGTTTGCGGATACACTTTGGTGTTGTACTTGTACGCAACAGTGCATTTTTTAGGGGATGCGCATTTCAAAAGATTTGTACGCAACGATGCATTTTTGGCCAGAATAGCTTGTTCTTCTAAAAACCAGTATAGCTCAAGTGCGCGTTCCGTAGTCGTTGGGAACGGCGCACTGGGAATAGGAAACCGCTGACCCTTGGCATCGCAAGGGCGGACTAACTCCACCTGAACAGAGCATATTGTTCTCGAGAAAAAGGGCTGATTTTTAGTTTACCGGCGGGTTTCCGGTTTACCTTACACCCTGTAATAGTAACGCAGTTCATAACTCCAACAATATATTGTAGGCTGGTGCTAAAATTTAATAGTGAACTTACCACCAGACTCGCATGAAGTCTCGCATCAGTTGCTCATTTCTCGAGCTCGGCGGACATTTTCCCGCTGAAAGCATGTCACGTTGCAGATGCGCATCCTGATTCTGAGCATCATTATCGCCACCGTGGAAATGAACGCATATTATGTCCCAACTGCACCAAAAAACTTGGTCGTTCCCAATGAATCAACGTGGTGATTCTTTCCCCTAGATATTCACGCATTTAGAGTTTCCTCCTAACCGACCACGTGTGCGATTCTCCAAGGCTGTAAAACTTTCCAGAATCGTGGATGCGCGAATGGCTCTGCGGAGTTCATGCATGTGATGTTTCGATTGAAATCCTACTGCAAATCACGCCAGAATCGTTACACGTTCAGCCTGGTGATCGATTTCTACAACAATCTCTTTTCACATCTAAGGCATGGATCCCCTCACACCGCCGACGCCCACTTCGATTCCTCGAACTGCAGTTCATTTCTGCGACGACGACACCAATCGTTTAACGTGAGGGGTACTTCCAACGCTTACTGCACGTTGAAGCTCCTCTTGCCTGCTCTTCTGATGGCAACAGTTGTGCAGGCTGAAGCGCTCTCTGCAGTTGCAACACGAGCATCCTTCCTAGCAGCAGTCACCAACTACGCCAAAGCCGTGACCCTCATGCTCTAGCTCATAATTCACAACTTCGCACAGAGGAGCTTGTCCTTTCAAGCGGTCCGTTTGTGGCGCAGAAAGTCACTTGGACCACCACCAATGGGTCCATCTATGCAAGACCCAAAAACACAGTGACAACGTTGAAGGTGACATTCAAAAACTAAGATGGAATGGCTGAGAATATGGCAATGGTGTTCATCTTTTCGAAGCCCTTGATCAGAAAAGCAAGCCACAGAGGGTGAAGGTGTTGGGGGTGGAGTGTGTGTGGACAGCTGAAGATGGATAACCCACAAAGGTTCTGATAGTGAAGATCGTGAAGGAACATCTGACTTTCATCGTGAAGGAACATCTGACTTTCAAGCTCTGAATGTGATCATGCAGTCCAAGGTCGGTATTAGATTTGTCTGTAATGGTAGTGATCGGGTAGCAGTAGTTGACAACCTGAACAGAAGGAATCGCAATAAATTCTGTTAGGCAGCTGCTTCACCATTTATGTTCATGGCGACAGAAATCTGATACTGGGCAGTTATTTAAGCTTGATCGATTGATGTGGATCTGGCACTCCGATTAACGAGGAAGAAACTTCAGGGCGAACGGGGAATCCATTCATCGATTGGAAGGGGCTGAGATCGAATGCATGTGTTCCGTACCTGAAGAATATCTATCACGGCACGAAATATGCTTTGTGGATAATTATGTCTTGTGGGTGTGTGTATGATCATGCCCTTCACTTAAAATGTCTTGCCTAGTGCCTTAATTTGCCTCGATTGACTCCTGCAAGTTGGAAAATCCTTAGGGGTGTGGAAAGGAATCATCTGCGTCGAAAGGAAATCATTGCAGAACGAGGAGTTACAACTTGAAACTGATCAATGGAATTTGTTTATGGAATATTTGGACACAACCAAATGCAAAAATATTTTATGATGAGATTTTAAGCAATAATTAAGTGTAAAAATCAATATGGATTGGGATTAAAGACAATTCAAGAACAATGTCAAAATTTAGTATAGGTTTTTTACTACAAGTTTTTTTCAGCATGTGGAGTGGATTTTAAACGGTTCATAAAATTTTAAATTCCAAAGATAGTAGTTTTGTGAATGAAAAATTAGGATTCTTAACTACAAGGTTATTATCCCAATAGTTTTACATTTTTACTAGACAAAATATAGACAAGTGTATAGTTTTACATTTTCACTAGACAAAATATAGACAAGTGTATAGTGTTATTATATCTAATCAACAAGTAGGTATTAAGATATAAGTAATTGTGTTCCTTTTATTTAGATAATAGAATTTTTTTAATTTGTATTCAAAGAAATAATATAATATAATACAATGAAATGAAACATCTTTCAAAAGATTATTTTTTTGGTACTAGGAACTATACTCAGGGCATTATATGTTTATAAAAAACATGATTTAGACCATCTTTGATTGATTAAAGATAATAATATAGTTACTAAAAATTTCTAAACTTAAGGAATTAATTTGATATTACAAAATAAATTGAGGATTTAAAAAAGACTAAATATTCACATCTACTAAATCTATATTAAATGAAAAAAAATCTATCTAGTTAGTTTTTGTAGCTTTCTAATTTTTTTAGTAAAAACACACCCCTACAAGATTGAAGTTGATAATTGTCAAGGACAAGAACTCGATGAAAAATCAATTTAGACAAGTGAGCCTTCACTCAAAGAGAGGTAACAAAATATATATAAACAAGTATATATATTGAAAAAGAAATTGGAATGGCTATTGCCAAAAGACAAGAAAACTAGAGACCCTTGAAACTAGACTAGAAGCAAGAAAGGAGTTGACAAGAGTGAAGAAGCCTTCACTCTTGTCTCTATATATACTATCTAACTAGGGGCTACGTGGCGACGTTCTATAGGACCTCCAATATGTGTTGATTTTGTAGGACACATGCCTTGACTTACAAGGCAAGTTTTTCTACATGTGGGCCACATAGTTAGCTTGATCTTTAAGCTAACAACATGTGTGGCACATGGCCAACTTGTTGACCACGTTTCTAATCCAAAAAGTCAATTAAAGACACCTATGAAGTCAAAGCAGCATCTAGAAAGCTTCTAAAAAGCTTCCATATTAAATATTATAGAATTAACTTACTTTTACCTACTTTTACTTACTTCTACCTATTTGTATATGTAATTGTTAGCTTACATGATTATGGCCGTGACATTACCCCCCCTTCTAGAGACGAGTTCCATGAGAAGCGGTCATCATATGTTGAGAAAATCTATGATGCGACGAATTGTATTCGCCACATACTCTGATCTTTGTTCTCTTCGAAGATGATTGATAGGACCTCTCAACCATCGGTAGTGTCCCATACCAGGGCGGGAAGACCACCCAGTTATTTGATCATTGTTGAGGCCTTCGTAACTTCCTTCGAATAGAATATTTGGAACACCATCAGGAGTTGTTCCTACCTCTAGCAAAATCACCAAACATCGGGAGTCCCTTCCCAAATCGTGATACCAAACGCGTTGTATCTCACCATCTATTCAAGGAAGAACATGTCGTTCTTTAAGATCTTCATCTCGATTACGTCGTCTTGAAGGTTGTGACAATCATAATGTCTCGTCCGACAAGTCAACAAATGAAGGCTCTTGAGTTGAATCTGCTGGTTGTTGGTTCTCCATCTCCTGAGCATCACTACTACAATGAAGCTACGAACAAGAATTGAAAGTAGATTGTTATCTTGCCTAGATGTTGTTTCTTTTATAAAGAAGGTTTTCATCTTGATTTTGATCGATGTCGTCGATAAAAAGCCTCCACCGCCTTTGCTGCATTTGCAAGATTCTTTATTGGCTCCCATGTGCGTTCACTAATACCATATCCGCGCTAATGGACAAGATATTCTAATTTATTTTGGCGTCACCTTGAATCTAAGACTTCTTCTACTTCAAACTCTTCATTATTGTCCACTTCTATAGGAGGAGGTGGAGCTTGTCATCTTCTTGGTATGTCCACTGTCTTGTATGGTTCAAGAAGAGACACGTGGAATACTGGATGGATTTTCATTGACTCCGGTAGATGTAAATGATATGCAACTGAATTGATTTGTACAGAAATAGAAAATGGTCCCAGCCTTCGATAGTCCAACTTGTCACAAAGACGAGTGGTCTTGATATTGTGACGAAGTAGCCATATCTTATCACCCAAGATGAATGATGGTTGTTCCTTTCGATAGACATCCGCATTGACTTTTTGTTATTCTTGAGCCTCTTTTAACTGCGCCTTCATCGTTGCATGTAGCTCTGATAAATGAACTGCCAAATCTTTCGCAGAAGGATTATCAACTTTTGAAAAGTCAAAAGTATCAAGTCGTGGATGATAACCATAATTAGCAAAGAAAGGTGTTTGTTTTGTAGAAGAATGTACTGTGTTATTGTAAGCAAACTCTGCCAATGGCAAAAGAGTTGTCTAATCATCTTGTTGGTAATTAATGGTACATCTTAAATATTGCTCCAAAACTTGATTATCACACTCCGTTTGTCCATCAATTTGAGGATGGAATATCAAAGATAGTTTTATATCTACTTTAAGAATCTTGAAAAGAGTCCGCCAAAATCTTGATACAAATTGAGTTCTCTTATTTGATATAATATCCTTGGGTAATCCATGATAGCGATAGATATTGTCAAGAAAGAGCTTAGCTGTTTCTTCACCTGTGATAGATTTTGTACATGGTACAAAATGTGCCATCTTGGTAAAACGATCTACTATCACGAATATAGAGTCATAAGAACCTGAGATTGGAAGATCTGTCATGAAGTCCATAGAAACAGAAGACCATGGTTGTTCTGGAATGGGTAATGGCTGAAAAAGTCCAAAAGGTCAATGATGAGGAGTTTTCGATCTTGAACAAACATCACATGATTGTACAAAATCTTTAACTGCTTTCCACATTTGAGGCCACCAAAAATCCCTAGATATCAGCTCTAAAGTCTTATTATATCCAAAATGTCCTGCTGTTGGGAAGTCGTGATGAGCTTGAAGAACACGTAAACATGCTTCTCCTTCTGGAACATATAGACGTCCTTCAAAATAGAGTAGGTTGTTCTTGAATTCAAATTTAGAAGGATCATGAGATTTAGAAGAATTATTCTTGATATCATGAACAAGAGGGTCTGAAGACATACTTAACTGGACTTGCTTAAGAAAAGTTAAATCAACAATCAATGTTGATTTTATTGCTCAAAGATGAAATTGCTCCGGCTTCAAGAGAACCATTCTTTGTCGCTCAAAAGTTACATCTCCTTCTTTTGGTGCAAGATAAGAACGTCTAGACAAGGCATCGGATAAACCTTGTTGTTTTCGTGGCCGATAAGTGATGATGAACTCGAATCTTGATAAAGACATGCTCCAACGAGCTTGGCGATGATTTAATACGTGTGCTCACATAAAATATTCGAGGTTCTTGTGATCCGTATATACGGTGATTGGACTAGAAGCGCCTTCTAGATAATGACGCCATTCTTGAAAAGAATCCACAATTGCAAGAAGTTCTTTGTCGTGGATCTCATAATTGATTTTTGCTGCTGAGAATTTTCTTGAATGAAAGGCTACTGGATGAAGTTTGTCATCTGTTCCCATTTGTGATAAAACCACATCCAGAGCAAAGTCCGATGCATCTGTTTCCATAAAGAATGCTTTGGAAAAATCAACTCGATACAAGATTGGTGCGGAAACAAACGTTGTCTTCAAAGATTCAAAAGCAACTTCCGCTTCTTGATTCCATTGGAGTTTGTCTTTACAAGTCAAACGTGTAAGTGGAGCTGCAACTCGAGAGAAGTCTTTGATGAAGATCCGATAGTAGTTGGCAAATCCCAAAAAACATTGGACATCTCTTACCATTTTTGGGATCTTCGAGTCTATAATAGTTTGAACTTTCTTAGGATTCATCATAAGTCCATCATTTGAAATGATGTAACCTAAGAAATCGACTTGAGTAGTGTGGAATACACACTTTTTTTTATCTTGGCATAGAGTTTTGCATCTCTTAATTTTTGTAACACATGACGAACATGAAGTTCATGTTCTTCTGGATTCTTAGAATAGATCAAGATGTCGTCTAGATAACATACCACAAAATCGTCCAAAAACTCTCAAAAAACATCATTCATTAGATGTTGAAAAGCTGCTTGTGCATTTGTAAGTCCAAAAGGCATGACATTGTATTCAAAATGTCCATACCTAGTTCGAAACGTAGTCTTCCATTCATCTCCTTCTTTGATGCGTACTAGATTGTATGCTCCCCGAAGATCTATTTTTTTATAGATCTTAGCTTGATTTAGTTGATTAAGAAGTCCAGATATTAAAGGTAGTGGATACCTATTTTTGATGGTAATCTTGTTGAGTCCTCGATAATCAACTCACATCCGCAATGATCCATCTTTTTTCTTCACAAATAGAATTGGAGCTCTTGCTGGAGATTTAGAATGGCGTATGAAATTCTTGGCTAGATTTTCTTCAATATACTCCTTGAGTTCAGCCAACTCATTTTGTGATAAACTATAGATTGGTCCAAATGGCGGTTGTGCTCCTTCTTGAAGGTTAATTGAGCAATCATAGGGACGATGTTCCGGGAGTGTATCCGCATTCTTTTTTTCAAATACATCTTGAAATTCTTGATATTGGCTTAGAATGCCACTTGAGGTCTTTTCACCAGTAGAAACGGGTGTAGCATAAATATTGTATGATGATTCTTTCATAGCAGCATGCAAAAAAGCTTTTGCACCTATAAATACGGATTTAATTGAATTGGACT
The DNA here is from genome assembly GCF_059467195.1 of Physcomitrium patens. Taxonomy (NCBI): domain Eukaryota; kingdom Viridiplantae; phylum Streptophyta; class Bryopsida; order Funariales; family Funariaceae; genus Physcomitrium; species Physcomitrium patens. The sequence goes on along the minus strand of NC_143423.1, from coordinate 12,094,618 downwards.
TATGACTCTCTACTTGATTAACTACACTATTAGTTATACTTTTAGAGAAAGTAAGAGTTCGAGAAATCCAATCTATTTGAAGGTTGTATTTTTCTAACGACGATAAACCTAAAATGACTGGATTAGAGATAGATCTAATAATATTAAATACTACAAAACTATTATGACCATTGATTATTACTTCTATAGGAAGGATTTCGTGAGTAATATCTCCAGAAGACAATGGACGACCATCTATGACTTCTACATGAACATGTTTAGTTTTCTTTACTAAAGATATGCTATGTCTTTTAGTAAATTCTTCATCTAAAAAACACGTTGAGGCTCCTGAATCTAACAAGGCAGAGACTTTGTAATGTTTAGGTCCTAAAATAACATTTAATGTAAAATAAGGAGAGGGCTCTGAGGAGAGAATAGGACCTTTATTAGATGTTGTGCAAGGTTCCAGCCGCACGGTCCCTATTGTAGCTGGACAAACTCGTTTTCTGACATATTGTCTTCTTTCACAGCCATACTCCTCATTTTGTGATTGCGTCGTTTCTTTGGACAATGTTGAGCAGTGTGCTTTGGTTCTCCACAATATAAACATAATCCTTCTTGACGACGACGAGTCTTTTTTTGCTGAGTAAGAGGTTTGAAACGTACTGCATCAATTTGCATATCCTCTACTTCCGAATGTATGTATTGAAGAGGTGTTGGTGTTGCCATTGAATTATAGTAACGTTGAGGTCCACTTGTACGGTTCTGAGATCGAAATTCTAAAAGGCGATTGTCATACTTCATAGCAAAGTCAATTGCTTGACTCAATGTTTGAGGATCAGGTAAGTTGAGCATTAATTTTTTTATCTCATATTGTAATCCATAGAGAAATTAGCTAATAAGTGCAGCATCATCCCACTTGATATCAGTTGCAAGTTGTCAAAATTGTGAAGCATATAACGTTATTGATCGATTGCCTTGTCGTAATATACAGATCTTATTGGTTGCAACACGAATTGCATCATGTTCTCCATACATGGATCGAAACTCCGCCAAAAAAGCCTCTAGATTATCTAATATTGGATCTCGTCGTTCAAGAAAAGATGAAAACCACGATAGTGCCGAACCTGAAAGAAGCGTACCAATGAATCTAACTTGTGATCCTGGAGTTGGATAGCTTTGGGGTTGAAGTTCAATCATCAGTTGCACTTGATTGATAAATCCTCGAAACTTGGATCTGGTGCCATCAAACTTCTCGGGTAGGACAATTCTTGGTCCTCTAACATTTAAAGGGCGTTCCACCATAGGAGAAAGGACATGGTTTGGTGCAGATGTTAAAGCAGCTCCAACCATTTTTATATCTTCATTTCTTGCCAATCTTGTTGCTCCTTGTGGTAGTAAATTGAGTTGATGCATCGCAAGCATTAACTCCCTCAATTGCTCTTGCATTTGTGCTATTGCACTCTTCATTTCGAAAAGTTCTGCCATGATAACACTTAGAAGAGAGAAAATGTCTAATATCGCTCAAGACAAATAGAAGAGAGGACTTGAGGACAAAGAAAATGATAAGGACAATATCAGTGTAAAAGAGGGTAATCCGCAACTTCTAATATGCTTATATCTTATCAAGAAAAAGGGATAATCCACTCTTAATCAAGATTAGACAAAGCTCTGATATTGTAGGTGTACTCTTGTCAATCTGTCAAGGACAAGAACTCGATGAAAAAATAATTCAGACAAGTGAGCCTTCACTCAAAGAGAAGTAACAAAATATATATAAATAAGTATATATATTGAATAAGAAATTGGAATGGCTATTGCCAAAAGACAAGAAAACTAGAGATCCTTGAAACTAGACTAGAAGCAAGAAAGGAGTTGACAAGAGTGAAGAAGCCTTCACTCTTGTCTCTATATATACTATCTAACTAGGGGCTACGTGGCGACGTTCTATAGGACCTCCAATATGTGTTGACTTTGTAGGACACATGCCTTGACTTACAAGGCAAGTTTTTCTACATGTGGGCCACATAGTTAGCTTGATCTTCAAGCTAACAACATGTGTGGCACATGGCCAACTTGTTGACCACGTTTCTAATCCAAAAAGTCAATTAAAGACACCTATGAAGTCAAAGCAGCGTCTAAGAAGCTTCTAAGAAGCTTGCATATTAAATATTATAGAATTAACTTACTTTTACCTACATTTGCTTTTTTCTACCTATTTGTATATGTAATTATTAGCTTACATGATTATGGCCGTGATAATAATACAACAACTACGAGATTTTTCTATCTTTTTTTTATTTAAAAAAATAATATATATATATATATATATATATATATATATATATTTTCCCTTCTAAAATTTTTTTTACTTCACTAGAATTATTTTTAAAATTAATTAAATAATTAATTTTTTTTAAAAAAATTATCTAGAAAGATCATTTTATTTTAAATCAATATTTTAAAATAATGCAAACGACTTTGATTTAATAACCATATACAACTCCTTTTAATATATGGACGTTCCAATCATAAGATTTGAAGTTTGATCTCAAATTTGTATAATAAAATGGTGCTTTTAAAATACCAAATTTAGATTTCTTTTAAATTTCTTTCAAACAACTTTTGGAAGATCATCTTATATGTGACGACTATCTTAGGAGAAATATTAGGAATAAGTCTAAAAAATGACAATAATTACAAGATAAAATATTATATAGATTTAAAATTTTTAAAAATAAAATAAGAGTTTGAAGTATTAGTTATCAATATAATAATAAATAAATAAAAATAAATATATAGATTAGAGTATTGTACATTATTGTACTCACAATGAGATTATTTTGTGGGATAGTCGAATTGTTTCAAAACATATTATTAGAATTTGGATCCTAATTTAAAAACATATACACTTAAATTAACTCATATATATATATATATATATATATATATATTAGATTCAAAAATTGAATTGAAACTTTTATTAGAATTTTATTAAATGTTCTTTTTTGTATCACTACTTGAAATTTTATTTTCTAAGGTCTTAAATTTAATGATTGGATATTCTTATACAAGTCTTTCTTTTGTATGATGGAATTAAATTCATTTTTGACATCATTTTACAATCTAAAATAAAAATTAGACTTATCAAAAAATATCTTTGTTATTGTGTAGTCCATTTTCATGTGAATTTTTGACCATATAGATTCAATGCAACACTATTTTTGAAGAAAAGTTATAAAAGTGATAGAATATGATAAAATACTACAAAATTTTATATGTGACAAAAATAAGAAACCAATCTACTAACTATGAAACATTCAAGAGAAAGTGACAAAATTCCTAGATTTCCAAGAACACACCAAGCACAAATGTTCAAGTGAACTTCAAGAGTTCCACCTTGTGAATTATATAGTTTGTGGTTTCTCTGCTCTTAAATCCACCTTGCACATAGTGAATAAGAACGTAAGGTGCCGTGTAACTGTTGCAAAGGCACTGGGTATACACCGTTCTGGGTACATAAGAAAATTAATGAAGTTTTTTCTTGTCAAGTATCTTCTGACCCTGCAAAACGAGTGGCTAATGAAAATAAGTTTACCATTTGTGGTGATTAACTCCTTCCTGATTCACCGTCCTTCCGAGCACGTGGATCGGAAGTAGAAGGTACATGACTATTACTTACCGTGAACTTGACTATTTGTAGCAATATATCCATGGATGGTGGAATTGCATTATCAACGGGCGAGGACTCATGAGGACATTGATCCAGGTATTCTTTGCATCTTTGCGTAGGTCCTAACCTACTATGCAAACTAGTACAAATCTAAAATTATTCCTTTTAGGTTTTATAACTGAAGGGTTGTTTCATGTCACAGGGTAAGTGGAACCTCGCAGACGTCTCATTTCTTCATTGCTCATTTGACGTGTCTCAGATTAAGAATCAGAAGGCCTCACAAATTTGGTTACTCAGTTACGTCCATTATAAACAGCTGAACTCTTCTGATAGATCGGACATTTTGAGAATATATCCTACAATGTGGTAATATTTATTGACTAAATGAACACTTGATTAACATCACCCCCACTTTCTACAACACTTACTGCATGTGACATGTTCAGTATTCAAACAGATTATTTTGTGAAAAACTTGGGGTATGTAAAGAGAAAATTCTAGCCTTGCGACTTAGCAGTAAGCAAAAGTTCAAGTTCCAAAAGCAGCCAAAACTAAAGATCGAATCTTGTTGAGGGTCTGAGAATAAACATGTTTACTTGAAGGCCCACTAATTTTTGTGTCGGACTTCCTCTTCTTCCTGCTAAGTGAAATCGTTCTCGATGTTGAAGGTCTTTCGGATCGCTTCAGGTGTCTTATCCTTGATCATATCTACAACAGTCTGACAGGTCAAATCCAACAAGTTCTTGATATTCAAGTAGTTGGCTGCTTGATCGTGACAAAACATAGACGATGTTAGCAAACCTAATTTGAAGTAACATCTTCAAGTAAATACGCCAAGAAAGAGCATCCATGACAATTGTACAAAGGAGAAATGCAGGAAAAACCATGAAAGAGAATTGGATTTAGTGAAAGATTCTTCCGTAAAAATCAATCAAAACAAAACAGAGGAAAATAAATCAATCTAGCCGCTGTAAAAAGTCATTGATATCTTGAAATACGAAAATGAATTTCATCTACAGTTAAAAGTTGCAGGTCGACAAAACAAGCCTTGAGAATTTATCTGTGACACACTGAGCCCTAATACATCGCTCAAAAGACTAGACAAATAATGAAGTATTGCATACCAGTATGAAGTCAAATAGAGTCGCTTGATCAACCTTCACAAAATTGGCATCCCACGATTTGATCTCATCTTTGGGGGAAGTTTGCTTGTCCTCGCCATTCTTCTGATTGTCCACATGCTACTTGTAGTATTCGATCACCTTTGCCAATATCTTGCTCGAGACGTTCGGCAATGGAATAGGGGCATCTTTGCTGGTGTCTTCAATCATGTTTCTTATTGCTTGTGATTCAAGCGCTACAGCTTTGTCCACCTCAAAAATATCTCCACCAAAACTCTTCAACTTGACAACTTTCTTGTCCCCCATGATCAAACATTCTTTGGAAAACTCTTGCATAAAACGATAAGATGTTACATGTGAAATCATTCATGGCTAACCCTACGCCATCTATTCAGAAGTTCCGCACAAAGAATTGAGAACAATTCAGAGATAAATCTAGATTACAAGGCTACATTTGTAAGATTTAAGATCAAACAAAAGAAGAGTGATTTTGCAAGAAGTCGAACTAACCCAGAACACAACCATAAACAAGGTAGGTCTGCAATTCTAGACACCAAAAGCATTCAAAAGCTACATAGACCAACTAAGACCAGCAAAATAGTGAAGTTAAGTATTGACGCAATATAGACAATAAGAGAGTGCTGCTGAAAAGTCATCTTAACACATGTTTTATAATATTGCTTACTCTATATAACTAAGAAGAGAAGTAAACCCCCAAAAAGAAATTTAGACAAATCAATCGACTTGCAACTTGAGCGTTCAACTTAGATACAGAAAGCACAGAGTGTGTCCTAGCAACTATGACTTTTATTTCCTGCAGAATAGCCATAATACCACATGATCGCATTACAATACTTTAAGAACAAGGTATTCAAATGCGATGAGTAGAACTATTAGTTGACTAATAACCCTTTCTTTTCAAAATCAAGGCACAACCCCCATAAAATTCAGTAATCAAGCCTGTCGATTAGGCTGCTCCAACAAGTAAACCCACAAAATCACATCTCAATTTGCCCAAATTATGGGTGCAAGTCAATGGCAACCCTAGCAATAGAGCGCGTATTCCAGGTGTGCACAACTACCATGGTCCTTAATCTCCAAGTCACCAAAACAACCCCCTCAACATCCAACCACAAGCAATCAACTCACGAGGCGCAAACTCGTGAAATATTTGCGTTCCGCATAGATCCCTCACTTCTCTAGTTTTAAACGCTCTAATCGAACTTCTTGGGACAAAGCCCTAAAATACTCCACGAATCCATAGCCACCCCTCCGTTTCCCCAACTGCGAACAAACGCAACAACACACAGTCTGCTCTCCTCCAGCGATTAATCCGCAAATTCAACAAAAGGCTATGGGAACAAAAGCAGCTTAAACAGAATCCAAGCAACCCCAAGACACAGAAGAAATGAAGCGCGCACAAAGTAAGTTTGGTAGTGGATCCCTTACGAGGAAAAAACATAAGTATGGCAAAGGCAAGGCCTTGAGGTCAAAATAAAAACCAAAGAACAGACATACAGATAGTGGGCTACTAACAAGACTACGTCTGAAACGGAAGTCTGCAAGATTAGAGCAAGGAGAGTCAATGTGATGAAACCCAGATCTTACCATTCACCACGGAAATCCACACAATCACTGCACATTTAAAACCTAAATTCTTCAAAATAAAAACTCATAAAAATTCGCAACAGAATTGCAACATATCCACTTGTATGTTCTTGAGTTCAAATAGCCACCTTTCTGTATTTCTGTCTTGTCATATAATCTCTAAATTTGATTATATTGACATTCAAATAAGCAAATGCAGACACAATTAATTGATTTGCAAGGATTGAGGTGTTTGAATAGTAAAATTAATGGAATTGATAAAGGCTGATTGTTGATGAAAGTGGTGAGTAGCTTCACAGTCACATATTTGTAGTGGAAAAGATTGACAGCTTCATTATGAAATAAAATATAAATTTAGAAACCATTAATATTTGTATTTATAATGCAACAAAATTATTTTAAAATAAGATTAGAAATAAGGTGGAGTGATAATATATATATATATATATATATATTTATATATATATATCAAGAAAGAGATGTTAAAGCCACACACTCCTTGTCATCTCATGATTAACTTCATCTATCTCTTTCTTAGTTCCATATCCCTATCCCCTTCCCTCATTCCCTATCCCTGTCTAAAACTCCTTCGATTTTTGTTCCCCATTCTATGTCTTTCAATGTTCTTAAGCAATCAATATAAATTAGCTCACTCCGTCTTCAATTCTCTTAAGTCTCTTACATCATAATGTATTAACCAATTCCATTTTTCATTCCAACTTGGGATATTATGATTCCTCAATCTACATTGTGAATACATCCTACACTCCTTCTAAGGTTATTACAAATTTCACCTAAGCTTATAATAGAGATTGAGTGCAATGGCAGTCTATTAAAAATAAAAAATTTATAAATATAAATAAATAATTCAGATGTTTTTTTAAAAATAGATGACAAAAATATAATATATATATATTCAAGAAGAAACTAGAATGGCTATTGCTAAAAGATAAGAAAACTAAAGATTCTTGAAACTAAACTAAAAACAAGAAAAGAAAGACCTCATTATTGTCTTTATATATACTATCTAACTAAAAGTTATATGACAATGTTCTATAAAACCTCTAGTATGTGTCCAACTTATTAGACACATATCTAACTTACCAAATAAGCTTCTTACATATATGCCACATGTTTATATTATACCACAAATTACCAACATGTGCAACATGTCGCCAAGTTTTTGACCTAGTTTTAAACTAATTAATCACCTATAGACATGTATAAAAACAAATGTGCACCTATGAAGCTTTTAAGAAGCTTTTTTATAAGATATTATTAAATTTACCTACTTTAATCTACTTCTATCTATTCATATTATCTAAGTAATTATTGGAATAAATATGGATGTCCTAAATCATAAAATTCTAAATCCAAAACTCGGATATTAGCTCTTAAGATTTGTTACAATGTTATGCAAATAAATATAAGATCAACTCTCTTTTATAATCACTTACTACTAAAAATTGAAAGCAAGATTGACAATCTTTGATAACTAGTTCACTATATAATACTCAGCAACCATGTGCAGGACCTCTTTGTAAGATTGCATTATTGAGAAACTAATTTCTACTCATCATTGATCCAAATAACATATACTAAAAGTATCTATGTAATTCCAATAGTATTTATATAATTCAAGTAGTATCTAAATATCTCTTCTATAAATGTAGGTACTAATTTTAAAGAAGGTAGCAAATAATTGATACAAAGAATGAAAGACGAAAATAGAAACATAGAGCATAGAATTAAGAAAGGAAACAAGGATGGAAATAGGGATAAAGTTGGAGGACAAGAAATGACAGAGAGAAATAAGAAAAAAGAATGGAAACAAAGAATTGAAAATAGAGGACGGAGATGAGAGATGGATATAATCAATTATGAAATGGCAAGGAGAATTGTGGATTTAATAACTTCTTATATATATATATATATATATATATATATATCATAGAAAATAAGATATCATATTTAAATTGAACATATAATTTATAATTTGAAATTAATAATATAGATCACGTTATTTATAAATATTCTTAAATAATAAAGATTGAGAGTGTATTATTTAAATCAAATGTAAAAAAAAGATTTATTAAATATTTAATGACAACAAACTTTGAAATGTTTTCAACAATATTCTTATCAAAATAATTGCAGTATTTATTCATAATATCTTGTACAATCAACTCCAAAAAAGAAGTAAAGAACTTCATACTAGTCTTACACAAATAAAGATATTTGTATAATATTTCATTGTATATATGAACAACTTAAAAATTATTTTGTAATTATAATTCACTTGTGATTTTAAATTGCATCTTTTATATTTGTAGTATTGATTCTTTTTACAGTGATTCTAGTGCCATGTTTTCTATAAATTATAAATACAACTTTTACTAATAAGTTGGTATGCAGAAAATGAATTTCAAAGAAAGAAAATTCTCTACAATCATATTCTAATAGATTAGAAAGTTATTCAAAGATGATAATATATAGAATTAGAATGGCTATTGCCAAAGACAAGAAGACCAAAAAGTCTTGAAATAAGACAAAGGCTTAGAAAGACATTGACAAGAGTGAAGAAGAATTTACTTTTGCCTCCATATATACTATCTTACTAGAAGCTATGTAACAATATTCTTTAGGACCTCCAACATGTGTTGACTTTACAAAATATGTATTTTAACTTCTAAGATAAGTTTTTTATATGTGCACTACATGGTTAGTTTGTTTTCAAGCTACCAATATATGTGACATGTGGTTAATTTGTTGACCAAGTTCTTAACCTATCAATCAACTTCAAATACATATAAAGATAAAATTGCATCTATAAAGCTTCTAAAAAGCTTGTCTAAAAGATATTATGAAATTAATCTACTTTTATCTAATTGTACTTAATTATATAGGTAATTATTGAAATAAATGTATATGTTTATAACATTATCTCTCTTTTAGGAATATGTTCTACAAAGACCTATCATTAACTTTTATAGATCTTATTATTTTTCATCTTGATTTTGATGGATATCGTGGATAAAAAGCCTCAACTTTTTTGTTATATTTATAAGATTTTTTGCTCACTATTGTGATATAATATCGGTAATAGATGAAAGAGTGTAGAAATTATTATATTATAGAAGATCTTAGTTCAAAATATTATGACAAATTATCTTAGAAATATAGATAATAGTCAAAAAGGTAATAAAATTAAAAGTAGTAATATTATCTTTTATAAAATGGGTTTCTATTTACTTTTATAGGGCCATAAATAAGATAAAATAAAATAAATTAGAAATTTAACTGATATAGGCATGTATAAGAAAGAATTAATATTAGATTTTAGTAAAATTTACCTCAAGAATCCAAGAATTGATATCCGGAGAGGACTAGTTGTCAATCTCAATTGAAATCAAACCCTGAGGCACAAAACCACTCACCTAATATAACTTCAGGATTCTTTTTGGAGTTTGGAGAGTAGAATTTGATAGCAAACTTAATAAGGTTTCTATAAGAACTTTTTGTGATTTGGATTTATAATGACTTTGTAAAAGCCTTACAAAGTCAAGATTATTTGAGATGACTTGGGTTTTTGTGAAATAAAAGAAGGTTGATATTTTGGATAGTTTTAGAAATTTTGTAGTAGATTTATAGGTGATATTTTGTGGATCAATGGTTCTAGTTGTGTTTAATATGTATTGAAAAATTTAGCTTGATCTAATAGTTGAATTGAGGATTATTGAGGTTTAAGTGGGTCGGGATCTTGGAAAGTAGAATTTTAGGTCCAATAAAAATTTTAAAGATTTCTTACAATCTACAAGGTGGATTAGAATAAAAATTATGTATGTGGATAGTAGACTTATTTTTCTATATATATAAGAATTTTGAGATCAATTAAATGGTACAAAAAGGAGATGTTAGCACTAGAAGATTAGCATTAAGGTTGGAAAAAGAGGCCGGCCAACATCGAAGCAAATTTTAGAATTTTTCTTTCATTTGGTAAGTGAGATTGTCTTCAAATTTTTGTAATTATTTATGATTAAGAGATTAAAAGGTATATAAAATTTTAAAGAAGATCAATAATTTAATCAATAGATATTGAGGTTCTAAACTTTCTTAGGATTTAGGGTTTGGTTAAGATTTGGTTAGGATTTGGATAGGATTTGGTTTAAAGTTTAAGATTTAGGATTTGGTTAGGATTTGATTTAAGATTTAGAATTTGATTAGGATTTGATTAAGATTTGGATAGGGTTAAGTTTAAAGTTTAGAATTTGTTTAAGGTTTGATTTAGGATTTAGAATTTGATTTAAAGTTTAGGATTTGTTTAGGATTTGTTTAGGATTTGTTTAGGATTTGGTTTAAGATTTAGGATTTGATTAGGATTTAGGATTTGATTAGGATTTAAGTAGGATATGATTTAGAATTTAGGATTTGATTATGATTTGGTTTAGGATTTAAGATTTGATTAGGATTTGATTTAGGATTTAGGATTTGATTAGGATTATATTTAGGATTTAGTATTTGATTAAGATTTGATGTAGGATTTAGGAATTGTCTAGTATTTGATTGAAGTTGATTAGGATTTTAACTAAGATTAAATTAGAGCTTGGTTGAGATTTATTTAAAATTTATTGTGATTATTTTAATATTTTTTTAGAACTTCTTAAGGATTCTTTTAAGATTTATTATAGATTATCTTTCAACTACTTTAAGATTTTTTATTGTTTCTTTTGTAATTTCTTTAGGATTTCTTTTGAATTTGATTAAAGCTTATTTAGAATTTTTAATATTTAATTATATTTTATTTAATATTCTATTAGAATAAAGATTTTGTTGTTGTAATTTCCATTCTACATTCTATAGCCAGGTGCTTGATGCACTCTCAAGTAATACTTCATATAATACAACATCAATCTCATGTATATTTTTTAATATCATATTTAAGAAAATAAATAAGATAATTTAACCTATTTTGGTACTTCCTTCAATTTAAAATTTCTTCTACCTCAAACTTTTGATTATTATCTATTTCTATAAGAAGATATGATATTTGTCTTTTTTTCAAGATATTCATTATCTTATATGGCTTAAAAAGAGACACATGGAATATGAGATGGATCTTCATACATTCCAATAGATGTAATCAATATGAAATAAGATTTATTTAGTTAAAAATAAAAAAAGTTCTAAGCTTATTATAATCAAACTTATCATATAGATGAAAAGTCTTGATATTGCAATCTTATCACCCACTGTGAGGAACATGAATCTCAAAGAAAGAGAATCCTTGATACACTCTAGTATCATTGAAGAGAACTAAAAAGCCACTTAAAGATGATATAATATTGAACTAGAATGGCTATTGCTAAAAACAAGAAGACTAAAAAGTCTTGAAACAAGACTAAGGACTAAAAAGGCATTGACAAGAGTGAAGAAGGCTTCACTCTTGCCTCTATATATACTCTTAACTAGGAGCTATGTGGTGATGTGTCACGGCCATAATCATGTAAGCTAATAATTACATATAGAAATAGGTAGAAGTAAATAAAAATAGATAAAAGTAAGTTAATTCTATAATATTTAATATAGAAGCTTCCTAGAAACTTTCTAGACGCTGCTTTGACTTCATAGGTGTCTTTAATTGACTTTTTGGATTAGAAACGTGGTCAACAAGTTGGCCATGTGCCACACATGTTGTTAGCTTGAAGATCAAGCTAACTATGTGGCCCACACGTAGAAAAACTTGCCTTGTAAGTCAAGGCATGTGCCCTACAAAGTCAACACCTATTGGAGGTCCTATAGAACGTCGCCACGTAGCTCTTAGTTAGATAGTATATATAGAGACAAGAGTGAAGGCTTCTTCACTCTTGTCAATTCCTTTCTTGCTTCTAGTCCAGGTTCAAGAGTCTTTAGTTTCTTGTCTTGTGGCAATAGCCATTCCAGTTTCCTTTTAATATACCTACTTGTTTATATTTTGACTTATTATATCGAGATAGCCTTTTTGTGTATCGAGTCTTTGTCCTTGACAGATTGACAAGAGTACACTTACAATATCAGAGCTTTGTTTTTCTTGAGTAAGAGTGGATTACCCCTCTCTCTTGACAAGACATAAGCGTATTAGAAGTTTGCGGATTATCCACTTCTAAACTGATATTGTTCTTAGTATCTTCTTTGTTATCAAGTCTTTCTTTTCTTTTGTCTTGAGCAGTATCAAATAAATTTTTCTTCTTAGTGTCATTATGGCAGAGCTTGTTGAAATGAAGAGTGCAATGGCACAAATGCAAGAGCAAATGAGGGAGTTAATGCTTGCGATGCATCAACTCAATTTACCAACACATGAAAGAACAAGAATAGCAAAAAGTAGGGATATAGAGATGATCGGAGCTGCTTCAACATCTACAATAAATCACGTTCCTTCTCCAATTGTACAACACCCTGTAAGCACTAGAGAACCAAGAATTGCCTTACCCGAGAAATTTGATGGTACGAGATCAAAGTTTCGAGGGTTCATCAATCAAGTACAATTGGCAATTGAACTTCAACCGCAAAGCTATCCAAGTCCGGGATCACAAGTCAGGTTTATTGGCACTCTACTTTCTGATTCTGCATTATCGTGGTTTTTGTCTTTTCTTGAACAACGAAATCCAATATTGGACAATTTGAAAGCTTTTTTGGCAAAGTTTCGATCTATGTATGGTGAACACGATGCAACTCGTGTTGCAACAAATAAGATCCGAACTCTGCGACAAGAAAATCGCTCAGTAACAGTGTATGCTTCACAATTTTGACAACTTACAATTGACATCAAGTGGGATGATGCTGCACTCATCACTCAATTTCTTTATGGATTGCAATACGAAGTAAAGAAATTGATGCTCAACTTACCTGATTCTCAAACTTTGAGTCAAGTAATCAATTTTTCGGTAAAATGTGATAATCGACTTTTCGAATTTCGATCCGAGAATCATTCACGGGAACCTCAACGTTATTACTCAATGGCAACACCAACATCTTTGCCAAACGTACATTCGGAAGTAGAAGACATGCAAATTGACGCGGTATGTTTTAAACCCCTAACTGAGCAAGAAAAGATTTGTCGTCGTCAAGAAGGATTATATTTATATTGCAGAGAACCTAAGCACACTGTTCAACATTGTCCAAAGAAACGATGCAACTATAAAATGAGGGGTACGACGGTCAAAGAAAATAACAAGTCGGAAAACAGATTCGTCCAGCTACAATAAGAACCATGCAGCTGGAACCTTGTACAATTCATAATGAAGGTCCTATCCTCTCCTCAGAACCCTCTCCTTGTTTTATAATAGACTTATATTTAGGACCTAAGAATTACAAAGCCTCTGCTTTATTAGACTCGGGAGCCTCAGCATGTTTTTTAGATGAACAATTTATTAAAAGTCGTAAAATACCTTTTGTACAGAAACCTAAACCAGTACATGTAGAAGTCATAGATGGTCGTCCCTTGTCTTCTGGAGATGTCACTCATGAAACTCATCCTATAAAAGTAACAATAGACGGTCATGATAGCTACATAGCTTTTAACATAATTAAATCCCCGTCCAATCCAGTTATTTTAGGTTTATCCTGGCTAGAAAAATATAACCCTCGAATAGATTGGAATTCGCGTAAACTTGACTTTTTCCAGAGCGTTATTAATAGTTCTACTAACCAAGTAAAAAATTATAAGTCTAGTATAGTAAAACCCGTACTGATAGGTGCAAAAGCATTTATACATGCAACAAAAGAAGGATCAACTTTTGCTATTTATGCTGCACCTATTTCTGAAAACGTAAAGACTTCAAGTGGCATTCCAAGTCAATATCAAGAGTATCAAGACGTTTTTGAGAAAAAAAATGCAGATATTCTTCCTGAGCATCGCCCATATGATTGTTCAATCGACCTCAAGGAAGGAACTCAGCCACCATTTGGACCAATTTACAGTTTATCGCAAGATGAGATGGCTGAACTCAAGACATATATTGACGAGAATTTAGCGAAGAATTTCATACGCCATTCAAAATCTCCAGCAGGAGCTCCAATTCTATTCGTAAAGAAAAAAGATGGATCTTTACAAATGTGTGTTGATTATTGAGGACTCAACAAGATCACAATCAAGAACAGGTATCCATTACCTTTGATATTAGGACTCCTTGACCAGTTGAATCAAGCTCAGATCTATACAAAAATAGATATAAGAGGAGCATATAATCTAGTACGGATCAAAGAAGGAGATGAATGGAAGACTGCGTTTGGAACCAGGTATGGACATTTCGAATATAATGTCATGCCTTTTGGACTCACGAATGCACCAGCTACTTTTCAACATCTCATGAATGATGTATTTCATGAATTCTTAGACAATTTTGTCGTCTGTTATCTAGACGATATCCTGATCTATTCTAAGAATGTTGAAGAACATGAAATACATGTTCGTCAAGTATTACAAAAACTTAGAGATGTAGGATTATACGCCAAGATGAAAAAGTGTGTATTTCACACTACTCAAGTTGACTTTTTAGGATACATTATTTCAAATGATGGTCTCATGATGGATTCTAAGAAAGTCTAAACAATCATGGATTGGAAGATTCCAAGGACGGTAAGAGATGTCCAATGTTTCTTGGGATTTGCCAATTATTATCCGATCTTCATCAAAGATTTCTCACGAGTTGCAGCTCCACTTACACGCTTGACTAGTAAAGATAAATTTCAATGGAATCAAGAAGCGGAAGCAGCATTTGAAGCCTTAAAGACATCGTTTGTCTCTGCACCAGTCTTATATCGTGTTGACTTTTTCAAGGCATTTTTTATGGAAACAGATGTATCAGATTTTGCCTTGGATGCAGTTTTATCACAAATGGGATTAGATGACAAACTTCATCCGATAGCTTTTCATTCAAGAAAATTCTCAGCAGTCGAGATCAATTATGAGATCCACGATAAAGAACTTCTTGCAATCGTGGATTCCTTTCAAGAATGGCGTCATTATCTAGAAGGCGCTTCTAGTCCAGTCACTGTGTATACAGATCACAAGAACCTCGAGTATTTCATGTTAGCACGCATATTGAATTGTCGTCAAGCTCGTTGGAATATGTCTTTATCAAGATTCGAGTTCATTATCACTTATCGACGAGAAAAATAACAAGGTTTGTCCGATGCCCTGTCTAGACGTTCTTATTTTGCACCAAAAGAAGGAGATGCAGCTTTTGAGCAACAAAGAACGGTCCTCTTGAAACCGGAGCAATTTCATCTCCGAGCAATGAAATCAACATTGACTGTTGATTCAACTTTTCTCAAGCAAATCCAGTCCAGTATGTCCTCAGACCCTCTTGTTCATGATATCGAGAATAATTCTTCCAAGTCTCATGATCCTTCTAAGTTCGAGTTCAAGAATAATCTATTATATTTTGAAGGACACCTATATGTTCTAGAAGGAGAAGCACGTTTACGTGTTCTTCAAGCACGTCATGACTTTCCAGCAGCAAGGCACTTTGGATATAATAAGACTTTGGAACTCATATCAAGAGATTTTTGGTGGTCACAAATATGGAAGTCAGTCAAAGACTTTGTACAATCATGTGATATTTGTTCAAGATCAAAAATTCCTCGTCATCGACCTTACGGACTTCTTCAGCCATTACCTATACCAGAACAACCATGGTCTTCTGTTTCTATGGATTTCATCACAGATCTTCCAAGCTCAAGATCTTATGATTCTATATTTGTGATAGTAGATCGTTTCACCAAGATGGCACATTTTGTGCCATGTACAAAATCTATCACAGGTGAAGAAACAGCTAAACTTTTCATTGATAATATCTATCGCTATCATGGATTACCTAAAGATATCATATCGGATAGGGGAACTCAATTTGTGTCAAGATTTTGGAGGACCCTTTTCAAGATTTTAAAAGTGGACATAAAGCTATCTTCGACTTTCCATCCTCAAACTGATGGACAAACAGAGCGCGTAAACCAAGTCTTGGAGCAATATTTAAGGTGTACTATCAACTACCAACAAGATGATTGGACAACCCTTCTGCCATTGGCAGAGTTTGCTTATAATAATATGGTACATTCTTCCACGCAACAAACACCTTTCTTTGCCAATTATGGCTATCATCCACGACTTGATACTTTTGATTTTTCAAAAGTTGATAATCCTGCAGCAGAAGATATGGCAAATCGGTTGTCAGAGTTACATGCAATAATGAAGACGCAATTGAAGGAAGCTCAAGAACGACAAAAGATAAACGTAGATCTATATCGTAAGGAGCAACCACAACTCAACGTGGGTGATAAGGTATGGTTACTTCGTCGCAATATCAAGACTACCCGACCTTGTGACAAGTTGGACTATCGTAGACTTGGCCCCTTTTTTGTTTTTGAACAGATCAACCCAGTTGTATATCGGTTACATCTACCGGAGTCAATGAGGATCCATCTTGTATTCCACATGTCTCTTCTTGAACCATATAAGACAGTGGATATACAAGGAAGAAGACAAATGCCACCGCCTCCTATAGAAGTAGATAATAATGAAGAATTTGAGGTGGAAGAGATATTAGACTCAAGGCGGCGCCGAAATAAGCTGGAATATCTTGTTCATTGGCGTGGATATGATATTAGTGAACGCACATGGGAGCCATCTAGGAATCTAGCAAATACATCAACTAAATTGAAAGTTTTTCATCAACGACATCCATCAAAATCAAGATAAAAATCTCTCTTATAAAAGAGACAAGATTGAGGCAAGATAACATTCAATTTCCTATCCTTGTTTGTAACTTCTTTGTATTTGTGACGCTAATTAGATGGAGAGCCAACAACCAGCGGATTCAACTCAAGAACCTTCGTTTGCTGACTTGCCCGACGAGACATTACGATTGTCACAACCTTCAAGACGATGCAATCGAGATGAAGATCTTCAAGAACGACATGTTCTTCCTCGAATAGATGGTGAGATACAACGCGTTTGGTATCACGATTTGGGAAGGGACTCCCAATGTTTGGTGATTTTGCTAGAGGTAGGAACAACTCCTGATGGTGTTCCAAATATTCTATTCGAAGGAAGTTACGAAGGCCTCAACAATGATCAAATAACTGGGTGGTCTTCCCGCCCTAGTATGAGACACTACCGATGGTTGAGAGGCCCTATCAATCATCTTCGAAGAGAACAGAGATCAGAGTATGTGGCGAATACAATTCGTTGTATCATAGATTTCCTCAACATATGATGACCGCTCCTCGTGGAACTCGTCTCTAGAAGGGGGGGTAATGTCACGGCCATAATCATGTAAGCTAATAATTACATATAAAAATAGGTAGAAGTAAGTAAAAGTAGATAAAAGTAAGTTAATTCTATAATATTTAATATAGAAGCTTCCTAGAAACTTCCTAGACGCTGCTTTGACTTCATAAGTGTCTTTAATTGACTTTTTGGATTAGAAACGTGGTTAACAAGTTGGCCATGTGCCACACATGTTGTTAGCTTGAAGATCAAGCTAACTATGTGGCCCACACGTAGAAAAACTTACCTTGTAAGTCAAGGCATGTGCCCTACAAAGTCAACACCTATTAGAGGTCCTATAGAACGTCGCCATATAGCTCTTAGTTAGATAGTATATATAGAGACAAGAGTGAAGGCTTCTTCACTCTTGTCAACTCATTTCTTGCTTCTAGTCCAGGTTCAAGAGTCTTTAGTTTCTTGTCTTGTGGCAATAGCTATTCCAGTTTCCTTTTAATATACCTACTTTTTTATATTTTGACTTATTATATCGAGATAGCCTTTTTGTGTATCGAGTCTTTGTCCTTGACATGATGTCCTATAAGACCTCGAAAACATGTTGACTTTGCTAGCCACATGTTTTAACTTCAAAGGCAAGTTATCTATGTATGTGCCACATGGTTAGCTTGTTCCATAAGCTATTACATGGAATTCACTTATTCTACAAGCTACTAACATGTTATTAACTTATTGGCCAAGTTTTTGACCTACAAATACATCTAAAATCAAAACTATGTCTATGAAGCTTCTAGGAAGCTTAACTAAAAGATTTTATGAAATTAATCTATATTTACCTACTTCTATTTTTATTATATAAGTAATTATTAAAGTAAATATATATGTTTGTGATATTATCCCCCCTTCTAGAGATGAGTTTCATGAGGAGCAATCTCCATATATTGAAAAAGTCCAAGATGCATCAAATTATATTTGTCACATACTCTGATCTTTGCTCTCTTTGAAGATAGTTGATAGGCCCTCTTAGCCATTGATAGTATTCTATATCAAGGCAAGAAAACCACTCTATTATTTAGTCGTTGTTGAGGCCTTCATAACTTCCTTCAAATAAAATATTTAGAATACGATGAGGAGCTATTTCTACCTCTAATAAAATCACCAAACAACGGGAGTCTCTTCTAAGATCGTAATACCAAACATGTTGTATCTTGCCATCTACTCAAGGAAAGACATGTCATTCTCAAGGATCTTCATCTTGACTTCGTCATTTTGAAGGATTTGACAATTGTAATGTCTCATTTGGTAAATCTATAAATGAAAGCTCTTGAGTTGAATTTATTGGTTGTTGGTTCTCTATCTTTTTGGCATCACAAATACACAAAACCTACAAAGAAAGATAGAAGGTAGAATGTTATTTTCTTTTGATCTTGTTTCTTTTATAGTAAATATTTGCTATTCTTCATCTTCGTTTTGATGGATTTTGTTGATGAAAAACTTCAACTTTCTTTGCTGTATTTGCAAGATTCTTTGATGGCTCCTATGTGCATTCACTAATATCATATCTTTGCCAATGAACAAGATATTCAAATCTATTTCAATGCCGCCTTGAATTTAAGACTTCTTCCACCTCAATCTCTTGATTATTATCTACTTCTATAGGAGGAGGTGGTATTTCTCTTCTTCCCAAAATATTTACTATCTTATATGGCTCAAAAAGGAACATATAAAATACAAGGTGGATCTTCATAGACTTTGATAAATGTAATTGATAAGCAACAGGATTGATTTGTTCACAAATAGAAAAAGGTCCCAACCTATGATAGTCTAACTTATCACAAGGACAAGTAGTCTTGATATTGCAATGAAGTAACAATAACTTGTTATCTATGTTGAATTGTGGTTGCTTCTTGTGATAGGCATCCGCTATTAGGATAGAGAGAATTTGCCTTAAGAAAGTACTAGGCTCTTGGCCACCACTAATTACTCAATCAAGTCTTGAAATAAGTAAGACCAACTTTGTATATATATATATATATATATATATATCTATGTATATATGTAACACTTTTAGGAGAAAATATACCAAATATATAAGTCTTAAGTTTCCAAAAACACCCAAAATATAATAAAAAAACTCTAAATCTTTATATATCCTTATAGAATATTATTTTTAAACTTTAATAATTCATATCTTTCAATCGGACCATTCAAACGCACTCAAATTTTACATGAAGTATTGATGTACTTCTAACATCTACTACAACAAATTTCAATTGTAAATTCGTTGTGGATCTTAAGATATGACCAAAATCCTAACAGTAGCTTCAAACCCTAGTTTTTATACACCCACGTGCAAATTTCTTTATATCTCACAAATTAAGTATTCAAATTCCATAAAATTTGTGTATATAGCTTTTTAACACAATAATCTACCTTATCTAAAAGGTTTGAGCCAAAAATTCGTCCAAAAACTCAAGATATGGCTCCAACCATTACTATGAATAAAATCACTTACTTACTGCCCTTGATTTGAATGTGATGACTTCAACCCTCTATAACTTCTTTATCCGAACTCTAATTTATCAAATAATATATAAAAAATGTGGTCAAGAAAGTGCTCTCTTCAATTCTAGTTGCCGATCTTTTTTTTCTCTTCGTAAACGTATGTTATGCTCTAAAGAAAGATAGTAGGTATGAAATTGATACCTTAACTTTGAGTACCAATAACTCCTTCATAAAAACTCTAAATGACATAAAATTTGCACCTAATCCATATTAAAAACCTAAACTTGATGATCCTAGCCTCCAAAGATCAAATGACCTCAAAAGAGAAACCTTAATCCCTAATAAGGCCTTAGGCAGCCTCCTTGAAGCCTATTAGACATAGCCTTCGACCAATAGGAATGAAGATCTCCATTCCTTGCCTTCATCCAACCATGACTTACTTTCATCCCTTCTAATAAGCCTCCTATTAGTTAAGATTTTCATCTTTAGGCCCTAATCTCCTTTCAAGGCTTCTTACTAAACATTTAAATCTTTTATTTTTTTTAAATGTTATAATCAAAATAGATAAAATTCAAAATAAAGTTTCTTAAATCTACTCTCTTTAAATTAATCTATTAATAATTTTAACATACACTAAGACTTATGAATATATTATATATTCAAACTAATTTTTATATACTACAATTAATTATAGTACGACATCATATTGGTCTTTTGCCGTCCTTGAGCTTCTTTTAATTGTATCTTCATTGTTGCATGTAGCTCTGACAAATGATTTGCTAAATCTTCCAATGTAAGATTATCAACTTTTGAAAAGTCAAAAATATCAAGTCATGGATGATAATCATAATTAGCAAAGAAAAGTGTTTGTTGATTAGAAGAATGTATTAAATTATTGTATGCAAACTTTATCAATGGCAAAAGAGTTGTCCAATCATCTCGATGATAGTTGATAGTACGCCTCAAATATTGTTCCAAAATTTGATTCATCCATTTTGTTTGCTCATCAATTTGCGGATGAAATATTGAAGAAAGCTTTATATCCATCTTTAGAATCTTGAATAAGATTTTCTAAAATATTAATACAAATTGAGTCCTCCTATTTGATATAATATTCTTTGGTAATCCATGAGAGCAATAGATATTTTTAATAAAAAAATTAGATGTTTCTTTACTTGAAATAGATTTTATACATGATACAAAATATACCATTTTGGTGAAGCAATCTATAATTACGAATATGGAATCATGTGAACGTGAGACTGAAAGATCTATGATAAAATCCATAGAAACAAAAGACCACGGTTGTTCTGGAATAGGTAACGGTTGAAGTAGTCCATAAGGTCTATGGCAAGGAGTTTTGGAACTTGAACAAGTATCATATGATTGCACAAAGACTTTTATTGCCTTCTACATTTGTGGCCACCAAAAATCTCTAGATATAAGCTCTAAAGTCTTGTTGTATCCAAAATGTCCTACTACTGAAAAGTCATGACATGCTTGAAGAACATGTAAACATGCTTCTCCTTCTAGAACATACATGCATCTTTTGAAATAGAAAAGGTTGTTCTTGAATTTGAACTTTGAAATATCATGAGACTTAAAAGAAAGATTTTTGATATTATGAACAAGAGAAATAGAGGACATATTTAATTAGATTTGCTTGATAAAGATTGAATCAATAGTCAATATTAATTTTATTGCTCAAAGATGACAATACTTGGGCTTCATGAAAATTATTTTGTGTTGATTAAAAGATGCATCTCTTTCTTTTGGTAGAAGATAAGAACATCTAAAAAGGGCATCTAATAGACCTTATTATTTTTTAAGTCAATAACTGATCTTAAAATTGAATCCGAATAAAGACATGCTCCAATGGGCTGGACGACGATTCAAAACTCATACTGATATGAAATACTTGAGATTCTTATGATCCATATATACAGTAACTAGACTTGAAGCGCCTTCTAGATAATGATGCTATTCTTGAAATGAATCCACAATTACAAGGAGCTCTTTGTCATGGATCTCATAATTAATTTTAGCTGTTGAAAATTTCTTGGAATGAAAAGCTACTAGGTGGAGTTTATCATTTGTTCCCATTTGTGAAAACACAACACCTATAGTAAAGTCTAATATATCTGTTTCCATAAAAAATGCCTTGAAAAAGTCAATGCGATACACAATTGGTGCAAAAATAAATTCTTTCTTTAAAGTATTAAATGATGCTTTTGCTTCTTTATTCCACTCAAGTTTGTCTTTACAAGTCAAATATGTAAGTGGAGCTACAACTTGAGAAAAGTTCTTGATGAAGCTTTGGTAGTAATTAGCAAAGCCTAAAAAGCATTGTATATCTTGTACTATTCTTGGAATCTTCTAATCTATGATAGTTTGGACCTTCTTGGGATCCATCATAAGGCCTTCGTTGGAAATGATGTATCCTAAAAAGTCAACTTGAATAATATGGAATACATACTTTTTTAACTTGGCATATAATTCTATATCTTTAAGTTTCTATTACACATAACAATTATAAAATTCATGTTCTTCTGTGTTCTTAGAATAGATTAAAATATCGTGTAAATAGCAAATGACAAAATCATCTAGAAACTCACAAAAAATATTATTCATAAGATGTTGAAAAGTGGCTAGTACATTCAAGAGTCCAAAAGGCATGACATTATATTTAAAATATCTATACATAGTTCAAAAAGCAGTCTTCCATTCATCTCTTTTTTTGATACAAACTAAGTTGTATGCTCTCTGTAGATCTATTTAGGTATTAATCTTTGCTTGATTGAATTGGTCAAGAAGTCCTGAAATCAAAGGCAAAGGATATCTATTCTTGATGGTGATCTTACTAAGTCCTCGATAATCTACATATATCCACAGAGATCTGTCTTTTTTCTTTACAAATAAGACAAAAGCTCTAGCTGAGGATTTAGAATGGCATTTGAAGTTCTTTGCCAAGTTCTCATCAATGTACTTCTTTAATGTAGCTAATTCATTCTGCAATGATGTATAGATTGGCCCGAATAGTAGTTGAGCTCTTTCTTGCAAATCAATTGAATAAACATAAGGTTGATGTTTTGGAAGAATATCTACATTCTTCTTTTCAAAAACGTCTTGAAATTCTTCATATTGGCTAGGAATACAACTTGACATTTTTTCACCATTACAAATGAGCATAGCATATATAGCAAAAGATGATTCTTCTTTTGCAACATGCATGAAAGCTCTCGCACCTACCAATTAAGGTTTGGAAGTACTAGACTTTTATACTTCTACTTTGCTAACTTGATCTTGGATTATACTATTAGAAAAATTAAGGTTAAAAGAAATCCAATGTATTTGAGGGTTATATTTTTCTAGCCACGATAATCCTAAAATAACCAGATTGAAAGGAGATCTTATTACATTAAATACTACTATACTTTTATGATCTTTAATTGTTATATCTAAAAGAATAGTCTCATAGATAACATTTTCAAAAGATTACAAATGACCATCTATGACTTCTACATGTACGGATTTAGTTTTCTTGACTAAAGATATTTTTTGATTTTTGACAAAATCTTCGTCTATAAAATAGGCTAAGACTTTTGAATCTAATAAGATAAAGACTTTGTGATTTTTAGGTCCTAAATGTATATTTATTGAATATAATAAATATACATTTATTATATATTTAAAACAAGGTAAGGGATCTGAGGAGAGAATATGACCTTTACTAGATATTGCACATGATTCCAGCTGCACGGTTCTTATTGTAGCTGAAAAAACTCGTTTTTTGATATGTTATCTTCTTTGGTAATTGTGCTCCTCATTTTATAAGTGCGTTGCTTCTTTAGACAATATTAAGCAGTGTGCTTAGCTTTTCCATAGTATAAATACAAACCCTCTTAGTAATGTCGAGTCTTTTCCTACTCTAAGAGAATTTTAAATTGTATTGTATAAATTTGCATTGGTTCTTGCCTTGATGAATACATTTCAGAAAACTTGAAAGCTATTGCCATTACTTGATTTGTTCCTCTCCAGCCAAGTCTTTGTTCTTGATGCCTTTCAAATAATTGATTGTCGCATGTAATGGCTTAAGCAATAAATTATTCCAAAGATTTTATTTTCGACATTATTAATAATAAATCTTTGATACTATCTTTTAATCCATATTGAAATTAATTGATGAGTGCTTTGTCATTCCAATCCAAAAAGTTAAATTAGAGGAGGGTAATCTATAACTTCTAATAAAAATATCCACAAAGAAGGATAATCCATTCTCTTTAAAGAAAGATCAATATTAGAAAATAAGATTTTTTTTATTTAAAAGGTGGATAGTTTGTAACCTTCAAAATACAACAATAGAAGTGGAGTAATCCATTCCATTCTAAAATAAGATAAAAATAGTATATTAGTACTCTTCTTAAACTGTCAAGGATATGAATCTCAAAGAAAGAGAATCCTCAATACATTCTTATATCACTAAAGAGAACTAGAAAGTTACTCAAAAGATAATGTAATATTAACTAGAATGGCTATTACTAAAAATAAGAAGATTAGAAAGTCAAAAGTATCAAGTTATAGAAAATAATCATAATTGGTAAAAAAAAAAGGTATTTATTGAGTAAAAGAATATATTAAATTGATAAATATAAAAAAAGTTGATATAAGAAAATTTATTTTAAAGTTTACTTATTTTAAATAATAATTTTTAAATTATATAAAATTTAGATATTTTATATAAAATTTTAAAAAAAGATTGGAGCTAAAAGATGAAGATTTAAACTACTAAGGAGCTTATTTGGAAGGATGAAAGCAATATATAGATTGGTGAAGGCAAGGGAAGAAGGTCTTCATCTATATTGCTTGAAGGTCATATCCAATAGGCTTTCAGCAGGTTATTTGCAACCATAAGAATAATTTTGGCAACTTCAAAGAAAGATTTTGAAGATCAAAAGTAAGAATTGTAAAGTTTAGAATTTGGACTATAATTTTTATAAAAAATTTAGAAGGTTTGGAGTTAGAATGAAGAAATTATAGCCGTTTGAACTTAGGATATTTTTTTAAGACATACTATTGCTCTTTTGAAAATACAAGGAATTCTACAAAAGCCTTTGGAGATTAAAATATACAACTATAAGGATAATTTTAAGACCTACATCTTTTATAAAAGAATTTTTATATTGAAGTTTGTATAAAGGAATTATTAAGAATTCAAGACAATACATATAAATCAAAGGCAGTAAATAAACTATTTTATTGATAGTAATGGTTGGAGCCAAATCTTGAGTTTTTGGATGAATTTTTGGCTCAAAATTTCTAAAGATGTGAATTATTAGGTTAAAAAGCTATATACCAATTTTTGTGGTATTTAAGTGCTTAATTTATAAGATATAAAGAAAATTATACTTAAGTATATATAAATAAGAGTTTGAAGCTACTGTTAGGATTTTGTCAATATCTTAAGATTTATAACAAAGTTGCAATTGAAATTTGTTAAACTAATTGTTAAAGATAAATCAATATTTCATATACATTTTGAATTTTTTTGAATAATCCAATTAAGAGATATAAGCTATTGAAGTTTAGAAAAAATTCTTCTTAAGGATATAAAGATTTTAGAATATTTTTTTTGTCACATTTTGGATATTTTTTGGTACTTAGGACTTATATATTGAAGTAATTTCTTCTATAAAGATAATTTTATATATAAACTTAGTAATTTCTTATCTTAAGACTTGATTGAGTAATTAGTAACAATCAAAAGTCCAATGCTTTTTTGAAGCAAATTCTTTCTACTACAACATTGTAATAAAATCCATAGAAATAGAAGACCATGGTTGTTTTGAAATAAGTGATGGCTGAAGAAGTCTATAAGATCAATGACAAAGAGTTTTGGATCTTAAATAAATATCACAAAATTGTAGAAAGTCTTTAAGTATCTTCTATATTTGAGGCCACTAAAAATTATTAGATATTAGCTTCAAAGTCTAATTATATTTAAAATATCCAAATGTTGAAAAGTCATGACAAGCTTGAAGAATATGTAATTATGTTATGTCTTCTAAAATATATAATTATTTCTTAAAATAAAATAGATTTTTCTTGAATTTGACTTTAGAAGAATCATGAAACTTGAAATAATTATTTTTAACATCATAAACAAGATATAGTGGAGTATAGATAAGATATTTATATTGTTGATGCATAGAGATAGATAATTAGAGATACATTTGACAAATTTTTAAAAGTTTTTAAAAGTTTTTAGAATTAAAATTAAATTGGTGGTTTATATGAGATCTACCATAAAACACTCTAAAAAAGGGCTTATGGTGGTTATCTAGATGGGATCTATCATTAAGACATTTTATGTAATAAATTCCACAAGGAGCGATCATCATCTTTCATGGATCTTGTAATTCTTTATCTTGGTTTTGATGGATGTTGTCAATTAAAGGACTCAATCTTCTTTGTTGCATTTGCAAGATTCTTTGTTGGCTCTCATATGCATTCACTAATATCATATCTATATTAATGAACAAGATATTCCAACTTATTTTGGCATCGCCTTAAATCTAAGACTTCTTTTATTTCAAACTCTCGATTATTATCCACTTCTATAGGAGGAGGTGGCATTTTTCTTCTTTATGAGATATTCATTGTTTTATATGGCTTAAGAAGGGTCATATGAAATACAAGGTAGATCTTTATAGACTCTAGTAGATATAATCGATAAGCAACAAGATTGACTTGTTTACTAATAGAAAAAGATTCAAGCTTGTAATAGTCCAACTTATCACAAGCACGAGTAGTCTTGTTATTGTGACAAAATAATCATACCTTATCACCTATGTTGAATTATAGTTGGTCCTTACAATAAGCATCCTTATTAGACTTTTGCCATTCTTGAGCTTCCTTTAATTATATCTTCATTGTTACATGTAGCTTTGACAAACAATTTGCTAAGTCTTCTTTTATAGCATTATCAACTTTTGAAAAGTCAAAAGTATTAATTCATGGATGATAACCATAATTGATAAAAAAAGTTATTTATTGAATAGAAGAATGTATCAAATTATTATATGGAAATTTTGCCAATGGCAAAAGAATTGTCTAATCATCTTGATGACAGTTGATGGTACACTTCAAATACTATTTCAAAACTTGATTCTTTTGTTTTGTTTGTCCATGAGTTTGAGGATAATAAGATAAAGAGAGCTTTGTATCCACCTTTATAATCTTAAATAGGATTCTTCAAAATCTTGATACCAATTGAGTTCCTTTATCTTATATAATATCCTTTGACAATCCATGATAGCAATAGATATTGACAATGAAAAGCTTAGCTATTTCTTCACCTAAAATAAATTTTATATATTATGTACCATTTTTGTGAAGCAAACTACTATTAAAAATATAAAATCATATGAACTTGAACTTGAAAGATCTATAATATAATCCATAGAAATGGAAGTCCACAGTTGTTTGGATATAGGCAATGGTTGGAAAGTCCATAAGATCAATGACAAGGAGTTTTTGATCTTGAATAAATGTCACTTGACTAAACAAAGTCTTTTACCACCTTTCACATTTGCAGCCACCAAAAATCTTTAGATATCAGCTCTAAAGTCATGTTGTATCCAATATATCATACTATTGAAAAGTTCTGACATGCTTGAAGAACACAAAAATGTGCTTCTCATTCTGAAACATATAGGTATCTTTTGAAAAAAAATAGGTTGTTCTTGCACTCAAACTTTGAAACATCATGAGACTTAGAAAAAAGATTCTTGATATCATGAACAAGAAGATCAAAGGACATATTTGATTGGATTCATTTCACAAAGGTCAAATCAACAATCAATGTTGATTTCATTATTTCAAGATGAAAATGTTTTAGCTTCAAGAGGATTGTTCTTTGTTGATAAAAAGATATGTCTCTTTCTTTTGGTATAAGATAAGAGTATCTAGCAAGAGCATCTGATAAACCTTGTTATTTTCAAAGTCAATATTTGATTTTGAATTCAATTCCTGATAATAAAATACTTCAATAAACTTGGTAATGATTCAAAATATGTGTCAACATGAAATACTGAAGGTTCTTATGATATGTATATACTATGGTTAGACTTGAAGTACCTTTTAGATAATGATGCCATTCTTAAAATAAATCCACAATTACAAAAATTTCTTTGTTGTGGATTTCATAGTTGATCTTGATAGTTGAAAATTTCCTAAAATAAAAAGATATTAAATAGAATTTATCATCAATTTCTATTTGTGACAATATTACATCCAAGGTAAAGTTTGATGCATCTATTTTTGTAAAGAATGGCTTAGAAAAGTTGACATAATACAAAGTTGGTACAGAAGTAAATTCTTTCTTCAAAACAACAAACAAAGCTTTGACTTCTTTATTCCACTAAAGTTTGACTTTACAAGTCAAATATGTAAATGGAACTACAACTTGAGAAAAGTTTTTAATAAAGATTTGATAATAATTGACAAAGCTCAAAAAATATTATTCATTTCTTATTATTTTTTAGATCTTTTAATCTATGATAGTTTGGACTTTCTTTGGATCTATCATAAGGCCTTCATTGGAATTGTTGTATCTTAAAAAGTCAACTTGAATAGTGTAGAATATACACTTTTTTACCTTTGCATATAATCCTACACCTCTTAGTTTTTATAACAGACAATGAACATGAACTTCATGTTCTTTTATGTTCTTATAATAGATTAAAATATTGTCTAAATAATAAATAATAAAATCATCAAGAAATTTACATAAGACATCATTCATTAGATGTTGAAAAGCAGTTGATGTATTTGTGAGTCTAAAAGGCATGACATTATATTCAAAATATCCATACTTAGTTCAAAAATCAATCTTCCATTCATCTCTTTCTTTGATACAGATCAAGTTATATGCCTCTTATAGATCTATTTTTATATAAATCTTTACTTAATTAATTGATCAAGAAGTCCTAAAAATAAAGATAGAGGATACCTATTCTTGATGGTGATCTTATTAAGTCTTTGATAATCCATACATATCTACAAAGATCCATCTTTTTTCTTCACAAATAAGATAGGAGCACCAACCAGAAATTTAAAATAGCATTTAAAGTTTTTAGCCAAGTTTTCATCAATATATTCTTTTAATGTAGCCAACTCATTTTGTGACAGGCTATAGATTGGTCCAAATGGTGGTTGAATTCTTTTTTGAAGATTGATGGAACAATCATAAAGATGATACTTCAGAAGAATATCTACATTTTATTTTTTAAAAATATTTTAGAAATCTTGATACTTACTAAGAATACCACTTGATATCTTCTCACCATTAGCAATGGACATGGCATATATAGCAAAAGATGGCCTTCATTTGCGACATGCATGAAAGCTCTTGTATCTACCAATAAGAATTTGGATGTATTACACTTATGCATTTCTACTTGCCTAGCAGGACTTTGAATTAAACTATGGAAAGAATCAAGAATGCAAGAAGTCTAGTCTATTTGAGGGTTATTTCTTTTTAACTACAATAATCTTAAAATTATTAGATTAAAATGAGATTTAATTATATTCAATATTATTAAATTATTGTGACGATTTGTTGCTACTTTTATATGAATAGTTTTATGTGTAACATCTCCAAAAGACAATGAATTTCTATCAATTATTTCTACATGCATAGGTTTGATTTTCTTAACTAAAGATATATCTTGATTTTTGACAAAGTCTTCATCTATAAAATAGGCTGAGGCTCTTTAATCCAACAAAGTTAAGACTTTGTGATTTTTTGGTCCTAAATAGAATTCTATTGTAAAACAAGGTGAAGGATTTGAAGAGAGAATAGGACCTTTACTAGATGTTGCACATGATTCTAGTTGCATGGTCCTTATTGTAGTTGGAACAACTAGTTTTTTGACACATTATCATTTTTGGGAATTGTGCTTTTCATTTTATAATTGTGTTGTTTCTTTGGATAATATTGAGCAATATGTTTAGCTTCTCCACAATATAAGCATAAGCCCTTTTGTCATTGTCAATACTTTTTCTACTATGTGTGGAATTTAAAATGTACCATATCAATTTGCATTGATTTTGGCCTTGATAAATAAATTTTTAAAAACTTAAGAGCTGTCTTCATTATTTAAATTATTTTTTTTAGCCATATCTTTGTTCTTGATGTCTTTCAAATAATCAATTTTCACATGCAATGGCTTGAGCAATAAATTATTCCAAAGATTTTAGCTTTGACATTGTCAATAATCAATCTTTGACATTATCTTTCAAGCCATATCTAATCCTTGTACCCATTCATTTCTACAAGTGTTATAGCTACATTTGGAGAAAGTGATCAAAAAAGAGTAGTAGAAATCAAGCTCTTATCTTTGCTATAAAAGAGTTGTAATTTTTTTTTATTAAAGGTATAAATCAAGAGAAAATACTTCTTAATAAAAATGCATCTACGAATCCAACTTGAGTAAATCCATCAGGGTATGAGAAAGAATGCAACCTTAGATAGAACTTGACTTGTTACAAAAATCTTCAAAATTTTGATCTTATTCCATCAAACTTCTCAAGCATATTAATCCTTGTACCCATCATACTTGTAAAAGTAAAATTCTATGAATTTGGTTGTGAGGTCAATCTATTTGTTTTCTTCAACTATGCAACTTCTTATTGTAAACTTTGAATTTCTTCTACAGACATAGGCATAGTACCTCCATAATTTATATTGGAAATATGTGAGATTTCAACTCTAAGAGTATTGAGAAGCTCATGAAGAACTGCAGTAGTTGCAAATTTATTTTTACTTCTACTAAGAATAGTATCCATAATTTTTCTTTCTACAGATAACTCAAAAAAATTCAAAAAGTTAAATTAGAGGAAGTTAATCCACAACCTTTAATAAAAAATTCCACAAAGAAAGATAATCCATTCTCTTAAAAGAAAAGATTAGTATTAAAAAATAAGATATTTTTTTTTAAAGGTAGATAGTCCACAATCTTCAAAATTCAATAATAGAAGTGAAGTAATTTAATAACTTTTAAAATAAGATAGAAATAATAAGTTAGCATTCTTGTCAAATTCTTAAGGATATAAATCTTGAAGAAATAAAATCTTTAATATACTCTCGTATCACTAAAAGGAACTAAAAAACCACTCAAAGATGATATAATATTTCAATAGAATGGCTATTGCCAAAAATAAGAAAACTAGAAAGTCTTGAAACAAGACTAAGGACTAAAAAGGCATGAACAAGAGTAAAGAAGGCTTCATTCTTGCCTCCATATATACTCTCTAATTAGGAGCTACGTGGCAATATTCTATAGGACTTCTAATATGTATTGACTTTGCTAACCACATGTCTTAACTTGTAAGGCAAGTTATCTATGTATGCGCCACATAGTTACCTTGTTTTGCAAGCTACTATACAAAGTTAACTTATTCTACAAGCTACCAATACATGGTTAACTTGTTGGCCAAATTTTAATCTATAAATACATCTAAAGTCAAAATCATATCTATACAGCTTTTAAGAAGCTTTTCTAAAAGATTTTATGAAATTAATCTATATTTACTTACTTCTACCTAATCATATAAGTAACTATTGAGATAGATGTATATGTTTGTGATAATATAATAAAAATTGATTCTTTTTTTTGTAACATGCATGAAAGCTCTCGCATCTAGTAATAATGATTTTGATGTATTGGCCTTATGAATTTCTACTTACATAATAGAATTTTAGCTTAAATTATGGAAAAAATCAAGTTATAAGAAATCTAGACTATTTGAGGATTATATATTTTTTAATCATAGTAGTTCTAAAATAATTGAATTAAAAAAGATCTAATCATATTAAGTATTATTAAACTATTATCACCACTAGTTGCAACTTCTAAAAGAATAATTTTATATGTAACATCTCTAAAAGATAAAAAAATGACCACTTATTACATCGACATGCACATATTTGATTTTCTTAATTTTAGACATATCTTATTTTTTGACAAAGTCTTTGTCTATTAAATAGGCTGAGGCTTTTGAATGGAACAAGTCTAAGATTTTGTGATTTTTTGGTCCTAAATAAACTTCTATTATAAAATAAGGTGAGGGATTTGAAGAGAGAATATGACCTTTAGTAGGAATTATGCAAGGTTCTAACTACATGTTTCCTATTGTAGTTGGAAAAACTTGTTTTATAATACATTATTCTCTTTGGTAACCATGCTTCTTATTTTATGATTTTGTTGCTTCTTTGAACAATGTTGAGATGTATACTTGGATTCTTCATAATATAGGCACAAACTTTATTATTGACAACAAGTTTTTTCTTTCTTAGTAAGATGTTTAAAACATACCTTGTTAATTCATATAGGCCTTGGCTTACATAAGTAAGCTTTCAAAAACTTATAAGGTATCACTATGGCTTAATATATACTTCTCTAATCAAATCTTTATATTTGGCATCTTTCAAAGAATTAATTATTATATGCAATGGCTTAAGCAATAAATTACTCTAATAAATCTATTCATAATATTATCAATAATAAATCTTTAACATCATCTTTTAATTCATATTGAAATTGATTGATAAGGGCTTTGTCATTCCAATCTATATTATAAGCATGATTTTGGAATTTAGTAATATATGTCATGGCTAAACATGATCTTTGTCATAGTAACATGAACTTGAAATCTATTACTTTTTTTATTATTTTTTCTAAATATAGCCATAAATACTTCTAAGATTGAATTTGAACTATAAAATAATTGTGAATCTTTTTCTATCAATTGTGTAAACCAAGAGAGAACACTTTTCAATAGAAGTATTCCTATGAATCCAACTTGAGTAAATCCATCAGGGCATCAAAAAAGATGCAACTTTAAATAGAGCTTAGCTTGTTGTATAAATCTTTGAAATTTTTATCATGTTCCATTAAACTTCTCAAATATACTAATCTTTGCTTTCTTATGCTTATAGAAGTGAGACTTCTTGAATTTGGTTGTGAGGTTGATCTACTTTCTTCCTTCAACTATACAACATTTTGGTGTGGACTCTAGACTTCTTTCATATGTATGGAATAGAACCTCCATAATTTATATTAGAAATATGTGATATTTCTATTCTTAAAATATTAAGAAGTTCATAATGATCTATAATAGTTATAAATTTATTTTTACTTTTGTTGAGAATAGCATCTATAATTCAAAAAAATTATAAAGAATCCAAGTAAAAAAAACTTCAAAAAATAATCAATTAAAAATAAATTTAAAAATTTAAATTAAAAAAAAATAATTAGTAATCTTTAATATCAAATAAAATTTTTGACAAAGAGAGATAATCCACTCTCTTTGAAAAAAAATCAGTATTAAAAAACTAAATTATTTGTTTAAAGGTGAATAGTATGCAACCTTCAAAATACAACAATAGAATTGGAGTAATTCTATATATTTCTAAAACAAGATAAGAAAAATAAATTAAAATTCTTATCAAACTGTGGACATGAATTTCAAAGAATAAAATTTCAATACACTCTTGTGTTACTCGAAAAGACTAAAAAATAATTTAAAGATGATATATTCAACTAGAATGACTATAGTCAAAGATAAGAAGACTAAAATATCTTGAAACAAGACCAAGGACTAGAAAAGCACTAAGAAGAGTGAAGAAGGTTTCATTCTTGCCTCCATATATACTATTCAACTAAGAGCTATGTGATAATGTTTTGCAAGACCTCTAACATGTTATTGTATTATAATTATTTATAGTATGTAAAAATTAACTAAAATAGATAATATATTTATAAGTATTGATATATTTTAGAATGGTTAGTAGGTTATTTTAAAGAGAATTAATGTAAGAAAATTTATTTTGAGATTTACATATGTTGATTATAATGTTTAAATTATATTAGATTTAGATATTTAGTATAAAATTTAAGAAGAAGATTGGAGTTCAAATATGAAGATCTAAACCTCTAAAAAACTTATTT
Organism: Physcomitrium patens; assembly: GCF_059467195.1. NCBI lineage: Eukaryota > Viridiplantae > Streptophyta > Bryopsida > Funariales > Funariaceae > Physcomitrium > Physcomitrium patens. The sequence continues at coordinate 12,060,460 of NC_143423.1, read as the reverse complement.
AAAAAAATGAAAGCAAGGTATGGATGGATGAAGGCTAAAGATAAAGATCTTCATTCCTATTTGTTGAAGAACATGCCGAATAGGTATTTAGGAGGCTATTTGCAACCATAACAAGGATTTCAGCAACTTCAAAAGGTGCATTTGACAATCAAAAGAAAGAATTGTAAGGTTTAAGATTTGAAATACAATTTTTATGCAAATTTTAGAGAATTTGGAGTTAGGGTGATGAAATTATTGCTATTTAAAGTTAAGGTGTCTTTTTAAGATATACTATTGTTTTTTTTGAAGATACAAGGAGTTTTATGATAGATTTTGGAGATCAAGAGGTATAACCACAAAGATGATTTCAAGATCTACACTTTTTAAGAAAGGATTTTTGCCTTTGAATTTTTTTGAAAAACTTATAGAATAATGAAGACAACACATGTAATTTAAAGGTAGTAAGTAAGTCATTATATTGATAGTAATGATTAGAGCCATATCTTAAATTTTTGGATGAATTTTTAACTCAAAAGTTTTAAAAGTGTGTATTATTAGATTTGAAACCTATGTATCAAAGTTTTATAATATTTGAATATTTAATTTGTGAGATATGAAGAAAATTACATATAGATATATGCAAGCAAGGATTTGAAGCTATTGTTAGGATTTTGGCAATATGTCAAGATTTGTAATAAATTGCAATTGAAATTTATTGTGGTAGTTGTTAAAAATATATCAATACTTCATATAAAATGTGAATTTGTATGGACAGTCTAATCATGAGATATGAACTATTGAAGTTTGGAAAAAATTCACCTTAAGGATATACAAGGTTTATAATATTTTTATCACATTTTCTGTGATCTTTGGTACTTAGGGCTTATGTATTGATGTAATTGTCCCTATAGGAACAATTATATATATAGACTTGATTTTTTTTTATTTAGATCTTAGTTGAAAAATTAGTGATATCCAAAAGTCTAATGCTTTTTTAAGGCAAATTCTCTCTACTACAATAATGTATTGACTTAGTAAGATATATTATTGTATGACATGATTTTCTATTTGGAAATATGTTAGATATCTAGCTATAGAATATTTAGCTTTAACTTATTGAAAAAGTTTCAATAAGTGATATATTCTTATTATAGAGACCAAATAAATATAAAAATATCAAAAGATATTTTATTGATAAAATTATTTTACATTTAAGAAGATTTATACATAAGTCTTTTTAAAGCATCTAAAAATGCCTTAATATCCTTTGATATACCAAATCATAACTAACTAATTGCTAGTGAGTTTGATTTTTTATAAGCTTAAAGAAAATCCATAATCTTCTTACAAAAATTTATCTTTACATCATGAATTTTTTTATAGCTCTATATTTCCATCTTTTACAAATATATAAAGACTTAGCTTCCAAAAATCCCTTTACTTTGCATAAAATGCCCAAATTGTTGCAAAATCCTTTCAAAACATTTTCCTCCTATAAAGAATTGTTTCTCCCTAAAATTTAGAAATTCATATCTCTTGATTCAACTATTCACTTTTTTTAAAATTTCTAGATGATGTAAAATTTATCTTTGAACTTTACTACAAAAAAATGAACCATAAATCTATTACAAATTGTTAAGCATCTTAAAAATCCTAGCAGATGCTTTAAATCCTAATTTACAAGCACTTGAGTACTATTTTCTCTATATCTCAAAAGCTCAAATTTCAAATGCTACAAAATTTATATATAAATTATAATAACATAATAATATATATTCTTAAAAATTATAGCTAAAATCTTGTCAAATTGATCAAGATATATCTTAAAATACAACCTTTAGTAAATCAAGCTACTTACTGCCCTTAGATTACAAGTGTTGACTTCAACTTCCTATATCTCTTTTATTTCAACTTAGAATTCATCAAGCAATACATAAAAAATATAGCTAAAAAAGTTCTCTCTCCAATCTCGATTGCCAATCCTTCAATTCTTTTTTTTACATATATGTTATGTCTAAAAGCATGATAGTAGGTATAAAACCCTTACCTTAACTTGTGAGTGCCTATATTTCTTTTATAAAAATACCAAATCATCCAAAATTTTCACAAAAACTATAGCCAAAACTTTTTTTAATGTCAACCTTTCAAGTTCAAATGATCTCATAAGAATAACCTTAATCCCTAATAAGGCCTCAGATAACCTCCTTGAAGCACATTGAGCATGCCTTTTTGCCAATAGAAATGGAGATTTTTATCATCCATCTCTATTTATCTACATGGATGCTCTAACTTCTCTTTTTGCTACTAAAATTCTTTTCCAATCTTTTTTTTTTATAAGATTTATATAATATATGTCCTAAAAATTAAATAAAAGAAACAAAATAAGATTTCAAAAATCACCTATATTTAATAAAGGTGGCTCTAAATATAAAAAACTATCATCAATATAAAATCAACTTCAATAATAGCTTTTTTAAACTAACCACTTCAAAGTAGTAATCTAATCATATTTTGTGACTAACTAAAATCTAATAATGTGGTTCTTATCACATTGTATAGTAAATTATATATTAAATATTTATATGCATTATTTTTATATAGTAGCCAAACCACAACATAGCAATGTATCTTAACTTATACAACAAGTTTTCTATATGTACACGACAAAGTTAACTTGTTCTACAAACTATTAATATATATAACATATAATTAAGTTGTTGATCAAGTTTCTAACCTATCAATCAACTACAAAGATATATAAAGTCAAAATTATATCTATGAAGCTTCTAAGATGTTTTTCTAAAAGATAATATGAAATTAATTTACTTTTATTTACTTCCATCTAATCATATAAATAATTATTGGAATATATATATATATATATATATATATATATATATATATATATATGACAATTACCTTTTCATAATTGGTATTATATATTTCTTAAAATATGTACAAAAATTAAAATACAACTTTAATATAGAATTTTTTCTTATTATTCATAGCAAATCTATTTTCTATCCACCTAAGCACTTTCTTGTGGTTCCCTAATTGTATGACTTATTGAAGACTTTTTTTGTAAGTTACAACTTCTATAACCTCTGTATCATCTTTTGCAATTAACACTGCTTATTCATCCATCTCATCATTTATATATTTTTCTTACATTTCATTAATCTTATTCTTTTCATCACTAACATGATGATAAGTATATTCAAATACTGTCATCATGGGCATTTCTAAAGATCATGTCTATTTTTTTCTATCTTACTAACAAATTGTATTATTTGATGAATTTTAGATTAGCATTGTCTCATTAGTTTCTTCATTCTCTAAAGGTCTTTTTATCATCTATTTTTTTTTTATTTTGATGCTATATATTTAAAATATTTTTAAAGTATTTTTTTAAAAAATAAATTATGTATAAATATTTATCATGTTTTACAAAAAAATGATCTTAATTTAAAAGGCTCTTTATATCTAAAAATCCACTATGAAAAAAATAATATGAAAGGATTTTAAAGGTCCTCTACATAATAAAAACAAGTACTCTTCTACTACTCTTGGTCTTTAAAAACAGTTTTAAATAAAAAAGAGATATAAAGTAGATTTTTATTTTATTTTTATTATTTTTTTTAAAGTAAACAATTCAACTTATATCACAATTCTAAAAATTATAAAGACATTAAATTTTATTATTTTGCATATAATAGTTATTTTTAGTTTTTAAAAACACAATCTCTTAAATTTTTGTCAAAATCCCTCTTTGAGATAAATTGATTACGAACATCAAAGAATAACATTATTTATACCATGTAAAAACAAATTTCATTCCACCTATTTATTTCCACTCAAAACTTTTGAGCTGATTTTCTTACATATAAAACCAATTAAAGAACACTTTTTGATTTTAGCCAACCAAAACATTAAAGTGTTGTGACCTCTTCTTTTCCTCCAATTTTTAAGAGTTCTTAGATGTAATCTTTTTTTGCATGTTTCTTTAACTTGTGTTTGTATACTTGGAAGTATCAAAAGTAAAAGTTTACAGGCAGCTACATCATTCATGAAAAACGTTACAAGGTTGTTGAGTGCTCCGCAAAAAGTAGTTAAATTTTGCATTTAAGACAACAGATTTTCTATTGTAAATTCACTTTTTATCCTTTGAAGAAGCGCACTAACATACTGTCTATGTTCCAAACTGGCTCCTAAAGAGAAGACTTTGGCAACTTGGGTATGGATTCTCTAATTTTGTCAGTTGGGTACTGTAGATCAACCATTCCTCCTGCAAGGAATGTATCATACGAAGCCAGGTCGAAATGACCGTGACCGCAGAGTGCTGTGACTATGACCTTAGCCTCCCCGCTTTCCTTGCATGCTAATGCTTCTCGAATGGTAGCCGCAATGGCATGCGTGGGCTCAGGTGCAGGAATAATCCCCTCAGTGCGAGCAAATTTTAATGCAGCTGAGCAAGCAACACCCCAAGTTCTTCAAGTCAGCGGAAAGAAGAAACTTATATCTTACACAGCATGTGAAAAAATTGCAGGTGATGCTCTGGGTTGTATCAGACAATTCGATTCTAGAGTGAAGTTGTGGAATATTCATCTTACGTCATAACTATTGTTTCATGATTACATTTTTGGATCAAATTACCTGGCATAATTTCATTAAGGCCTATCCAACATCAATTCGTTAACAAACAAAAGAAGAGCTAAGGGAAACACAACGACTGTAAATAAGGATGATGGTAGAAAAAAGTTTGATGGACTACGACTTGTAACTGGACCTGTTATCCAACACGTAACCGCCACTTCAAAAACAATTTCTCGGCATTGACATCATGACTTGGATGCAACCTGCTCAAGAAAAAGCAGGGCTTGTAGGAAGGTTGCGAGTTTGAACAGCAGGTATATATGCAGCGATAAAGTAGTCACTTACCTTCAAAACACTCAACTTGAGGGATTGCAATAGCCTCCATAAGACCAAGTTCATAAACATGTGATACTAGTGGTGCCATCCCATGATATCGAAGACCACCTGCAACCAGGATGACATGGAACATAATCTCAAACTAAAATTTACACTTCTGCACTAGATGTTCCTTTCAAAGAATAACCCAGAAAGAAAAACCCAGAACCATCTCTTGAAGCTTCTACTTTCAAAGAAAGCCCTGGATTCCCATGAGAAGGTATGTACACCATGCATACAAAGAAACCAAGAAAGGAACCTTAACACAGTAAGGTGATTTAGCCATCAACTCAGTGCTCATCCGCTCCAAGCCGATTTCCATGTCAACTAACATACGATTTGCAGCAAGTCGCAGCATGCACTCAACAGAAACACAAATGTCAACAAGAGTTTGAAGAGTGGGCAAAGAGAATTTTAGAACCTGCGTGGATGGGGTCAGGAATAAAGTCATGGCCAAGAGTGTGCATCTTCATCAACGGAGTGAGCCCAGATGTGTCCCCAAAATCGTAGGCGTAGACACCTCTCGTGAGCGAGGGACATGCTGCAGGCTCCACGGCTCTGATGATAGGATTCATTTTTCCAGCCAACTTCTCACGGATAAATGGGAAGGAAAGCCCTGCGAAGTTTGATCCTCCACCAGTGCAACCCACCAACAAGTCTGGTGTCTCACCTAGAATATCTAGCTGCCGTAGACACTCCTCGCCTATGATGGTTTGGTGCAACAAGACATGATTGAGGACGCTGCCAAGAGCATATCGGGTGTCATCCCGAGCCAGAGCTGCCTCTACTGCCTCAGAAATGGCAATGCCCAGGCTGCCAGGGGTTGTAGGATCTTTATCCAATATTGCTTGCCCTACTTTAGTGAGAGGGGATGGTGAAGGATGAACAGTAGCTCCCCAAGTTTCCATCATGGACTTGCGGTATGGCTTTTGATCGTATGATGCTCGCACTTGCCACACCTACACATGCCATATGGCAGGAACATGAATGACAGGGTAGTTAAGTTTTGAAAGTCTCTCCTGCTAACGACGTGGAGATATACCAGGTCAAGAGAAGAAGTTACAGGAGAATATAATAAAAAGTAGAAGTAAATAAAGTATAATAAAATAAAGTTTACCTCGCATTCGAGATCAAACAGCGTGCAAGCAAATGCAAGAGCACAACCCCATTGCCCCGCTCCCGTTTCAGTTGTGAGTCGCTTTACGCCTTCTTGAGCATTGTACCATGCCTGAGGGATTGCTGTGTTAGGCTTGTGAGAGCCTGCTGGACTGACACCTTCGTACTTGTAGTAGATCCGTGCTGGTGTATCCAATAATTTTTCAAGTCTCCAAGCCCTGTCCTCATCACAATATCCATTATACGGTTGATGAGTAATTCCACATATTAATGCTTGCCATATTTTCTGGCAGAGCATCGTCCAAAATCACTGTCAAATCTAGCAACTCTTAGGTGGCACAAATTAGAAATGAGGTTGTCTCACCACTTGAAGGGATGATTTGTCTGGATGAACTCTAGAGTTAGACACATTTCCAAATCTGTGGTACATGGTTTGCGGAGGTTGCTAAGTAATTGGATAGCCAGGATAATCAAATAAGCTGCCCTAGAGTCGGATTTCGCTCAGTAGAGAACTGTTTCTGGTGAAACTAAGAAAAATGCACACATTAATGAAGTGACAAACCTACGAGGTAGGTTCGCTGTGACATGATCCGAAGTGCAATATTCTTCAACCACGTAACTATGTATTCATCATTATCGCACCTGTACAGAGGGCTCGGGCGCCAGAGCTTGTACACTTGAAGAACCTCATCGGGTATGTCAACAAATCGATCCATTGTTGCTTCTTGCTGAACGAGGGCCATTGGAAAGAGAGGTGCCAGATCATAGGGCTGAAGGGGTTGGAGCGTGCCAGGATGCAATGGTGGTGGAGGTGGGATCGGCAAATCTGGAATGATGTTATACCACTGCCTGGGCATCTGATCTTCAGGCAACACTGTCTTGGTGTTCGTTTGAGTCTTCGTTGCTATCTTTGTTGGATGGGGTATTGAACATTGAACGCGAGGAACATTTTTCCGCCATGACTTACTTGATGAATGCAGCACTGTTCCAAGTCCTGCACAGATTCTCACCAGCGTGAAATTCAAATTAGGGCACTGAAGAACACGCTAGTATTCTGCAGTTTTTCCGCGGATGTGCATTGACAACTTTCAGGGAGCTTGTGCGAAAATCTTTTTAGCGGGAACACAAACCGACACTTACTCAAATGAGCGCTTAATACAGTTATACTTCATAATCACAAAGACACTAGCACATACATGGAATCTTCATCCAAAAACACACATTCAAAAACTCCAAAGTCCGTATTACAATTATGCTTGCCCATAAAACCTTCGGAAAGGTATAGTTCCAAGAACCACCAAGGGAATAAAGAAGTTCTACTCAATTACTGTTTACACTTTCTTTACTATTGAGAGAGTGGTTGGGTGGTAAACTCGTCAAGGTGGAAAGGAAAAAGCGGGGGAAACGACAGTTCTGGAGCAAAAAGTTGGGACACAGTGATCTCTCAGATTGTAGCAAGCAATTCCATGTAGGAAAGTGCGCCAATCCTGTCACTGCAATGATACTCTTGAAAACTTTATCTCATAGAGAAAGAAACCTGAATCTCCTGTCAAATCCGGTCCATTGCTCAAAGATTCCGTACTACGTATATTGACATTGCTGTGCATCAACAGATCGATTGATGCGGATTTCCGACATGGCAGTCACCCTTCAAGCTGAAATCGACATATCTTCGATTGGTTTGACAAAACAATACTAACGACCACTCAAACATCCCTTAACTTAAAGGCCTACCCCAGCTGCAACACCCAAAACTTCAATCTCTAGGAGGGGAAGCGAGCAAAGCGTATACACTCAGTCCGACCAACCGAAAGTTGTAGAGGTAAGCAAAGTCATGGACTCAAACTAGCGAAGACATGCACCTACCACTCTTAGAATCGTGATAGGTCAGCTGGAAACTTCTGTTGTGGGTAGTCCCCGTCACAAACCGCATCCCGCAGCTCCTCTGAAGCATCATCTTCCTGGTCTGCGAAACTTGTCAAGAAGATGAACTCCGCATACATCAAGACCAGCGTGAGGGAGAGTCTGTGGGCGATCCAGATCTCTAGCGGAACAACTAATGCAACCCTGTCTAAGCTGTTGGGTCCGTAAAAACCCGAACAATGAAGCAAGTCGGCAAGTCGGTTTTAGAATTGGCCTAGACACAGAAGTCCTATCCAATTTCGTTGATTTGGGCTCATTTCGTCAACGTAGTCCGTTACGTAACGATTTCCTTAGAAGACCTTCAAACAAGGCAATGAGTCCAGCCAAAGTATCACGAGCTATAACCAGTGAAGAAATAGTGGGCGGAAGCTCATGGTGTGCACGGTGGGGTACCACCAACGACGGTTCAAGAGAACGATACTTCCTTTACCCCGCGATAGGGGTACCCCAAGTGCTATAGAGTACACAGTCAACCGCCAAGACCGACGTCACTATTGCGGGGGGAGGGGGGGGGGAGCTCAGCATGTACTAAAACTGGATGTGTGTGGATGAATATCAAAATTATCAAATTTGTATACATATAGGAAAATGTTAAAATGATCCACCCGTTTACTAAATTTATCCACCTTATTGTAACCATCATTATAAAAATGGATCATCTCCAAAAACCATTGTTAGAAGCTTGGCCCTCATTTCCACCTCCTTTGTTTTCAACCCTCGCTCCTTCCATTTCCAATCTTCTTTATCCCAACCTTGTCATTTCAGGTCTTCTTCATTTCCACCTTATTTTTCCTAGCCTTCTTCATTCCCACCTTATCATTCTCAGTCTTCTTCATTCCAATCTTGTTATTCCTAGCCTTCTTTATTTCAACCTTGTCATTTTCAACCTTCTTCATTCCAACCTTCTTCATTTCAACCTTATTTTTTCCAGCCTTCTCTATTCCCACCTTATCATTCTCAGTCTTCTTCATTCCAATCTTATTATTTCTAGCCTTCTTTATTTCAACCTTATCATTTCCAACCTTCTTTATTCCAACCTTGTCATTCTCAACCTTCTTTAATCGAATCTTGTCATTTCCAACCTTCTTCATTTCAACCTTGTCATTCTTAACCTTCTTTATTTCAATCTTGTCATTTTCAACCTTCTCTAATCCAATCTTATCATTCCCAACCTTCTTCAATTCAACCTTGTCATTCTCAACCTTCTTCATTTCAACCTTGTGATTTCCAACCTTCTTCATTCCAACCTTGTGATTTCCAACCTTCTTTATTTAAACCTTTTCATTCTCAATCTTCTTCATTCGAAGATTGTTATTTCTAATCTTCTTTATTCAAATCTTTTTCATTCCAAAATTATTATTTTCAACCTTTTTCATTTTAAGATTGTTATTTCTAACCTTCTTCATCCTAATCTTGTCATTTTTAGCCTTCTTCATTCCAATCTTGTCATTCTTAGCCTTCTTCATTTCCAACTTTCTTCACTCCAACATTCTTCATTCCTAGCCTTCTTCACTCCAACCTTCTTCATTTTTCATCTTCTTCATTCTAACTTTGTCTTTCCTAGTTGAAATAGAACTAATCTATCTCAAGTGTCTAAGATCCTTCTAATCCATAGCAACATAAAATCTCATCATAAGGTAGGACAAATTAAATTAGAAGAAAACTAAATAAAACTAAACAAAATAGAACATGGAAGATAAAATTGAGCAACTGGAATTAGAACAGAATATAATAAAATAGAATGATACAAAATCCAATTGTATTAAGAAAAAAAGTCCAAAGTCATATATGTCCAGATGTCTCTAAAAGACCTTAATCAGTCCTATTTATACTTTGTTCTACCACCTTAGAATTTCTAGAATGTTCTTAGAAGATAGACCCCACCTAAATAATTACCCTAAATTCTTTGTAGAATGTTCTATGGTAGGTCCTACTTGATCCACTAACCTAATCCCAAATTCTAAAAACTTCCATAACTTCTTAAACATGCCTCTAACTATCAATCCCAATGTATCAATAATACAAATATCTTATCTATACCCTGTTACAATTAATTCCCTTCTATAAATGCGGAATGTCCTCATTTTGCTCTGCATGGTATTTTCAAACTTTGTGCTGAAATTGTGGATGTCTATTGCATCAGTGTCGTATTATATGAAGACTTGCTTGAGAGTGCATTGAGCACCTAGCTATGGAAGGTAGAATAAAAAATACAAAAATAAAATCTTAATTCTAATAGAATATTAAACAAACTCTAATTAAACCTTAATAATGCTAAACAAGCTTTAATCGAATTTTAAAAAATTTTTAAAATAATTACAAAAGAAATAATAAGAAATCTTAAAGGAATTGAAAGAAAATCTAAAATAAAACTTAAAAGAATCCTTAGGAATCCCTAAAAAATATTAGACTAATAAAAAATATATCTTAAAAATCTCAATTAAGTTCTAATTTAATCCTTATTGAAATTCTAATAGACTTCAATCATACACTAGAAAAATCCTAAATCCTAAATCAAATCCTAAATCAAATCTTAAATAAATCTTAAATCCTAAATCCTAAATCAAATCCTAGATCAAACCCTAGATCCTAAATCAAATCCTAAATCAAAACTAAGATAAATCTTAAATCCTAAATCAAACCCTAAATCAAATCCGAAACAAATTCTAAATCCTAAATCAAACTCTAAATAAACCTTGAATCCTAAAACAAATCTTAAATCAAACCCTACACAAATCCTAAATCTTAAATTAAATCTTAGATAAATCCTAAATCATAAATCAAATCTTAAATCAAATTCTAATTCTGCTCAATTCAACCCTAGCATAGTTTAGAACCTCAATATCTATCAATTGAATTGTTGATTTAGCTTAAAAATTTACATACCTTTTAACAATTGAATTAACAACAAGCAAATTTTTTTTGAAGATAATCACACTTATCAAATAGAAGAAAAAATTCTAAATCTGCTCAGGTATTGGCTAACTACCTACTTCAATCTAAATATTAAACTTTCAGTACCAATATCTTCATATTAAACCATTTAATTGTTCTCAAATTTTACATGTGTGTAAAAAATCAAGTCTATTATTTTTAAATACAAATTTCATTCCAATCCAATTAGTAGATTGCTAAGGATCTTAAAAGCCCTAATTGCCTTTCAAAGTCTGATTTTAAGACTTCAATCTACTTGAAATTCAATAGCCTTCAATTCAAATGTTTAACCAAGTTCAAACTTATAGCATATTCTTCAAATAACTATTCTTATAAGTCACCAAAATTTGAACATTAGATCTACTATTGAGCTTACAAAATTCTCCAATACATAATATCTTTTTTATTTTACAAATTTCAAAGTCATTTAAAACAACTATGATTTTAAAAAGCTCTAGCAAAGTCATTATACATTTAATTCTATCAAATTCAATGCTAAAAAAAAACCTTATCAAGTCTACTCTCAAATCCCACTCTCCAATTTGCAAAAAAATCCTTAAATTACTCTAGATACTTAGTTTTGTATTTTAGGGTCTGATTTTGATCTAGGTTAATAACTAGTCTTCTTTGGATATCAAATTTTGTCCTTTAGAGTGAATTTTTATTCCAATCAATTCTTAATTTCTTCCTTCATATATTCATATTCTTTATTTTTCTAATCTACCTTGTTTTGTCTTATTTATGGCCTTACTAAGTAAGTAGAAGCCTACTTTGTAAAAATATAGAATTAAATTTTTTAATTCTACTTTATTTTGGACTATTGTCTATTTGTTTAGATAATTTGCTAAAATATTTGAAGTAAGATCTTCTATGATATAATAGATTCTTCATTCTTTTCACCTATTAGTTATATTATATCACAACATCCACCTCTCTTGAACCTGTGCATCCTCTGGCATGTGTCATTGATTCTTTAATATATTGATATAGAGTGTTCTTTATCTTGGTCAGATTCTTGATCTTCAATTTGCTCTATTTTTTCCATCTCAATGTCTTGTAATGGATTTTATTCTTCATCAAAGCTAATATTTTTATTTCTTTACTTGAATAATTTGATTCTCTACCATGTTATGGATATCTTTAATTTTGTACCATCAAGTTCTCGTAACAAGTATGTTCCATTGTCATATAATTGTTTGACAATATAAGGCCCAAACCATCTCCTTATAATTTTTTTTACTAAGCAATGTTGGTTGTCTAGACTATTATCTTAAATCAACAGCCAATCATCATTTTAAATTAGTGATTGATGCAATCGATGCTTTTTGTCAAACCTTTCTTTATTTTTCTTCCTTACCTCTTTTAATTTCTTTATATCAACCTCAATATCCTCGAGTCTTCTTTCAAGTTGTCAAATTTGTAATGCTAATAATTCTATACTTTTTAAACCATTTTTTTAAGATAATACATTTCATGTTGGTACAACCTCTTCTATTGGTATTATCGGCTTTTGCCCATACATCAATTTTGCTTGTATGTATGACAGACATATATATTTACCTCAATAGTTACTTACATGATTAAGTAGAAGTAGGTAAAATAGAATAATTTCATAAAGTCTTCTAGAAAAGCTTCTTAGAAGCTTCATAGATGTGGTTTTGACTTTAGATGTGTTTATCGGTTGAAAACTTGGCCAAAAAGCTAACCATGTATTGGTAGCTTATGAAACAAGTTACCTCCGTGTAGTAGCTTGTGGAATAAGTTACCTCCGTATAGTAGCTTGTGGAACAAGCCAACTACGTGGCGCATACATAGATAACTTGTCTTGCAAGATAAGACATGTAGCTAGCAAAGTCAACACATGTTGGAGGTCCTATAGGACATCGCCACGTGGCTCTTAGTTACATAGTATATATCGAGGCAAGAGTGAAGCCTTCTCCACTCTTGTCAATGCCTTTCTAATCTTAGTCTTGTTTCTGTCACGGACACAAAATACAGACTTGAAATCTAACAAGAAGTTCAAGAAGAAGTGGCAGAACTAGATTAAACAGATGAGTACAAGAACAACACCAGAAAGCTGAGCTAGAACTCCAAGAGATGTGTTGTCGAGACTGAAGAACTCTTCAGCCTCGATCCTTATATATACTCCTACTTAGGAAGCTTCTCGAACTACTTCTATTAACTAGGAAGCTTCTAGAAGGTTCGAGAGGCTTCCTTTCTAGAAGGTTCTAGAAACTTCTCGAGCTACTTCTATTAACTAGGAAGCTTCTAGAAAGTTCCAGGGGATTCTTTTCTAGAAGCTTCTAGAAACTTCTCTTCTAGAAGGTTCCAGAGACTTCTTTTCTATAAGCTTCTAGAAACTTCTCTCTAAAAGGTTCCAAAGGCTTCTCTTCTAGAAGGTTCCAGAGGCTTGTTTTCTAGAAGGTTCTAGAAACTTCTCTCTAGAAAGTTCTAAGGAATATGTCCCTAACATCACCCCCTCTTTTAGCTTTGAGGTCTCTGAGAAGCAATGTTGTTGATCAGTACCAACGCAAGAAAATGAAGATCTGTCGCATAACTTCTGCTATGAACTCCAACTGTTGTTCACGAGGCAAGTGGTTCATCGACCCTTGAAGCCAATGGTAGTGGCCCATGCCTTCGACTTGTGACCAAGCATGAACTTCCGTGTCCTCATTGTGAAATTATCCTACAAATACGCCTTCTGGTTGACGATCGTAAGCAGGCTCGATCTCAAATACGATCACTAGTGATCGGTTACTCGGTATCCTCCGTCGTCGTCGTGGTACATGTAGTTCTTCATCTCGGGGTCGCCTTCGTGAGCTACTCGGTTGCGATACTCGGACTGGCATAGTATCTATCTCTTGGCTATCCATATCAAAAGACCAAACTACGATCTATCTTGGAGAAAATAACTACATCAACTATGAATTTTGTTGGTGCTCTCCCCTTTTCTTATATTGTTGGGAGAACAAGCTTCAGAAAGAAGCTATCATCAAATTGATTTAGATTTATCGGGATGTCGTTGATGAAACTCCTGTACCTTTTGTGGTGCATTCGTATGATTTTCAGCTGGCTCCCACGTTCGCTCATTAATGTCATAGCCGCACCAATGAACAAGATATTCTAACTTTCCCCACCTTCGCCGTGAATCTAATACCTTTTCAACCTCGTATTCTTCGTGGTTCTCGATTTCAATACTAGGTGGCGGACATTGCACTCTTCCAGGAAAAGATGACTCTCGATAAGGTTCCAACAGAGAAACATGAAAGACTGGATGTACCTTCATAGAAGCTGGTAACTCCAGCCGGTATGCCACTAGATTAATTTGCTTCTGGATGATAAATGGTCCCAATCTTCGATAGTCCAACTTATCACATGGTCGCTTGGTCTTGATATTTCGTCGAAGAAGCCAGGCTTTGTCTCCAACTTTGAAAGTAGGTGCTAGATTCTGAAATCTATCTGCAGACGTCTTATAGGATTCTTGAGCGGATTGTAATTGAAGCTTCAATATAGTTTGAAGCTCTGATAGTTGCTTCGCAAATCCTTCAGCTGCTAGATTGTTATTTGTTGACGGACTCAATAAATCAAGCTTCGGATGATACCCATAGTTGGAAAAGAATGGTGTTTGTTGAGTCGACGCATGGAGGGTGTTGTTATATGTAAACTCGGCTAGCGGTAGATATGCAGTCCAATCGTCTTGCTGATAGTTGATGCTGCATCGTAAGTACTGCTCCAAGACTTGGTTCACCCATTCCGTTTGGCCATCAGTTTGAGGATGGAAAGCTGAAGAAAGCTTGATATCCACCTTCAATATCCCAAAGAGAGATCTCCAAAACTTTGACATGAACTGGGTACCTCGATCTGATATGATATCATCTGGTAGTCCATGATATCGATACACATTATCGAGAAAGAGTCTTGCTGTGACTTCACTGGACGATGTCTTCTTACAAGGAACAAAGTGTGCCATCTTCGTAAGCCGATCTACCACGACAAAGATGCTGTCAAATGAGTTTGACGATGACAAGTCCGTGATGAAGTCCATAGAAATTGAAGACCATGGTCGACATGGAATTGGCAATGGCTATAGAAGTCCATAAGGGCGATGCCGAGGATTCTTAGATCTTGAACAGATGTCACAAGAGAGGACAAAATCTTTCACATCCTTCCACATTTGGGGCCACCAAAAATCTCGGGAAATAAGCTCCAAGGTCTTGTTGAATCCAAAATGTCCCGTAGCTGGAAAATCATGGCGAGATTGAAGAACTCGGAGTCGTGCTAGTCCTTTTGGAATGTACAATCGCTCTTCAAAGTATAAAAGATCTCCCTCCACCTTGAACTTGTCGTCATTGGTACGTTGCTTGATATCAATGGCTACTGAATCTTTAATGGTCATAGCACGTATCTGGTTTAGGAAGTCAGCATCAAATGATACAATAGTAGCACAAAGTTGAAATCTCTCTAGCTTCAATAACGTTGTACATTGTTGATCAAACGTTGCTTCTCCAGCCTTTGGTGCAAGATACGATCTCCTTGATAAAGCATCGGATAGTCCTTGCTGCCTTCCAAGTCAATAAGTGATAACAAAATCGAATCTAGATAGCGACATATTCCACCAAGCTTGACGCCGATTTAAAACTCGAGCCGTCATGAAATACTCCAAATTCTTGTGATCCGTATATACGGTTACTGGATGTGCAGCTCCTTCAAGAAAGTGACGCCATTCTTCGAAAGAATCCACTATAGCAAGAAGTTCCTTATCGTGGATCACATAATTGATTTCAGCAGCAGAGAACTTCCGAGAATAGAATGCAACTGGATGGAGCTTCTTATCTTTACTCATTTGTGAAAGCACAGCTCCCAAAGCAAAATCTGAAGCATCAGTTTCTAAATAGAAGGCCTTTGTAAAGTCTGGATATACCAAAATTGGAGCTGTAGTAAATGCTGTCTTCAAATCTTGAAATGCCTTCTCCGCCAAAGGTCCCCATTCCAACTTATCCTTGCATGTTAATCAAGTGAGAGGAGCAGCAACTTGAGAATAATTCTTGATGAAGATCCGATAGAAGTTAGCAAAACCAAGAAAGCATTGTACGTCTCTAACCGTCTTCGGAACCTCCCAAGACATGATTGCTTCTACTTTCTTGGGGTCCATCTTCAAACCTTCTGTAGTCGCAATGAACCCCAAAAATTCCATCTCCGTCTGGTGAAATAAACACTTTTCTAATTTGGCATATAGTCCTCGCTTGCGTAGTTTCTCCAAGACCAAACGAACATGCTCCTCATGCTCTTCCTCGTTTTTAGAGAATATTAGAATATCGTCGAAGTAGATGACAACAAAATCGTCGAGGTGTTCTCGAAAGATGTCATTCATCATATGTTGGAAAACCGCTGGAGCATTGGTAAGACCAAAAGGCATGACATTATATTCGAAATGACCATACCTTGTATGGAATGCTGTCTTCCACTCATCTCCTTCCTTGATTCATACGAGATTATAAGCTCCCCTTAGATCAATTTTTGTAAAGATCTTCGCACGTCCAAGTTGTTCTAAGAGACTAGAAATCAAGGGTAATGGGTAACGATTTTTCTTTGTTACCTTGTTGAGGCCTCGATAGTCCACACACATCCGTAATGATCCATCTTTCTTCTTCACAAATAAGATGGGTGCTCCAGCTGATGATTTTGAATGACGAATGAAGTTCTTGGCTAGATTCTCATCGATGTACTTTCGTAACTCTGCCAACTCCATTTGCGATAGATTGTAGATTGGGCCAAAAGGTGGTTGTGCTCCTTCTTGCAAGTCTATGGCACAATCATATGGTCGGTATTCTGGTAGTATGTCGGCGTTCTTCTTTTGAAACACGTCTTCAAAATCTTTATATTGCTCCGGTATACTTGCTGTTGAGTTCTTCTCCTCGGTAGTTGGAGCCGCATAAATGACAAATGGAGTGCCTTCCTTAGATGATCTTATAAACGCTCTTGCTCCAATGAATAAGGATTTCTTTTTTCGAGGTTTTTTACTAGGTTTTTTCTTGGGTGGTTTTGTGGGAAAAGTCATTTTCCGCAACCTCCAATCTATCAATGGATTATGTTTTTCCAACCAAGAAAGACCAAGAATAATAGGATTTGATGGGGTTCTAATAATATTAAAAATAATATGACTACTATGGTCTTTAAACGTTACTTCTATAGGTTTTGATTCATAGGTGATGCTACTAGACAATAAAGGTCACCCATCTATGACCTCAACATGAACAGGTTTTGATTTTTGTACTAAAGGGATCTTATGACGCTTTGCAAATTCTTCGTCTAAAAAACAAGCAGATGCTCTTGAGTCTAGTAGTGCTAAGGTTCTCAGTTTTTGAGGGCTGATAAATAGAGGAATTGTAAAACAAAGTGCAGGTTGGGCAGAAAGAAAGGAACCTGATTGTTGTTGGGATATTTCATTGTCCAGCCGCACGGTTCCTACTGTGGCTGGGCATCCTCGTTTTTCTGAATAAATACTCCCTTAGTCTTGACTATGCCTCGATTTTACTTTTTGGGGCAGTTTCCGACTTTGTGGCCTTCTCCACCACAATACAAGCATAAATTTTCCTCCATACGTCGTTTTTTTTCTTCTATAGTAAGAGATTTGATACGTACCACATCAATTTGCATGTCTTCCACCTCTGAATGCGAATTCACACCGCTTGCCGACATAGTTGGAGCATGGCGAATTGTATGTTGTCTTGAGCGTTGGTCTTGGCGACGTTGGAATAGGCGATTATCGCACTTCACAGCTTGGCTAATGGCTTCATTGAGCGTTCGTGGATCAGGAAGAGTTAACAGCAAATCCTTCACATCATCTCTTAAATCCCAATAGAATTGACTCATCAACGCTTCTTCATCCCAATTGATGTCGCATACTAATTGCCTGAAATCCGAAGCATAGACTGATGTAGAACGCATCCCTTGTCGTAGCGACCGGATCTTTGTTGTAGCCCATCGAACCTTATCGTGTTCACGAAATGCTTCCGCAAATGCTTCCGCAAATGTTTCCAAAAAGGTTTCAAAGTTGTTTAATATGGATGATCTTTTTCAAACAAAGGAGCAAACCATGATAGAGCTTGTCCCGTAAGTAAGGTTCCAACAAGCCCAACACGTGACTCCTCCGTTGGATATCGTTCGGACTGTAAAACTATTATCAACCTGATTTGATTGACAAATCCTCGAAACTTGGAACGTGTTCCATCAAACTTATCTGGAAGGCTAACTCAAGGCTCCTTATGTTGTAGAACTAGTGGTTCTTGTCGAACTTGAGGTAAAGTTGTTTCTCCAAGTGCCAAAATTTGAGGCTGGTGTAGTTTAGATTGTGCTATCCCACATACTCCATCATTATGAAGCCTTGCCACCACTCCTTCAATCTCTGCAGTTCTTTGTGATAACGTAGCGAGGGCATTCATAATAGCATCTAACTTAGACTCCGAACTTTTTGTCATACTAATGTCTTGACCTCCGGCCATTCTAAAAGAAGGACAAAAATGATCCTATAAGAGACAATATTGGTTTATAGGAGGGTAATCCACAACCTATAAAACGCCTTAAGAATTTAAAGAAGAGGGGTAATCCACTCTCTCCAAGAAGAATAAGACTCCAATATTGTAACACAAGAAGTATCAGTTTAGAGGAGGGTAATCCGCAACCTCTAAAACATGCTAGTATACCTTCAAGTAAAGGGATAATCCACACTCTACTAAGGAAGAACTAGCTCTGATATCTCAAGTTAGTGTAGTCTCGACAAACTGTCACGGACACAAAATACAGACTTGAAATCTAACAAGAAGTTCAAGAAGAAGTGGCAGAACTAGATTAAACAGATGAGTACAAGAACAACACTAGAAAGGTGAGCTAGAACTCCAAGAGATGTGTTGTCGAGACTGAAGAACTGTTCAGCCTCGATCCCTATATATACTCCTACTTAGGAAGCTTCTCGAGCTACTTCTAGAAGGTTCCAGAGGCTTCCTTTCTAGAAGGTTCTAGAAACTTCTCGAGCTACTTCTATTAACTAGGAAGCTTCTAGAAAGTTTCAGGGGATTCTTTTCTAGAAGCTTCTAGAAACTTCTCTTCTAAAAGGTTCCAGAGACTTCCTTTCTAGAAGCTTCTAGAAACTTCTCTCTAAAAGGTTCCAGAGGCTTCTCTTCTAGAAGGTTCCAGAGGCTTATTTTCTAGAAGGTTCTAGAAACTTCTCTCTAGAAAGTTCTAAGGAATATGTCCCTAACAGTTTCAAGACTTTCTAGTCTTCTTGTTTTTAGTAATAGCCATTCTAGTTAATATTACATCACCTTTTGAGTGACTTTCTAGTTTTCTTCAGTGATAGAAGAGTGTATTGAGATTCATGTCCTTGACAGTTTGACAAAAGTGCTAACATATTATTTTTGTCTTGTTCTAGAAGTGAGTGGATTACTACACTTCTATTATTGTATTTTAAAAGTTGCAGACTATCCACCTTTAAACAAAAAATCTTGTTTTCTAATACTAATCTTTTCCTCAAAAAGAGTGGATTACCTCTCTTTGTAGGATTTATTTTTAGAAGTTGTGGATAATCCTCTTCTAATTTAACTTTTAAAATGTTTGACTTGTATATAGAAGGAAAGTTTATGGATGCTACTTTCAATAGAAGTGAGAATAGATTTGCAACTATAGCAGATCTTCATGAGCTTGTCAATACTCTAAGAGTGGAAATCTCACATATTTTTAACGTGAATCATGGAAGTACTATGCCTACACCTATGGAAGAAGTTTAGAGTCTACGATAAGAAGTTTGCATAGTTGAAAGTAGCAAGTAGATCAACGTCACAACCAAATTCAGGGAGTTTTGTATCTACAAGTATGATAGGGACAAAGATTATTATGCTTGAGAATTTTGATGGAATAAGATCAAAATTTTGAGGAGTTTTTATAACAAGTCAAGCTCTATCTAAGGTTGCACACTTTCCAATATCCTGATGGATTTATCCAAGTCGGATTTATAGGCGCACTACTATCAAAAAGTACTCTCTCTTGGTTTGTACCTTTAATGGAAAAAGATTCACGACTCCTTTATGATTTGAATTTATTTCTAGAAGTATTTATGGCCACATTCAGAGAAAGTGATCGAAAATGAATAACAGAGACCAAGCTTCTATGCTTATGACAAGGATCATGATTAGCTACTACATATGCTACCAAATTCCAAAATCTTGCTTGCGATGTGGACTGGAATGACAAAGCACTTATCATCCAATTTTGATATGGATTGAAGGATAGCGTCAAAGATTTGTTATTAACAATGCCAAAAGTAGAATCTTTGGAATAATTTATTACTCAAGCCATTGCATGTGACAATCGTTTATTTGAAAGGCATCAAGAATAAAGATTTAGTTGGAGAGGAATAAGTCAAGTAATGGTGGCAGCTCCCAAGTTTTTTGAAACATATTCGTCAAAGTTGGAACCAATGCAAATTGATATGATATATTTTAAACCTCTCATGAAGCAGGAAAAGACTCAACCTTGCCAAGAGGGATTGTATTTATATTGTGGAGAAGCTAAGCTTACTATTCAATATTGTCCAAAGAAACAACACAATTATAAAATGAGGAGCACAATTACCAAAGAAGATAATGTATTGGAAAACGAGTTTCTCCAGCTATAATAGGGGCCTTGCGGCTAGAATCATGTGCAATATCTAGTAAAGGTCCTATTCTTTCCTCAGATCCCTCACCTTGTTTTATAATAGAAGTATATTTAAGACCTAATAATCACAAAGTCTTTGCTTTGTTAGATTCAAGAGCCTCAGCATGTTTTATAGATAAAGATTTTGCCAAAAATAAAAAAATAACTTTATTAAAGAAAGTTAAATCCATACATGTAGAAGTCATAGATGGTCATTCCTTATCTTTTGGAAATATTATCCATGAAACTATTCCTTTAGATATAGCAATTAAAGATCATAACAGTGTAGTAGTATTTAATATAATAAAATCTCCCTCTAATCTGGTTATTTTAGGATTATCATGGTTAGAAAAATATAACCCTCAAATAGATTGGATTTCTCGTAACCTTAACTTTTCTGATAGCATAATCTAAGGTCGCATTAGCAAAGTAGAAATATGTAATTCCATTACGTCCAAACCTTTACTTGTAGGTGCAAAAGCTTTCATACATGCTGCAAAAGAAGGATCATCTTTTGCTATATATGCTACATGTATTTCTAATGTTGAAACAATGTCGAGTGGTATTCCTAAGCAATATCAAGAATTCCAAGATATTTTTGAAAAGAAAAATGCAAGTATTCTTCCCGAGCATTGACCTTATGATTATTCAATTGATTTGTAAGAAGGAGCTCAACTACCATTCGGACCAATCTATAGCTTATTGCAGAATGAGTTGGCTGCATTGAAGAAGTACAATGATGAGAATTTGGCAAAGAACTTCATATGCCATTCTAAATTTTCAGTAGAGGCTCCTATCTTATTTGTATAGAAGAAAGATGGTTCTCTACAAATGTGTGTGGATTATCGAGGACTCAACAAGATCACCATCAAAAATAGGTATCCTTTGTCTTTGATTTCAGGACTTCTTGACCAACTCAATCAAGTAAAGATCTTTATCAAAATAGATCTACGAGGAGCATACAACTTAGTTCAAATCAAAGAAGGAGATAAATGGAAGACTGCTATTTGAATTAGGTATGGATATTTTGAATATAATGTCATGCCTTTTGGACTCATGAATACACCGGCCACTTTTCAACATCTTATAAATGATGTTTTTTGTGAGTTTTTAGATGATTTTATTCTTTACTATTTAGATGACATTCTAATCTACTCTAAGAATACAGAAGAACATGAACTTCATGTTCTTCGCGTGTTACAGAAACTTAGAGATGTAAGATTATATGCCAAATTAGAAAAGTATGTATACCATACTATTTATGTTAACTTCTTAGGATACATCATTTCCAATGAAGGCCTTATGATGGATTCCAAGAACAGTTAAAGATGTAGAATGCTTTTTGGGCTTTGCTAATTACCATCAAATCTTCATGAAGAATATTTTTCAAGTTACAGCTCTACTTACATGTTTGACTTGTAAAGACAAAATAAAGTGGAATAAACAAGCAAAAGCATCATTTGATGCTTTAAAGAAAGAATTTATTTTTACACCAATCTTAAATTTCGTTGTCATACTATAAATGCTTACAATATGTAAAAATTTATTAAAACATATTATATGTTAATAAATCTAGATGTATGTTAGAATAGCTAGTGGATTAAATTAAAAAGAGTTGGTATAAGAAAATTTACTTTGTTTCTTTACTTATTTTACTTTTGATATTAAAAAAAAATATATAGGACCTAAATATTTAGTATGAAGCCTTGGGAGAAGATGGAAGGCTAAGGATAAAAATCTAAATTAGTAAGAAGCTAATTGAGAGGGATGAAAGTAAGGCATGGTTGGATGAAGGCAAGGAATGGAGAACTTCATTCCTATTGGTCGAATACCATGCCCAATATCCAATAGGCTTTGAGGAAGCTGATCGTGACCTTACCAAGGATTTCGGTGACTTCAAAGAAGGCATTTGGAATTTAGAAGCTAGGATTGTAAAGTTTAGGATTTGGAATACAATTTGTATGTAAAAATTAGAATATTTAGAGTTAAGGTGAAGAAATTACAACCGTTTGAAGTTAAGGTGTTAATTCAAGACATACTATTATTCTTTTGAGGATACGAGGAGTTGTACAATAGCTTTTGAAGATTAGAAGATACAAATAAAACAAAAATTTACTTGTAAGGCCTAATTTTTTCACAAAAAAATTATTGCTTTTGGAGTTCATATGAAGGAGTTATAAGGAGTTGAAGGCAGCGCTTCCAAATGAAAGGCAGTAAGTCAGCGGTTTTGTTTATAGTAATAGTTGGAGCCATAACTTGAGTTTTTGAACAAATTTTTGATTCAAACTTTTTGGAAAATGTAACATTTTGTGTTTAGAAGCTATACATATAAATTTTGTGGCATTTGAGCTTATATTTTGTGAGATATAAAGAAAATTGCATGCGAATGTATAAAGATGAGGATTTGAAGTGACTGTTAGGATTTTTGAGTTATCTCAAGATCCATAATAAATTTACAATTGAAATTTGTTGTAAAAGTTAATAAGAATACATCAGTATCTTATGTAAAATTTGAGTTTGTTTGAACAGTCGGATTAAGAGATATAAGCTATTGAAGTTCGAGAAAATTTCCACATAAGGATATACAAGGTTTTAAAGGATTTATCATATTTTGGGTGATATTGGTTACTTGAAGGTTGTGTATTTGGAGTAATTACTCAAAAGAAAAAATTTATATATAAACTTAAGGCTTTTCTTATTTTTAAACTTGATTGAATGATTAGTGATAGCCAGAAGCCTAACATTTTCTTGAGGCAAATTCTCTCTACCCCGACATATTGGTGCTTCCACTGAGAAAGCCTTAAGGCACTAATTTTTTCAACAAGTTGAAATGGGAGATCAAAATCCAGGGTTTGGATTATCAAGAGAAGTGGGTGTCCATGATTTATTTAGGACATTTGCTCAATTTATAGAAGAAAGGCAATAGGTACATGGAGAGGATAAGAACAATACTAAGGCCATACAAGTAGTAGTGGACAAAGTTGAGAGGTTTGATAGAAGGAATATCACTAAGTTCTTAAGGATTTATATATGTGAAATGAAGGTGCATCAAGTTTTAGAAATAAATAATTAAAGAATCTTGCAAATACAGCAAAGATAGTTAAAGTCTTTCATCAAAACCAAGATGAAGAATATCAAATCTTTATTATAAAAGAAATAAGATCAAAAGAAAATAACATTCTACCTTCTATCTTTCATTGTAGCTTTTGTGTATTTGTAATGAGATGGAGCACCAACAACCAGCAGATTCAACTCAAGAGCTTTCATTTGCGAACTTACTAGACGAGACATTACGATTGTCACAACCTTCAAGACAACAAAATCGAGATGAAGATCGTCAAAAACGACATGTTTTTTTTCAAATAGATGGCGAGGTACAACAAGTTTGGTATCACGACCTTGGAAGAGAATTGTAATGTTTAGTGATTTTATTAGAGGTAGGAACTACTCCTAACAATGTTTCAAATATTTTATTTGAAGAAAGTTATGAAGGCCTTAAAAATGACTAAATCACAATGACTAGGGGAATCTTCTTGCTCTGGTATGGGACCCTATAGATAGTTAAGAGGACCTATCAACTATCTTTAAAGAGAGCAAAGATCGGAGTATGTAACAAATATAATTCACCGCATCTTGGCCTTCCTGTCAAGGACAAGAATTCGATGAAAAAATAATTCAGACAAGTGAGCCTTTACTCAAAGAGAGGTTATAAAATATATATAAACAAGTATATATATTGAAAGAGAAACTGGAATGGCTATTGCCAAAAGACAAGAAAACTAGAGATCCTTGAAACAAGACTAGAAGCAAGAAAGGAGTTGACAAGAGTGAAGAAGCTTTCACTCTTGTCTCTATATATACTATCTAACTAAGGGCTATTTGGCGATGTTCTATAGGACCTCTAATATGTGTTGACTTTGTAGGATACATGCCTTGACTTACAAGGAAAGTTCTTCTATGTATGGGCCACATAGTTAGTTGATCTTCAAGCTAACAACATGTGTAGTACATGGCCAACTTGTTGACCACGTTTCTAATCCAAAAAGTCAATTAAAGTCACCTATGAAGTCAAAGCAGCGTCTATGAAGCTTCTAAGAAGCTTTCATATTAAATACTATAGAATTAACTTATTTTTATCTACTTTTACTTACTTTTACCTATTTATATATATAATTACTAGCTTACATGATTATGTCTATGATATTACCCTCCCTTCTAGAGACGAGTTCCACGAGGAGCGGTCATCATATGTTGAGGAAATCTATAATGCGACGAATTGTATTCGCCACATACTCTGATCTTTGTTCTCTTCGAAGATGATTGATAGGGCCTTTCAACCATCGGTAGTGTCCCATACCAGAGCGGTGTCGTGTTGTGGTTCGGCTACTATATGAAAATAATGTAATTATGTACTTAATATATAATTTATTAAGTAACATGGTAAGAGCCATGTTAGTAGATTTTAGTTGGTTGTAGGATATAATTTGATTATTACTTTGAGAAGAGGTTGTTTAAAAAGGTTACTATAGAATTTTTATAACTTTAATTTCTTTTTCATAGTGGCTTTTAAGATTGGTTTAGTTCATAGTGACTTCTAAATAATTAGAATCACCTTTGTTAGACATTGGTGACCTTTGAAAACTTCTTTTGGATTTTTTATTTGGTGTCAAAAAGACTCATTGTAAAAATCTTATAAGAAAAGGGATGAAGAAGGGGGTTTTGGTAGCAAAAGGATTAATTAGGGCACCAATATGGATGAATGGAGATGAAAAATAAAAATCTCCATTCCTATTGGTCAAAAATCATGACCAATGGGCTTTGAGGAGGCTGCCCGAGGCCATATTAGGGAGTAGGGTTAGTTTCTCGACGCCATTCGAGTTTTTGAGGCTAGGGTCAGAAGGTTTAGGTTTTTGGATATGGTTTTGGTGCAAAACTTGTGTCATTTGGGGTTTATATGAAGAAGTTATAGGCGCTCAAAGTTAAGGTGTAAGTTTTCGACGTACTGTCACTCTTTTGAGCATACCGCACGCGTACGGACAGCAAACGAGGATCCGCGACCGGATTTGAAGAGAACACTTTTTCGGCTATAGTTTGTGCATACTGTTTATCGAATTCCAAGCTTTTATGAAGGAGATATTGGCAGTTGAAGTCAGCGCTTGATATCTAAGGGTAGTAAGTAGCCCGAATTACTTGTGCTTGTGATTTGAGCTATATCTTAGACAATTTGATGAGGTTTTAGCTCAAAATTTTCAAGATTGAGTGTATTCTTGTTATAAAGCTTTCTATACAAGTTTTGTGTGATTTGGAGCTTGGGTTTAAGAGATATAAGGAAAATAGTTTTCGGGTGCATGTAAGTTAGGGTTTTGTGCACATGCTAGGGTTTCTTAGATGCCGAACGATCGGTGATAGATGTACGATTCAATTTTTTTTAAGGTAAAAGGTAAGTATAGCATCTAGCTTATGTAGAAATTTGAAACAAAGTGAACGGTTCGATTAGCTTTTATGAATTTTTAAAGTCTGATGTAAAAAGGTCCTTGGCAGGAAGAAATATATTTTGAAGAATTTTAAGATATTTTGAATTTTTATACAAAGCAAGGAGTTTGTTTTTGGGAGCTAAGGCATTATATAAAAAAGAAACCTAAACTCTCTACAGCTAGATACCCGGTGTATTCCCAGATAGAAAATCACGCCATACGACAGCGGGAAGACCACCCAGTTATTTGATCATTGTTGAGGCCTTCGTAACTTCCTTCAAATAGAATATTTGGAACACCATCAGGAGTTGTTCCTATCTCTAGCACAATCACCAAACATCAGGAGTCCCTTCCCAAATCATGATACCAAACGCGTTGTATCTTGCCATCTCTTCGAGGAAGAAGATGTCGTTCTTGAAGATCTTCATCTCAATTGCGTTGTCTTGAAGGTTGTGACAATCGTAATGTCTCATCCGATAGGTCAGCAAATGAAGGCTCTTAAGTCAAATCCACTGATTGTTGGTTCTCCATCTCCTGAGTTTCACTACTATAAAGAAGCTACGAATAAGAATTGAAAGTGAATGTTATCTTGCCTAGATGTTGTTTCTTTTATAAAGAAGGTTTTCATCTTGATTTTGATGGATGGCGTCGATGAAAAGCCTCCATCGCCTTTGCTACATTTGCAAGATTTTTTATTGGCTCCCATGTGCATTCACTAATACCATATCCGTGCCAATGGACAAGATATTCTAATTTATTTTGGTGCTGCCTTGAATCTAAGACTTCTTCTACTTCAAATTCTTCACTATTGTCCACTTCTATAGGAGGAGGTGGAGCTTGTCGTCTTCTTGGTATGTCGAATGTCTTGTATGGTTCAAGAAGAGACACGTAGAATATCGAATGGATTTTCATTGACTCCGATAGATATAAACGATATGTAACTGGATTGATTTGTGCAGAAATAGAAAATGGTCCCAGCCTTCAATAGTCCAACTTGTCACAAGGACGAGTGGTCTTGATATTGCAATGAAGTAGCCATACCTTATCACCCAAGATGAATGATGGTTGTTCCTTTTGATAGACATCCGCATTGAACTTTTGTTGTTCTTGAGTCACTTTTAACTGCGCCTTCATCGTTGCATGTAGCTCTGATAAATGATTTGCCAAATCTTTCGCAGCAGGATTATCAAATTTTGAAAAGTCAAAAGTATCAAGTCAAGGATGATAACCATAATTAGCAAAGAAAGGTGTTTGTTTTGTAGAAAAATGTACCGTATTATTGTAAGCAAACTCTGCCAATGGCAAAAGAGTTGTCCAATCATCTTGTTGGTAATTAATGGTACATCTTAAATATTACTCCAAAACTTGATTAACACGCTCTGTTTGTCCATCAGTTTGAAGATGGAATATCAAAGATAGTTTTATATCTACTTTAAGAATCTTAAAAAGAGTCCGCCAAAATCTTGATACAAATTGAGTTCTCCTATCTGATAAAATATCCTTGGATAATCCATGATAGCGATAGATATTGTCAAAAAAGAGCTTAGTTGTTTCTTCACTAGTGATAGATTTTATACATGGTACAAAATATGCCATCTTGGTAAAACGATCTACCATTACGGATATAGAGTCATAAGAACCTAAGATTAGAAGATCCGTGATGAAGTCCATAGAAACAGAAGACCATGGTTGTTCTGGAATGGATAATGGCTGAAGAAGTCCAAAAGGTCGATGACGAGGAGTTTTTGATCTTGAGCAAACATCACATGATTGTACAAAATCTTTAACTGCCTTTGAAGCCACCAAAAATGCCTAGATATTACATTTGAAGCCACCAAAAATCTCTAGATATCAGCTCTAAAGTCTTATTATATCCAAAATGTCCTGCTGTTGGGAAGTCGTGATGAGCTTGAAGAACACGTAAACATGCTTCTCCTTCTGGAACATATAGACGTCCTTCAAAATAGAGTAGGTTGTTCTTGAATTCAAATTTAGAAGGATCATGAGATTTAGAAGAATTATTCTTGATATCATGAACAAGAGGGTCTGAAGACATACTTAACTGGACTTGCTTAAGAAAAGTTAAATCGACAGTCAATGTTGATTTTATTGCTCAAAGATGAAATTGCTCTAGCTTCAAGAGAACCATTCTTTGTTGCTCAAAAGCTGCATCTCCTTCTTTTGGTGCAAGATAAGAACGTCTAGACAAGGCATCGGACAAACCTTGTTGTTTTCCTTGCGGATAAGTGATGATGAACTCGAATCTTGATAAAGACATGCTCCAACAAGCTTGGCGATGATTTAATATGCGTGCTGACATAAAATATTCGAGGTTCTTGTGATCCGTATATACGGTGACTGGACTGGAAGCGCCTTCTAGATAATGATGCCATTCTTGAAAAGAATCCACAATTGCAAGAAGTTCTTTGTCGTGGATCTCATAATTGATTTTTGTTGCTGAGAATTTTCTTGAATAAAAGGCTACTGAATGAAGTTTGTCATCTGTTCCCATTTGTGATAAAACCACACCTAGAGCAAAGTCCGATGCATCTGTTTCCATAAAGAATGCTTGGAAAAAATCAACACGATACAATATTGGTGCAGAAACAAACGCTGTCTTCAAAGATTCAAAAGCAACTTCCGCTTCTTGATTCCATTGGAGTTTGTCTTTACAAGTCAAACGTGTAAGTAGAGCTGCAACTCGAGAGAAGTCTTTGATGAAGATCCGATAGTAGTTGGCAAATCCCAAAAAACATTGGACATCTCTTATCATTTTTGAGATCTTTGAGTCTATAATAGTTTGAACTTTCTTAGGATCCATCATAAGTCCATCATTTGAAATGATGTAACCTGAGAAATCGACTTGAGTAGTATGGAACACACACTTTTCTATCTTGATATAGAGTCCTGCATCTCTTAATTTTTGTAACACACGACGAACATGAAGTTCATGTTCTTCTGGATTCTTAGAATAGATCAAGATGTCGTCTAGATAACATACCACAAAATCGTCCAAAAATTCTCAAAAAACATCATTCATTAGATGTTGAAAAGTTGCTGGTGCATTTGTAAGTCCAAAAGGCATGACATTGTATTCAAAATGTCCATACCTAGTTCGAAACGTAGTCTTCCATTCATCTCCTTCTTTGATGTGTACTAGATTGTATGCTCCCCGAAGATCTATTTTTCTATAGATCTTAGCTTGATTTAGCTGATCAAGAAGTCCAGATATTAAAGGTAGTGGATACCTATTCTTGATAGTAATCTTATTGAGTCCTTGATAATCAACACACATCCGCAATGATCCATCTTTTTTCTTCACAAATAGAATTGGAGCTCCTGTTGGAGATTTAGAATGGCGTATGAAATTCTTAGCTAGATTTTTTTTAATATATTCCTTGAGTTCAGCCAACTCATTTTGTGATAAACTATAGATTGGTCCGAATGGCGGTTGTGCTCCTTCTTGAAGGTCAATTGAGCAATCATAGGGACGATGTTCCGGGAGTGTATCCACATTTTTTTTTTCAAATACATCTTGAAATTCTTGATATTGGCTTGGAATGCCACTTGAAGTCTTTTCACTAGTAGAAACGGGTGTGGCATAAATAATATATGGTGATTCTTTCATAGCAGCATGTAAGAAAGCTTTTGCACCTATAAATACGAGTTTAATTGAATTGGACTTATGACTCTCTACTTGATTAACTACACTATTAGTTATATTTTTAGAGAAAGTAAGAGTTCGAGAAATCCAATCTATTTGAAGGTTGTATTTTTTTAACCACGATAAACCTAAAATTACTGGATTAGAGATAGATCTAATAATATTAAATACTACAAAACTATTATGACCATTGATTATTACTTCTATAAGAAGGATTTCATGAGTAATATCTCCAGATGACAATGGACGACCATCTATGACTTCTACATGAACATGTTTAGTTTTCTTTACTAAAGATATGCTATGTCTTTTAGTAAATTCTTCATCTAAAAAACACGCTGAGGCTCCTGAATCTAACAAGGCAGAGACTTTGTAATGTTTAGGTCCTAAAATAACATTTAATGTAAAACAAGGAGAAGGCTCTGAAGAGAGAATAGGACCTTTACTAGATGTTGTGCAAGGTTCTAGTCGCACGGTCCCTATTTTAGTTGGACAAACTCGTTTTTCAACATATTATCTTCTTTTACAGCCATACTCCTCATTTTGTGATTGCGTCGTTTCTTTGGATAATATTGAGCAGTGTGCTTTAGTTCTCCACAATATAAACATAATCCTTCTTGACGACGACGAGTCTTTTTTTGCTCAGTAAGAGGTTTGAAACGTACTGCATCAATTTACATATCCTCTACTTCCGAATGTATGTGTTGAAGAGGTGTTGGTGTTGCCATTGAATTATAGTAACGTTGAGGTGCACTTGTATGGTTCTGAGATCGAAATTCAAAAAGGCGATTGTCACACTTCACTACAAAGTCAATTGCTTGACTCAATGTTTGAGGATCAGGTAAGTTGAGCATTAATTTTTTTACCTCATATTATAATCCGTAGAGAAATTAGCTAATAAGTGTAGCATCATCCTACTTGATATCAGTTGCAAGTTGTCAAAATATTGAAGCATTTAACGTTAGTAATCAATTATCTTGTCGTAAAATATGGATCTTTTTGGTTGCAACATGAATTACATCATGTTCTCCATACATGGATCGAAACTCCACCAAAAAAGCCTCTAGATTATTCAATATTGGATCTCGTCGTTCAAAAAAGATGAAAACCACGATAGTTCTGAACCTGAAAGAAGCGTACCAATGAATCTAACTTGCGATCCTGGAGTTAGATAGCTTTGGGGTTGAAGTTCAATCACAAGTTACACTTGATTGATAAATCCTCGAAACTTGGATCCGGTGCCATCAAACTTCTCAGGTATGGCAATTCTTGGTTCTCTAACATTTGAAGGGCGTTCCACCATAGGACAAAGGACATGGTTTGGTGCAGATGTTGAAGCAGCTCCAACCATTTTTATATCTTCACTTCTTACCAATCTTGTTGCTTTTTGTGGTGGTAAATTGAGTTGATGCATCGCAAGCATTAACTCCCTCAATTGCTCTTGCATTTGTACTATTGCACTCTTCATTTCAACAAGTTCTGCCATGATAACACTTAGAAGAGAGAAGATGTCTAATATCGCTCAAGACAAATAGAAGAGAGGACTTGAAAACTATGGACAATATCAGTTTAGAAGAGAGTAATCCGTTACTTCTAATATGCTTATATCTTATTAAGAAAAAGGGATAATCCACTCTTAATCAAGATTAGACAAAGCTCTGATATTGTAGGTGTACTTTTGTCAATCTGTCAAGGATAAGAATTCGATGAAAAAAAAATTCAAATAAGTGAGCCTTTATTCAAAGAGAGGTAACAAAATATATATAAACAAATATATATATTGAAAGAGAAACTGGAATGGCTATTGCCAAAAGACAAAAAAACTAGAGACCCTTGAAACTAGACTAGAAGCAAGAAAGGAGTTGACAAGAGTGAAGAAGCCTTCACTCTTGTCTCTATATATACTATCTAACTAGGGGCTATGTGGCGACATTCTATAGGACCGCTAATATGTGTTGACTTTGTAGGACACATGCTTTGACTTACAAGGAAAGTTTTTCTATGTGCGGGCCACATAGTTAGCTTGATCTTCAAGCTAACAACATGTGTAGCACATGGCCAACTTGTTGACCCCGTTTCTAATCCAAAAAGTCAATTAAAGATACCTATGAAGTCAAAGCAGTGTCTATAAAGCTTCTAAGAAGCTATCATGTTAAATACTATAGAATTAACTTATTTTTATCTATTTTTACTTACTTCTACCTATTTGTATATATAATTACTAGCTTACATGATTATGTCCGTGACACTTCTTTAACATATGATGACCGCTCCTCATGGAACTCATC
The DNA here is from genome assembly GCF_059467195.1 of Physcomitrium patens. Classification (NCBI taxonomy): domain Eukaryota; kingdom Viridiplantae; phylum Streptophyta; class Bryopsida; order Funariales; family Funariaceae; genus Physcomitrium; species Physcomitrium patens. The sequence goes on along the minus strand of NC_143423.1, from coordinate 12,028,424 downwards.
CCTAAAAAGAGGGATAATGTCACAATGCCATGTTGATATTCAGCTACTATATGAAAATAATACAATTATGTATTTAATATATAATTTATTAAGTAATATGATAAGAACTCTATAGTAGATTTTAGTTGGTTGTAGAATATAATTTGATTATTACCTTGAGAAGAGGTTGTTTAAAAAGATTACTATAGAATTTGTATAACTTTAATTTTCTTTTGATAGTGGCTTTTAAGATTGGTTTTGGTTGATAATAACTTCTAAATATTTAGAAGCACCTTTGTTAGACATTGGTGACCTTTGAAAACTTATTTTGGTTCTTTTATTTGATATTTAGAGCATAAATTATGCAAATCTTATAAAAAAAAAAAGATTGAAAAAGGATTTTAGTAGCAAAGGGAGTAATTAGGGCACCAATATAGATAAATGGAGATGAATGATGAAAATCTCCATTCCTATTGGTCAAAAATCATGACCAATGGGCTTTGAGGAGGCTGCATGAGGCCATATTAGGGATTAGGGTTAATTTCTCGGGGCCATTTGAGCTTTGAAGGCTAGAATCAGCAAGTTTAGATTTTTGGCTATGGTTTTGGCATAAGTTTTGTATGGTTTGGAGTTTATATGAAGGAGATATAGGTACTCAAAGTAAAGGTGTTGATTTGGGAGCTACCGTCACTCTTTTTAGCATAACACATGCATATGGATAGCAATTGAGGATTGGCGATTGCAACTAGAGAGAGCACTTTTGCAGCTACACTTTTCATGGACTGCTTACTAGATTTCAATTTGAAGTGAAGGAGTTATTGGATTTTGAAGTCAATGCTTGCAATCTAAGGGTAGTAAGTGATCCGATACACTAGTAGTTGTCTCTTGAGCTATATCTTGAGCAATTTGACAAGGTTTTTGCTCAAAATTTCAGGAAATGTGTAATTTCATGTTAGTAAACTTTATGCATAAGTTCTATGACATTTGAGTATTGGATTCTTGAGATATTAAGAAAATAGTGCTTGGGTGCTTGTAAATTAGGATTTAAAGCGTCTGCTAGGATTTCTTAAATGTTAGAAGTTTGAGAGTGAATTTACAATTGGTTTTTTTTGTGATAAATTTTAAGGGTGAATTTTACATATCTATCACGGACATACATATAATTACCTATATGAATAGATAAAAGTATGTAAAAGTAGGTTAATTGTGTAATATCTTCTAGAGAAGCTTCTTAGAAGCTTCATAGACGCTGCTTTGACTTTATAGGAGTCTATAGTTGACTTTTAGGTTAGAAACTTGGTCAACAAGTTAGCCATGTGCCACACATGTTGGAAGCTTAAAGAACAAGCTAACTACGTGGTCCATCCATAGAAAACTTGCCTTGCAAGCAAAGGCATGTGGCCTAGAAAGTCAACATATATTGGAGGTCTTATAGAACATCGCCACGTGGCTTCTAGTTAGATAGTATATATAGAGACAAGAGTGAAGCCCTCTTCACTCTTGTCAACTCCTTTCTTGCTTCTAGTCTAGTTTCAAGGGTCTCTAGTTTTCTTGTATTTTGGCAATAGCCATTCCAGTTTCTTTCTTAATATACATATTTCTATTTTTTCCTATTTCTTTTTGAGAAAAGTCTCACTTACTCTTTAGCTTTCATCGAGTTCTTGTCCTTGACAGATTGACAAGAGTACACTTACAATATCAGAGCTTTGTCTTTTCTTGATTAAGAGTGGATTACCCCTTTTTTCTTGATAAGACATAAGCGCATTAGAAGTTGCGGATTACCCTCTTTTAAACTGATATTGTTCTTAGTATTTTCTTTGTTATCAATTCCTCTCTTCTATTTGTTTTGAGCATTGTTAGATATCTTCTCTTTTCTAAGTGCTACTATGGCAGAGCTTGTTGAAATGAAGAGTGCAATAGCACAGATGCAAGAACAATTGAGGGAGTTAATGCTTGCGATGCATCAACTCAATTTACCACCACAAGGAGCAACAAAAATGGTAGGAAGTGAAGATATAGAAATGATTAGGGCTGCTTCAACATCTGCACCAAACCATATCCCTTCTCCCAGAATGGAACACCCTTCGAGTGTTAGAGAACCGAGAGTTGCCTTGCCCGAGAAGTTTGATGGTACCAGATCCAAGTTTCGAGGATTCATCAATCAGGTCCAACTAGTGATTGAACTTCAACCCCAGAGCTATCCAACTCCAGGGTCACAAGTTAGATTCATTGGTACACTTCTTTCAGGTTCAGCATTGTCATGGTTTTCATCTTTTCTTGAACGACGAGATCCAATATTGGATAATCTGGAGGCTTTTTTGGCGGAGTTTCGATCCATGTTTGGAGAACATGATGCAATTCGTGTTGCAACCAACAAGATCCGTATTTTGCGACAAGGCAATCGATCAGTAACATTATATGCTTCGCAATTTCGACAACTTGTAACTGATATCAAGTGGGATGATGCCGCACTTGTGAGTCAATTTCTCTACGGATTACAATATGAGGTAAAGAAATTGATGCTTAATTTACCTGATTCTCAAACATTGAGTCAAGCAATTGACTTTGCTGTGAAGTGCGACAATCGACTTTTTGAATTTCGATCCGAGAGTCGCACAAGTGGGCCTCAACGTTACTACAATTCAATGGCAACACCGACGTCTCCTCAACACATACCTTCAGAAGTAGAGGATATGCAAATTGATGCGGTACGTTTCAAACCTCTTACTGAGCAAGAAAAGTCTCGTCGTCGACAAGAAGGATTGTGCTTATATTGTGGAGAACCTAAGCACACTGCTCAACATTGTCCAAAGAAGCGACATAACTACAAAATGAGGAGTACGGCTATCAAAGAAGACAGTATGTCAGAAAACGAGTACGTCCAGCTACAATAGGGACCGTGCGGCTGGAATCTTGTACAACTTCTAATAAAGGTCCTATCCTCTCCTCAGAACCATCTCCTTGTTTTATAATAGATGTGCGTTTAGGACCTAATAATTACAAAGCCTCTGCCTTGGTAGATTCAGGAGCCTCATCTTGTTTTTTAGATGAAGAATTTGCTAGATGTCATAGAATATCATTAATACAAAAAACTAAACCTGTACACGTAGAAGTCATAGATAGTCGTCCGTTGTCTTCTGGAGATGTAACTCACGAAACACTTCCTGTAGATGTAGTAATAAATGGTCATAGTAGTTGCGTAATTTTTAATATAATTAGATCTCCCTCTAATCCAGTAATTTTAGGCTTATCATGGTTAGAAAAGTATAATCCTCGAATAGATTGGATTTCTCGTAAACTTGATTTTCCTCAGAGCATTAGTAACAGTTCTATTAACCAAGTAAAAAACCATGAGTCTAGTATAGTAAAACTCGCACCTATAGGTGCAAAAGCATTTATACACGCAGCAAAAGAAGGATCAACTTTTGCTATTTATGCTGCACCTATTTCTGAAAGCGTAAAGACTTCAAGTGGCATTCCAAGTCAATATCAGGATTATCAAGACGTTTTTGAGAAAAAGAATGCAGATATTCTTCCTGAGCATCGCCCATACGATTGTTCAATCGATCTCAAGGAAGGAACTCTGCCACCATTTGGACCAATTTACAGTTTATCGCAAGATGAGTTGGCTGAACTCAAGACATATATTGACGAGAATTTAGCGAAGAATTTCATACGCCATTCAAAATCTCCAGCAGGAGCTCCAATTTTATTCGTAAAGAAAAAAGATGGATCTTTACGAATGTGTGTTGACTATCGAGGACTCAACAAGATCACAATCAAGAACAGGTATCCATTACCTTTGATATCAGGACTCCTTGACCAGTTAAATCAAGCTAAGATCTATACAAAAATAGATCTAAGAGGAGCATATAATCTAGTACGGATCAAAGAAGGAGATGAATGGAAGACTGCGTTTCGAACCAGGTACGGACACTTTGAATACAATGTCATGCCTTTTGGACTCACGAATGCACCAGCTGCTTTTCAACATCTCATGAATGATGTATTTCATGAATTCTTAGACAATTTTGTCGTCTGCTACCTAGACGATATCCTGATCTATTCTAAGAATGTTGAAGAACATGAAATACATGTTCGTCAAGTATTACAAAAACTTAGAGATGCAGGATTGTACGCCAAGATAGAAAAGTGTGTATTTCACACTACTCAAGTTGACTTTTTAGGATACATCATTTCAAATGATGGTCTTATGATGGATTCTAAGAAAGTCCAAACAATCATGGATTGGAAGATTCCAAAGACTGTAAGAGATGTCCAATGTTTCTTGGGATTTGCCAATTACTATCGGATCTTCATCAAAGACTTCTCACGAGTTGCAACTCTACTTACACGCTTGACTAGTAAAGATAAATTCCAATGGAATCAAGAAGCGGAAGCAGCATTTGAAGCCTTGAAGACATCGTTTGTCTCTGCACCAGTCTTATATCGTGTTGACTTTTCCAAGGCATTTTTTATGGAAACAGATGCATCGGATTTTGCCTTGGGTGCAGTTTTATCACAAATGGGAACAGATGACAAACTTCATCCGATAGCTTTTCATTCAAGAAAATTCTCAGCAGCCGAGATCAATTATGAGATCCACGATAAAGAACTTCTTGCAATCGTGGATTCCTTTCAAGAATGGCGTCATTATCTAGAAGGTGCTTCTAGTCCAGTCACTGTGTATACAGATCACAAGAACCTCGAGTATTTCATGTCAGCACGCATGTTGAATCGTCGTCAAGCTCGTTGGAGTATGTCTTTGTCAAGATTCGACTTCATTATCACTTATCGGCCAAGAAAACAACAAGGTTTGTCCGATGCCCTGTCTAGACGTTCTTATTTTGCACCAAAAGAAGGAGATGCAGCTTTTGAGCAACAAAGAACGGTCCTCTTGAAACCGGAGCAATTTCATCTCCGAGCAGTGAAATCAACATTGACTGTTGATTCAACTTTTCTCAAGCAAATCCAGTCCAGTATGTCCTCAGACCCTCTTGTTCATGATATCGAGAATAATTCTTCCAAGTCTCATGATTCTTCTAAGTTCGAGTTCAAGAATAATCTATTATATTTTGAAGGACGCCTATATGTTCCAGAAGGAAAAGCACGTTTGCGTGTTCTTCAAGCACGTCATGACTTTCCAGCAGCATGGCACTTTGGATATAATAAGACTTTGAAACTCATATCAAGAGATTTTTGGTGGCCACAAATGTGGAAGTCAGTCAAAGAATTTGTACAATCATGTGATATTTGTTCAAGATCAAAAATTCCTCGACATCGACCTTACGGACTTCTTCAGCCATTACCTATACCAGAACAACCATGGTCTTCTGTTTCTATGGATTTCATCACAGATCTTCCAAACTCAAGATCTAATGATTCTATATTTGTGATAGTAGATCGTTTCACCAAGATGGCACATTTTATGCCATGTACAAAATCTATCACAGGTGAAAAAACAGCTAAGCTTTTCATTGATAATATCTATCGCTATCATGGATTATCTAAAGATATCATATCGGATAGGGGAACTCAATTTGTGTCGAGATTCTGGAGGACTCTTTTCAAGATTTTAAAAGTGGACATAAAGCTATCTTCAGCTTTCCATCCTCAAACTGATGGACAAACAGAGCGCGTAAACCAAGTCTTGGAACAATATTTAAGGTGTACCATCAACTATCAACAAGATGATTGGACAAACCTTCTGCCATTGGCAGAGTTTGCTTATAATAATACAGTACATTCTTCCACGCAACAAACACCTTTCTTTGCCAATTATGGCTATCATCCACGACTTGATACTTTTGATTTTTCAAAAGTTGATAATCCTGCAGCAGAAGATATGGCAAATCGGTTGTCAGAGTTACATGCAATAATGAAGGCGCAGTTGAAGAAAGCTCAAAAACGGCAAAAGATAAATGCAGATGTATATCGTAAAGAGCAACCACAACTCAACGTGGGTGATAAGGTATAGCTACTTCGTCGCAATATCAAGACCACTCGACCTTGTGACAAATTGGACTATCGTAGGCTTGGCCCCTTTTCTGTTTCCGAACAGATCAACCAGTTGCATATCGGTTACATCTACCGGAGTCAATGAAGATCCATCCTTTATTCCACGTGTCTCTTCTTGAACCATATAAGACAGTGGATATACAAGGAAGAAGACAAATGCCACCGCCTCCTATAGAAGTAGATAATAATGAAGAATTTGAGGTGGAAGAGATATTAGACTCAAGGCGGCGCCGAAATAAGCTGGAATATCTTGTTCATTGGTGCGGATATGATATTAGTGAGCGCACATGGGAGCCATCCAGGAATCTAGCAAATGCATCAGCTAAAGTCAAAGTTTTTCATCAACAACATCCATCAAAACCAAGATGAAAACCTCTCTTATAAAAGAGACAAGATTGAGGCAAGATAACATTCAATTTCCTATCTTTGTTTGTAACTTCTTTGCATTTTGTGACGCTAATTAGATGGAGAGCCAACAACCAGCGGATTCAACTCAAGAACCTTTGTTTGCTGACTTACCGGATGAGACATTGCGATTGTCACAACCTTCAAGACGACGCAACCGAGATGAAGACCCTCAAGAACGACATGTTCTTCCTCGAATAGATGGTGAGATACAACGCGTTTGGTATCACGACCTTGGAAGAGATTCTCGATGTTTGGTGATATTATTGGAGATAGGAACGACTCCTGATGGTGTTTCAAATGTATTATTTGAAGGAAGTTATGAAGGCCTCAACAGTGATCAAATAACAGGGTGGTCTTCTCGCCCTGGAATGGGACACTATTGATGGCTAAGAGGACCCATCAACTATCTTCGAAGAGAACAAAGATCAGAGTATGTAGCAAATACAATTCGCCGCATATTAGATTTTCTCAATATATAATCACCGCTCCTCGTGGAACTCGTCCCTAGAAGGGGGGGTAATGTCACGGACATACATATAATTACCTATATGAATAGATAAAAGTATGTAAAAGTAGGTTAATTGTGTAATATCTTCTAGAGAAGCTTCTTAGAAGCTTCATAGACGCTGCTTTGACTTTATAGGAGTCTATAGTTGATTTTTAGGTTAGAAACTTGGTCAACAAGTTAGCCATGTGCCACACATGTTGGAAGCTTAAAGAACAAGCTAACTACATGGTCCATCCATAGAAAACTTGCCTTGCAAGCAAAGGCATGTGGCCTAGAAAGTCAACATATATTGGAGGTCTTATAGAACATCGCCACGTGGCTTCTAGTTAGATAGTATATATAGAGGCAAGAGTGAAGCCCTCTTCACTCTTGTCAACTCCTTTCTTGCTTCTAGTCTAGTTTCAAGGGTCTCTAGTTTTCTTGTATTTTGGCAATAGCCATTCCAGTTTCTTTCTTAATATACATATTTCTATTTTGTCCTATTTCTTTTTGAGAAAAGTCTCACTTACTCTTTAGCTTTCATCGAGTTCTTGTCCTTGACAATATCTTATAAATTTGAGATAGACTAAACAGTTAGATCAAGAGATATGAATTTCTAAAGTTTGGGACAAGAAAATCCTTTGCAAGAAAAATATGTTTTGAAGGGATTTTGTTATATTTTGAGTTTTATGCAAAATAAAGGAGTTTTAGAACCTAAGACAAGATTAATATAAAGATTTAAGCTACACTCTCTACATCTAGATATCCAATGTATTCTCAGATAGCAAATCACGCCATATGACAGACCTGGTGAACCCGACTTAAAAATTTCTGGAGTAGAGAGTTTTGAAAAAATATTTTGGCTTTCTATTATGGAAGAAGGGCAAAGAAGTGGTAGGAAGAATTGCATTAGGGAATCTCCATTGCAACTTGATCCTACTACAACTCAAATATTTCAAGCATTTATACTTTTTATGCAACAATAAGCAGTGGAACGCAAGGAGGCAATGGCTATTAAAGCCTTATAATCTGTTGTTGGCTTATTGGATCAATTTGATGGAAGAAATATTTTCAAGTATCTTAAGTATTATTCTTGGGAGATGGAGCTCAATAAATTGCCAAAAAAAGATATGATCCTATCATTTGAGCTTGCAGTTGTACTAGAGCTTCGTGAGTATATAAAGGAGATTATTAAAACTCATGGAGAGAAATGGGAGGATTTTATCCTTCATCTAAAAGAAGAGTATTCTTTGGAAGATATAGAAAGGATGACAAGAAAATCATTTATGGAATGGGTCAATAAATCCAACAAGAGATTGGTTGCAACAAAATTATTCCAAGAATTTGAAAGACATTTCTTCAATTGTCTTGAGTGAAAAAGCTTACACTTCAAAATGATAAGGTAGAGTTATTTCTTCAATCAACTTGCAATGATTTACAAAGGGACTTGGAATTACTATTGGAGAATAATATAGAGGACAATGGACTTACTATTGATTAGAAGAAAGTCTCTAAAGCTGTGGGCATACTTGCTAAAAGAGAGTACCGGAGGAGTAAGGTGGTAGTAAGCCAAGAAACTAGACCTCGACCAACTACAATACCTCATAGGCAATTGCTAGAACTTGCTATACCAGTAAGTACTATTCCAATTCTTATGTCTATAGTTGCATCACAGAAAGATGCAATTGATGAGTTGGTAAAAGGAATGAAAGACTTACAAATCAAACTAGCAAAGCTAGAGGAGAAAGAAAGATTACCTGAGAGTAAATCTGTATAAAAGCCAGGATATATATAACAATGTATTTGGTGAGATAGTATGGAGCATCCTCAAAGGGAGTGTAGAGATTTTACTGATATTCTGCGTGTTGTTCTCGTTGTGTTCAAGCTTCAATATACCAAAGTAATTGAACTAATAGAAGTGGGTTCGAACACGGGAAAAGATTGGTTATATGAATTGGATCTGTAAGTGTCACAATTTACTGTACTTTAGTTATCTGAAATCAATTATCAAACTACAAAACACCAAGGCTTACTACTTTTGTCTTAATTCAACACATGATCCATTCTACGACTATCAATTCAACAATACTTCCATATTCTTATCAGTTCATCTTCCACTTACTCTCTTTACGGTTTATATATATTCAATTATTGATCTCCAACTTACTATTATATTGAGTTTCTCAATTCATCACACAGAATTCAATATCTTCACTTAACACAACACAATTTGATAATCTGAATCCTCAAGGTCACAAATTTTCTCCAAAACGGTCACTCCAAAGTCATACTCTATAATATTCTAATCATAGTTTCAATAATACTTCTCTCAATCACAATTCTTTATAAGCAAATAATAAAAGCAAAGAAAACAAAGAGGTAGCATGAAGCTTCCCTCGGCTTACGATTGTTAGAGTTTAGCCCTCTGACTTATGATTCTCATAGTTTGGTCTCGATCTCCCACTTCTCAACCTCTTTATCCTATTAAAAAATGGACCGTTGGCCAGCAGATTTCAAAGGTTATGACCCTTTGAATTCTTAACCATTTGTTCGTCTAACAACCTACTGTTACCAACTAAACTGCTTAATCATAAGTCTAATTCTTAAGGTTATCAATAACCAACTAGTAACTTACTACAAAATTTATTTATCTATTCTATATAGCCTCACTCCTAATTGTACAGTGCCCTCATAAATATTATTTAATCTCAACTTATAAAGACGTAGTAGCGTTGGCTTCTTTAATCAATGGCGTTGGCTTACCACCCTTTGAATTGGTGACCTTCTCCTCTGCTACATCTTCGTTGTCTTCCTTGGTGTTCAATGGTTCTCTATCCAAATGCATTGTCAGATCTTCATTCAACAAACCCAATTCCCGTACGTGAGACTCAAGACGGGCAATTTGGTTGTTGCACTCTTTTAACATCTTCTGCCATTCTTCTATCGGTTTCAAAGGTATCTCTGAAAGTGTTGTCGCTGAAACTGGGGTATTCGTCCACACTAAATTATTGACTTCCTTTGCTAATGTGGCTAGTTTAGTTTGCAACATTGCAACCTCTACCTCCAGCCGCTCTTGCCGATCCTTCCAATCGGTCTCAATTCTGGCTTTCTCAGATACCATGTTCGCCATCTTTTCCTTTTCCACCATCCACTTCTCCTTAATCACAAAAAAAAAACATGATGCTTGTCAAGAGTCCCCCTCCTACTTCTTACTATGGTCCAATGAATTGAATCGACTCCCTTTTTTGTAACAGAAAACCCATCTTGGGTTTATGTATAGTCTAGTTTAAGTTGATTGCCATTGATCCATGCAATAAATTTAGTACCCATAAAATCTTCCAATTGCAGTGAACCATTTAGAAATCCGTCAATAACTCGATATGGCCCATTCCATCAAACTTGAAATTTTCCTGGAAATTTTTTAAATTGACTATCATAAAGTATCAAATCATTTGGCATAAAAGCCTTTGGTCTAAGCTTACTATCATAATAAGTCTTTCTTTATTTTTTTGTAGTTTCCATTATCATTAATGCATTGGGTCTAGTTTCATCAAATTTTTCTAATTCTTCTAAATGGTGGCATAATGAATCATGATCTCTGTGAGCCTAAAATCCACCACTTTATGAATTTAGTACTACACAATGAACTCAAGAGGTAGAATGGAAGAACTCCCAATTGTGAAATTTTTAGGTTAATTAAAATATGGGTGTTTGTAATTCAATTAAAATTAACGCCTTCTAAGTAATGGTTATCGATATTAAATTAAAATATCAGATGAAATTCACCACACAAAAAAAGAATAAAAGTAATTACTTAAGTTTTTCTTATTAATTCACAATAAGAATAAAAACTTAAGTTTAAATTAAAAGTTAAAAGTTAATGTTAAAATTTAAGTTTAAAGTTAAAGTTAAAAGTTAAAGTTAAAAGTTAAAAATTAAAGTTAAATATTAAATTCAAAAATTAAAGTTCAAAGTTTAAAAATTTAAGTGAGAATATTAAAGGTTAAAAGTTAAAAGTTAAAATTTATTAGTAAAAAGTTGAAATGTGGAGATTACAAGTTACTGTGAAGATAAAAGTAAAAATAAAATAAGAGGGATAAAAGCGAAGGTACCTTAACAACGTCAAGGATTGAAGGCAGCGACCCCCTTCTACTCCAAAATTCGCCAAAATTTTTAATTAGCTCCAAATTGAATGATTCATAAGTAGTTGCAAGGTTAACTTAAAGACGCTCCTGTCCCAATAAATCTCATTGCAATCTAGTGATCCAGTCGTGAGAATTGCCCCTTTGAAGTTGAGTGATCCAAACTGCCGCTGCGACCAACCCCCTTCACTTATAAATTCGCTAAAAGTTCAATTGTCTTCAAATCCAGCGAAACTTGTGCCCTTCAAAGCTTAGCTTACAAATCTTGATGCTCCCAAAATTTCAAATGAATCCAGTTATCAGGCACTAAGAAATGCCTTCCCAAACTCGATTAATCCAAACTGCGAAGGCAGTCGATCCCCTCACACTCAAAATTTCACCAAAAATTCAGTTCAACTCCAAATGGAGCGAACCTTACCTTTTTGGAAAGCTAACAACAAAATCTACAACCACAGAAAAAATCACATTGGAACTAAAACAATTGAATGACTGATGGAGGGAAATCTGAGGCTCTTGAAACCCTTGGAGTAATTGGGAGGCCAAGGAAGCTATTCACTACAATGAAACGTGTTTTAAGACGCAATGACTATCATTCACAACTTGAAATCCATGCACATCCACCCACAAAATTCATAATGAGATTTAAAATCTAAATGAAATTAAAATTAGGATTTTTGGCCAAATTTTAGCATGGCTTCGTCCTTCACTAAAAGAGGAGAGAGACAGGGCTTGGAAAACCAAGCCTCTCTTATACAATTGAGTGGAGGCTCGTAGAAGGGTGGCTACATTTCCATCCTTGATTTTTTAGATCCCTAATCTAGATCTACAGCCTTCATTCATCCAAGAGCCAATCTAGTTATCAAGGCTGATGGCCTTTGTAAGTGGTCAAGAAGGCATTTTTTTTTGTAAATCTAACTTCACTATTGTGTTCAAAACACCTTTTTAAGTTAAGATAGACTTCTCACATGCTCTAATCCATGCTCAATTATAATTTCCATGGAAGTTTTTACTTACAAGGATCTTGGCAATTTTTTTGTGAAATTCTTCAAAATGAGAATTTCATTGCTTCTCTTGTATTTTGAAGGAGAGGTTGCTGATCTTGTTTTCTTCACTCCACGAGGTAAATCCAGTGCCACCATTGTATTAAAGAGACTCCCATTAAGTAGAAGAACCACCATGCCGCTTAAATTTACCGAATTTGGAGAAAAAATCCAAAATTACCATTGCTAACTTCTCTAAATCTTTTAGAGAATTATAATTCCAACCCCTAAATCATGTGAATGATTATAGCCATACTCATTGACTTTCAGTCAACCCTTATAGTAATGACTAACAACCTCTAAATTATTAAACTAACTAAGTTGCTATTCTAATTTTCTAACTCTTGTCACTTTAGTCCTAATTAATGTAATTCAAGGAATTAGGCTATGATTTATACCATGAGAGGTTGTAATCCTAAAAATTCTATAAAACTAAATTCTACTTATATAAATCCTAATCTAACATGTTTAATTATCATAAAATAGAAAAATAACAAAAACTTAAATTTTAGAGTATAATTGAGAGCTGACAATCTCTCAATCTATTATCTAAAGCAATTCGTAAACTTTGGACTTCCAATTCAATAGGTAATATTGCTTCCTGGCCATAAACCAATTGAAAAGAGATAGCATTGATAGTAACTTTATATGCAGTACGGTATGCCCATAAAGCTGCAAACAACTTAGTGTCCCAATCTGTTCCCGCTCTTGAAACTATTTTTGTTAAGATTTTACATAAAATTCTATTAGTCTTTTCCATTTATCCATTGGCTCTAGGATGATACGATGTAGTCTTGCATTATTTTATCTCATATTTGGTTATAAGTGCTTCGATTATACTATTTATAAAATGAATTCTTCGATCACTAACCAATTCTTGTGGATAATCAAACCGTGTTATAATACTTTCATACAAAAAGGTTACTACTATACTTGCACTATCGATTTTCGTAGCTACGGCTTCAGTCTAATTTTTTACATAATTCGTTGTTGTATGGCATGATTTACTATCTAGGAATATACTAGATATCTAGCTATAGAGAGTGTAGCTTAAATCTTTATATGAATCTTGTATTAGCCTCCCAAAACTCTTTTATTTTGCATAAAACTCAAAATATAACAAAACCCCTTCAAAACATATTTTTCCCACGAAAGGTTTTCCTGCTCCAAATTTTAGAAAATCTTAGCTATTGATCTAACCATTCAGTTTGTCTCAAATTTAAAAATAGGTAGAATTCACCTTTAAATTTTATTACAAAAAAAAAAACCAACTAGAAATTCACTCTCGATCTTCTAACATTTAAGAAATCCTAGCAAATGCTCTAAATCCTAATTTACAAGTACCCGAGCACTATTTTCTTAATGTCTCAAGAACTCAATATTCAAATGTCATAAAACTTATGTACAAAGTTTACTAACATGAAATTAAATATTTCCTAAAATTTTGAGCAAAAACCTTGTCAAATTGCTCAAGATATAGCTCAAGAGACAACCACTAGTAAATCGGAATACTTACTGCCCTTAGATTGCAAGCATTAACTTCAAAATCCAATAACTCCTTCATTTCAACTTGGAATCCAATAAGCAATATACAAAAAGTGTAGCTGGAAAAGTATTCTCTCTAGTCACAGTTGCCGATCCTCAATAGCTATTTGTATGCATATATTATGCCAAAAAGAGTGACAGTAGCTCTCAAATCAATACCTTAACTTTGAGCGCTTGTATCTCCTTCATATAAATACCAAACCATACAAAACTTGTACCAAAACCATAGACAAAAACCTAAATCTTCTGACTCTAGCCTTCAAACCTCAAATGGCCCTGAGAAACTAATCCTAATCCCTAATATGGCCTCGTACAGTCTCCTCAAAGCCCATCGGTCATGATGTTTGACTAATAGGAATGGAGATTTTCATCATTCATCTCCATTCATCTATATTGGTGTCCTAATTACTCCCTTTATTACCAAAATCCTTCTTCAATCCTTTTTTTTATAAGATTTATATAATTTATGCTCTAAATATCAAATAAAAGAACCAAAATAAGTTTTCAAAGGTTACCAATGGCTAACAAGGTGACTCTAAATATTTAGAAGTTACTATCAATCAAAACCAATCTTAAAATCCACTATAAAAAAGAAATTAAAGTAATACAAGTTCTATAGTAATCTTTCTAAACAACCTCTTTTCAAGGTAATAATCAAATTATATTCTACAACCAATTAAAATCTACTAACAAGGCTCTCACCATATTAATTAATAAATTATATATTAAGTATATAATTACATTATTTTCATATAATAGCTAAACCACAACACGACATCCACCCCGTCTAAATCCGTGCATCCTCCGGTATGCACCAAAAAGAACCAAAGTTGTGATCGGCATCATATTACCTTCCCAATATTGTCTTTTTTTGATCCATGTCTTCCTCTTCTTCATTTGTAAAAAAATATATGTCTTCTCTAATACCTTCACAAATTCTTTGTTCCCTTAATCAATGCTACATGTCAATTTTGTCCTTATATTTTAAGCTTATTTCTTCCAAAAATCTTTCGAACATGTCTCCATATATATAATTGCTATTAAAGCATCTTTATCAAGTACATCCACTCTTTTTAGGTCTTTTTCAGATTTTTGCATACATCTTTGCTCCCATTTTTGTAAGTCATTAAGTTGTGTATGTACAACAAATCTATTCCTAGATAATTTTACAACACCTGTATGAAAGATATTATTTTCTCCATGCGAGAATACTTTCTTTGATGTACAACTATATTCCCGCTCTATAGTGGTACCCTGCAAAAAACTTTAAATTCCCAGTAATCCTTAGTAATGGACCATTGCATAGATAATCTTGATTGCGTTCATGGTATATAAGTAATATTAGAAACTCCACTATCATTTTTCCATCTTAACTTCTAATACGGGCACATATTGATCCGTCATCCAAAACCTTGGTGTCCATCCTCACAACAATAATATATGGATGATCAAGAATCATTGGATATGAAGTAGTGTCTTGAACAAAAAAAATTTGTTCTCTGGTCACATCTCCAACCTTTACCTTCACATTGGGGCAAGCACCATAAAGATCTCCTCGTGTATTAATTGCTGCCCGAATCACCCATCCATGGTTAATATCAATGGGCCACCTTCCATGTTTATAGACTTCTTTTGACATAATATTAATTTCAGATCCATGGTCAATGAGAGCAAGTACTGGGTCTTCCAAGTCTTCTATTTTTACTAAAGTCTCTATGGTGTCTCTCACCCAATATCCCTTGGT
Organism: Physcomitrium patens; assembly: GCF_059467195.1. Lineage (NCBI taxonomy): Eukaryota > Viridiplantae > Streptophyta > Bryopsida > Funariales > Funariaceae > Physcomitrium > Physcomitrium patens. Next base: position 12,013,061 of record NC_143423.1, on the reverse strand, counting down.
ATAGTGTGCAGGGCCTTTGCCATCATCTTTGTATTCATCCAAATCAAATTGTCCTTTTCTATTGATGCAACATTCTGACAATTCATGTTTTTCTTCTTCAGTCAAGATTATATCTAAAGCATTAGATATAACAGATTCTCCTATCAACTGCCTCTTTTGCTTAATAGTGTCCATGATGACTTCATGCAACTCTCACTTTGCAATGCCTAAAATTTCTCGTAGAGTAAATTCAACTTGGACATTTAATACTCTTTCTTCCAATATTCTTTTCAAATCTATGGTTGCCTCAATATCTGATTGAAGCTTATAAGTAATATGCTTATTCTTCTCTTTGTCTTTATCAACTTCCATTCTTTCTTCTCATTTTTCTTTTGGCAGTGGTGCTATTCGAGGATTCGATGTTGATGGCCCAGCCCTCGATGGTCTATTAGCCTATGGTATAAGTATTTGTTTATTTTGTGTGGTTATTGCATGCCTTTGAGATCTCTTCTTGTTGGTTGGCTCTTCAAAATTTTCTTCTATTTCATTTCTTCCCTTTTTTACCTCCATCAAAGCTTCATGTTGGAACTTTACCAAATAAACATGTACAAACATAGTTTCTACAGGGTCATCCCATTTTGTGGCATTTCTAATTATTGTGGTTGTATTAAGTAATTCCTACCTTGTTGTTTTTCCTTTATTCATGCTGATAATAACATGATTCCATAGATCCCTTGTGTTTACATGCTTGTCAAAAACATCTTCCTTCTTCCTTATAGCCTCAATGCTATAAGTAATAGCTTCTTTTGATGCCATAGCCTATTGAGATAAATACTCTTCCAAAACCTTTTTCATCCCTCCCTTTCCAAAATTGGTTTTGAGAAACTCACTTGTACCTCGCAACGTAATTTTTCCATCTTTCCATAAAATTACTCTCTATCACAAAATATCACAAAAATCTCCAAACTCCCTTTGAGGATGTTCCATACTATTGCACCAAATACATTGTTATATATATCCTGGCTTTTATACAGATTTACTCTCAGATAATCTTTCTTTCTCCTCTAGCTTTGCAAGTTTGATTTGTAAGTCTTTCATTCCTTTTACCAACTCATCAATTACATCTTTCTGTGATGCAACTGCAGACATAGGAATTGGAATAGTATTTACTAGTATAGTAGGTTCTGACAGTTGCCTATGAGATGTTGTAGTTGGTGGAGGTCTAGTCTCTTGCCTTACTATCACCTTATCCCTCCGGTACTTTCTTTTGGCAAGTATGCCCACAACTTCAGAGACTTTTTTTCAATCAGTAGTAAGTCTATTGTCCTCTGTATTATCGTCCAATAGTAATTCCAACTCCCTTTGTAAATCATGGCCAGCTGATTGAAGAAATAACTCCAACTTATCATTTTCAAGTGTAAGCTTTTTCACTCAAGACAATTGAAGAAACTGTCTTTCAAATTTTCAGAATAATTCTATTGTAACCAACCCCTTGTTGGATTTATCGACCCATTCCATAAATGATTTTCTTGTCACCCTTTCTGTATCTTCCAAAGAATACTATTTTTTTAGATGAAGGATAAAATCCTCCCATTTTTCTCCATAACTTTTAATAATGCCTTTAATATGCTCACGAAGCTCTGGTACAACTATAAGCTTAAATATAAGGATTATATCTTTCTCCAGCACTTTATACGGGCACATACTGATCCATCATCCAAAACCTTGGTATCCATCCTCACAACAATAATATATGGTTGACCAAGAATCACAAGGTATGAAGTAGTGTCTTGAACAAAAAATTTTGTTCTGTAGTCAAATCTCCAATCTTTACCTTCACATTGGGGCAAGCACCATAAAGATCTCTTCGTGTATTAATTGCTTCCTGAATCACCCATCCATAGTTAATATCAATGAGCCATCTCCTATGTTTATAGACTTCTTTTGACATAATATTAATTTCAGATCCATGGTCAATGAGAGCAATTACTGGGTCTTCCAAGTCTTCCATTTTTACTAAAGTCTTTGTGGTGCTTCTTGCCCAATATTCCCTGGTATAGTGTCCAAGGCCCTTGCCATCATCCATGTATTTATCCAAATCAAATTTTCCCTTTTTATTGATACAACATTCTGCCAATTCATGTTTTTTTTTTTTTAGTCAAGATTGTATCCAAAGCATTAGATAGAGCAGATTCTCCTGTCAATTGCCTCTTTTGTTTAATAGTATCCATGATGACTTCATGCAACTCTCACTTTGCAATGCCTAAAATTTCTCGTAAAGTAAATTCAAGTTTGGCATTCAATACTCTTTCTTCTAAGACTCCTTTCAAATTTGTGGTTTCTTCAAATTGAAGCTTATAAGTAATATACTTACTCTTCCCTTTGTCTTTATTAACGTTGTCATAATGTATGAAGTCTTGCTTGAGAATGCTCCGGGCACCTCACTGTAGAAGGAAGAATAGAAATTGTCATAACAAAATCCTAATTCTAATAGAATACTAACAATGCTCTAATTAGACTATAATAATGATAAACAAATGTAATCAAATTCAAAACAACTCAAAGAAATTTTAAACAAATAATAAAATTCTTAAAAAAATATTAGAATAAATATAAATATTACTCAAATATATGTCAATTCAACCTTAATTTAATTCTAGTTAAAATCCTATTGAATTTCACTCAAACTTTAGACCAAACCTAATTAAATCTTAAACCCTAATAAATCCTAAATCCTAAGTCAAATCCTAAACAAACTTTAAATTAAATCCTAAATCAAACCCTAAATCAAATCCTAAATCAAACCATAAATCAAATCCTAATAAAATCCTAAATCCTAATCCAAACTCTAATCCAAATCCTAAATCAAACCCTAATCAAATCTTAAATCCTAATCCAAACCCTAATCCAAATCCTAAATCAAATCCTAACCAAACTCTAAACCCTAACCCAAATCCTAATCCAATCCTAAATCCTAATCCAAATCCTAATCCAAATCCTAAATCAAATCCTAACCAAATCCTAAATCAAACCCTAACCAAACCCTAATCCAAACCCTAAACTCTAAATCAAATCCTAAATCGAACCCTAGCCAAATCCTAATCCAAATCCTAGTAATTCCTATGACAGATTTAAACCTCAATATCTAATGAATAAACCGTTGAACTCAATTCAAAACTTGCATAATTCTTAAAAATCAAGTTTAAAAAAATCACAAAAAAATTTGAAAAGGATCGGAGTTACCAAATTGACGAAAACCTCAAAAATATATTTGGGTGTTAGCCGGCCTCCTTCTCCAATCTTGATGTCAACCTTCCAGAGCCAATTTCTCTTCTTTGCGCTATTCGATTGGTTTCAAATTTCTCATGGACATAGAAAAACAAGTCTAATACCCTCTCATATAAGTTTTTCTCCAATCCAACTAGTAGATTGCATGAAATCTTAAAAACCCTCACTCGACCTAAAATTCTACTTTCTGAGACCTTGATCTGCTTAAACCTCAATATCTCTCGCTTTAACCGTTAGATCGAGCTCAAATTCACAACATGTATTTAACACAACTATAAACATGAATCCAAAATATTTCACCCATAGATCTAAAACAAAACTCTCGAAATCACTCAAATCATAAACCCTATTTTATTTCATAAAATCCAAGTCATCCGAAACAAATCTCTTCTTTGCAAAGCTCTTACAAAGTCATATCAACTTCAAATCACCCAAAATCAATGCCCATAAAAACTCTATCCAATGTTCTATCAAACCCCACTCTCCGATCTGCCAAAGAGTTCCGGAGTCGTCGTCGAGACTCGGTTTTGTGCCTCAGGGTCTGATTTCGACCCTGGTTCATAACCGGCTCTCTCTGGGTATCAACTTTCGTCTTCTTGAAGTAATTTTTACTAATTTTCACTCCTAACTCCTCCCTACATATGTCTATATCCTTTATATTTCTAATCTACCTTGTTTTGCTCTATTTATGGCCTTACAAAGTAAATAGAAGCATAATTTGTAAAAAGGCAACATTTGCACCTTTAATTTTTCTACTTTTTTACTAATATCTATTTTTCCAAGATAATTTGCTATAATATTTTTGAAGTGAGATTCTCAAAACATGATATATTTCTTCACCCTTTCACCTACTAGTCATATTACATCACGACAACATCCATTCTTTCTTACCATTTTTTTTTTGGCAGTGAAGCATTTCCAGGATGCAATATCGATGGCTTAGCCTTGGATGGTCTCTTAGCATGTAGTATAGATATATCTTTATTTTATGTGGTTATTGCATGCCTTTGAGATCTCTTCTTGTTAGTTGGCTCTTCAAAATTTTCTTCTATTTCATTTCTTCTCTTTTTTACCTCCATTACAGCTTCATGTTGGAACTTTGCCAAATAAATATGTACAAATATAGTATCTATAGGGTCATCCCATCCTGTGGTATTTCTAATTATTATGGTTGTATTAAGTAATTCCTACCTTATTGTTTTTCCTTTATTCATGCTGATAATAACATGATTCCATAGATCCCTTGTGTTTACATGCTTGTCAAAAACATCTTCCTTCTTCCTTACAACCTTAATCCCATAAGTAATAGCTTCTTTTGATGCCATAGCCTGTTGAGATAAATGCTCTTCCAAAACCTTTTTCATCCCTCCCTTTCCAAAATTGGTTTTGAGAAACTCACCTGTATCTCACAACGTAATTTTTCCATCTTTCCATAAAATTACTCCATGTCATAGAATATCACAAAAATCTCCACACTCCCTTCGAAGATGCTCCATACTATCATACTAAATACATTGTTATATATATCCTATCTTTTATACAGATTTACTCTCAGGTAATCTTTCTTTCTCCTCTAGCTTTGCAAGTTTGATTTGTAAGTCTTTCATTTCTTTTACCAACTCATCAATTGCATCTTTCTATGGTGTAATTGTAGACATAGGAATTAGAATAGTACTTACTAGTATAGTAGGTTTTGGTAGTTGCCTACGAGATGTTATAGTTGATGGAGGTCTAGTCTCTTGCCTTACTATCACCTTACCCCTCTGGTACTTTCTTTTGGCAAGTATGTCCTTAGCTTCAGAGACTTTTTTTCAATCAGTAGTAAGTCTATTGTCCTCTGTATTATCCTCTAATAGTAATTCCAACTCTCTTTGTAAATCATTGCTAGTTGATTGAAGAATTAACTCCAACTTATCATTTTCAAGTGTAAGCTTTTCCACTCAAGACAATTAAAGAAACTATCTTTCAAATTCTTAGAATAACTCTGTTGTAACAAATCCCTTGTTGGATTTATTGATCCATTCCATAAATGATTTTCTTGTCACCCTTTCTATATCTTCTAAAGAATATTCTTTTTTTAGATGAAAGATAAAATCCTCCCATTTTTCTCCATAACTTTTAATAATGCCTTTTATATGCTCACGAAGGTCTTATACAACTGCAAGCTCAAATGTAAAGATCATATCTTTCTTCGGCACTTTATTGAGCTCCATCTCCCAAAAATAATACTTAAGATATTTGGAAATATTTCTTCCATCAAATTGATCTAAAAAGCCAACAATAGATTGCAAGGCTTTAATAGTCATTGCCTCCTTGCGTTCCACTGCTTGCTATTCTTGCATAAAAAGTATAAATGCTTCAAATATTTGAGTTGTAGCAGGATCAAGTTGCAATAGAGATTCTCCAGTATAAATCCTCCTACCACTTCCTTGCCCCTCTTCAATAATAAAGGCCAAAACATTTCTTCAAAACTCTCTACTCCAGAAATTTTCACGTCAAGTTCACTAGGTCTATCGTATGGCATCATTTGCTATCTGGAAATATACTAGGTATCTAGCTATAGAGAGTGTAGCTTAAATCTTTATATGAATCTTATATTAGCCTCTCAAAACTCCTTTATTTTGCACAAAACTCAAAATATAACAAAACCCCTTCAAAACATATTTTTTCTGCAAAGGATTTTCTTATCCCAAACTTTAAAAAATCTTAACTATTGATCTAACCATTCTGTTTGTTTCAAATTTACAAGATGGGTAGAATTCACTTTTAACTTTTATCAAAAAGAAAACCAAGTGCAAATTCAATCCCGATCTTTTGAAATCTAAGAAATCCTAGTAAGTGCTCAAAACCCTAATTTACCAGCATCTGAAAAACTATTTTCCTTATATCTCAAAAATCCAAGCTCCAAATTCCACAAAACTTATGTAGAAAGCTTTATAACAAGATTATACACAATCTGGGAAATTTTGAGCCAAAACCTCTTCAAATTGTCTAAGATTTAGCTCAAATCACAAGCACAAGTAAATCGGTCTACTTACTATCTTAGATTCCAAGTGCTGACTTCAAAATCCAATAACTCCTTCATTTCAACTTGTAATCTAATAAGCAGTATATAAAAAGTATAGCCGCAAAAGTGCTCTCTCTAGTCACAATCACCGATCCTCAATTTTTGTCTGTACGCGTGCGTTATGCCAAAAAGAGTGACTGTAGGTTCAAAACTAATACCTTAACTTTGAACGCCTAAAACTTCTTCATAAAAACTCCAAATGACACAAAACTTGCACCAAAATCATAGCCAAAAACCTAAACCTTCTGACCTTAGTCTTTTAAACTCGAATGGCCTGGAGAAACTAACCCTAATCCCTAATATGGCCTCGGGCAACCTCCTCAAGCTCATTGGTCATGATTTTTGACCAATAGGAATAGAGATTTTCATTATTCATCTCCATTCATCTATATTGGTACCCTAATTACTCCCTTTGCTACCAAAATCCTTCTTTAATCCATTTTCTTAAAAGGTTTATATAATTTATGGTCTAAACATCAAATAAAAGAATCAAAATAAGTTTTCAAAGGTCACGAATATCTTACAAAGGTAAATCTATATATTTAGAAGTTACTATGAACTAAACCAATCTTAAAAGCTACTATCAAAAAGAAAATTAAAGTTATATAAATTCTATAGTAGTCTTTTTAAACAACCTCTTTTCAGGATAATAACCAAATTATAATCTACAACCAACTAAAATCTTCTAACATAGCTTTTATCATGTTACTTAATAAATTATATATTAAGTGTATAATTACATTATTTTCATATAATAGCCGAACTACAATACAACAATAGGATAGCTTGAAATGGAACCGAAGCCTCCATAATAGATACCTCATTAAGGTGCATAACTGATTCAGGTCTTATATTGAGTAAGGGACCCATGTCAGGACCTAGATTGGATGTCCCCGTAATTGGGTCAAATTGACCCTTGGCTTCAAGATCACCCAAATGTTGAATTGGTCCTTTCTCCTTTTGCTGACTTCTTATAACGACAGCTTAGACTACTTCTACCCAATGAACTGATGATTCATGTGTCCCGTTATTTTTTTCCTCTACAATTTACACAGTCAATTGTATCTTTTGATCATGATTATTAGGATTAAATGGAATATTGCATTGATAATGAAAATGATATGATTGCTTATAATTTCCACATATTGGAGCATATTTGTCTATAAACCTTGGATTAGAACATTCACTAGTATAATGACTAATTTACCAACACCAGTAGTAACGTAGTGGTTTTCGGCCCATACCATTAGGTACACTTAGAATCTCCACTAGAATATAACTATTAGGCTGATTTTAAGTAGCCATAGTAAATGATCCTAGCTGACCAATTGCTATTGGTTGAAAATTGGACTACTGAATTAATATACTTTGGAGATTATCTCTTTGATTATTTCCACCATTTTGCATATTTGTTTCCTAAATTAGATTATAATTAGTATTTTGAAAATTCCCAAAGCCACGATTAGGTCGATTTGGGCGATTACTATTCCAACCACCCATATTTTTAGTTTGTACTTGATTAACATCCCATTGAGTTGATTATATTAACATCTAGTTATTGAATTATTGTTGCCTTTGTAAATGCCAATAGTTTTGGATAGGGTGCTTTCCTCTACAAAATATATATTGAACACCCGTTTGTCTGGATGATGGACATTCCGTATCAAAATGACCTTGTCCCTTATAATTATTATACCATACATTAGGTCTCGTGTTAGAAGACTTATGTCATTTCTCCATATCTTTAGCCAAATTCATGGCCAATTCTTCCATCTTCTTTGTTAGATTTAATAACAAGGCTTCATTTGGATCTTTAAGAGTCACATTTGTAAACAACTCTGATTATTGATAGGTTGGTGATGTAAAATAAGGTGTCATTATTATTTGCGCTATTGCTTGGAGTAGAGTAGCATTAATTGGTTGTTGCAACATAACATTCTTCACATTGGAAGCAGCCATTTGTGGATAATTACCGATCGATACATTTTCTAGTTGTATTTGTTGGCTTCATGAACTTAGAATCATCGTGGCTCCCACTGTTAACAATTGATCATAATGACATTCTTTCCACACCTTTATTCATGCCAACGATGCCTCTACCATAGCTGGTCGAGCCTCTTTTACAAACATTTTGAATTCTAGAAGATGTAAATTGTTAATTAATATCGACAATATAAACGCATTTGGCATTTAATTATTTGACCATTTATAAAATTTATCCACGACCCGGCCATAATAGGACTCTATTGATTCCCCTGTAAACATCCTGTTATTCATAAAACTTTCTCGAAGTCGATGTTCAAATCCAATTGGTCTAAAATGTGTTAGGAAGGTAATCCTCAAGGCCTCTCAATTGGAAAATCTTCAAGGCCGATTATACCATTCAAAAGCTGTATCTTTTAAAGTTGCTTGCAACCATTTCAATCAAATATCTTCAGTTCTACCATTATTAGCCACGCAGGCTGTCAAAAATTGAGATATATGGTAATCAAGATCATAGCCCGACCAACTACTAAAAGTAGGTAATGGTGCCATACTTGTAGTGTGGTCTCTTACTACTCCTATTTGTACCGCAATTGGTACTTTTGACACTTCCGCGATCATTGGTGTTATCACAGGTCTCCTTGCTATTTGAATTTGAATTTTTCTTCCTTTGGTTTTACTTGGACCTACAATTCTTTTTTGTCATTTTCGTAGGAGATTTCTTATGTGTAATCGCTCCAATCTTTCTTTCGCTTGTCGATTACTTCTTTGATAATCCTCCCCTTCATAATTATCATTCATAATCTTTCATTCTTCTTTATAAAATCAATACTACCTTGAATTATAACTCACATATTTATTATCCTAAAATTGGTTCTTTTCACGTTCTCATTCAACATATAATTCCATCTCCCAAACAATCAATTTTTAACATTTCATATTTTTATCATTTCTCCGGTAGCGGTGCCAAAATGTTATTCTCATTGTGTTTAAGCTTCAATATACCAAAGCAATTGAACTAATAGAGGTGGGTTCGAACACGGAAAAAGACTGGTTATATGAATTGGGTTTATTAGTGTCACAATTGACTGTACTCTAGCTATCTAAAATCAATTATCAAACTACAAAACACCAAGGCTTACTACTTCCGTCTTAATTCAACACATAATCCATTCTACGACTATCAATTCAACAATACTTCCATATTCTTATCATTTCATCTCCCACTTACTCTCTTTGTGGTTTATATATATTCAATTACTGATTTTTAGCTTACTATTATATTCAATTTTTCAATTCATCACATAGAATTCAATATCTTCACTTAATACAACACAATTTGATAATCTCAATTCTCTAGATCACAGATTTTTTCCAAAATAGTCAGTCCAAAGTCATATTCTAGAATATTTTAATCATAGTTTCAACAATACTTCTCTCAATCACAATTCTTCATAAGCAAATAATAAAAGCAAAGAAAACAAAGAGGTAGCACCAAGCTTATCCCGGCTTATGACTCTCATAGTCTGGCCCCTTGGCTTATGACTCTCACAGTCTGGCCCCCTAGCTTATGACTCTCACAATCTGGCCCCCCGACTTACGACTCTTACAATCTAGCCCTCTGGCTTATGACTCTCATAGTTTGGCACCGATCTTCCACTTCTCAACTTCTTTATCGTACCAAAAAATGGACCGTCGGCCAGCAGATTTCAAAGGTTATGACCCTTTGAATTCTTAACCATTTGTTCATCTAATAACCTATTGTTACCAACTAAATTACTTAACCATAAGTCTAATTCTCAAGGTTATCAATAACCAGCTAGTAACTTATCACAAAATTTATTTACCTATTCTATACTACGACAAGGAATAATTTTATAGAAAGATGGAAAAATTGCATTGCGAGATACAAATGAGTTTTTCAAAACCAATTTTGGAAAAAGATGGATGAAAAAGGTTTTAGAAGAGCATTTATCTCAATAGGCTATGGTATCAAAAGAAGCTATTACTTATGGCATTGACGCTGTAAGAGAGAAAGAAGATGTTTTTGACAAGTATGTAAATATATGAGATTTATGGAATCATGCTATTATCAACATAAGTAAAAGAAAAATAACAAGATAAGAATTACTTAATATAGCCACAATAATTAGAAATACCACAAGATAGGATGACCCTATAGATACTATATTTGTACATGCTTATTTAGCAAAGTTTCAACATGAAGTTTTAATGGAGGTGAAAAAGGGAAGAAATGAAATAGAAGAAAATTTTGAAGGGCCAACCAACAAGAGGAGATCTCAAAGGCATGCAGAAATAACACAAAATAAAGAAATACATATACTACATGCTAATAGACCATCCAAGACTGGGCCATTAGTATTGCACCTGGAAAAGCAACACTGCCAAAAGAGAAATGGGAAGAAAGGATGGAAGTTGATAAAGACAAAGGAAAGAGTAAGCATGTTACTTATAAGCTTCAATCAGATATTGAGGCAGCCATAGATTTGAAAGGAGTATTGAAAGAAAGAATATTGAATGCCGAAATTGAATTTACTCAACTAGAAATTTTAGGCATTGCAAAGAGAGAGTTTCATGAAGTCATCATCTACACCATTAAGCAAAAGAGACAGTTGATAGGAGAATCTGTTGTATTTAACGCTTTGGATACAATCTTGATTGAAGAAGAAGAACATAAATTGGCAGAATGTTGCATCAATAAAAAGAGACAATTTGATTTGGATGAATACAAAGATGATGATAAGGGCCTTTGACACTATACTAAGGGACATTGGATAAGAGCCACCATAGAGACTTTCGTAAAAATAGAAGACTTGGAAGAACCAGTAATTGCTCTCATTGACCATGGATCTGAAATTAATATTATGTCAAAAGAAGTCTATAAACGTAGAAGGTGGCCCATTGATATTAACCATGGATGGGTGATTCAAGTAGCAAATAATACACGAGGGGATCTTTATAGTGTTTGCCTTAATATGAATGTAAAAGTTGGAGATGTGACCACAGAACAAATTTTTTTTGTTCAAGACACTACTTCATACCCAATGATTCTTGATCAACCATATATTATAGCTGTGAGGATGGAGACCAAGGTTTTGGATGATAGATCAGCATATGCCTGTATAAGAAGACAAGATGAAAAAAGGGCACTGCAATTTCTAATAGTACCTGCAACCATTATCATGATGTAACATGATTAATAGGTAAAAGAGTGTGGAGATTATTATAATTTAGGAGATCTTAGTTCAAAGTATTAGAACAAATTATCTTAGAAATATAGTTAATAGTCAAAGGGGTAGAAAAATTAAAGGGTACCAATGTTGCCTTTTAGAAAGGTGACTTCTACTTACTTTGTTGTACCATAAGTAAGGCAAATCAAAGTAGATTGGAAAAATAAATGATATAGGCATCTTTAGAAGAAAGTTAAGAGTAAATTCTAGAAAAAATTTACTTAGAAAAACTAGATATTGATACCCGGAGAGGGCCGGTTATGAACCTGGATCAAAATCAGACCCTCGGGCACAAAACCGAATCTCGACGATGACTCTGGAACTCTTTGGCAAATCGGAGAGTGGGGTTTGATAGAAGATTGAATAGAGTTTCTATAGGTGTTGATTTTGGATGATTTGGATTTGTATTGACTTTGTAATAGCTTTGCAAAGTCAAGGTTTGTTTTAGATGACTTGGATTTTATGAAATAAAATAGGGTTTATATTTTGGGTGATTTCAAGAGTTTCGTAGTAGATCTATAAGTGAAATTTTGTGAGTTTATGGTTTTAATTGTGTTTAATATGTATTGCGAATTTTAGCTCGATCTAACGGTTGAATTGAAGGATATTGAGGTTTAAGCGGGTCAAGGTCTCAGAAAGTAGAATTTTAGGTCCAATGAGGTTTTTTAAGATTTCTTGCAATCAACTAGTTGTATTGGAGTGAAACTTATGTGAGAGGATATTAGACTTGTTTTTCTATTTTTATGAGAATTTTGAGATCAATCGAATTGTGTAAAGAAGAGATATTGGCTCTGGAAGATTGGCATCAAGATTGGAGAATGAGGCCGGCCAATACTCGAGCACATTTTTGAGGATATCGTCAATTTGGTAACTCCGATCCTTATCAATTTTTTTGTGCTTGTTTCTGACTTATTTTTTAAAAAGTGTGTAAAATTTGAGTTAAGATCAACGGTTTATTCATTAGTCATTGGGATTTAAATCTATTATAGGAATTACTAGGATTTGGTTTAGGGTTTGGTTAGGATTTGATTTGGGGTTTAGGATTTGGATTAGGATTTGATTTAGGATTTAGGATTTAATTTAGGATTTAGGGTTTGGATTAGGGTTTGATTTAGGGTTTAGGATTTAATTTAGGATTTAGGGTTTGGATTAGGGTTTGATTTAGGGTTTAGGATTTGATTAGGATTTAGGGTTTGATTTAGGATTTAGGATTTAGGATTTGGATTAGGATTTGGTTTAGAGTTTAGGATTTAGGATTTAGATTAGGGTTTGGTTAGGGATTAAGGTTTGATTAGGATTTGGTTTAGGATTTAGGATTTATCTAGGGTTTGATTAAGGTTGGATTAGGATTAGGATTTGGTTAGAATTTAAGGTTCTATTAGATTTTTGTTAGGGTTTGACTAAGTTTTTTAAATATTCTTTTATATTTCTTTAGGATTTCCTTGTGTTTCTTTTATAACTTTAATAAAATTTAATTGAGCTTGCTTAATGTTTGATTATGATTGTTAACATTTAATTATAATTTTTTTATAATCCTATTGGATTGTTATGATCTTTTGTTGTAATTTTTTTTTACCTTCCACAGCCAGGTGCTCGGTGCATTCTCAAGCAAGACTTCATATAATACAATACCATGAGCACAATCGGGATTATTTACGAAGTGATTCATTACCAAAGATTACTGAGGAATTTAAAGATTTTTGTAGGATACCACTATAGAACTAGAATATAGTGGTACATCAAAGAAAGTATTCTTGCATGTAGAGAATAATATCTTTTATACAGGGCATTTGTGAAGGTATTAGAAAAGACAAATATTTCTTTATAAATGAAGAAGTGGAAGATATGGATTAAAAAAAAAAAAAAAAAAAAAAAAAAAAAAATAGGAAGGTGATATGACACTGACCACAACTTTGGTTCTTTTTGGTGCATACCGAAGGATGCACAGGTTTAGAAGGGATGGATATCGTGTTGTGATTTAGCTACTATATGAAAATAATGTAATTATATATTTAATATATAATTTATTAAGTAACATGATAAGAGCTCTATAGTAGATTTTAGTTGGTTGTAGAATATAATTTGATTATTACCTTGAGAAGAAGTTGTTTAAAAAGATTACTATAGAATTTATATAACTTTAATTTCTTTTTGTTAGTGGCTTTTAAGATTGGTTTTGATTGATAGTAACTTCTAAATATTTAGAAACACCTTTGTTAGACATTGGTGACCTTTGAAAACTTATTTTGGTTCTTTTATTTGATATTTAGAGCATAAATTATGTAAATCTTATAAAAAAAAAAAGATTGAAGAAGGATTTTGGTAGCAAAGGGAGTAATTAGGGCACCAATATAGATAAATGGAGATGAATGATGAAAAGATCCATTCTTATTAGTCAAAAATCATAACCAATGGGCTTTGAGGAGGCTGCCCAAGGCCATATTAGGGATTAGGGTTAATTTCTCGGGGCCATTTGAGCTTTGAAGGCTAGAATCAGCAAGTTTAGATTTTTGGCTATGGTTTTGGCACAAGTTTTATATAGTTTAGAGTTTATATGAAGGAGATATAGGTACTCAAAGTAAAGGTATTGATTTGGAAGCTACTATCACTCTTTTTAGCATAACACACGCGTATGGATAGCAATTGAGGATTGGCGATTGCGATTGAAGAGAGCACTTTTGCAGCTACACTTTTTATATATTGCTTACTCGATTTTAAGTGGAAATGAAGGAGTTATTGGATTTTGAAGTCAATGCTTGCAATCTAAGAGTAGTAAGTGATCTGATTTACTAGTGGTTGTCTCTTGAGCTATATCTTGAGGAATTTGACAAGGATTTTGCTCAAAATTTCAGGGAATGTGTAATTTCATGTTAGTAAACTTTATGCATAAGTTTTATGACATTTGAGTATTGGGTTCTTGAGATATTAAGAAAATAGTGCTCGGGTACTTGTAAATTAGGATTTAGAGCATCTGCTAGGGTTTCTTAAATGTCAGAAGATTGAGAGTAAATTCGCAGTTGGACATGCCCCATATAATTTTTTTCATGAATTATTTGTCGCTCAAATCATCTATTTATGTTCAATATCAATAGGCTATTTTCTCCTTTAACTCTTTTGTCACCAAATTGATTTCTAAACCATGATAAATTAATGCTACAATAGGGTCTTCTAAATTTCCCAACTTCATCAATGTCTCTATTGCTGCTCTTGCCCAATGACTATGAAAATAATGACTTGAAATTTGGATTTCTTCTCCTTCTTCCATAATCCTTATATATAAAACATCTCCATATTCATAATCATTATTTTTTTCATCTATCATCACTCTTATCCCATGTACATTTGATGCCATATTCTCACCCAAAATTTGTCATTTCTTCTTAATAATAACCGTAATGACCTCATGGAATTTCTTCTTTGCTATTCCAAGAACTTCTCTCAATGTAAATTCTATCTTGCTATTTAAAATGCATTCTTCTCAAATCTTCTTCAAATTTGTTGTTGCCTCAATATCCAATTGTAATTTATAAATAAGAATCTTTATTTTTTTTTTATAATTTTTCTTTCTTTTATAGAAATATTCTTTATTATTTTTTCATACATAGGATTCTTTTATTGTCATGCTTTTCTTCCTTTGGTAGTTCTTTTTGATGGTCCTTAATTTTTTTCATCTCTCATTTTATTTTATTTTTTTCTATTAATGCTTCATGTTGACTTCTTGCAACATATACATGTACAGATAGACTATCAATTGGATCATTCCAACTTGTAGTTTTTCAAATAAACTTATCCATATTAACTAAAATATCTCTAGCAATCTTCCTATTTGTTGCACACTTCATTATACTTGTTCACAATGAACTTATATGATCTGGTATTTCAATGCTTATGCCTCCACAATCTCAAGTAAGTCTAATCTTATATGTCTTTGTTTCTTTTACATGAGCCATTAATGCTTTCATACCTCCATTACCAAAGTTTGTTTCTAATTTTTCTCCACTTTCTTTTAGATATATCATACGATCTTAAAAAAAAAAACAATCCTTTAATATACTGTCTCTGTAAAATCTTCACATTCACTTCTTGAATGATCCAAGCTATCACATCACATGTACCTATGTACTACACCTTCCATTGATCCTCACCTTAGTTTTGTTAATACTCTTGATGATTGATTCTTTTTTTCAAATTTTATAAATTTTATTTATAAATCTTTCATCCTTCATACAATTTTGTTGATTCTTATTTTTTATTTTTTATTTTATTTTTTTAATATAGCTATTGAAGGTTGAATCATAAATGTAGAATTGGTAATAGGTATTGCTACTTGAGATACTTGCAATGGTCTTTGAATATCCACCATGTCTTTTTTCTTTTTTCTTTTTGTAAGCAATCCTACTTCCTCTTCCACTTCCTTCCAATTTGTTGTCAATCATTCATCTTCTTCTTCTTCATCTTCAATTAAGATTTCTAATTTTTCTTGCAACTTTCTATCAGTTGCTTGAAGAAAAAGCTCTATTTTACTTCGATCCAATAATTACCTATTTTTTCTTAATAAACAAGAATATTACTTTTCAAACTCTTTTAATAATTTTGTTGCTAGAAGATCCTTCTTTGGCCTTTTAATCCATTCAAAAAATGACTTCTTTTTAATCATAAGACTATCTTCCAAGAAAAATTCATTGTGCAATGTTGGAAAAAATTTCTCCCATGAACCTTTGAAATATCTTATAAGAGACTTTACTTGATTTCTTATCTCCAGCATAAAGACTAATTCAAATAATTGAATCATTTTTCTTAATGAAATATGCTTCAACTCTATTTTCCTCACATAACACCTTAAATACTTTATAATATCATTTCCTTTAAATAGATCCATCTTGCCACATCTGCCAATAATGCTTTATTTGCTTTACTTTCTTTGCAAATTGGGATTAAAATACATATCTTATCCTCCATTAGTTATGCCACTTATAGCTCCAATTGATGCACCATCCATAGCTCTTCTTTTAATTCTCTTGCCTTTCTTTTATATAATTCAAATAATCTAAGAAAATCAAATACCTTCTACTTCAAGTCTTTCACGTGAGATTCACCAAATATGTTGTATTATATGAAGTCTTCCTTGAGAGTACACCGAGCATCTAGTTATAAAAGGTAGAATGGAAATTATAACAACAAAATCTTAATTCTAATAGAATACTAAATAAACTATAATTAAATCTTATTAATGCTTAATAAGCTTTAATAAAATTCAAAAGAAATCTTAAAATAATTACAAAATAAATAATAAGAAATTTAAAAGGAATTGAAAGAAAATCTACGATAAAACTTAAAATAATCTTTAAAAAGCCTTAAAAAATATTAAAATAATCACAAATATATCTTAAATAAATTTCAAGTAAGTTCTAATTTAATCTTAGTTAAAATCCTAATAGAATTCAATCAAATCCTAAAAAAATCCTAAATCCTAAATCAAACCCTAAATCAACCTTAAATCAAATCCTAGATAAATTTTAAATTCTAAATTGAATCTAAGATCAAATCTTAAATTCTAAATCAAATCTTTAATCAAATCTTAGAAAAATTCTTAATCCAAAATCAAATCTTAGACAAATCTTTGTCATGAACATATAAATTTATCCCAATAGTTACTTATATTGTTAAATAGAAATAAGAAAATACAAAATAATTTTATAAAGTCTTCTAGAAAAGCTTCCTAAAAGCTTTATAGATGCGGTTTCTATTTTAGATGTATTTGTAGGATAGAAACTTGGCAAATAAGTTAACCACGTATTGATAGCTTGTGAAATAAGTTAACTTCATATAATAGCTTGTGGAACAAACTAATTATGTAGTATATACATAGATAAATTATCTTACAAGTTAAGACATGTGGCTAGCAAAGTCATCACATGTTGAAGGTCCTATAGAATATTTCTATGTAGCTCTTAATTTGAATATACATGGAGGCAAGAATGAAGCCTTCTCCACTCTTGTCAATGCCTTTCTAGTCCTTAGCCTTATTTCAAGACTTTTTGGTCTTCTTATTTTTAACAATAGCCATTCTAGTTCAATATTATATCATCTTTGAGGAATTTTTAAGTTCCTTTTAATGACATAAGAGTATATTAAGGATTTTCTTTCTTCGAGATTCAGGTCCTTGAAAATTTTAAATCCTAAATCCTAAATCAAATCCTACAAAAATCTTAAGTTCTAAAGCAAATTCTAAATAAAATCCTAGACAAATCCTAAATCATAAATCAAATCTTAAACTAAATCCTAATCCTACTCAATTTAATCCTAGCATAGTTTAGAATCTCAATATCTATCAATTAAACTATTGATCTTGCTTAAAAATTTATATACCTTTTAACAATTGAATTAGCAAAAAATAAACAAAATTTGAAGATAATTATACTTATCAAATAGAAGAAAAGTCCTAAATCTGCTGGGATATTGGCTGGCTACCTACTTCAATCTAAATATTGAACTTTCAATGCCAATGTCTCTATATTAAACTATTAAATTGTTCTCAAATTCCACATGTGTATAAAAAATCAAGTCTATTATTTTCAAATATAAATTTCATTCCAATCCAATTAGTAGATTGCTAAGGATCTTAAAAGCCCTAATTGCCTTTCAAAGTCTAATTTTTAAGACCTCAACCTACTTAAAATTCAATAGCCTTCAATTCAACTGTTTAACCAAGTTCAAACTTATAGCACATACCTCAAATAACTATTCTTATAAGTCACCAAAATTTGAACTATAGATCTACTATTGAGCTCACAAAATTCTCCAATATATAATATCTTTTTTATTTTATAAATTTCAAAGTCATTCAAAATAACTATGATTTTGAAAAGCTCTAGCAAAGTCATTATATATTTAATTCTATCAAAATCCATGCTAAAAAAAAACTTATCAAGTTTGCTCTCAACTCCCACTCTCTAATTTACAAAAAAGTCCTTAAATTACTCTAGATACTTAGTTTTGTGCTTTAGGGTCTGATTTTGATCCAGGTTAATGACTAGTCTTCTTTGGATATCAAATTTTGTCCTTTATAGTGAATTTTTATTCCAATTAATTTGTAATGTCTTCCTACATATATTCATATTCTTTATTTTTCTAATCTACCTTTTTTTGCCTTATTTATGGCCTTATAAAGTAAGTAGAAGCCTACTTTGTAAAAAGATAGAATTAAATTTTTTTAATTCTACTTTATTTTGGACTATTGTCTATTTTTTTTAGATAATTTGCTAAAATATTTGAAGTAAGATCTTCTATAATATAATAGATTCTTTATCCTTTTTACTTATTAGTTGTATTACATCACAACAATAGCAAAGGTAGTGATGGTCTAAAATGCTATCTACTTTATACTCTTGTTGGTCATGAACTTCAACTAGTAGTAGTGGTGGTTGGTGTCAATCCGAAGAGCACTTTGGCTTGGTATGAAATTCCTTCAATTGCAAATATGGAAGATTGCATGGACCCAAATATGCGGCAAAAGCTTGAGGTGATATGTGACATGAGAAATCAATACAAAAATAAAAAAATATCTAAGCTATTGAAGTGTTAGATTACGGATTTAGGTTGATGTAGCAAGTTACAAGTTGGTATTAGAAAATAATACTTGATCATCCTCTTGGAAGATCTTGTGTTGTCAATGGTTATCCACATATTTCTTTTATTGATTTTTTACAATAAAAAGGTAATATTATGCTTCTTATAAGTTTGTTATAAACCATTGTATAAATTCTTCTATTGTTAAGTTATTGATGTCGATGGAACAATGGAGAGTTTCTAGTATAATTGGATGTTGATCAATATTAAGAAAAAATAGTAAATGATCAATATTTTACTTGAATAATATTATTATAAGTAAATTCTAAAGGCATCAAGTATTTATATCAATCATTATGATGAATCACTATAAATACTTAGAACATATCTTCTAAGGTCGAATTTTTATACTTTATTTATCTACCTATTTGGAGATAGAAGACTGTAGACATGACAAGTCGTGTACCTAGTAGCTTAAACAAAGCTTGCTAAAAACTTCTTGTAAAGAATGGATTCTATTTGAAATAATGACACAAGGTAATTTATGGTGATAAAAGATAATATCAAAGAAAATTCGTGCAAGCATTCGGGCATCAATATTCAAGTGTATCATAGCCAAATGAAGTTGCTTCAAAGATTGATCCACAAAGACCGTAATTGCAATATGATTATTACACGTCTACAAAAAACACGTAATGAGATCCATAGTCATTTGCTCCTGACATATTGTAAGTAGCAAAAATAGTTGTAATAGTCCAAAAGACATTGCGCTACATGCTTTATTATGTTGACATGATTCATAGGAGTATAGAAAAGCTTAAACATTATGATCCAAACTTGCCCAAAATCATGTCCTTGAGATTTGTTTTAGAGTCTTCTCTCACCCAAAATGTCTAGATATTAGGATGTTATATCCATCTTGAAGTATGCGCTTCTACAATATGGCATTGTCAAGTACATTAATCTACTTTTTGAAATAGAATAAGCCATCACTAAGACTATAATCTTAATATTGTATATTACCCACCCTCAATCAATTGCTAATTATCTTAAAATAAACATCCCAATATATAGCTTCCTTCCATTCTACCTCTTTGATTAGATTTGGAATGAATCTACTTATAGTAGCAACTTCTACCTTTTCTTCCAATTTGTCTTTCAAATTTGATCTCTACAATAAGCTATCTGATATGGTATGTTGTGGCCCTTGCGTGTATTCAAGCTAGATATCAAAAAGCTACAACTATTCTTTTCAACAATGATTTCGTGATTTCATACTTTTGAGATACAAATCATGTAGCAAGAATGGACAGTCAGTCCAAACAACCACTGGCTTTTCTAAAAAATAGTATCACCACACCTTTATAGCATTGTCAAGGTAGAGAGAATTTATCCTAAGAAAGCACTAGGCTCTTGGCTGCCACTAATTGCTTAATCAAGTCTTGAGATAAGAAAGACCAAGTTTATATATATATATAAATCACTTTTAAGAGAAATTATATAAAATATATAAGTCTTAAGTTTCCAAAATATGATAAAAAGAAAACTCTAAATCCTTATATATCCTTATGGGGTATTATTCTTGAACTTCAAAAACTCATATCTTCCAATTTGACTGTTCAAACACATTCAAATTTTATATAAAGTATTAATGTACTTCTAACAATTATTATAACAAATTTCGACTACAAATTTATTACGAATCTTAAGATATCACCAAAATCCTATCAATAGCTTTAAATCCTAGTTTTTATATACCTATGTACAAATTTCTTCATATCTTGTAAACTAAGCATTCAAATACCACAAAATTTATATGTATAGCTTCTTCACACAAAAATCTACCTTTTTTAAAAGATTTAAGTCAAAAATTCATCCAAAAACTTAAGATATGGCTCCAACTATTACTATGAATAAAATTACTTACTTATTGCCTTTGATTTGGATGTGATGACTTCAATCCTCTATAACTTCTTCATCCAAATTCTAAATTCATCAAATACTATATAAAAAGTGTAGTTGAAAAAGTGTTCTTTCCAATCCCCATCTTTGATCTTTCATTGCTCTCCATAAAAATATGTTATGCCCCAAAGAAAGATAGTAGGTACGAAATTGATATCTTAACTTTGAGCGCAAATAACTCTTTCATAAAAAAACTCTAAATTATACAAAATTTACATCTAATTTGTATCCAAAATCCTAACCTAGCTAATACTGGCCTCTAAAGCTTAAATGACTTCGAAAGAAAAATCCTAATTCCTAATAAGGCCTCGAGCAACCTCCTTGAAGCCCATTAGATATGGCCTTCGACTAATAGGAATGAAGATCTCCATTCCTTGTCTTCATCCAACCATACCTTACTTTCATCCCTCCCAATAAGCCTCCTACTAGTTAAGATTTTCTTCTTTAGGCTATAATCTCCTCTCAAGGCTTCATACTAAATATTTAGGTCTTATAATTTTTTTAAATGCTATAATCAAAAAAATTTAAATTCAAAATAAATTTTCTTAAATCCACTCTCTTTAAATTAATCTATTAATCATTCTAGTATATATCTAGATTTATTAACATATAATATATTTTAACTAATTTTTATAGTAATTGAAGTTGATCAAGAAGATCATCCATGTATTAAAGTAGATATGCATTTTTAATAGTCTGCTTATTGAGACCTTCATAATCGATGCAAAGGCAAAGTCCACCATCTTTCTTGGATGCAAAGAATATAGTTGCTTTCCATGGTAATGTACGTTTTTGAATCAAGCCTTTCTCGAAGAATTCATCCAATGTCTTTTACAACTCTTCAAGTTCTTTTGGTGCTAGACAATAAATTAGTCAACTTGCTAGTTTGGCTTCAAAAAATAGTTCTATTTGAAAAGAGACACCTTCATCATGAGGTATGCTACTAGGTAGGTCGATTGAGAAGACATTTTAATATTCTCCTATTGATTGTTTTGTCTACCATTGATGCAAGATTTAGAACTATCATATATATTAGTTGCTTATGCTATATTTGCTTCTTCATAAAGATTGTCACTACAAATAAGTCTTTGATTTCAGATTATCTTTTCTCTTTACTTGATGCAGAGGTGCAAAGAATCACCTTCTTTTTTCATCTTTAAAGAAGTTTGTCCTTGCTATCCAATTAACTTACTTATTTTCCATCTTGGGCCATGGCATACTAAGGATAACATCATATCTTAGCTTTCTCACCTTGAACATCTTTTTTAAGACGTATGTGTCAGTCAACCTAAAGATTCTTTTTTTTATATGTTTCACTCAATACGTTTATTTAGTTATCTACAAGATATATATTCCCTCACTTGATTGCCTTAATTTTAATTCCAAATAAATTGATAAGTTTAGTTGAAATATAATTTTTTGTAGATCCATAATCTATAAGTACTTGACATGATTGTCTTCTTAGTAGTCTCGTTAGGTATAATAGTTAATTCTTTTTATAATTATCTAAGGTTATATCATTTATCTTTGAGAGATAGTAATTATTTCTAATATTAGCTATTAGTATCTTTATTAAGGAGTTTTATTTACCTGCTCTATCTCATTATCAATTTGGTGAGTTTTGAAAACGTTAACTTGCCTTATTTTGCTTGTACTTAAATTTTTATGTTTTAGACAATCTTTGATCTTATGGCCTAACTCCCAACAATACAAACACAATTCCTTTTGTACCAATATTTATCATCTTTATGGTATCAATGATCCTTGTAGGACATCAATCTCTATTCACATTAGTTGTTGTGTCATAGTATTAAATAGCAGCATAGGACTTTGTTCTATAAGTTGTACTCCGCAATTTCTAAAATCTATAGCATCAACCCTCTCTACAATCCTAATTGCTTCTTTAAACATTTGTTGATCTGTTACTTCCACTTCTTACTAGATTCAAGATTTCAAACCTTATAAGAATCGATCCATCATCTTTGCTTCTAAAACATTGTCAATTTGGAGACATGAGAACATGAATTAAGAGACATAATCTTGCACCAATCTAGATTGTGTAAGACTTGCCAACTAATCACATACTATCTTCTCTGCATTCATGGGCTAAAATTGATTTTCAAACTCAATATCAAATTCTTAGCAATCACAAAATCTACCTTGAAATCCATAGCTTTGAATTCAATGTCGCTACAAAATGGCTATTGCATTCCTTAAATAGCTAGCTACATACATAATTCATTAAGTAATATTTATTCCAGATAGTTGGAGTATTGTCGCATGTTGAAGAGCCATTGATATATATATCTTCGAGTCTTGAAGTCCCAAAGTATGTAATAGACTTACTCAATTTCAGCCTAGGAGATATCGACTCTTTTATCCTCAAGGCTTCTATTTGCTCTTATAAAGTAGCTATCTAGCCTAAGAATTGGTATATTTGAGCCTCTATCTAGAATTATTCTATCATATCTTCCATGCTGTAATTTTCCATTGAATTTTGCTATTGTAATGTCTTCTCACTTCTCAATTGACTTTTTAAGAGTAGCTCGTGGTAGCCTCAATACAATATCCAATGTGACTTTAATATTTGACCTTAGACTAGATGTGGACTATTGACACACTACCAAAGAGCAGTCTAACATTTGTTCTAATACTAATGAAACATGACCAGTCTATCTCAAGTATCCAAGACCCTCTTAATCCATAGCAATATTAAATCTCATTACAAAATAAGGCAAATTGAACCAAAAAAAAACTAAACAAAAGTAAAAAAAAATATGATATGATATATAAAACTAAGTAACTAAAATTAGAAAAAAATAGAATAAAATAAAAAGATATAAAATCCAATTATATTAAGAAAAAAGGTTTGAAATCATACTTGACTAGATGCCTCTAAAAGGCCCTAGGTAGTATTATTTATATTTTTTTTTTATCACCTTAGACTTTCTAAAATATTCCTAGATGATAGACTCCACTTAAATAACTACCTTAAACTACTTCTAAAAGATTCTATGATCGACCTCACCTAAATAACTATCTTAAATTCTTTCTAGAATGTTCCACAATGGATCTTACTTAATCCACTAAGCTAATCTCAAATTCTAGAAACTTCCATAACTTTTCAAATATGGTTCTAACTATCTATCTCTATGTATCAATAATACAAATATAATATCTATATTCAGTTACACTAGCATTCTTCATTCCAATCTTTTTATTCTAGCCTTCTTCATTCCAACTATGCCATTTTCAGCCTTCTTCATTCAACTCTTGTCATTTTCAATCTTCTTCATTCTAACCTTTTTTATTCCAAAATTATCATTTTTAACCTTCATCAATTGAACCTTGTTATTTCCAACCTTCTTCATTTCCATCCTTCTTCATTCTCAACCTTCTTCATTCCAACTTTGTAATTTTTAACCTTCTTCATTCTAATCTTGTCATTCTTAACCTTCTTTATTTCAACTTTGTCATTTTCAACCTTCTTCATAATAATTTTATCATTTTTAATCTTCTTCATTCTAAGTTTGTCATTCCTAACCATCTTTATTCCAACTTTGTCATTCATAGCCTTCTTCATTCCAACCTTGTCATTTCCAACCTTCTTCATTTCAACCTTATCATTTCTAGCTTTCTTCATTTTAACCTTGTTATTTTTAATCTTCTTTATTTCTACCTTATTATTTTAAATATTCTTCATTCCAACCTTATCATTTTTATCCTTTTTCATTCTAACCTACTTCATTCTAATTATTTCATTCCTATCTTTTTCATTCTAAACTTCTCATTTTTAGCCTTTTTCATTCCAAAATAGTCATTTATAAATTTTTTCATTTCAACCTTTTTATTTTCAACCTCCTTCATTTTAACCTCTATATTCCTAATCTTTTTTATCCAAACCTTATCATTCCTAGCCTTCTTCATTCAAACCTTGTCATTCCTAGCCTTCTTCATTCTAATCTTGTCATTTGCAACCTTCTTCATTGTAATCCTATCATTCTTTATTTTTTTCATTCTAATCTTATCATTCTTAATCTTTTTCATTTCAATCTTGTCATTCCATCTTTATCATTTCCAAACTTCTTCATTCTAACCTTGTCATTTCTAATCTTCTTCATTTGTACCTTATCATTTAAAACCTTTTTCATTCCAACCTTGTAATTTCTAGCCTTCTTCATTCCAACTATATTCTTTCCAACCTTCTTCATTTCAACCTTTTTCATTCTTAGATTATCATTTCCAACCTTCTTTATTCCAACTTTGTCAATTCCAACCTTCTTCATTCTAACTTTGTCATTTCTAGCCTTCATCATTCTAACCTTGTCATTCTTAATCTTCTTCATTTTAACCTTGTCATTTTCAAAATTCTTCAATCAAACCTTGTCATTTCCAACCTTCTTCAATGCAGCTTTGTCATTTCCAATCTTCTTCAATCCAACCTTGTTATTTCTAAAATCCTTCAATTGAACTTTTTAATTTTCAATCTTTTTCATTTTAACCTTATCATTCCTAATCTTTTTCATTTTAATCTTTTCATTTTTAAAATTCTTCATTCAAACCATGTCATTTTCAATCTTCTTCATTCTAACCTTGTCATTTCTAACCTACTTCATTCGAACATTATCATTTCCAATCTCCTTCATTCTAACCTTCTTCAATTCAATCTTTTTTATTTTAAAATTATTATTTTTAATTTTCTTTAATTTAACCTTATTATTTTCAAACTCCTTCATTTCAACCTTGTACTTTATAATCTTCTTCATTTCAATCTTATCATTCCTAGCTTTTTTCATTCCAACCTTCATATTCCTAGCCTTCTTTATTCCAACCTTGTCATTTGCAATCTTCCTCATTCTAACCTTGTCATTTCTAGCCTTTTTCATTCCAATCTTATCATTTTCAATCTTCTTCATTCCAACCTTGTAATTTTTAATCTTCTTTATTCCAATCTTTTTCATTTTAAAATTATCATTTTCAACCTTCTTCATTCTAACATTTTTATTTTCAACCTTCTTCATTTCAACCTTGTAATTCGTAGTCTTCTTCATTGAACCTTGTCATTTCTAATCTTCTTTAATCCGACCTTGTCATTTTCAACCTTTTTCAATCCAACCTTGTCATTTCCAAAATTCTTCAATTGAACCTTGTTATTCCCAGCTTTCTTCATTTCAACCTTATCATTCCTAACATTCTTCATCCAATCTTGTCATTCTCTATTTTCTTCATTCAAACCTTGTTATTTTCTATTTTCTTCATTTAAACCTTATCATTCTCAACCTTCTTCATTCCTAACCTTCTTCATTCCAATCTTGTTATTTTTAAAATTCTTCAATCAAACCTTATTATTTCTAACTTTCTTTGTTTCAACCTTTTCATTTTCAATCTTTTTCATTCTAACTTGATCATTTGCAATCTTCTTCATTCCAACCTTTTCATTCCAAACCTTCTTCATTTTAATCTTATCATTTTCAATCTTCTTCATTTCAACCTTGTCATTTTCCATCTTCTTCATTCAAACCTTTACATTTCTAGCTACCTTCATTCAAACCTTGTTATTTTCAAACTTCTTCATTTCAACCTTGTCATTCTCAACTTTCTTCATTTCAACCTTGTCATTCCTAACCTTCTTCATTTTAATCTTGTCATTTTTAAAATTCTTCAATCTAATCTTATTATTTCCGATTTTCTACATTCTAACCTTATCATTTTTAACCTTGTCATTTTCAACCTTCTTCATTTCAACCTTTTTATTCTTAAACTTTTTCATTCCAACCTTATCATTTTCAAAAATTTCAATTGAACCTTATCATTTTCAACCTTCTTCATTCTAACCTTGTCATTTTTAACCTTTTTTATTCAAACCTTTTCATTCTTAAACTTCTTCATTCCAATCTTATCATTTAAATCTTCTTCATTCTAATCTTCTTCATTTTAATCTTTTTATTCCCAGTCTTTTTCATTTCAAACTTATTATTTCTAGCCTTCTTTATTCTATCATTTTCAATTCCAACTTTCTTCTTTTAACCTTGTTATTTTCAACCTTCTTCATTCTAACCTTATCATTTTTAACCTTCTTCAATCCAACTTTGTCATTCTCCATCTTCTTCATTTTAACCTTCTCATTCTCAACCTTCTTCACTCCATTTTCAACCTTCTTCAATCAAAACTTGTCATTTCTAATCTTTTTTATTGTAACTTACTTTATTTCAATTATTTTATTTCTATCTTCTTTATTCTTAACTTCTCATTTTCAACTTTCTTCATTCCAACCTTCTTCATTTCAACCTTTTTCATTTCAAAGTCGTTATTTACAATCTTTTTCATTCCAACCTTTTTATTTCCAATCTTCTTCATTTTAACCTTATTATTATTATTCTTTTTCATTCGAAACTTTTCATTTCTAACCTACTTCATTACAAACTTATCATTTCCAATCTTCTTCATTTCTATCTTATCGTTTAAAACCTTCTTCATTCCAACCTTAACATTCCTAGCTTTCTTCATTCTAATCATATTATTTCTAACCTTCTTCATTTAATTTTTTTTATTTTCAATCTTTTTCAATACAATCTTGTCATTCTCCATCTTCTTCATTCAAACCTTGTTATTTTCAAATTTCTTCACTCTATCCTTGTAATTTTTAATCTTCTTCATTTCTACCTAGTCATTTCCAATCTTCTTCATTTCAATCTTGTCAATCTCAACCTTTTTCATTCTATCTTTATTATTTCCAATCTTTTTTATTTCAACCTTGTCATTCTTAACCTTCTTCATTTCAACCTTGTCATTCTAAACCTTCTTCATTTTAATCATGTCATTTTTAATATTCTTCAATCCAATCTTGTCATTTCTAATCTTCTTCATTCCAACCTTCTTCATTTCAAACTAGTCATTTACAATATTTCTTACTCTAAACTTATCA
The DNA here is from genome assembly GCF_059467195.1 of Physcomitrium patens. Classification (NCBI taxonomy): domain Eukaryota; kingdom Viridiplantae; phylum Streptophyta; class Bryopsida; order Funariales; family Funariaceae; genus Physcomitrium; species Physcomitrium patens. The sequence continues at coordinate 11,985,037 of NC_143423.1, read as the reverse complement.
TTTGCAACCTTCTTCATTGCATTATTGTCATCTTTCATTTTTTTCATTCTAACCTTGTCATTCTCAACCTTCTTCATTCCAACCTTGTTACTCATTACCTTCTTCATTTCCAACCTTCTTCATTCTCTTTTTGTCATTTCCAATCTTTTTTATTTCTACCTAGCTATTTCCAATCTTTTTCATTTCAACCTTGTTATTTTTAACCTTCATCACTTCAATCTTCTTAGGCATTAGTAAAGGTATGCAATGGCAAAGCACATAAATAGCTTAGACTATTACCATTTGCACTATAAGCACATTATACAACTCATAGTTCAGTAATAGATTATATGTCTTTTGAATTAATATATGGACTAAAATCAATAATACCAATAGAAGACATAGTACCTACATGAAGTATATTACCTAAGAAGAATGATCTCAATAGAGAAGAACTTTTAGCATTAAAAATTCAAAAATTAAAAAGAAAACTTAATGATATTGAAGTGGCAATAGAGAGATTGAAAGAAGCAAGGAAAAGTAATAAAGAAAGATTTGATAAAAAATATTGACTACAATCTAAGGCAATTGAAGATAGTGATTGAATGTTAGTTTATAATAGTAGCTTGGATAATCAACATAGCACAACAAAGAAATTTGTAAAAAGATGGTTTGGGCCTTATATTATCAAAATGGCATATAACAATAGAACATACTTATTATAAGAACTTGATGGTATAGAATTGAAAATATCTATAGCAGATAAATGAATCAAGTTATTTAAAAAAAGAAATAAAGATATTTTTTGGATAAAGAATAAAATCTAATATAAGATATTGAGATGGGAATAGAAGAGTAAATTAAAGATCAAGTATTTGAACAAGATGAAGAGCATTCTACATCAACATATTGAAGAATCATTGGCACATACAGGAAGATGCATAAATTTAAGGGAGATGGATGTCGTGATGTAATATAACTAATAGATGAAAGAATATAGAAATTATTATATTATAGAAGATCTTAGTTCAAAATATTATAACAAATTATCTTAAAAATATAGATAATAGTCAAAAAGGTAATAAAACTAAAAATACTAATATTACCTTTTATAAAATGAGCTTCTATTTATTTTTATAGGACCATAAATAAGAAAAAAAAATAAAGTAAATTAGAAATTTAAATGATATGGATATGTATAGGAGGGAATTAAAAATAGAATTTAGAAAAATTTACCTCAAGAAGGCAAGAACTGATACCTAAAGAGGACCAGTTATCAATCTTGGTCGAAATCAAATCCCAAGGTACAAAATTATACCCCTAATGTGACTTTGGAATTTTTTTTTGGAGATTGGAGAATAGAATTTTATGAAAAACTTAATAAGGTTTCTATAAGCATTAATTTTGTGTGATTTGGATTTATAATGACTTTAGAAGAACCTTACAAAGTCAAGATTATTTGGAATGACTTGGATTTTTGTGAAATAAAAGAAAGTTGATATTTTGGGATGTTTCAGGAGGTTTGTAGTAGATCTAAAGGTGATTTTTTATAAGTCAATGGTTCTAGTTGTGCTTAATATGTATTGAGAATTTTAGCTTGATCTTATAGTTAAATTGAGGATTATTGAGGTTTCAGTGGGTCAATATCTTGGAAAGTAGAATTTTAGATATAGTGAGAGTTTTTAAGATTTCTTACAATCTATTGGTTGAATTAGAGTGAAAGTTATGAATTTAGGTAATAGACTTATTTTCTTATATATGTAAAAGTTTTGAGATCAATTAAATGGTGTAAAGGAGAAAAATTAGCACTAAAAGATCAGCATCAAGGTTGCAAAAGGAGATGGACCAACATGTGAGCAAATTTTAGGATTTTTCTTCCATTTAGTAAGTGTAATTGTCTTTAAATTTGTTATAAATATTTTTAGCTAATAGATTGAGAGGTATATAAAATTTTAAATAAGATAAATAGTTTAATCAAAAGATATTGAGGTTCTAAATTACCTTAGGATTTAGAGTTTGATTAGGGTTTGGTTAGGATTTGGATAGGATTTGATTTAAAGTTTAGAATTTTGTTAGAATTTGGTTAGGATTTAGTTTAGGATTTAGGATTTTGATTAGGATTTGATTTAGGATTTGGTTTAAAGTTTAGGATTTAGTTCAAAGTTTAGGATTTGGTTCAAGATTTATGATTTGATTAGAGTTTGGTTTAGGATTTGATTAGGATTTGGTTTAGAATTTCATTTAAAGTTTAAGATTTATTTAGGATTTGGTTCAAGATTTAAGATTTGATTAGAGTTTAGGATTTAAGATTTGATTAGGATTTGATTTAAGATTTAGGATTTGATTTAGGATTTAGGATTTAGGATTTATCTAGGGTTTGATTGAAGTCCATTAGGATTTTAATTAGGGTTAAATTTATTTAATATTTATTTTGATTATTTTAATATTTTTTAGGGCTTCTTAAGGATTCTTTTAAGGTTTATTATCGATTATCTTTTAATTGCTTTAAGATTTTTTATTGTTTCTTTTGTAATTTATTTAAAATTTCTTTTAAATTTGATTAAAGCTTATTTGGCATTATTAAGATTTTATTTTAGATATATATATATATATATATATATATATATATATATATATTATTATTATTAAAAAACTTGTTGAAAAAAATTTATTACTATTTACTTTCACAAAATCTTTATTTTAAAATTTACAATTATTTAGCAAAGAAAATGTTTTATTTCTATCTAAAAAATATACTACTTTTTAAAATTTTAGATCTACTTCCTAATTTAAAATTCATGATATAAAAAACCAAAAAATAAAAAAATATTTATTATTTTAATTTTTAAGATATAATTACATTCTAATTAAAATATGTTTTAATTCATTATTTTTGATTCATTGTCAAATATTGTTATACTTACATATTTTATTAATAACTAATAAATTTTTAAAATTATAACATAAAATTTAAATAAATCTAAAAGCATTGTTATATGATTTCAAAAATAAAAAATATCAAAATGAATTATATATATAATATTTTTTATGCATCAATTAATAGAATTTTTTACAAGAAAAAATTAATAATTAAAATTTATCAATCATAAGAGATTATGTATTAAAGGTTACATAAAAATTATCATTACTAAGTCCTACAATCTAGGTTTCTTCCTTCTATTCTAATAACTACATTGTCATGTTATAATACAATTAATATACACAGAAAAAAAATATAGGAAAAAAAAATATATATATATATATATATATATATATATATATATATGGGCTTATTTAAATATATTATAATAAATTATTTTAAAAATTTAAATAAATTTTAGAACGAGAATAAAAATGATTTAGTACTTATGTTATTTTTTGTAAAAAATAATTCTATTTACTTTGTAGGACCATAAATGAAAAACAAAATAGACTAGCAAAAAATAATATTATAAATATCTCTAAGAAAAAATAAAGATTACCTTCTATTAAAAGATATTTGAAAATATATTATATTGATACTCTAAGAAAATTAATTGAGAAGTAGAGTTGAAATTAGATCCTTCAACATAAAATCTCATACTTACAATAAAAATAGATTTCTTTCTTTGATTAATAAAGAAGATTGATAAAAGACTTGATAGGATTTTTTGAATATTATTTTTAAAAGATTTGAATAGATAATAACTTTGTAAAAGATTTGCAAAGTTGAATATGTTTTATTGACTTTATTTTTTAGAGAATTAAAAAATAGTCATATTTTAATGAATTATGAGTGTTTTATAGTAAATTTATAAATAAAACATTATTAATTTGTAAGCATAGTTGTATTAGATGTGTGTTGTGAAAATAAACTAAATTAAAAAATTAAATTATAGATATATTCAAGTAGATTAAGGTCCTAGAAATTGGATTGAAATATTTTATTTTATATATTGACAATTGACTTATTTTTTAATATTTTTTTAAGTTCTGAAATTAAAGAATTGGTTTAAAAAAAATATATTGATACTAAAAGTTTGACAATAAGGTTGGAAAAAAATGACGGCTAACATCCAAACAAATTAAAAGTTTTTTTTTTTTTTTAATCTATAAATTTGATTTTTTTAAAGTTTTTTGCACTTATATTTTACTAATACATTCAAAAGTTTAAAATAATTTAATCAAAATCAATAAATAAAGTGAAATTTTTTAAATTTCAAATTTATTATAGAATTTATTTAGATTTTAATTGTGATATATATATATATATATATATATATATATATATATAAATTTTTAGGGCTTAGTTAATATTTTAGTATAATTTATTGGAATTTATTTAAAATTTGATTATTCCTTGATTAAAATTTGATTAGGATTTACATAAGATTTGTTAGAATTGGCTAAAATCTGGTTGGAATTTTTTTAAATTTTATTTGTGATTTCTTCATGATTTCCTTAAAATTTCTTTAAGGTTTCTAAAGGATTGATTAGGCTTTTTTTAGGATTTAATTAAAAAAATTAATGATTATTCAAATTTTATTTAAAGATATTTAAAATTTAATAGGCTTTTATAGGATTTTTTTGTCAATGACATGAATCTTAAAGAAAGAAATCTTTAATACACCATTGTGCCAGTCATAAGAACTAGAAAATTACTTAAAGATGATATATCATTAAACTAAAATGTCTATTTTCAAAGATAAAAAGACTAGAATGTCTTAAAACAAGATTAAAGACTAGAAAGGCATTAAAAAGAGTGAAGAAGGCTTCACTCTTACCTCCATATATACTCTTAATTAAGAGCTATATGGCAATGTCTTATAGGACCTCTAAAACGTGTTGACTTTGTAAGACATGTATCTTAACTTACAAGGCAAGTTTTGTATATGTGCGCCACATAATTAATTTATTGTGTAAGCTACCAATATGTGGTTAATTTGTTGACAAAGTTTTTAACCTATCAATCAAGTATAAATACATGTGAAGTCAAAGCAATGTCTATGAAGCTTCTAAGAAGCTTCTCTAAAAGGTATTATGAAATTTATCTATTTTTATCTACTTTTACCTACTTCTGTATAAGTATTTAGGTATTTATTAGAATACATATGTATATCCGAGATATTTTTGTAAGATTGATAAAATATATTTGGTATAATTAGAATCTTACTTAGATTATTTAAGATTTTAGAAAATATATTTTTAGACACCTCATGTATTATTTTTGGATAATAAGTCTAACTTCAAGTTAAAATCATATTTTTCTTTACTCACATTCCTAATGCATTTTTAAGTTGATTTTTACATTAAAAAAACATATTTGATAAAATCATCATATGAACTTAAATAAAAGACATATTTTTTTATTTATTTTATTTAAAATAGAAATAAAAAATTAAATTAAATTAAAAATAAAGCTATAGATAGAACTTCAATTAATACTTCAAGTAAAGTTATAAGTGGAGCTCTAAGTTGAGGTAATTTTAGAATATATATATATATATATATATATATATATAGATCTTAATTGTATAAGCATATTTGAAGTATTTGCTTTATTTATATAATAATAATATAGTAAATACTATAAAGAAGGTTTGGTAAATAAGATATTATAAGATATTGTAGACAAGATTGATTAGTTTGAAGGTCAAGATATTACAAAATCTTTAAGGTGTTATATAAAAGAAATGAAAGTAAAGCATTTTTTAAAAAAAATATAATAATTTTATTATTTGAACTTATTACTATTTAAGAGATAAAAAAACATATTAGGTTTAGTATAAGATATTTTAGAGGTTCATAGAAAAATTATTTTTAAATATTATAAAATGAGTATATTTTAAAAGATAATGATTGAATTATAAGAAAATTAATTTTGAATAGATTGGAATGTCTAAGAAGGATTTTTAATCTACAAAATTATTAAAGAAGTTTGAAAGATAATACTTTTGTTTATTAAAGAAGAAAAAGAAAAACTTAGAATTAAAAAAATATTAAAAAAATATTTAAATAATTAATAATTAATTACAAGTGAAGTTGAAATTTTTATTTAAAGATAGAAAAAAATTAAAGAATTGATAAGAAGTAAGAAGGTAGTAAAAGATACATTTTTATTGCTTTCATAAAGAAATATAAAAAAAGATATGATTGATATTTAAAAATCAATGCAAACATCTAAAATAAAATTGCCTATTAATTGATTTATATCCATTATTTAATCTTTAATAGCTAGATCAAGAAAAGGAGTAATATATGCTATTGAAATCATATATAAGATAAAATATCTTTAAATAAAATTTTCAAAATTTAAAGACAAGGGTTGATTATTAAAATTATCAAGAAGGTAAAAATTATGATTAATAGAAGGTATAATCTATAGGTGCATGTGGTGTGATAGCATAGATTATTCAAGAAGGAAGTTTGAAGATTATAAAATGGCATTATACAAAAAATAAAAATAAAAATAAAAATAAATTCAAAAATAGTATAATAAATTTAAAAGAAAGTAGATAAAAAAATAAAAATAAACCTTGTTAAATAAAAAATAAATTTATTTATAGGAGACGATTTTAAAGTGCATAAAATCTTAAGCAATGAAGCATTAATATATTAAATAGGAGAAAATCTAATCAAATTTTTGAACATATATTTTTAATTTTTAAGAAAATCAAGTTCCTTGTCGTTAAATGTAATTATTTATGTTGAAAAGAAAAAAATTACTATAGATGATTTAAAACGTATTAAAAATAATATTTGGTAACTTATTGGATGAGATGATCTAATAGATACATTATCAATTTAAGCACATATTATAAGAAATTACCATGAAAAATTAATAAAAATAAATAAATAAAAGATGAAAATAATGAAAAGACATCAAAAAATACTGGAAAAAAAAACAAACAAACAAACAAAACAAAACAAAACAAAACAAAAAAAACATCTTATGCATGAGTAAATAATAGAGAATATTTCTATTAGAATATACAAAGGCAAGATTCATCTAAAGGTTGTGGCAATGAGGCCAAAACATCCAAAAGAAATATAAGTTCATTTTTTGTGATGATTAATTTTGATGGATCGGATGGTCTTTGATTTTTTTTCCTTCTTCTTTCAACTCAATTGAAGTAGTTTTTTTTTTTTTTTTTTTTTTTCCTTTTTTTCCTTTTTTTCCTTTTTTTAGGAAAGATATTTTTTTTACTACATCTTACTTTAACTTTCTTTTTTTTTTCAACCAACTTCTTACTCTCTTTGTTGTAGTACTAAAAGTAATCATTCATATATTTATTTTATCATATGATTGTTGTGAGTGGTTTTTTCTCCCCTCACTTAAGTCCAATTTAATTAAATTGTAACTTAGATTAGAGTCCAATATTAACTAATATCGAGATACAAACCATAGATAAGAAAAATAAAAATAAAAATAAAATGATATAATTATCATAATTTATCCAAAAAAATAAAATTAAGTTAATTATATATTTTATGATTTATTTTTTAGCAATTGCAGTTCATTTAGTTAAATACCTTCCAAGACTTATCTAATTAAGCTTAAACTTTGAAATTTATAAGTTAGTAAAAAAAAATAAAAATAATTGATACCACGCTAGAGTGCTAGTCTAGGGCTTTTCGAATTGATATCAACCATATCAATTAGAGTTATACCCAAGAAGTTATCCATGGATGAAGTTCTGATGGAAAAACTTTATTTAGAGTTGGAAATTTTTTAATAGTTAGCTTCAAATATTAAAATTCAGTATTAATATGTAGTTAGATTTTTTAAGACAAAAGAAAAAAAATTAAAAGATAAAAATAAAATAAATAATAAAGTTAAAATTTGGAAATATAAAATAAAAGTTATAAATTAAGATTAAAAGTTAAATAAAAATTAAATAACCTAAAGGTTAAAAGTTGAAGGTAAAAAGTTGAAGGTAAAAAGTAAAATCAAAGTTAAAATTTAAGTAAAAATAGAATAACAAAAAGATCAAAAGTTGAAGATAAAAAGATAAATTTAAAGTTGAAAGTTAAATAAAGATTGAAATAACATAAGGTTAAAAATTGAAAGTCAGAAGGTAATTGGAAGTTAAAATTAACAAATAATTACCAAGACAAGGTAAAAGATTCAATTAAGTAGCATTAATTAGAGGTGATTAGGAGGTGATTAGGGCAGAAAAAACTTACCTTGAGTATGTCAAGTGAGTCGAGTTGAGGACAGCAAACCTTTATTGTTAAAACAAATTTTCAGAAATTCTCCACAATACTTATGGATTTGAATTTTTTTGTGGTTGGATTTGACTTAAGCATGCTCTTATCGCCCAAAGCTCGTGGTGATCCAAGGTTTGACGTTCAAGATATGAATTTTTGAAGTAAGATGACTTGAACTACCTAGGTAGAAAATACTTGTCTACTTAAAGATCCACAAAAAATTGGCTAATGATTCAAAGTTAAGAAATCTGGTTGTTCCTAAAACTGCACTTAGCAAAGCTTCTTCTCCAGAAAATTTCAGTAGAAAAACATAAGTAAACACTAAGATATGTTTTTTCCAAGTTAGTTGTTCTAAACTGCTGAGGCAATAGATCCCTTCTCACCTAGAAATTCATCAAAAATTTGTTAGAACTCAAAAGTTGGTGAATTGATTTTTTTAGAAGTCTATACTTTAGAGTGCATTCATTCCAATAAACCTCATTGAAGTTGGATTAGAGACCACCGAGTTATGGATTTATAAAGTTGGCACTCTAACTCTACCAAGGGCAATGGACCCCTCCACTTGGAAATTCGCCAAAAATCCGTCTGAGCTTCAAACTACTCGTAGCTTGTGTCGTTTAAAAGCTGGTGACTAGAAAAAGATGAATATAGAATATTGCTTAAGAGAGTAAAAAATTGGATGATTGAGAGCAAAAATACCAAGGCAATGACAAGGTGGGAGAAAAATCTTTCAATTAAAAGACTAGAAACAATTTGGTAGAGCTTTGCCTTACAGAAAGGGGAAAGAGAGAGGGAGCTCAGCTACTCAAATCCTCTTAAGTAGGTGGGAGGAGGCCTAAAAGTAGTGGACACATCTTCACCATCTAGATCAAAAATTCCTAATCAAGATCAAGGGTCCACAGTGATCCTAAGCCTAAACCCGATTTCAAGTCTAAAAATGCCTATATCTCAAAAAATAATGCATTTCTGGCAAAACTAACACCACCAATGTGTCCAAAATGCAATTTTGTTCTACGATTGGCTGTTTTCAAGCTCAAATCTAAGTTATAACTCATTAAAACTAATTAATTTGCTAATCTAGTTGTAAATTTTAACTATAATTCTAATTCTAAGTATCCTAATTAGGAGATCAGCAAGGATTCTTGCCATCAAAGCCTTCACGATCACCATTCTTAAATTTGAATTCCTTTAAGTATAAATTCTAAACAAATTACAATACCTAATTTCAATTTGGCCTTGAGTTAATAAGCTTTTGATTTTTGATTTATTTATTTTTTCTCCATTCTTCAACTCCAATTAGTGATAAAAATCACTATGAAATGAAACTCCACCATAAATAAATAGATCGTCTCTATCTTCTAAAGATCATCATTAATTTAACAATTAGATTATATAAATTTTAATCTATTTAAATTACAAAACGAAATTTAAGCTTCAAAATCTTGAAATTAATTCGAAAGATAGAACAATTAGATTTGAAGAGTTTTCTAACTATAGTCAAATTAGAGATTAGCCTTAGAGTTAAAAATTAAGATTGCGGATTAATTCAAGATATAATTTCTAAAAATTAGAAGAGAAGTTCTACTAAAATTTTAGTTTTGGTACTAAAAGAGAATTTAAACCAAATCAAGAAAGAAGTCATAGACCTTCTAAATTTACTATTCTTAGAATTTTGATAATCAATCAATCTAATAATTAAAAGTATCTATCTAATTAACAACCTAAAAATATGATAAAAGTCATAATCAACTAAACAACTAATTTGAATCTATTAATTAATTGTTTCTATGTATAATTATCATTAATTCAATAAATCTTTAGAAAAAATTAAAATAATAAATTACTTGTATTACATAACTTCTATAAATTAAGCATTCTTAATATGAAGATATGTGTAGAAAATGGAGCTAGAAAGAATTTATTTGAAGGTTGAATATTATCAAATTAATACATAAGCACCGCTTATAATGTCTTGTTTGATTTGCTTTGAATTTTATAGGATTGGCATTTGGAGTGTTTCTAGTGATTTTATGATATCCTTTTAAACTTAAAATTAACTTGTGGATTTAATTTTTAAAACTAAGTTATTAATGAAATATATTTTGAAAAATCATGAGCAAGAAAAAACATTTTGAAAAATCTTAAACGCAATAAAACTTTAAAAAATTGATGCTTGATGAAATTTAGTGTTAGCATTATTAGGTATAAAAATTCATAGAAGTTATGTAATATAAGTATATCCTAAAGTTATTAATATAGAATAACTTTTAGATATTGTGGGTGTATTTGGAAATAATAAGTATACATGATCCATGCATCACATCTTTAAGAATTTCAAAGACTTATTTTTGTTAATAGCTGAGCTAGGTTATGTAAGCTTTAAAATATTTGAAATATTAGACCATATCTAAGTCAAAGGTCACTTAAAATTAATTTAAAGTATTATGCTAACAATAAAAGTTATGGCCATGGAATATGTAAAAAAAACCATATAAAATATTTATAGAAGAAAATTGAATAAGTAAATAAATAAAAGTATTTTCCACATATATAATATATGCTTGTATACACCAAATATTATCATTGAATTCTTTATCATTTTCTTATTTTTCTTAGTCTATCTGCATTGAACTACATGTATAAGTCTAAATACATTATAATATATATATATATATATATATATATATGTGGCTCAGATTACAAGTACATTGCAAATTATTATACACACACCCATTACGCCTATAGACACACTCAAGGCCTCTAATTGGTTGATCTAAATCCCTTCTAACTTTTCTCTATATAGGTCCCAAACATCTTTCCCTTCTTCTTTATTCTAGCCCAAATTCTACTCCTTTCTTCCCTTATCCTAGGTTGGAACAAAAAATAAGGAATCTGGATCATCAATCAAAGAATTTGGGTGTGTGTATAACAATTTGGGGTGTGCTTGTAGCTTGAGCCTGGATCAACCCTGTCATAAAGATTGGTAGAATATGAGGATTCTGTTTGCCTTTCATAAGTGATCTTTAAAATAAAAGACAATTTATACTTTCATTTAAAGGTATCCTCTTACGGATAAATACACTTTTCGAGACATCACGTCCGTCAAGACGGGGCCTACAAAGTGAGTATGTGGGGCCCATAACCGCGAGCACCTAGCGCTGCCCCCCCCCCCTTGCAAGCTCTGTCGCATCCGCAGTGCTGTACTTCAGCGACGCCGCGAATGTGCGTCCACAGTAGCTTCTAATGGCAACGCAGTGGGCGAAATTGATTGATTGATTGCTTGATGGGTGCGAAGAAGCATTATGTTGTGTTCGGAGGTGGCGCCGCTGGGCTGGAAGACTGGTGGCCATGGGTCAAGTTGCATTCGCTCTAGGGTTTCATTTTTGCGACGAGTCGAGACTGTGGCTGTCTTCTTTGATTCGCAACCGTATCCGCATCAGTTGCTGCATGCAGGTTCGTTGTCCTGGCCTCGTAGTTCGCGGCATACTGTGCCGGCATTGGAATTTGCGCCTCGGTATGAGCTCCAGGCTGTTGTGGCTGTTGATGCCCTCTCAGAAAATTTGAGCAGGTTTTGTTTTGGTAGCACGATTGACGCTCCGTTTGTGGTTTACAGCAGGTTTCCAGGACGTCTTTTTTCATGTGGTTATGACGTCTTTTTTGTCGCAGTTTTGTTGCGGTTGGATATAGAATGTGGCAATGATGTGGCAAAAATGGTTACATTGCAGTATTGTTGCCTCGCGGCATCGTCATTTACATTCCTAGTGTTAAATTTCATCATCCAGTTGTTCAGGAAGGAGTTGCAATGAGTGCTTAATTGTTGTCATTGTTATTTTCGTAGCGCATTGGCCCTGTGGTGTCTGGTCGTCGCATAGAAGTGAGAATGACCAAGGCATCAATATTTTTTCTCCCTTTGTTTTCCTTGTGTTTACAATCGTGAACTTGCTGAGTTCTCTATTGGACTCATCTAGCTTGCTCCGCTTATCGTTGCGACTGGAACTGGTGAAGTTGACATGCAGCACTGTCGTATCTTTACCCGATTATTTCCTCTTTGTGGTTTCAAATTTTGCATTTAGTTTAGGATCCATAATTTGATCTACTCGAATGACTGCGTAGAAGGAGAGACGGAAACATGTCAGAGCTCTGCGCCTCATGGGCACTGCCAATGGAAGGAAAGATAACGAGGGACAAAGTTCCGAGTGGTTGACACAGAGTCTGAATATTTCATTTTTCCAAGACAAAATTCAATCGGTGCTTCTGTATATTGCCTCTACAACTTATTTATTTATTTATTTTCCGGTTGTAGATTTCCGAAGCGACTGAAATCAGACAAGTACTTTGAGTACAAGCGGATACTTTATGAAACAAAATCGGCGTTTGTGAGAAAAGGAATATCTTTTCCGTGAAACTGTAAAGAAATGCCAACATCCTGTCCCTGCCATGGCCCTGAGGATCCTTTTGATGGAGCTTATGCAGCGAACAAACTTGAAGAACTGAAAGAATTTGAGTTGCATGAAGAAGACGCAGAAGGCTGGTTATATAGAGGTGAAGGCTCTGCCAACATCGTATTAGCCTATCATGGCCGTCGACCTTCATTTGTAAGTAAATTTTCTCATTTCCCATCTTCAAGCCGGTTGCTCAGCCACCTTACCAGGTATGATGGAGGTAGCCACTCACATTGAGTATTGGGCTCTATTGATTGATTTGGCGCAACAGATCGGCAGAGTTTTACGGTTACGCAAAGCTTCCAAGAAAGATGATGGAACTCAGAATCAAGTGAAAAAGGAGCCCAAGCCAGTTTTGTCCGAGGAGGAGGCAAAATTGTGGAGAGAATGGCCAAATATGTCGAAGGCAACTACATCTGCTGCATTGGCACATGTGTTCGCCTGTGAAGTCATGCAACCCTTACTTGGGGAAGATCACGTCGATGCCGGGGTATTTTATCTTTTGATCACCTACTTTCACCTATCGACTGCTCTACACGAGGAAGTGTTTTCCGAGAGGACGCTGTTCGATTTGGTCAAGTGATGAAAAGAAATGCTGTAGAAGAAATACATAAATAACCTTCTTGAAAATTAAGCAATTCGCAGAGCAGCACACAACTGTAACAAAGTCGTGTGCCTTGCACTTGGTGCTGAGAACATGTGCTGGTTTTTGTGTAGCTTCTCGTGTTTCTGACTACGGGCTTCTTAGAAGCCGTAAGCCGAGATGTACTTGCTAAGCAACGAGAATGGCGAAGGAATGATTCCAAGATGGATATGACAGCAGGTGTTGCTCTTTTGATCACAGATCATTCCTTATTTCCTATTGTCCCAGGTGAGTAAAGCTAAGTAATTGTTTGCTATAACCCTTTCCCTGGTCTCAACACTTCGTTAATTTTTTGCTTTGTTTTGTTTTTTGTTTTTGTTACAGTGAAACTGTCACTTATGCCTTTCCAATTTTCTAGATTTAATTTGTTTATGGTTTAATTTTTAGGACAGAAAGGCAAACCAAAAACTAAAAAATAGAGAAATATCTATTTTGTTTTATGTAAGATCTTGTTTATATTATATGAAAACGTGCATTGAGTGGTTCATATTAGTGTACATTCATACATCCTGAATTTGGCCACCTTTTTTGGGGCAGGAAGAGTAAAAGATTTGCCACAAACCATCACCATCGAAATCAAGGTGATAACGGCTTTCATCTTCATATGCGCGCTTCTTTTGGGCTTCGTATTCGATCTTAACGCATGTATGTAGTGATTGTTAGACATCCTTTTAGTGTACGCTTGTAATTGATTCCTAGAAAGCGAATGTAATTTTCTTAACCACATTTAGTTACATGATCATTCAATTGTTAGCTCAGCAGAGGGTGGCGATCATGAATTTTGCAGCCGAAATGGGGTTATTTGCCAGATGCTGCAACAATTTCTGAAGAGAATAGTGTAAAAAGACACGTGACACGTTTCGCTATGCATCAGCACCTGAAGCTTCAGCAGGGGAAGGTTTGCCCCATATGCATCCATTAAATTCATGTTAATTGCGCAGGGAGGTTATGATCTGGGAATGGCTGATCAACCATTCTCTGCGTTTGGAAATTTCCAGTGATTCTCCACTTGGAGATTCGCCATAACATCCCTATTTTGTGTCTTGCTAGATGATATAATTCATCCTAAGTATAACCAATAACTAAGTCGGAAGTTGAAGTGCCTGTAATGACTGAAGCAGCTCTTGCGAAGTCAACTTTGTTCATTATGCTCTTTACATACTTTTCGTTACATACTTACAGTTGCACTAGAAAGGCCTCCATTGAAACTCAGATTCTTTTTGTTTTGTTGCGTGTAAGAATCACGGTTGTCCATGTAAAGCTTCATGGAAGGAGTGGTGGGATAATTTGTGGAATATAAGCCTTTCACGTCTTTATAATTTATTTCCTCTTTCTGGGTTGCTATCGTGTTTTCTCATCTACTTCATGATCAGATAAAAACCATGAGCAAGTACTGTCCTTTGGACCTTTTCTCGGGCAACGTAGAGGGAATTCATAAGGCTCTCGTTCAGATGTTTGAGACACCTCAAAACAATATCCGGATATTTTTGAAAGGAGTAGAAATTTTTGGAGGTCCTGAAGATGGAGGTTCGACTAATGAACTTATGGTCGCTTTGGAGGAGAAACTTGGAGCGGTGATGGTAGCTCCGGAGGGGGAACGTGTACTTATATTTCAGCGATTGGTGGCAAGCGTGCTAAACAAGAGTAAAGTACTGGACCAGTTGCTAAGGTTACAGAAACTGGATACCTATGCAATTGAGGGCGCAAACTTGGCGTATAGCAAGTTTACGGGGATGACCGATGATGCAGGTCTGTTGTCTGCAGTATGTAGTTTCTGTCAGGTGTAGTGGTTGTCAACGTCGCAAAGCAGTGAAAATCCCTGGTTCAGAAATCAGAGACTTTAAATAACATGTAGCTAGAATATTCAGATAAAAATAGGATTTGGTATAACGTTTTCTCTACAAGGATACCTATAGACTGCTCCTTTGATGTGCTTGAATTATATCAGTTGTGTTACGATGCTTAGGTTCCAGAATGAATCAAGCAATATCTTATATGGCAGTGTATCTAATGTCACCAAAGCTGTTTGCACGTGCTGATCAGGCGCAGATGACGAATCAGAGGCAGGTTCAGAAGAAGTTGGAGCTGAGATTGATTCTAGACCGGTATCTACTGTTGGGTTTGGTAGGGTATGTATTGAGAATCTAGCTTTAGAGCCAGAGGACACACAGAAGAAAAGAGACAAGGCATGGATCAAATCTCTGTCCTGGGAGGAAAGTCGCTGTGTAGTTCGGAACTTTCTGATTGCGGCAACTGCCAAAGATTGTGGCATTATGCTTACATTACGGCCATTGTACAATGAACACGGAACACCATTTTCCGTACCTTCAGCTTCTGTTGCGACGTGCCCAACAACAGGCCAACAGTATGTTAGCAAGGTAGGTGATATGATACCTCAAAACTCGCCAAATTCCATCACCTCAGAAATTTCATTTTTTGCTTACTGATGCTTTGATGTATTGGCAGATTGCCTTCTTGGACTTGGATACGAAGCGACTAAAAAAGATACCAGTCTATTACTCGCTTGACCAACAGATCGTAGACACTTACAAGGCATGTTCTCAACAACTAGCTAAGCTACTCTAAGACGTATTCTACACAATTTTTAGCATCTATTAATGCCTTAGAGTTTCCCTCGACCTTTGATAAATCTGATGGAAGATGCAAGCAAATGATCAGTTCTGTTGTATGTTCTGTGTTATCTTTCTGAAAGTAACGCAGGATACCTGGAGATGTGATCCACTACATGGATTGAAATATTACGGTTTATGAGCTTTATCAATTTTACATGGTTTCTAAGATGTGAAAGTGGCCTAAAGCTCAAATGTACTATTTTGCAGAATGAAGCACCTAGACATATGTAACCGATTTATCTTGTTCGAATGACCCAGGAAATATGCGCTTCTTTTAATGATTTCAGAAAAGTGGAAGGATTTTCGCTGCATCCAGTCTTGAACCTTCAAATATGTCTTCATTTGCCTTAACATCAAGATTCTTGTGTAGTTTAATTTTCCTTAGAAGGCATTTTCGAAGTTTCACCAAAAACTATGAAATTGATTTGCATGTGTTAAAGAATGGAGATGGACTGAGGTACTGGTGTCTACCGTGAGTGTCACGGTTTTCTTACACGGTTGAATTTAAAATTGAAGCAGTTCAAGCAATACATTCACATCTTGTACCTGTGTCCAAAGCATAATAGACGCAATGTAACGTAAGCTAGGGGCGAGCCACTGCAGTAAGGCCCAGCATTATACAGGACAGAACGTGCACAGATTTGGGTGGCACAGTAGGAGAATTGGTGGAAAAAAAGTATCTAAAGAATAGAGACGCGGATGAGAGAGTCAATTTGTAATTCAAAGAGAATTCATTGGAGGATACACATGCCTAGTAGGAGAAGAAAAAGATTTAAAAAAAAAAAAAAAAAAAAAAAAAAAGCATCTCAATGCAGTGCCATTGTTTTTAGGTTGTGTTTATATATATATATATATATACATATGTATACATTTTTAAAAAGGTTTAAAAAAATGCATATATATTGTTATTTTTGTTTATTTCTGTTTATTCTTTTTTGGTCGTAATGACAATAATTCTGAATTTGACAGTAAAAGTGCAGTAGAAAATTACAATATAATGGCATTGCTATTTTTATTCTATTGTGTTTGTTTACTTGTTTTTGTTTTATGCTTTGTTAAATGAATTTAATTTTTTTATAGATTTTTTTTGCACTTTAATATGGATGTAAGAAATCATTAAGGTAGATTTTAACTAAATTATTATTTGTGTTTCAAGTTTTTTATTTTTAATAAAATAAAATTTTATTTATCCTAATATTCATCAATTGTATCAAATTTACAATTAGATATGGTAATATATAATTTAAAGTCCTACACAACTAACTTATATAATTTCTTGTATTATTAAAGTTGTTAAAATCAATTAGAATTAGATAAGTTTTTTTAATAAACAAATGAATATTGAAGAGATTGAAATATTATAACTATAGTTACCTTCACAATTTTATAGATTATAGTTGATTGCATTGCCCTAGCAAATTTAAAGGACTTAGTTTTAGACGTATTAATCAATGATTTTTGAAATTAAATCTTTGATTTTTATCTATAGCATTAATGATATTTCTATTTTGTAGTTCATATAATTTTTTGTATATAATTAACTAATATAATGAAATATGTAAGATCCTGACTTTGTAATATATATTATTTTAAAATATTCTTATAATAATTTCACTTGTTCTTAATAATACACTAGGTTTCATTCAACAACTTTACTTCTTTTAAAAATTGAATTAGAAGAGCTCCATAAGAGTATCAATGTCTATTAGCTAGCATTGTAAAATACTTTCAAAACAAAAAAAATTGTAGAAGTTGAGAGTAAGAAATACAAAAAGACATAGCTATTAGAAAAATATAATTCCTATGAATGAAGATAGTTTTGAGAGATAAGGAATTAAAAATACAAAATCTTGAATTTTAGGTAAAACTAGAACAAATGTAAAGTAAAATACTAGGGTCGCCATCAAATAAAATTAAAATTAAAAATAAAATAGTAATAAGAATTTTATTTATCTTAAATATAAAAGAAACATAATTTTTATTTACTTAAAAACTTTTATTAAATTTATGCATTATGGTCTATAAATAATTTTTGGTCATTATATATATATATATATATATATATATACATGGATTTGCACTAATTTTGTAGTTACTATATTTGTATGTTATTATAATTTTTACTTGTGTCATATGCTTTCTTATAGTTGTGTTTATTTTGGTATATATAATATGTAAATGTAAAAATTTATTTCAAATATTTTTAAAAATTATTAAATATGGTAATAAAAACTTTGGTAACATACATATTAGCCACCATGTGTAATAAAGTGTTTGATTAGAATTATAAGACTGATTTGAAGACTTATTTGTACCTTGTTTTAAAAAAAAAAATGACTTAAAAAATATCACAACAATCATTTTTCATAAATAAATATATTTTTCAGATTCATTGTTATATTCATATATTTATTATTTCTTATCAAAATGATTATTTGAAATTAAAAAAAATTTATATGATAATTTGTTAAGAAAAGCTATAATATTTACAATTCAAAGTATAAAAATAATAGTTAGCTGTTTTGAAACCAATCTTGTAACTCATTAATTGCATAATTATAGTAATTCTTGTACGTGCAATTAAGTTATTGATAATAAAGATAAAATAAAATAATTATTTATTCTTATGGTAAAGAGAAGAGATGGAGAAGTATGCAAAATGATGGATTTGTTGGGTGATTATATAAACTTGTATACTGCATATATTCGATATTGCGAACACATTGCAGACTCTATGTATTGGCTATAAAAGGAATACTTCCGTGTGATCTTGGGTCGCTCTCCCATGTCAACCGTGTGGCAGGATTTTGATCCTTTCAAAATCTGGTTTTCAAACTCTACAGAATTTTGAAAGTATTTCGCCACTCAGGGGATCAAATATGAAGGATCAAACACTACGAGATGGAAGGGAAAGGCATTAGATGTGTCCAGAGTTCCTAACCTGGTCGAGTAACCAGCAATGTGTCTTCTCCTGGTAGAAATAATACGTGTTGGATCTATCAGAAATTCACGCCTGAAACAATTCTCTCAAGGTTCCACGTGCTGAAGTGATCACTCAATCAACACGTAGGAATCCTCCTCCCTGGCCAGCAAGGAATTGGAATCTGAATTCTTAGGTTGGTTAGTTTCAGCAGAAAGCTTCGTGGGGCCACCAACTCGGTTAACAGCGTCTCGCGCTTGTTGCTCCCAATTGGTGCGAGCAGTGGCCATGGAGAGAATAAGCACCTGTGTAAGGATTCCACCCAACATGCCAATCCAGAATCCAAAGTCATTGTAGTGGTATTTAAAGGCCAGCAGAATGCCAACAGGCAAGCCCACAACATAATACGAGCTCAGATTGGTGACAGCGCCAAATGTTTGCCAGCCTCCTCCTCTTACCACCCCTGACAAAACTCCTTGGATGGAGTCCACACAAGACAAGCAGGCCAGAATCGGCATAACTTGAGAAACATAATTGGCAACCTCTGCGTCGGATGTGAAAAGCCAGCCCCACCACATTCGCGCGGAAAACAAAAAGGTGGCAACGGCCGAACCTTCCAGTGCGGCTAAACAGAGCGAGACCGCTACTGCTCGTCGAGCAGCATTAGGATTCGAAGCTCCGAGCTCGTTTGACACCCGGGTACTCGTGGCTGCTCCCAATCCATACGGAATCATGTACATGAGGGACGAGGTTGTCAAGCAAACCGAGAGAGCGGATGTCTCCAGCTTCGGATTTGGAAGGAGGCCCGAGAAGATAACAAGCAGCTCGAAGGACCAGTACTCAAAGCAGACCATGATGGCGGAGGGGACTGCAAGCGTGAAAAGGCCCGCGAGGTCTTCGAAAGCCTCCCGAGATAACCCAGTCCATGTCTGCTTGCAGTGGGGCGAGAACCTCACATAGGTAGCCAGAATTGTAACATTCACCCAATTTGAAACGCTTGTAGCAATGGCAGCGCCTCGGAACCCAACCCCTAATTTAAATATCATTAGGTAGCAGAGAGGTATGTGGAAGAAGCACAATGTGGTGAGGGAGGAGAAAGACATTACAAAAACGAGGCTCTGAGCTTGCAGAAATTTCACTAGGGGTTGTATCGCCGCGTAGGCAAACAGCGATGGAATCAGGAACCGTGCGTACTCTCCAGACTTTTCAGCAATCTCTGGGTCCTGGCCAAGTGCAATCAGGATATTGGTCATGTTCCACCAGATCGCAGCGACTGGTATTGCAGTGAGAAAAAGGACAATGATTCCTCTCTGAAGGTAAATGCCCACCATCTGATAATTTTTTGCACCAAATGATTGTCCGCACAACGTCTCCAGAGCACAACCCATGCCTACCAGCAGACTTAAACCAGAGACGGCCGCGAAGGACGACGCTAACGCAGCACCAGCAAGCGAGAGCTCCCCCAGGTGTCCCACAAACATGACGGACACGACGAGGAGAGAATACTCGAGAAAATTTACAGCGATCATGGGACCAGCCAACCATAACTGTTTGCTGAGCTCGGTCGTGAACAAGCCTCTGATGCTCTCGCCATCCCTTCCACCGCTGTCGGCGGACATATTGTTCCCCCCTGCGACGATTACATGAATGTTACCATCCTTTTTGGGATTTTCGCTGTTTCCATTATCAATGAGAGGTTCTATATACGAAGCATCTGGGTCCATTTTGTCGGCCTCACACTCAAATTCTCAAATCTCAGAGCTCAGCTTCGAAACGGTAGACCTCAAACTCGATACTGTCTTGATCGGGGCGGCGGTGATGACGAACAATCACCACTAACGCCAATTCATCTCTTCAAATTTCTGCAAACAGGACAGCAGGTTGGATAAGCCTTCAAAACTGTCTAAGCTCCCAACTCCACCTAAAAATGTTCTCGCAAACTCCGATTCTCGAATCAACTCGCTACAATTCATCAAAGTGCAGAACTAAGTCCAGTTCTAAGCAGAAGTTGGGCGCCACATCCAACGCCCACATGATTCCTCGGTTGAAGAGAGGCCGTCAGTCTGCCTACCCAGAGTTTGCGGACACATGAAAAACCCTAGAACTCGTCTTCCACCAATTCTGGCAACGAACATTAGCAAACTCATAGCAATTCACGACGTCTGACAAAGCTCGTCACAAACTGCAAAGAAGCAAGAGCAAAATTCACCGCAGCGACCCCAGCTTTTGAGTAAACATCAGCAAAACCAAGGGACCTGCACAGCTTAACAAAGGACAATAATAACAACAACAACAACAACAACAACAAAAACATCAACAACAATGTTTTTCTCTGAACAGCCTGAGACTGGTCAGTGATTGATCGAGTCAATGTTGTAAAAGAGTGCAGCACTTTGCGTAGGAGAATGCTTTTTGCGACTACCCAAAAAGGGGTCCTCCCGCATTGCTGCTTGGCGACATCAGTAATAGAAGGAGATGCTGTGCAACACTCTCGGTCAAATGCACACCGAATCTCCTCCTCCTATTCTTCGTCCTCATCCTTCCTTGACTTTGATGCGCATTGCAGCGCCTTCGCAACATGTGCACAAAAAGAAAATTCGCTGGGTTCGAAATTTAAGGCGCTGCTCATTTGATTCGGAGTCAGAGTCAAAGATGTCACCTGCTAAATCTCTCCGACAAAATCAAAACTGGCAGAATCCAAAGTGGGTGAATAAGAAAACATTATTTGAACGAGTAGTTTGATGTTATTGGTGTAAACAGACTTGATCTCTTTACAAATACCTGTTTAAAATAATTAAAAAAATCTGTATTGTTGATGGCCTTGTACTACTCTTGATACAACTTGGTATCAATGTACTTTATAATTTGTCAACGATATTAAAGATATCAAAGATACAATTATATCATTGTACTTTAGTTAGTGCTTTTCACAAAGTATGCTCTCTTTTCATTTTGCTTCTCCTTCTCAACAAAAATTATACATAGCCAGGTCCCACGTGGACAGTATATGAATTTTTCTAAGAATTTTTCTACCCATTTACTTTGTTTTTTTAAAATAACTATATTAAAATTAGTATTAGGTTATTCAACAAAAAAGTATAAAAATGAAAAAAAAAATAATGAGATTATAGATAAAAGATAGCATACATATTTACTTTTATAAGTTTAAAATTTTAAATAATATTACTATCATATATTTTTTATTATACTAATTTTTATTTGGTTTTATATCTTAAAAAATTCATAACATATCAAAACATAAATTTAAAGAAATTATATGGATATATATATATATATATATAGAGAGAGAGAGAGAGAGAGAAAAAAAAAAAATGTTAAAATGACCCATCCTATCATGAACAACAAGGAAAAACTAAGACTAAGGTCAAACTCAAGAAGGTTGAGAATGAAGAAAGTGGGACCAAGAAACAAAATAGGTAGTAGTGAGAGCCATAATTGTAATGATGGTTTCAAGTGATGATCCATTTTTTAAATGATGGTTATGATAGGATAAATATATTTAGTAAATAAGTGAATCATTTTATTATTATATATAAATTAATAAAAATTTAATATTTTTTTAAAAAAAAAATCAATAGAAGTTTTATTAACATTACAAAATAATTCATAATTATCAGAAATTTTTTTTGGAACTAATATTTATTTCTAGGTTGCTATAATGATGGCATTATATTAGCCAAAAATAAATAAATAAATAAATAACCAAACAATAAAAATATAATACATACAATTTTTCTAAGAGAGTTCCATACATAAATATATATATATATATATATATATCCAAGATATAAATACATATGTAAAGCCTTGTTATCTCTAAAAGAAATGTACTTGAATTACTTTGTACTATTTCACCAAAATAAGTAATATTGAAAGGAATTTTTTGGATAGAAAGATATGATGTATCAATTTTATTCAAATATCCTTAAGGATGTTATTGAACTTAATAATAAAGATATGTAATGGAATCCGTGTTAAATAGGAAAAAATTATATCAAGAATATTTCCATATGGATTTACCTTATTGAAAAGTAGTTTGTATATTCTTATATTTTATTTGTTTAATTGACAATCACGTATTACAAATATCAGCATTATTAAAATCAATAATTGTTGCTTAAAGAAAATGTTAAAATTAATTTAATATTTGATACTAAATTATTTCACTTAGCTACAATAAAAATAAAAATAAAAATCATAATTATTTATTATTATTATAATTATTATGACACTAATAGTTTCTTTAGATATATTTTTTGCATTTGAAAATAATTTTATATTTTAAATCCATAAAAAAAAACATTAAATATATGCATAAGCTAGTAATTACTTATATAAATAGATAGAAATAAGTAAAAATAGGTAAAAGTAAGTTAATTCTATAATATCTTCTATGAAAGCTTCTTAGAAGCTTCATAGACGTTGCTTTGACTTTATAGGTGTCTTTAATTGACTTTTTGGATTAGAAACGTGATCAATAAGTTGGCCATGTACCACATATATTGTTAGCTTGAAGATCAAGCTAATTATGCGGCCCACACATAGTAAAATTTACCTTATAAATCAAGGCATGTGTCATACAAAGTCAACACATATTGAAGGTCATATAGAACATTGCCACATAGCCCTTAGTTAGATAGTATATATAGAGACAAGAGTGAAGCCCTCTTCACTCTTGTCAACTCCTTTCTTGCTTCTAGTCTAGTTTCAAGAATATTAAGTTTTCTTGTCTTTTGGAAATAAGCCTTTCTAGTTTCTTCTAATATACATACTTTCTTATTTTTATTTTGTCACCCTTTCTTTGACACGGATTTTATTGGTTTATGCATCATCTTTTAATTCATGTCGTTGACAACACCATTCTTGAAATAAATCCACAATTGCAAGAAGTTTTGTATTATAAATCTCATAATTGATCTTGGCTACTAAAAACTTCTTAGAATAAAAAGCTATGAAGTAGAGCTTGTTATTTGCTTCCATTTGTGAAAAAAAAACACCTATAGAAAAGTTTGATGTATTTTTTTACATAAAAAATATCTTAAAGAAATTGATGCAATATAAAATTGGTACAAAAATAAATATTGTCTTCAAGGCTTCAAACAATTCTTTGCCTACTTTATTCTACTTAAGTGTGTCTTTACATATTAGATATATAAGAGAAGCCCCAACTTGAGAAAAATTATTGATAAAGTTATTTTAATAATTGAAAAATTTCAAAAAGCATTATATATCTCTCATTATTTTTGAGATCTTTTAATGTATGATAGTTTGAACCTTCTTAGGATCCATCATAAGACCATTGATTGAAATGATGTATCATAAAAAATCAACTTGAGTGGTGTAAAATTCACACTATTCCATCTTGGCATATAATCTTATATTTCTTAGTTTTTGTAATATAAGACAAACATTAACTTTATACTCTTTTGTGTTTTTAAAATAGATTAGGATGTTATTTAAATAATAAATAATAAAATTATTAAGAAATTCACAAAAAATATCATTCAAGAAATGTTGAAAAATAGCTTGTACGTTTGTAAGTCTAAAAGATATGACATTATATTCAAAATATCCATGCATAGTTCAAAAAACAATCTTCCATTCATCTTTTTTTTATATAGAATAAGTTATATACTTTTGTGGGTCTATTTTTGTATAGATCTTTGTTTAATTGAGTTGATAAAAAAGACTTGAAATCATAAATAGGAGATACTTATTCTTAATAGTGATCTTGTTAAGTTCTTGATAGTCTATATACATTCATAGAGCTCTATCATTTTTCTTCACAATTAAGATAGAAGCTTCTAATAGAGATATCAAATCACATATTAAGTTCTTAACTAAGTTTTCATCAATGTACTTCTTTAAAGTAGCAAATTCATTCTATGATAAGCTATAGATTAGTCCAAATGGTGATTGAGATTCTTCTTGAAGATCAATTAAACAATCATAAGGTTGATGCTTTAAAAGAATATCTACATTTTTTTTCTTTAAAAATATCTTAAAAATCTTGATATTAGCTAGGAATATCACTTGATACTTTTTCACCATCAAAAATAAGTATGCCATAAATAAAAAAAAAAATGATCTTTTTTTTGCTGCATACATGAAAGTTCTTATATGTACTAATAAGGATTTGGATGTACTAGATTTATATATTTCTACTTGACTAAAAATATTTTTTATTAAACTACTAAAAAAATTAAGATTACAAAAAATTTAATTTATTTAAAGATTATATATTTTTTAACCATGATAATCTTACAATAATTAGGTTAGAAGATCTTATTATATTAAATATTACTATGCTATTATAATCTTTAATTATTACATTTAAAGGAACAATCCTATGGATAATATCTCCAAAAAATAACAAACGACCATCTATGACTTTTACATGTACAAATTTAGTTTTTTAAACTAAAGATATTTCTTATTTTTTGACAAAGTCTTTTTGAAAAATCATAAAAGAGTCGTGAATCTTTTTCTATTAAAATTAAAAAATAAGAAAGAACACTTTTAGATAGAAGTGCACTTATAAATTCAACTTGAATAAATATTTTAGGATATTTGAAAGGATGTAGCTTTAGATATAATTTGGCTTATTGTAGAAATTGTAAAATTTTTGATCTTCTTCTATTAAACTTCTTGAGCATATTAATCATAGTCCGCATTGTACTTATAGAAACAAAACTTCTTAGATTTATTTATAAAATTGATTTACTTGCTTCTTTTAATTACACAACTTCATGACATAGACTTTGAACTTCTTCTATAGACAAAGGATTAGTACTTTTATGGTTGGCTCTAAAAATACATAAAATTTTTACAATAAAAGTATTGACAAGTTGATGAAGATTTGCAATAGTTATTTTTTTATTCTAACTTCTGTTAAATGTAGCATCTATGATTTTTCTTTCTATTTTAAAAAACTTAATAAATCCACAAGTCAAATTAAAGGAGGATAATTTATAATCTTTAATAATAAATAAAAAAAATTATAAAAAAGAATAATTTGTTTTTTTTAAAAATAATAATAATGTTAGAAAAGTATTTTAAGGTAGATAATTCACAACCTTCAAAATACAATAATAAAAATAAAATAATCCATTCACTTCTAAAACACAATAAAAATAATAATTTTGCACTCTTGTCAAACTATTGATGACATGAATCTCAAAGAAGAAAATCCTCAATACATTCTTATGTTATTGAAAGAACTAAAAAATTACTCAAAGATGATATAATATTAAATTAGAATGGCTATTGCCCAAAAAAAGAAGACTTAAAGTCTTGAAAGAAGACAAAAGACTATAATAAGTATTGACAAGAGTAAAGAAGGCTTCACTCTTGCCTCTATATATACTCTCTAACTAAGGGCTTTATGGCAATATTCTATAAGACCTCCAACATGTATTATTTTTGCTAGATACATGTCTTAACTTGTAAGGTAAGTTATCTATGTATGTGCCACATAATTAGCTTGTTCTTAAAGCTACTAATACATGTGTCACGTGGCTAATTTATTGACCAAGTTTCTAACCTAGTAATTATCTACAAACACATGTAAAATCAAAGCATCATCTATAAAGCTTCTAGGAAAATAATCCAATTTTTTTTATAAAATTAAATTATTTTTATGTATTATTCTTTAATCATAAGGTAATTATTAGAATAAATATATATATTTTTGGCAGCCAAAAATCTTGCAAATACAACAAAGAAGTTTGATACTTTTCATCAATGACATCTATCAAAATCAAGATGATGGATAGTAAATCTTTATTATAAAAGAATTACAGTTTAAGAAAGATTGTATTCAACCTTCTAACTTTGTTTATAGTTTCTATATATTTGGAGTACTAAAGAGAGAAAAAAAATATCAACTAATAGATTCAACTAAAGAGCCATTATTTGCTAACTTATTAGATTAGATATTATAATTATCATAGCTTTCAAGATGACATAATTGAAATGAAGACCTTTAAAAACAAATTTTTTTTTTGAATAGGTTGCAAGATACAATGAATCTAGTATCATGACTTTGGAAGAGACCTTTGATATTTGGTGATTTTATTTGAAATAGGAATGACTCTTGATGGTATTATAATTTATTTTTTAAAAGAAGTTATAAATGCCTTAATAATAATTAAATAATAGGATAGTCTTCCTACCCTAGAATAAGACATTATTAATGGCTAAGAAGATTAATCAACTACCTTCAAAAGAAACAACAATTAAAATATGTAACAAATATAATTTGCTGCATCTTAAATTTTATCAATATGTAATCACCACTCCTTGTGGAACTTGTCTCTAGAAGGAAGAATAATATGACAAACATATTTATAAATATTCAAATAATATGAATAGATAGAACTAGATGAAAGCAAGTTATTTTAATAATATCTTATAGAAAAGCTTCCTAGAAGCTTTAAAGATATGATTTCACCTTTATACATATTTATAGGTGATTGATAGGTTAGAAACTTAGCCAACAAATTAGTCATGTGTTCTATATATTGGTAGATTGTGGTACAAGCAAATGATGTGGCATATATATAAGAAACTTGTTTTATAAGTTAAGACACATATTTTATAAATAAGAAACATGTTTGAGGTCCTTTAGAATGTTGCCACATAGTTCTTAGATAAATAGTATATATAGAGGAAAGAATGAAGCCTTCTTCACTCTTGTCAATTCTTTTCTTTCTTCTAGTTTAGTTTTAAGAATCTCTAATTTTCTAGCTTTGGACAATAGCCATTTCAATTTTTTATTAAATATTTTTAGTTTCTTATTTCTAATTTTTCATCTCTCTTTGATTGATTTCTCATTCATTTATGTATCTTCTTTGAATTCTTGTCCTTGATACATTCTTACTTTCAAGCAACAAAATACCACTATATAACATATCTTTCATACATAAAATTATATGCCTTATCTTAACAATAAGTATTGTAGGCATCTTGAGTAGGCATCTTGAGTTGCAAATTTATAAAATCTTTGCAATTGAAGTCAATAAGTTCTACTACAAATACAAGCATATCATAGGATATTTTGATATTGAGCAATAGATAAGTTTTCTATAGCCATAAGCATGGCCTTTTTAAATAACTTTACTTGATCAAATAGACATTAAGTTGAAACATTAAGATCATCCAAATCTACAACTAGAATTAATTTTTTATATATTGAGCTTAGTAGGATTAATTTCTATCTTTACAACAACTCATATGAACCATAAAATGTTTAAGATTTTTATTTATTAAAAAGATAACCTATTGTTATGGACATACATATTTATCCTAATAATTACCTATATAATATAAATAGATAGAAATAAATAAAAATAAATTAATTTTAAAATATCTTCTAGAAAATCTTCAGAGATGTAGTTTTGTTTTTATACAGATCTATAGATAATTGATATATTAAAAACTTGGCCAAAAAATTAACCACGTGTTGCATGTATTGGTAGCTTGTAGTGTTAGCTAAAAATTTGGCACATTTATGAAAAACTTATCCTACAAGTTAAGACATATATTTCACAAATTAGACATATACTAAAAATCCTATAGAATGCTACCATATGGCTCTTAAATAGATAGTATAGAGACAAGAATGAAGCCTTTTTCACTCTTATCAATTTTTTTTTTGCTTTTATTTTAATTTTAAGGATCTATAGTTTTTACTTTTTTTAGCTATAGCCATTCTAATTTCTTTTTAATATATATATTTCTTTATTTCTATTGTATCATCTTTCTTTGAAAAAAAATTCATTTGTTAATTTGCCTTTATTAAGTTTTGATTCTTAATAGATTAATAAGAATATACATATAATATTAAAGCTTTGTTTCTTCTTGATTAAAAATAAGTTATATATATTTTTAATAAGACATAAGTATATTAGAAATTATGGATTGTTTACTTCTAAATTGATATTATTTTTAATTTTTTTTTTGTTTTTCAATTCTTTTTTTGATTTATCTTGAAAAATATTAGATATCTTTTTTTTATTGAATAATTATGGCAAAGCTTGCAAAAATAAAGATTGAAATGATAGAAATATAAGAATAATTGAGAAAATTAATACTTGCTATACAACAATTTAATTTAATTTCACAAAAAATAATAAGATTAGTAAATATTGAGGATATAGAGATGATTGGAGCTACTTCAACATTTACACCAAATCATGCTTCTTTTCTTATAATGGAACATTATTCAAGCATTAGAGAACCAAAAATTACTTGGTCCAAGAAGTTTTATGGCACAAGATCAAAATTTTGAAGATTCACCAATTAAATAAAATTGACAATTGAACTTCAATCCTAAAGCTATTCAATTCTAAAATCACAAGATTTATTGATATACTTCTTTCAAATTTTGCATTATCATTGTTTTCATCAAAATTTTGAATGATATGATCTAATATTGGATAATTTAGAGATTTTTTTGGAAAAGTTTTGATCCATATATAGAAAACATGATACAATTTGTATTGCAATAAGTAAGATTTATATTTTTTATTCTAAATTGGTAAATCTCAAAAATTATAAGAGATGTCTAATATTTTTTGGAATTTGCAAATAATAATTGGATCTTCATTAAGAACATCTCTCAAAATGTAGCTCCATTTATACATTTGACTTGTAAAGACAAACTTAAGTAGAATCAAAAAAGAGTGTCATGATATAACATAGCTAATATGTAAAAGAATAATAAAAAAAATATATATCATATTTTAAAAGATATAATTTCAAAATACTATAGCAAATCATCTTAAAAATATAGATAATAGTCAAAAGATAATAAATTGAAAGTGCAAATGCTATCTTTTTACAAAATAGGCTTCTATTTATTTTGTAGAGCCATAAATAAGACAAAATAAGATATATTTGAAAAATAAAGAATATAAGCATATGTAAGAGAGAATTAGGAATTAATTTTAGCAAAAAATCATATCAAGAAGACAAAAATTGATATCCAAAGAGGACCAATTGTTAAAATCAAACATTGAGGCATCAAATTGTATACTTTTAATGACTCTTAGGTTCTTTTATAAATCAAAGAGTGGGATTTGGAAGAAGACTTTATAGGATATTTTTAAGCATTAGATTTCAGCAATTTGAGCTTATAATGATTTTGTAAGAAATTTACAAAATCAAGGTTGTTTTGAATGACTCTAGATTTTGTGAAATAAAATAGGATTTATAATTTGGGCAAAACTTACAAAATTTAGACAAAGATTAAAAATTATCTAAATTTTATAAGGTTATGAGTAATATTGTGCTAAATAAATTTCACCTATAGATCTATAGGTTTATATAGATCTATAGGTGAAATTTTGTGAGGTTATGAGTAATATTGTGCTAAATAAATATTATTAATTTGAAGTTAATCAAATAGTTGGATTAACAATTATAAAAATTCTAATTAATTAAGATCTAAGAAATTAGATTTTTAAATTCAATAAGATTATTTATATTTTTTAATAATTTTTTAATTGAAAAAAAGTGATTTTTATTAGAGCTAATAGTTTATTTGACTGCCAATACTTATAAAAAAATTGAGAGTAAGTTAATGGTTCAGTTAAGAGTTATTGCTACTAAAAGATCAACATTGAGATCAAAGATGGAAGCAAGTTGATACCTGAGTGGATTACAACATTTTTCTTTCATTTTGTAAGTTCAATTCTCTTCAAATTTATTGTGATTTTTGTTAATTAAGAAATTGAGAGGTGTGTGAAATTTTAAGTAAGATAAAAAAAATTAATCAATAAATATTAAGGTTCTAAAATTGTTGTAAGGTTGGTTTGAATTGATTAGCTTTTGGTTAGGATTTGTTTAGGAATTAATTAAAATTTGATTTAGGATTTAGAATTTGATTATAATTTTATTTATAATTTGATTATAATTTTATTTATAATTTGATTATAATTTTATTTAGAATTTGAGACCTAATCAGAATTGATTTAGTGTTTAGGATCTAATTAGGATTGTTTTAAGATTTAGGATTTTTTTAGGATTTCTTAAGGATTTTATAAAGGTTTTTTAAGATTTCTATGTATTTCTTTTATAATTTCTATAAAAATTTAATTAGACTTGATTAATGTTTGATTATATTTATTAAGCTTTAATTGCATTTTATATATGATTTTATTAGAGTTGTTAGGACTTATTATTATAATTTTCTCATATCTTCCATAATTACATATCCAGTATATTCTCAAGCAAAATTTCACATAATACAACATATTTCATGAACTTGACATAAAAAGCTTAATATAAAAGGTATTTATATTATTTTTTTATTTATTTAAATTATGGAGAATGAAAGCAATTGAATGGAAGGAAAGGCTTTTGATGGTGCTTCAATTTATGCTTCAAGTAGAGTTGAAAGTAGAATTATAAGCAGGAGACAAGATATGTATTTTGATTCTAATTCTTTAAGCATGTTTGAGGCTTTTGTCTTATTCATACAGCAACAATAGTTTAAAGATTGCAAAGAAGATATGACAAACAAAGCATTAGAAGCGGTTATGGACAAAATTAATTAATTTGAAGCAAAAGATATTACAAAATATTTAAGATTTTATGTAAAAGAAAGAAAATTGAAGTGTGTTTAAAAGAAGGAGATGGTTCAATTATTTGAAATGGCTATTGCATCAACGATATGAAATTTTATAAGATCCATTATAGGACATTTTAGAGGTCCATAGGAAAAATTGTCTCAAGCATTAAAAGATGAATTGTTTTAGAAGATACTGACATAGTTACAAATAAGTTATTTTATGAATGGATTCAAAGGCCTAAGAAGGATCTTTTAGCAATGAAATTACCAAAGGAGTTTAAAAATTAATATTCTTATTTATTGAAGAAAGAGAAGCAATTATTGGATCCAAGTAAAGTAGAGCTTTTTTTTAAGTGGTTGATAGAAAATTGTAAGAAAAGTTAAAAAAACTTACTTGAAGATAAAAAATAAAAAAATAAAAAAATGAAGGATTGACAAAAAATTGAAAAGAAATAGAAGAGGGAATAGAATTTCTTGCAAAGAGAGAAAGAAAAAAAGATAGTATAGGTATTCAAAGACCATTGCAACTTTCTAAAGAAAAAATACCTACTATCCATCCTATATCTATTATTCAATCTTTAATGTCTACATCAAAAAAAGAAGAAATTGGCATTGATGAAATTATACAAGGAATAAGAAATTTGCAAAAAAATATTGCAAAATTGGATGCAAAGAATCAATTATGAAGAGTATCAACAAGATAAAACTTAACACCAAAAGAAGATATAGTCTATAGGTATATGTGGTGTGATAGCACAAATCATTCAAGAAGAAAATATGAGAATTTTATAGACGTGTAATATATATATATATTTTTTTTTGAAAGATAATATGATATACTTAAGAGAAAGTAGAAAAAAAAAAATAGAGACAAATTTTGATAAAAGAAGAATGAATGTGTTTGTCGAAGATGCTTTTAAAGTGCATACAATCTCAACCAATAAAGCATCAACATATTAGATAGAAGTAAATCTAGACAAAATTTTAAGCATAAATTTAGAATTTCTAGAAGAATCTATTTTTTTGTGGTCAAATGCAATGAATTATCCTAAATAATATATATAATAGAAATAATTTAAAACATGTTGGCAATAATATTTGGAAAATTATTAAATATGATGATCTAATAGATGGCTTATTAGTGCATGTTCATATTATAAAGAGTCAATATAAAGTATTAATAGAAAAAAAATAAAAATAATGAAGGGCCATAAAAAAAAACTAATAGGAGAAAAACAAATACAACAATAAAAGAATGCTATGCATGAAGAGAGAATAGAGAATATTTTTACAAAAGAAAGAAAAATTATGAAAGAAAAAGAAAAGGCTCCTACTTAAAAATTACAATCAAATATTGCAGCTACTACAAATTTGAAGAAATTATTGGAGGAGTGTGATAGTATTATTCACCCTTCAATCCAAATTACAAGATGGCCTCAATTAAGAATTGCTTATAATTGGTGGAATAAAGTGGAAGTAATAAGAACAAAGAATAAAAGAAGAACAACACAAAACAATTGAAATAAGTGTAATTAAGCAATTATACACTATAAACTAGTCATAGTCTATTTACTAGATTTTTATCCAATAAAATATAAAAATAAATAAAAAATATATATTTTAATAGGTAATTTTTTATCTTTTCAATGACATAAAAAATATGTAAATCCAAGTTACTATGAATAAGTTATGATAGATTAAAGATAGAATGTAAATAATAGACAAGTTAGGTGAATAATTTTTACTTCAAAGATAACTAGCTTAAGAGATCAAGAGTTTGAGCCTCACCAAAGCTCACAAGTAGTATATATGGAGTTTTTAAATAGGCCTTAGTCTTATCTTCATACCTATACCTAAGGTGCTAAAACCCATGTCGGACTTGTACACCTCTCTTCCTACAAGGACTAGACTAGCTGCTGGTCTTCCTATTTTCTACTAGTAAAACTCATTTTTTTTCATTTTCGACTTCACCATGGTTTTTAAAAACACCTTGTTAGCCTAAGAACCTTGCGAGGCCCTTGAATCTTGCTTCATTTCTTCATAATGGCTCCGAAGATGGTAAAAACTCAATTTTACTAAGGTCTTGAAATCTTCTATAAAAATTCCTAAAAAATTCTAAGTAAATTCTAAATAAATTCTAAAAAATAATATAATATTTTTATAATAATGATATATATTTAAGATTGTATTTTACTATCTTATTTATTTTTTATAGTAATAAAATTAATTTACATTCACTAAAAATCCTATTTTCTAAAAAATTACTAAAAAAATATGAAGTTCTCTTTATGCTTCTTCTAACTACTAACTCATCATTGATAGGATTTTTATTAGTAAATTATATAGATAGGAGGCCAATGAAGAAATTGGTCTTAATAACTAATTCTTAATACTTAATGATAAATAAAAATATTAAATTAACTCAAATAATTACTTCTAAGACTTACTTAGACTCTATTTTATAATTTTTCTTCTAATAAGAGTTTTATAACTTATAAATACTTCTAAATTCTAATAAATAATTAAATATTCAAATATACTTTTTAACCTTAATATTTATATAATTAAATAACTTTAAAATATATTTTTAACTAATCTACTAATTAAGATGCTTTGATGGGACTCACAAAGAGCAGATATTAAGTAAAAAGATTGACTTTATAGTTGGTGAAATCCTAGGAATTAAAAAGCATGAATTTTATGAAGTTATTATTGATATATTAAAGAAAAAACAACAATCTATAAGAGATATTATGATATCAAATACATAAGAAATAAGAGCAATGGATAGCAATGAAGATCATAAAGATAAAATGTATTTTTTTGGAAATATCTTGTAAGTAAGATTTACAAAATATATATATATATATATATATATATATATATATATATATATATATATATATATAATTCAAGCTTCTAATTATTATTCTTGAAGTCATTGGATAAGGATTATTATTAAAATTTTGATAAAATTGGAAGATTTAGAAGAACTTATCATATCATTGATTCATCATAGTTTTGAAATCAATTTGATATCAAAAAAATCATATAAACTAAGAAAATAGCCTATTAATATTGAACATGGATGGATGATAAGAATAACAAATAATTCAAAAGAAGATTTTTATGGAGCTTATTTAAATATCAAAGTGATGATAGGAGATGTTATTTAGAAATAAAATTTCTTTGTACATGATATATCTACATATTCTATTATATTAGGACAACCATATATTATTGTTACACAAATAAAAGCAAAGGTAATAGATGATGGTTCAATCTATACAAGAATAAAAAATTAAGATGGAAAGAGGGTTGTGTAATTTTTAACAATTTGTATAAATCATAAAAAAAATAGTTTAAAAAATAATCTTTTACCAAGGATATATTGAGAATTTGAAGATCTTAACAACTTAAAGTATTTTTACCAAAGGCCATTGTAAAGTAGGGTTGGAATAGTAGAAGGGATGATGGTATCCCACCTAATAGAAAAAATAAAGCTATTATAAAATTTTCATAAAATGAATATATTTCATTCAAAAATATAGATAATTTTAAAAAGATAGAAAAAAATGTCGACAATATGAAACAAGATTTGAAGAAATGCAAAAAGATCGATGAAGATAAATACATATCAAGGATGTTTGAAGAATCTTACTTTGGTGATATTATAGATACTTTGTAAATATTATTAGATTTAGATTTTGAAGGTGGTGATAAGATAATAAATGCACATTCTAAGAAAATTTTAATGGGATGAAAGAATATATGGATAAATATGAAGTGAAGGTGAATACAAAATAGAAGACTATTGCAAAGAAGATTAAACTAGTAGCATTGTGACTACCATTGGATTTTGAAGAAAGGGTTGAAAGAGCTTTTATATAATCCAATTTGTGAAATCCAAAAAAAATAAGTCATGAATTGATATTAAATGATTAGAAAGTTGGATGTGAGGAATTTTTAACAAAGAATGAAGAGAGATATTTCAAAAAAATTCTTTTATAAAATGATAAGGCATTTGTACTTGAATCATATGAGATAGGATGTAATTATTTAAGTATTACAATACTTATAGTTATTTTCACAATTTCACATGAACTATGGAATTTGAGGCCAATTCTAGTTTCAAAGGCTTATTTGCCAAAGCTAGTTGAATTATTCAATTTAAAGATTAGGATCGAAATTTTAGAACCATCTATTGCACCATATTCTAATTAGTAGCTTATAGTACCTAAAAAAATGAAACATTGAGGTTTATTGAAGATATGCAACTAATAAATAACATAACTATTAAAGTTATAGATTTAAATATAATTGTGGATGAATTTATAGAGGCATTTGTAGAGAAAGAAATTTATTCTATAGAAGATTTTTATTCAAGATATGATCAATTTCAATTGACAATACAAAGTAGAGATTTAACAATTATGAAGACACCATTAGGATTGGTCAAAATGTATACCTTATCACAAAGGGCCACAAATTTTGTAGTACACATGATAAATAGAAAGTATAGAATATTAAGAGAATTTATTTTAAGTATAATAATACCTTTCTAAGATATTGTACCAATTAAGGAATGCAAAGAAGAAAAAAAATATGAGACTTTGGATTCAAAAGGATGTAGAAAGTTTGTAGCAAATCATATTGATGACTGTGAGAAGATTTTGATAAAATTAGAAGAAATTCATTTAACCTTATTAGAAGCGAAATCAATAGTTGGAATAAAAAACGTTTCAGTTGTATGGATTATATGAATACAAGCCAAGTATGGCAAATATTGATATTATTTAAAAAATGAAAGAATGTACAAACACACTCAAAGTTAGAAGGTTTTTAAGAACATGTATTTTTTATCATATATAGATACCTCATTTTGTATATGTAGCAAATACATTATATGAGTTATTAAGAAAGAATACAAAATTTCAATAAAAAAGAGAACAAAGAGAAGTTATGAAAAAATTCAAAGAACTTCTTTCTTTACCTCCAATCTTAAAGAAAATAAATTATGAATGTGAAAGACCAATGATATTAATAGTTGATGCAAGGCTAATTGGAATAGATTAGATAGTTAGATAAGATAATGAATAAGAAAATAAATATGTAATAAGATTTAGAAGAAAGGTTTTGAATGCTGGGTAGAAGATATATGCTTAAATCAAAAGAAAATTATAGAATGTAGTAATAGTTATAAAAAAATAAAAATATATATATATTTGATTAATGTATTAATAATTATAAAAATAGATTTTTTATTTTTATTGAGCATGATTATAAGTTGTTCAATTCTTGATATTGCAATGTTAAAATAGATAGTATATATCAAATCTATGAATCTAAAATTTAAATATATTATAAAAAAAAATCACTGACAAATATATTATCAAAAGTAAGACATTATAATAAAAAATATATAATTGATTTAAAAGATGATATGGATATAAATTTTTATACTTATGCATTATGATAGGGAGAAGGTGTATGTTTGAATACACCATTAGAAATATTATTAAGAGATTTATATGAAGGAGAATAAAAAGATGTTGAAGAATATTTAAGCACATTAAAGCAGCAAGTAAATTGGATAGATTAAGAATTTTAAAAAATCCATAAAAAAACCTATGGATATTTTTTATGTAATGGATATTTATAAAAGGATTGAAAGAAGAAAGGAGAAGTATCATAGTGGGTTATATGTGATTTACAAGCTCAACAAAAGATTATTAAGGAATTTCATAAAATTTTATGAATAGGACATTGTGGTATTTGGACAATATTTATTAAGTTGAAAGAAAAATATTAGTGGAAACGCATGTACAAAGATATAGAAAATCTTATAAAATTTGCCAAGTATATTTAAATAATTGGCATAAAGATAGATTACATCCAACATATCTTTTAGCTTTACATTACAAGTGGGTGGTTGATTTTGTAATAATGCCTATGAGATTTGGACAAATAAAATATTTGTACAAGGAGATTTATTGAATATGGTTGAAAGACAAGCATTAAGAATAAAAGTGTCACGGACCAAAAATACAAACAAGAAATCTAAACAAGAAGTTCAAGAAGAAATGACAAGAACTAGATTATCAGATGAGTACAAGAGCAACGCTAAGAGAATTGAGCTAGAGCTTCAAGAGGTGTGTTGTCGAGACTGAAGAACTCTTCAGCCTCGATTCCTATATATACTACTGGCCTATGGTTCTAAGGAAGCGCATCAAGAAGCTTCCCAAGAACTATGAAGCTTCTCGAGCAACTACCCAAGAGCTAGGAAGCTTCTCAAGTAACTTCCTAGAATCTACTAGAATATTCTAAGAATCTTCTAGAGCCTTCTAAGAGAATCTTTAGGGAATCTTCAAAGAATCTTTAGAGAATCTTTGAAGAATATTCTAAGAGAATATTCAAGGAATCTTCTGGCAGTTTCTAGAGACTTCTTTCTAGAAGGTTCTAGAAACTTGTCTCTAGAAAGGTTTAAGGACTATGTTCCTAACATCACCTCCTCCTTTAGCTTTGAGGTCTCCGAGAAGCAATGTTATCGTCAGTCAATACCAACGCAAGAAAATGAAGATCTATCGCATAACCTCTCTTATGAACTCCAATTGTTGTTCACAAGGCAAGTGATTCAATGGTCCTTGAAGCCAACGGTAGTGGCCCACGCCTTCAACTTCTGACCAAGCATGAACCTCCGTGTCTTCATTGTGAAATTGTCTTGCAAACACTCCTTCTGGCTGACCATTGTAGGCAGGCTCGACCTCAAATACAATCACCAGCGATCTGTTGCTCGGAATCCTTCGACGTCGTCGTGGTGCAAGCGGTTCTTCATCTCGTGGTCGTCTTCGTGAGCTAGTTGCTTGAGATGACATGACAAGTGTAGTATCTTGGCTTTCCATATTCAAAGGCTAAAACAATAAGAACAAACTTGGGCTACTAACAAAGTTCTACGCTATCTTGGAGAGAATGACTACATCAACTATGGATTTTGGTGGTGCTCTCTCCTCTTTTCTGTTTTCTGGATGAGCAAGCTTCAGTAAGAAGCTATCGTCGAACCGGCTTGGGTTTCTCAGGATATTGTCGATGAAACTCCTGTACCTTTTGCGGCGCATTCGCGAGATTTTTGGCCGGCTCCCATGTTCGTTCATTAATATCGTAACCGCTCCAATGCACAAAGTATTCTAATTTACCCCGTCTTTGCCGTGAATCCAGGACCTTTTCCACCTCGTATTCTTCGTGGTTCTCTATTTCTATGCTAGGTGGTGGACATTGTACTCTTCCAAAAAAAGACGATTCTCGATAAGGCTCCAACAAAGAAACATGAAAGACAGGATGTACCTTCATAGTAGCTGGTAACTCCAGACGATACGCTATAGGATTGATCTACTTCTGGATAACAAATGGTCCCAAACTTCGATAGTCCAATTTGTCACATGGCCGCTTGGTCTTAATGTTTCGTCGAAGCAGCCAAACTTTGTCTCCAATCGTGAATTTAGGTGCCTGATTCCGAAATTTGTCCGCGGACGCCTTGTAAGATTCTTGGGCAGTTTGCAATTGAAGCTTCAATGTAGTTTGAAGCTGCGAAAGCTCCTTCACCAATCTTTCAGCTGCTGGATTGTTAATTGTTGACGAATTCCATAAGTCAAGCTTCGGATGGTATCCATAATTGGAAAAGAATGGCGTTTGTTGAGTTGACGCATGAAGGGTGTTGTTATATGCGAACTCGGCTAGCGGTAGATATGCGACCCAATCATCTTGTTGATAGTTGATGGTGCAACGTAAATATTGCTCTAAAACTTGATTCACCCGTTCTGTTTGGCCGTCCGTTTGAGGATGAAATGCCGAAGAAAGCTTGATATCCACCTTCAATATTTCAAAAAGAGATTTCCAAAACTTTGACACAAACTGGATTCCTCGATCCGATACGATATCATCTGGTAGACCATGATATCGATACACATTATCAAGAAAGAGTCTTGCTGTGTCTTCGCTTGACGATGTCTTCTTGCAAGGGACAAAATGTGCCATCTTTGTAAGCCGGTCTACAACAACAAAAATGCTGTCAAATGAATTTGATGGTGGTAGATCCGTAATAAAGTCCATGGAAACTGAAGACCATGGTCGGCGCGGAATAGGCAATGGCTGTAGAAGTCCATAAGGCCGATGTCGAGGGTTTTTGGATCTTGAACAAATGTCACAAGATACAACAAAATCTTTCACATCCTTCCACATTTGAGGCCATCAAAAATCGCGGGAAATAAGTTCCAAGGTCTTATTGAATCCAAAATGTCCCGCAGCTGGAAAGTCATGACGAGATTGAAGAACTCGGAGTCGTGTTGGCCCTTTTGGGATATACAACCGCTCTTCGAAATATACTAGATTTCCTTCCATCTTGAATTTATCATCACTAGCATGTTGCTTGATATCAAGGGCTAGAGAATCTTCAATGGTTGCAACCAGTACCTGATCGAGGAAGTCAGCATCAATTGGTACAATAGCTGCGTTGAGCCGAAATTTCTCTGGCTTCAACAATGTCGTGCACTGTTGATCAAATGCTGCATCTCCAGCCTTTGGGGCGAGATATGATCTCCTTGATAATGCATCGGACAACCCTTGTTGCTTCCCAGGTCGATAAGTAATAACAAAGTCGAACCTGGATAGTGACATACTCTACCGAGCTTAATGCCGATTCAAAACCTGAGCCGACATAAAATACTCCAAATTCTTGTGATCCGTATATACGGTCACTGGATGTGCAGATCCTTCGAGAAAGTGGCGCCACTCTTGGAAAGAATCTACTATAGCAAGGAGTTCCTTATCGTGGATCTCATAGTTGATCTCAGCAGCAGAGAATTTTCGAGAATAGAACGCAACTGGATGGAGCTTCTCATCTACGCCCATCTATGAAAGTACAGCTCCCAAAGCAAAATCCGAATCATCTGTCTCCAAATAAAAGGCCTTTGTAAAGTACGGATGTACCAAGATTGGAGCTGTAGTAAATACCATCTTCAAATCTTGAAATGCTTTTTGTGGGATAGGTCCCCATTCGAGCTTGTCCTTACACGTTAACCGAGTGAGGGGGGCAGCAACTTGAGAATAATTCTTGATGAAGATCCGATAGTAGTTAGCAAATCCAAAAAAACATTGTACGTTCCTAACCGTCTTCGAAACTTCCCAAGACATGATTGCTTCCACCTTCTTTGGATCCATCTTCAAGCCTTCCGTAGTCACGATGAATCCCAAAAATTCCATCTCAGTTTGGTGAAATAAGCACTTCTCCAATTTGGCATAGAGTCCTCGCTCCTGTAGTTTTTTGAGTACCAGACGAACGTGCTTCTCATGTTCTTCCTCGTTCTTAGAAAATATCAAAATATCATCTAGATAGATGACAACAAAATCGTCTAGATGCTCTCGAAAGATGTCATTCATCATGTGTTGAAAGACCGCTGGAGCATTAGTAAGACCAAATGGCATGACATTGTATTCAAAATGGCCATACCTTGTTCGGAACGCTGTCTTCCATTCATCTCCTTCCTTAATTCGCAGAAGGTTGTAAGCTCTCCTTAGGTCAATCTTTGTAAAGATCCTTGCACGCCCAAGTTGTTCTAGAAGACCAGAGATCAAAGGTAGTGGGTAGTGATTCTTTTTTGTCACCTTGTTGAGACCTCGATAGTCCACGCACATCCGTAGTGAGCCATCCTTCTTCTTCACAAATAAGATTGGTGCCCCAACTGGCGACTTCGAATGACGGATGAAGTTCTTGGCTAGATTCTCGTCAATGTACTTCCGCAACTCAGTCAACTCCGTCTGCGACAAATTGTAGATTGGTCCAAAAGGTAGTTGTGCTCCTTCTTGCAACTCAATGGCACAGTCATAGGGTCGATGCTCTGGCAGCATATCAGCATTCTTCTTTTCAAAGA
Source organism: Physcomitrium patens (assembly GCF_059467195.1). Lineage (NCBI taxonomy): Eukaryota > Viridiplantae > Streptophyta > Bryopsida > Funariales > Funariaceae > Physcomitrium > Physcomitrium patens. Next base: position 11,943,712 of record NC_143423.1, on the reverse strand, counting down.
CATCTTTGAATTCTTCATACTGCTTTGGAATAACCAAAGTCGGAGTTGCATCTTCTCGAGTCGGAGTTGCGAAGATGACAAGAGGTGTATTTTGCTTGGCTTCCTTCATGAAAGCCTTTACACCTATAAACAAGGATTTGTTTCTAGACATTGTCTTGGCAGATTCCACCTTCAAGGAGTTTGTTGGAAATGTCACTTTCCGCAACTTCCAATCTATCAATGGATTATATCTATCAAGCCAAGATAGTCCCAAAATGATAGGATATGAAGGAGTCTTGATAACATTAAACACAATATTGCTCTCATGGTTTTTAAGACATACCTTCAATGGTTTAATTTCATGGATAACATTGCCCGAAGACAATGGTCGTCCGTCTATGACTTCTACATGGACAGGCTTAAGTTTCTTTACAAGAGAAATATTGTGAAGCTTGGCAAACTCTTCATCTATAAAGCAAGCGGATGCACCCGAGTCTAATAAAGCATCGACTTGTAGTTCTTGAATACCCAGATGTAAAGGTACCATAAAACAATCTGAAGGTTGAGTTGAGAGAAAGGGACCTTGATTAATTTTGGATGTTGAGATGTGCAGCCGCACGGTCCCTATTGTGGCTGGGCGTCCTTGTTTTCCTGCATGCTTGTACTCCTGAGTCTTGTTGTTTGAGGCTTCTGTTTCTTCCGACAATCTACAGCTTTATGGCCCGCTTCTCCGCAATATAAACACAAGTTTTGTTCAAACCGTCGCTTCCTTTCCTCAGCTGTGAGGGATTTGAAACGTACCGCATCAATTTGCATGGGTTCAGGATCTGTGGAGTGATTCTCTGGACCTTTTGAAAATGTAGCAAATGCTCCATCATTTCTCCAGCCTGATCGTCTTTCTTGTCGTAATTCAAAGAGGCCGTTGTCACAAATAATTGCCTGAGATATAAGTTCTTCTAAAGTATCCGCCTTAGGCATAGTGATCAATAAGTTCTTGACATCATCTCTCAGTTCATATCAAAATCGTGTCATGAACGCCTTATCATTCCAATCAAGATCGCATGTAAGCCGTTGAAATTCTGCAGCATAGATTGCAGCAGAACGTGATCCTTGTCGCAGATTTTGTATCTTTCTTTCAGCCACTCTTTCTCGATCGCTATCTCCAAACGCAGCAGTAAGTCTCTCTATGAAAGCCTCTAGGTCGTACAATATTGGAGAATCCTTCTCCAATAGTGGAGCAAACCAAGAGCGAGTATTTCCTGATAGAAGAGTACCTATGAAAGCAACCTAGGTAAATCCATTCGGATAACGAGAAGGGTATAGGCGTAGGTAAAGCCGTACTTGTTGCACAAAACCTCGGAAGTTGGCTCTTGTTTCGTCAAACTTGTCTGGCATACTCGCTTTTGGTTCTTTCGTACTAATCCTTGAAGTATCCATAGGGGTCGTATGTAACACATGTCTTGCTTCTCTCAGTCGAATAATCTCTTGTTGTAGGCTATGAATTTTGCGTCTAGCTTCTTCGGTCACTAGATCAATTTGAGGTTCTTTACTTAGATTGCAAAGAAATGCAATCTCCTTTCGTACACTATTCATAAGAGCTTGAAGATCTGCAAGAGTTGCCACTCTATTGTCTACTTGTGGGGATGCACTGTCTATGACTTGGTCTACTTCCATATTTAGAGAATAGATGGATTAAAATTTTGAGAGAAGAAGAAATTGCTAAGTCTCTTGGAGAAAATTGTAGCACTACCTGTCACTAAAACCTACTCGGAGAAAAGAAAAAAAAACACTAAACGATTTCAGTTTTAGAGGAGAGTAATCCGCAACCTCTAAAAATGCCTCAATGCTTTCGAGAAGAGGAGTAATCCGCACTCTATCAAGAAGGCAAAGCTCTGAAATCGATGTTAATAGTCTTTTTTACTAGCTATGCTAAACAAAAAGAAGGAATTAATATCAGTCCAAGAGAGGGTAATCCGCAACCCTTAGAACGCTCAAGTATCTCCAAAGAAAGGAGTAGTCCACTCTCTGCCTCAAAGAACTAAGCTCTGATATTGTGATTGAGAAAATATCAGTTTAGAGGAAGGTAATCCTCAACCCCTAAAGCGCTAGAATACCTTCAAGAAGAGGGGTAATCCGCTCTCAAACAAGAAGGATTCAGCTCTGATATTAAGATAAAGGTAGTCTCGACAAATTGTCATGGACCAAAAATACAAACAAGAAATCTAAACAAGAAGTTCAAGAAGAAATGACAAGAACTAGATTATACGATGAGTACAAGAGCAACGCCAAGATAATTGAGCTAGAGCTTCAAGAGGTGTGTTGTCGAGACTGAAGAACTCTTCAACCTCGATTCCTATATATACTACTGGCCTATGGTTCTAAAGAAGGGCATCAAGAAGCTTCCCAAGAACTATGAAGCTTCTCGAGCAACTATCCAAGAGCTAGGAAGCTTCTTAAGTAACTTCCTAGAATCTACTAGAATATTCTAAGAATCTTCTAGAGCCTTCTAAAGGAATCTTTAGGAAATCTTCAAAGAATCTTTAGGGAATCTTTGAAGAATATTCTAAGAAAATATTCAAGGAATCTTCTGGAAGTTTGTAGAGACTTCTTTCTAGAAGGTTCTAGAAACTTGTCTCTAGAAAGGTCTAAGGACTATGTCCCTAACAAAAAGATATTAAAAGTGTATGTCAATTTTTATTGAAAGATGTTATTTGTTGCAATTATTGTATTGAAAAAATTAAAGTTGATAGGAATGAATTAGATGCAAGAGAAGCATGACAATTCTTTAGTAGAATAGGAATTAATTTTTTTTTATCAACAACATATAATCTAGAAGGTGATGTTAAGAGTGAGCATAGACATTCACATATTCTTAAGGCATTAATAAAAGCATACAATGATAAAATATAGGAATGGCCTAGACTATTATCCATTGCACTATGGAACAGATCACATAATTCATAGTTCATTAATAGATTATATGCCTTTTGAATTAATGTATGGAAAAAAATCAATAATGCCAATAGAAAAGATAGTGCTTACATGAGATGTATTGCATCAACTATGATCTAAGGCAATATAAAATGGCAATTGAATATTAGTTTATGATAGTAGTTTGAACAATCAACATAGCATAATAAAGAATTTTGCAAAGAGATGGTTTGGGCCTTGTGTTATCAAAAAAGTATATAACAATAGAACATACTTGTTACAAAAATTTGATGGTACAAAATTGAAGATATATATATTAGATAAGGAAATCAAATTATTTAAATAAAAAAATGAAGATATTTATTTTAATGAAGAACAAAATCTATTATAAAAAATTGAGATGAGAGTAAAAGAATAAATTAAAGATCAAGAATTTAATAAAGATGAAAAAAATTCTACATTAATGTGATGAAAAAACTTGGTGCATATTGGAAGATATACAGATTGAAGATTTATAAATGTTGTGAAGTAACATGGCTAATAGGTGAAAGAGTGAAGAAAATATTATATTTTAAAAGATCCTATTTCAAAATATTATAGCGATTCATCTTAAAAATATAGATTATAATCAAAATATAGTAAACTAAAAGTACAAATATTGTGTTTTTATAAAGTAGACTTTTGTTTATTTTGTAGAGCCATAAATAAATAAAAATAAAATAAATTATAAAAATAAAGAATATAAGCATTTATAAGAAAAAATCAGAAATTGATTTTAGCAAAAATTACCTCAAGAAGAAAAATATTAATCTTTAGAGAAGTTAAATTATCACCTTGAATCAAAATCAGATTCCAAGGCACAAAACCACGCACCTATAGCAACTTTGGAGTTCTTTTATAAATTGAAGAATGGAATTTGGAAGAAGACTTCATAATATTTTTTTAAGTATTAGATTTAAGAAATTTGAACTTGTAATGACTTTATAAGAGCTTTGCTAAATTAGGGTTGTTTTTACTGACTCTATATTTTATGAAATAAAATAAGATTTATAATTTAGGCAATTTTATAAGTTTTGTAGTAGATCTATAAATAAAATTTTATAAAATTTTAAATATGGTTATCTTAAATATATGTTGTTATTTTGAGCTTAATCAAATGGTTGGATTAAAGGTTATTGAAGTTCAAATAGATTTGGATCTTGAAAATTGGATTTTTAGATCTAATAAGGTTATTTAAGATTTACAATAATCTATCAATTGAATTGAAGTAATTTTTATTAAAACTAATAATTGACATGACTATCACCACTTGTGTAAAATTTGAGAGTAAGTTAAAGTTTCAATTAGGAATTATTATTGCTAAAAGATTAATATTAAGGTCAAAGATAGAAGTCGGGCAATACTTAAGTGGATTATGACATTTTTTTTTCATTTTGTAAGTTCAATTCTCTTCAAAAAATTTGTGTTTTTTTTTTAAATAAAAAATTGAGAGATTTATAAAATTTTAAGCAACATATATAATTGAATCAATAAATATTAAAGTTCTAATACTATCCTAGGATTGATTTAAATTAATTAGGTTTTGATTAGAGTTTATTTAGGAATTAATTAGAATTTGATTTAAGATTTAGAATTTGATTAAGATTTGGTTTAAAATTTAGGATTTTATTAGGATTAATTTAGAATTTAAGATATATTTAGAATTGATTTAAGATTTAATATTTCTTTGAAATTCAAGAAAATTTTCAATAGCAAAGATTAATTACAAGATCAACAACAAAGAACTTTTTGTAATTGTAGATTCATTTTAGAAATAGTACCATTTCTAGAAGGTGCTTTTAGTTTAATCATTGAATATATGAATTACAAGAAATTTAAATATACTTTAGAATTTAAATACTTTAAATACTTTAGAATTAATATCCAAAGTTTTTTGGTGGCTTGAAATAAAGAAAGCAGTCAAAGATTTGTACAATCATATGATGTTTATTCAAGATCAAAAACTCCTTGTCACTATTTTTATAAATTTTTTCAACTATTATTTATTCCACAACAACCATGGCCTTTTATTTCTATGGATTTTATGATGGATTTTTTAATTTCAAATTCCTATGATTTTATATTTGGATTAATAGATTATTTTATTAAGATAGCACATTTTATACCATATACAAATTCTATGACAAGTAAAGAAACAACAAAGCTTTTTCTTGACAATATTTATTGCTATTATAGATTATCCAAGAATATTATATGAAATAGGGAGATTCATTTTGTATCAAGATTTTGAAGAAAAATTTTGAAGATTCTTAAGGTGGACATTAAACTATCTTTGGCTTTCTATCCTCTAATCAATAAATAAACAAAGTGCATAAATCAAGTCTTGGAGGAATATTTGAAGTGTACCATCAATTACCAATAAGATAATTGAATAATTCTTTTGTCATTGGCAAAATTTTCCTTATAATAATAAAATATATTATTTTATTTAATAATATTTTTTTATATTAATTATAATTATCGTCCACAATTTGATGCTTTTAACTTTTCAAATTTTAATAATCCTATGGCAAAAGATTTGATAAATGATATATTTGAGCTACATACAACAATCAAAATAAATCTAAAAAAAATTCAATAACAATAAAAGTTTAATGTGGATGCCAGCACAATGAACAACCTCAATTCAATGTTGGTAATAAAGTATGATTATTTCATTGTAATATTAAGACTATTTGTCCTTGTGATAAGTTAGATTTATCTAGACTTGAACCATTTTCTACATATGAATAAGTCAATTCAATTACTTATTGATTATATTTATGAGAGTTTATGAAAATCCATCTTGTATTTCACATATTTCTTTTTAAGCCATATAAGACAATAAATATCTTGAAAAAAAGACAAATGCCATCGCTTCTTATAAAAATTAATAATAATAAAAAATTTGAGATGGAAGAAGTCTTAGATCTAATGGAGCATAGAAATAGGCTAAACTATCTTACTTATTGGCATAGATATGATATTTATGAATACACATAGAAGTTAACAAAGAAACTTGTAAATGTATTAAAGAAATTTAAAACTTTTCATCAATAACATCCATCAAAAATTAAGATGAAAAGTCAAGAAATTTCCTATTATAAAACAAAATGTGTTTAATAAAGATTGTATTATATCTTTTATCCTTTATTGTGAATTTTATGTATTTTGTGATGCTAACAAGATGAAAAATCTACAATTGGCAAATTCAATTCAAATTTTATTATTTGTTAACTTATTAAACAAGACATTGTGATTGTCACAACCTTTAAGATGATGTAATCAAGATGAAGACCCTCAAGAATAACATGCTCTTCTTCAAATAGATAGAAAGTTACAATGAATTTGATATCATGATCTTAGACAAGACTTCTAATATTTAATGATTTTATTGGAGATATGAATAATTCTTGATGATATAATAAATATTTTGTTTGAAAAAAGTTATGAATGTCTCAACAATGATCAAATAAAAGGGTGATATTCTTGTCATAGAGTAGGATATTATCAATGGCTAAGAGGACCTATCAACTACTTTTAAAAGAAACAACAATTAGGGTATGTAAGAAATATAATTTATTGCATCTTAGACTTCATCAACATGTGATTATTGCTCCTTATGGAATTCACTTTTAAAAAAAGAGGTAATTTTAATGATATATATATATATATATGTATATTAATAGTTATTTAAGTAATATAAATAGATAGAAGTAGATAAAAATAAATTAATTTTATAATATCTTCTAAAAAGGTTCCTAAAAACTTTTTAGAAGCTTTATAGATGTAATTTCATGTTTATACATGTCTATAGGTGATTGATAGATTATAAACTTGGCCAACAAATTAGCCACATGTTATATGTATTCGTAGCTTGTGGTATAAGTTAATAATGTGGTACTTATAGAAAACTTACTTTATAGATTAAGATATGTGTTTTACAAATTAAACACGTATTAGAGGTCCTATAGAGTGTTGCCATGTAATTCTTAGATAGATAGTATATATAGAGATAAGAATGAAATCTTCTTCACTTTTGTCAATTTTTTTTTTTTTTTTTTTTTTTTTTTTTTGTTAATTTAGTTTTAAAAAGTCTGTAGTTTTCTTGTCTTTTGGCATTAGCTATTTTAGTTTTTTTTTTAGTAAATATATATATATATATATATATATATATATATATATATATTATCATCTTTCTTTGACAAAAATTTGACTTGTTTATTTTCTTTTATCAAGTTCTTATCCTTGATACCTATTGCAATGTACAACAATATTAAGTTTCAATTATGATAATTACTATGAAGTAATTCATACTTCTAAAAAATTTTCTTGATAGTCTAAACAACTCTTATAGCCAAGTCATTTGTTTCAAGGTGATTTTTACAGGTGGTACAATAATCTATCAAAGCTTTAGTATATAAAGTTTCAAATGTTTTAAAGAACTCTCTCCCTTAATCTATTGAAATTTTAGCATGTGCTCCAAAATGTACCAACACATAATTAAGAAAAGATATAACTATCAATTTTGAAGAATTCTATGATAGCTATAAGATTAAGTCATTTTCTAAAATACTCTACTATCATCAACATGTATTTAGCTCTAGGTGAAGTAATAATAAGTTGTCCAAAAAAGTCTAAAGAGAAACAATAATCCAAATCTATGATAGTTAAAGGCTTCAATTGAGGTGATAAAGTATTAAAGCTTCATTTGACCAAATTACACACTTCACATTAAAAAAACATATGTGGCTACTTTTTGATATATACAATTCTACCAATATTGGTTACATAATGTAGAATGTGTTATATACAACCTAAAATGTCCAAGTTCTTACTGTACTTGCTATATCAATGAAGTTCTTTGATCCGATCTTGAAACTATGTACCTAATTCTATCAAGCCATTTACAAAATAACAAATTATTTTATCAATAGAACCTTATTATTTGATAATTAATCCTATCTCTTTATAATAGAAATAATTAAAAAAAATTGTTCTTTGTTGAAGCTTGTGCAAGACTATTGAATCCTTTCATACATCGCTAATTACATAGATTTTATTTCATTTTTCATATGAGCTTTGATTATGAACCATAGCTATAGAACCACATATCAAAGTCAAGTATAAAGTTGCATGCCATCCAAGAATTGCCTCTCTATTGCAATCTCCATGCCATTGAGCTCCAAAGCAATTTAAGTCTTCCTCTAAAGGACTTGGATTATAAGAAAGTTTGTTGGCATCTAAATTAATAATGTCTTATTATCTAAAAAAAGATCATTACACACAACACATTAAGTGCTATAAATCAATCACAAAGTATGTAAACAAAATCAAATATAAATGCACAACCAACACACTTTCAAGGAAAAAATAAGAATCTCTACTTAAATAAGTTAAGCTATTTTTCACACCACAAAATAATTCAAGATTCTAAAACTATATATGACATGTTTGAAAATAAAATACAACCAATAAAATAATAAATTATTATTATTAGATACTAAAATCACATACAATAACTTTTATAACTTTGAGTATAATTTATAATTATATTATTATTATAACTACAATTATAAGTACTTACATTAATCAATATAAGTTATCATAATATATTATGCATTCAAAGAACATAATGTATTTAATTATTTTTATTAATATAAATTAAAATTATAACAATAAAATCATATATTTAATAAAAAAAATTATCAATTTTTATTTTTAATGATTATATGTGTTTTTTCGGTGATTTTGTATACTCTCAATAAACTTGATATTTGTATTTGCATATATATATATATATATATATAAGTTGATAACTAAAAAATATAGTTCCTCATAGTCAACTCAATTGTTGTTTTGTACTAAAAATAATTCATATGTTATTAAAAAGACAAAATAAAAAAAAATATGGAAGAAAAGTGGTAACACATAAATCCATATATGGACTCTTTATTCATATAATCTATCACAAGCAATCTAAACATGTACACATATTTTTAATGTTTACAGAAATATATACATCCATCTACACCTACATACATATACATACATACATACATATATATATATATATATATATATAAGAATTCTAAGAGGAAGTGAAGAGTGAAGAATGGGCTGCAATTCATGTGTTGCAGGGAATGGAAAATGAAAATGGACGCGGTAGGTGTGAATTCCTTCCAGCCAATTAGAATTTGCCACATGACTCTCGCTCATGTTATACATACAAATAAATAAATAAATAAAATAAAATATCTATTATATCTGTATAGTGTTTAAAAGCACTGGACGCTGAAGCGATGTCATAGAATCGGGAGATTCTGCGGATTCAAACCACCCAATCGGGCGATTAACGCGCTTCCATTCAAAATAGGCCCCGCTGAGGAAGGACACCACATCGGCCCGTGTGAAAGGGGAAAAATTGGCACCTAGCTAGCTAGCAGGGAAGGGGATCAGGGTTTGGGAGGGAGGACCAGCCAGCAGCCAGCCAGCACTTTCCATGCCTGGGCCTGTGCCCTGTGCCTTTGCCTTGTGACTACTACTGCTCTGCAGTGCAGTGCAGTGCTGCAATAGTCCTTTCCGCCGTTGCCACGCCTCGTGCAGCTGGTCTCTCTCTTTTGCTTAACCCTGTTTTTTTTTGTCTAATCAACTGAGGCCTTCGTAAGTTGGAGATTGACCGTAAGATCCCGTTAGAGTTACGGGTTTAGATTTCACCTTGCTCTTCTTCTTCTTCTTCACCATTTTATTGAGCCGCTTCTTTCCTTTCGGTTGTTTCAACCCCTGCTGCACCAGACAGGCCATGGGCGCCGCCGTCGTCACTTGGTCAGGTGCCGTGTTCTCTCCTCCACTTCTTGTCATTTTCTCTTCACTCCTCTTACGTCGTTTAACATCTTCGACTAGGATTCCAAGTCGCTCTCTCCCTTTCTTACACCTGTCGGTTAGTATTTGAATTTGTACTGTGAAGCTTCGCGGTTCGTAACGTTGCCTTGCTGCCTAGGTTTTGGTTTTGTGTTTTCATGTCACGTGGTCGGTGAGGTTAGCCTATAAACTGTTGGTTGAGTGATAGAGACTCAATTTTTTTCACCTCCCGTGGCGTTGTTTTCGCACGGTACTTGTCGTTAGATTTAGATCTCAAGACTGTTCTCAATCAGGTTGTCAGTTTTGTGTACTTTCTGTTGTGGTCTCCGTCTTGCGGGCATAGTTAGGGTTTCTCCAGGTGTGGAATCCTTGAGAGTGTATCTTGATACTCATGTGAGCTAGTCTGTGTTGCTATATGCCTGGATGTTGTATGTTGGATAGTAATTAATGGTTGTTGGTCTTGTGCGGGCGTGCAGACTTTTTTGCCTATTGTTTGAGTCAGCTATCAATTTAAAATCTAAAGCGTAAGTGGATTTAACGTTCGAAAGAATCGAGGAGTTACCATTAGTCTATTTGGAGCAGGTGCTTGGTCAAGATATGCCTTCAACATGGGCCGAGTTGCCACCGGATATGGTGGCCCCTGAGAATGGAAGTTCAGAGGGTGCTTCATGTGGTCGGTCTGCCAGGCCATCATATGTTCCTCCTCATTTGCGAAACCGTCCTCAAGCTGCTGCTGCTGTGGATAGAGTGATCAATCCCACGGTTGCGGAGTCAAAAGATTCTGCCCGAGGGGCGCCGGGAGGGCGACCTGCTTGGGGAAACCCGAATCCTGTAGCCGCTGCCGCCCCCCAAGCGGACGGCGGAGTTGCAGCAAGGGTCAGCAATGGATCTGGTTGGGGCTCTGGTGCAGCAGTGAACCATGCAGCGAGCTGGGGAAATTCAAACGGTTCTGGTAGAAGCTATGGAGGCGTTGGGAGAGGTCATAGAGGAGGTTGGGAGAGGGAGGCCAACCCTTTTGCCAATGACGAACAAGTTTCAGAGACGATCTTTGAGGCAGAAAATACGGGCATCAATTTCGATGCTTATGAAGATATTCCGGTGGAAACGAGTGGGAACAACGTGCCCCCTCCTGTGAACACTTTCGCAGAAATTGATCTTGGCCCAGCACTCAACGAGAACATTCGGCGATGCAAGTACACGAAGCCAACGCCGGTGCAGAGGTATGCGATTCCGATTAGTTTGCATGGTCGGGATCTAATGGCTTGCGCACAGACAGGCAGTGGAAAAACTGCCGCATTCTGCTTTCCGATTATTGCAGGAATAATGAGGAACACCCCCCCTGGGCGTTCTCGTGGCGGAAGGAAGGCCCTGCCGCTGGCTCTTATACTTTCACCCACGAGGGAATTGTCGTGCCAAGTGAGTTGTTTTGTGCCTTTTGGCGAGTCGGACGAATTAATGTAGTAATGGGAGTTACAAGTGTTGATGCATGTACTTGAAGTGCCCGTCCGTAACTTGACTTTTATCGTAGAGTTCTAGGAAGTATTGCGCCCAACCTTATATTTTGGAATAATAGTATATGTGATTATTACCCTGGTAATGTTGAATACTTAGGAAACTTTTTGGTGGGTACTATTGTTTCCTTGCAGATTAGTGACGAAGCCAAAAAGTTTGCGTATCAGACTGGCATTAAAGTAGTAGTCTGTTATGGTGGCGCTCCTGTCCATAATCAGGTATGTTTCCGTGGCTGCATGTTCTTGTCAGGAAATGGAAGCCAGGGTGAAACATGAAAATGTGAAATTCTGGTGATCACTTTTATGGTTTATCTTTCTTCGTCTATTTATCTTAAGCAGGCACCTTTAAGTAAGGTTAGTATGGTAACTATTTCCTCCTATGCTGTAGTTGCGTTTTTTTTAGTACGGGTAACCTTCCACGAGTAGTTCTGTGCGCATGTTCTACACGAATGTTGTTTTTCTGTATGTTAATGTTGATTTTTTTGAAATTGCAGCTTAGGGAAATGGAAAGAGGTGTAGACATTTTAGTTGCAACCCCCGGACGTTTGAGTGACCTTTTGGAGAGGGCTAGGGTATCCTTATCCATGGTTCGATATTTGGCGTTGGATGAGGCCGACCGGATGTTGGATATGGGTTTCGAACCCCAAATTCGTAGAATAGTGGAACAAATGGATATGCCACCGGCTGGTGAACGTCAAACCATGCTGTTTAGCGCCACCTTTCCTAGAGAAATTCAGGTACTTGGGTATATACTTACGCTGATTGAAATTATCAGCATATCGTTGAAGATTGTGGGTTGGTATCTCATTTCATTTGCATAAAGAAAATTTTCTCATTCTCAGTTGAATCTTTTCAAATGGAATGTCTGGCTCCCTCAAATACGCCACTTCGCAGGCTGCGACTCCAAACTTTTTATATTGTTTTTCCATTATCTCTATTTGCAGCTGTGCTCTCTTGTAGAAGTCTCGGAGTATCTTGTATGATTTATTCTGCACAGGACAAATTTGCTCAGTTGATAACAATTGTTTTTGGCAGAGACTGGCATCAGACTTTTTGTCGAACTACATCTTCCTTGCCGTGGGTAGGGTGGGGTCCAGTACAGAACTGATAGTGCAACGCGTAGAATATGTGCAAGATTCGGACAAACGTAGCATGCTGATGGACTTGATCCACGCTCAGAGTGCTTTGGCTCCTCCTGGACAGCAGTCTTTAACTTTAGTCTTTGTAGAGACTAAGAAAGGAGCAGATTCTTTGGAGGACTGGCTGTGTCGCATGGGTTTCCCTGCTACAACAATTCACGGCGATCGGAGCCAACAGGTTTGTTCGCGGTTACCCCGTGTTTCATTTTCCTGGGATGGTTGTGAGTGGAGTGGATTTGGAAAGTTATCATGGAAGCTATAATGAAGACCTTCTTGAAGTCTTCTGCATCCAGAACCTGCTAGTGACATGTGGTTGCTGCCGAGGAGGTTGTGGGCTCTGCATCTTAGCTCTGTCCTGGTGTTTTGTGGAATTGATTGTTGGTTGACGTTTCGAATGCAGGAGCGTGAGCATGCTTTGAGATCCTTCCGGACTGGTGTTACACCTATTCTTGTTGCGACGGATGTGGCTGCTCGAGGGCTGGATATTCCACATGTTGCTCATGTTGTGAATTTCGATCTGCCCTCTGATATCGATGACTATGTACATCGTATTGGGCGTACAGGTCGTGCTGGGAAGAGTGGTGTAGCCACAGCTTTCTTCAATGAGAAAGACCAGTCATTAGCAAGATCTTTGGCAGAGCTGATGACCGAGTCCAGTCAGGAAGTACCAGGATGGCTGACTAACTATGCCACCAGAGCGAGTTATGGAGGTGGAGGTAGGAACAGGCGGTCAGGAGGTGGGGGATCGAAGTTTGGAGGACGTGATTTCCGTAGAGATGGTGCCAGGGGTGGTGGTGGAGGCCATCATGGCGGGTACGGTGGTGGCGGTGGTGGATATGGTGGAGGTGGATATGGAGGTGGAAGCAGCGCTTGGGATTAGAGCTAATGTCGTAGCGAGTCAAGTAGATGCTTTTGGTAGCTTCAGACACGCCCTTACGAGAGGTGCACAGTTTTGCTCACAATTTTCTTATACCGTTCTTTAGACATGATGACCGCCCCTTTTGTTCTGGTAGGTCGTAGATTGACTGGTCGGCTCTCACTTGGCCGGGTGTATATTATCGCTCAGTATTTGAGGCAGAGCTGAAGAGTCATGGATAGCCGGGGTCTGCATTTGTCATTGGGGTCTTCTCCCACTGTTGTCTGCAAAATGTAGGAGCTACATATTCAGAAGTACATTGGTATCAAATTTTACCTTGAATTCGGATGGAGAGTTTGTAGGAGATGTTGAACTGTGGTAAGTGGCCTTCAAGTGCCCAATTGGTGCTGGTACAGAATCCTACTGTTGAATCTACACTTTTGCTGCGCTTTGGTGATGTGCGAATAAAGTTTTCTCAAGTTTCGGTCGGAGATGTTGTAAGCAACCTCTGATCTTGGAAATTAAGTACTTTGAATTTGGCATAACTCTGTATCTATGATATCCTCTGTTTTGATTAACCGACATGGTTACTAGTTGAAACCTCTATGGAAAAGACATCAGCACATGGATTCACTTATGTCTCCCTAGTTGGTCTTAGTTTTCTTTGTGAGCACAGTAGTCAATAAACAATTGTTATGCTTTCTTGAACCGTCAGTTATCCACTGTGGTACAGAATTGTTAACCCAGAGATCAGTATAATGAGGTCGAGAAAGTCAAAGCATATGGAAGATATGCCGTTCACAGAAGATGCAATAATAACAAACCTCTTTACTTCTAGAACACCCAGCCTCTCACTGTTTGCTATATTCTAATTTGCATGTTTTCCGTTGTAGTATCTCGCAGAGTGTAGCAAGTCGTGGTGGTTCGTGAATTGCAGCGACTTCATTTTCAACGTTTGAACACTTACCACTAGTCCATACCTATCTGGAGACGGATACATCTTACTTCGGATCAATTAAATTCTCTGGATTTTGAAGCTAACCCGTGTGCAACCCCGGGTTTAAACTCGTGATATTTGCTGTGCCACACAGTATATTCTTTGAGGTGTCCCAAAAATCAATGCTAGCATTTGAAATGAACTAATGGATGTGGTCATTAAAACATATATACTTCCAGATTCCACCACTAAGGTAACAAAGTTACTGACTACGGCCGTAGCAGAATGGGTGGCCGTAGCAGAATGGGTACCCGGCTCGTTTTGTATGAGGAGAAACTACAAATGACTCCTTGCCTTAGAACATTTTAATAAACCTTTAATCTTGTCAAATTGTTCATATCTATATATATATATATATATATTTTAAAAATATCAATCCTCACACTCTTAACCTTGCATCCCTCTTACTAATATTTTAAGAACTTTCAACAATTGGTTTCTTGTTAGTAAGCTACTCACAAAAGCTAAGAGATAAAATATATATATATATATATATATAAGAGATAAAATATATATATATATATATTGTTAAAATATACATATCTATTCTTAATTACACTATATGATATATATACAATGTATATATGTACAAAATAATTACAAACAATGAACATTATCAATGAACAATTAGGTTTATTTCTAAAATTATAATGTGACTCTTATTGATGTGTTTGACAACCTAGGTCTAATATGCTAATTATTATTATTAGTTCCAAGTGTATTCTAATTACTAATATTATAGTCTCAATTGTTACTACTCTTGTGTGATTTATTTATTCTTTCATCTATGTAATTTTTTTACCAAGCTACTTGATGACTACACTCTTCTTTTACAAAATTAGTATAATAGATGCTTATATTATTTAAGAAAATTGAAGTAAAGAGTAGATAGAAATATGTTAAATAGAAAATATTTTCATTAGAAAATATTAAAAAATATTCTAGATATAAAATAAATCTATAGAATCTTTTAGACATGCCACATGGCTATAGATACTTTTTAAGGTATTTGTTTTATTTAATAGTAATTTGATATAGAAGTGATCTATAACTTTGACACTTAGACCATAAAGAAGCTTTGATATGGCATTTTTAGTAGCTAGTATATATATAGAAATAAGACTAATGTCTTCTTCAATCTTATTAATACATTTCTTGTATTTTGGTCCTAACTCAAAAATCTTTAATTTTTTTATATTTGTTTCTCACTTATTTCTATATATATATTAGCTACTAAAAATGCCATATCAAAGCTTCTTTATGGTCTAAGTGTCAAAGTTATAGATCACTTCTATATCAAATTACTATTAAATAAAACAAATACCTTAAAAAGTATCTATAGCCATGTGGCATGTCTAAAAGTTTCTATAGATTTATTTTATATCTAGAATATTTTTTAATATTTTCTAATGAAAATATTTTCTATTTAACATATTTCTATCTACTCTTTACTTCAATTTTCTTAAATAATATAAGCATCTATTATACTAATTTTGTAAAAGAAGAGTGTAGTCATCAAGTAGCTTGGTAAAAAAATTACATAGATGAAAGAATAAATAAATAAAACAAGAGTAGTAACAATTGAGACTATAATATTAGTAATTAGAATACACTTGGAACTAATAATAACAATTAGCATATTAGACCTAGGTTGTCAAACACATCAATAAGAGTCACATTATAATTTTAGAAATAAACCTAATTGTTCATTGATAATGTTCATTGTTTGTAATTATTTTGTACATATATACATTGTATATATATCATATAGTGTAATTAAGAATAGATATGTATATTTTATTTTTATCATGATTATAAAATATGTAATTCAAATATATTTAAATATAATTTAATCTTAATATTATCTTTCTTAAGTCAAATTATCTAAAGTATAGCTTGACTCTTGCATCAAACTATAACTAATCACAAAACTAGATAAAGTAAATATGCACACCTATATCTATCAAAAAATAAAATAAAAGAAATTTTAAGTGTAAAAAATATATTTAACAAAACTAATGTCAATAAGTCTTCTTTTACTTGTTTCTTATGTCTTTCTATAATAATATATTTTTATTATTGTCAATATGATTATATAGTCAAGCATTCATAATATAATTAATTTCTACAACTTAATAACATTATTTTCATTAGATTATTTTTATTTTTAGTGTATAAATTATGATTCTAATAAAAATTTGATCTTAAGATAGTATCAAATATCTCATTTGTCATCTTTTAAGCAAACATTATAAAATATTATTATAGTAACTTTTAAAATTCTTTTATAAATTATATATTTTAACTTCACAAGAAACATATTTGAGTTATGATAAAAACAAATCATTGGTATTTGATAAATAACAAAGAATTAAAATTACTATTATTATTTTTTAATCCAACCATCTTTTTGACTTAATTTAAATATATTATTTTGAAGAACTATTTTAATTTTAAAATAATAATAATTTTTACTATATTTGATATAATTTTATTTTATATTATATAAATAAATTTAATTATATAATATAATTTTTTTATTTTTGCAATTAGTAGCCATTTTTTTAATAGAAATATTGGTAAAAATACTTTTCTTCTCTCTTAAGAATCATCATTTGAATATTTAACTATATGGCAAGTAATTCCACTATAGAATATGTATGTGTATATATATATATATATTTGTACATACATACATACATACATCCATATTTATATACACAAACTTAAGCACAATACAAAATAATTCTATAAAAATCGTAATCTTCATCTAAGTATTGTTGTAATAAGTAAAAATAAGCATTAATGTGTTTTATATTATATATTGACAAATGCTTTTCTATCAAGCACATTTCATATTCAAAAAGCTTAAAAAAATACTAGTGTTTCTGAACCATCTTTAGTTTTGTCAATATATTTATTTCTATATCTATCCTTTCTAAATAGATCCATCAACCATCACAAAAACATAACATGTAATTTTATTTTATTTTATTTTATTTTTTTGTCCAGGTTTTTTAAAAACTCAATGTCAACAAATTTCATGGTACTGCTAATTTTCTTATGTTTTACACTAAACATGATGTAAACATTCACAATGCCTTTTAGATAGAAAATTATCTATTTTATTCCTTTTGATATATTTTCTTTAAATTTTCTGTATATCTATCGTTTTTACTTACATCATACAAGATATCTTATCTTATACTTACCATTACATACAAAAAGTTATCTATTATACTTGCACATACAATAGCAATTTTTTTTATATTTTATCTTTAGTTCTAAGATGTAATATTGAAAATAATCTAAAATAAGTTTTTAGAGAATTTCTTATTTATTTTTCTTTCTTTATAATAAAATACATCAATATCTTTTTGAATTATCTTTTTTATAAGATTATTATTACTATTGTTATTATTATTAAGATATCAACACTTAAAACTTTCTTTGTCTTATATATTTTATATCAAAATATTTACTTAATTACATCTTAAAATTATTTATATAAATATTTTTCTTGTTGCAACCAATATATTGTTAAAATTTAATAAAAATTATAATATAACAATATAATTTAGCTTTTTGTAGTTATTTGAAATACATGTAACAATGAGTATTATAGCAAATATATCTTTGATTTGTCTTGAAGACAACAAATTGATTATTTTATTGCTTAGAATTTTGCTTCACTCCATATAGTGATTTTTTTAACCTACCTTTAAGGTTTTTTTTTCTAAATATTCTAAATCCTTTATCTTTATTCATATAGATTTGTTTAAAATAACTCCATATATATATATAAAGTATCATTTAATTTCACCAACTCCAAATTAATTTTTGAAACTATTATTAATAATATAAAAATAGAAGTAATTTTAATATTATAATATTTTTATTTTATTTTTTATATTTTTAAAATTTTCAAATAGCAATTTTATTTGAACATATCTTTTTTTTTTATGTATTTTGTGTTATATCTTGCCATACTATTTGTATTCATACTTATCTTTTTAGCTTCTGAAAATGCAAAAATCTCACCATTTTTTGTAATCAAAGCAAATGCTATTATAACTTCATATCCAAATCTGTTAAGAATTTGTCTCTTATTTTGAAACTTCTACAATTCTAGGATTGGTCTTTCTACACAATTAACTGCCTTAGGTGTAGTGGAATCTAAGATTTTATCAATACTATGTAATGATTTGGGAACATCAATCCTTATTTCAAGATCATAGAATCTAATTGTGTAAATATATATATATATATATATATATATTATTTGCTTTCAATATGGAGATTATATCAAATTTTATACTTCTACTAACAAAGATCTTATTTTTCTTTAGATTCTATAATTAATATCTTTTTTATGATTTTTTTGTAATCTTTAAAAATATATTTCTTAACATTAGGATTTAATTTTAATCTTCTTTTTTATTAAACATAAATATGTATTTAGTATTTAAAAATACTTAGTCTTAACTAATCTCTAACTCTATTGCTTTACATTTACTTTCTTTTGTTGATAAATTCATAAGAAATTCAAACAATAGGCATTTTTTTTATTTTTTTTAATTTTTTTTTTTAGTTTTTTAGAACTTATAAAATAAAAATAATTTATATTCTCTTCTATTGTCAAATATTAAAACTATAACCTTTATTATAATTTTATTTTCTATATTTTTTCCTATTCTTTAATAATAAGAAATAATTTTGATTTTTACTTCATTGTATATACAATTTTTTTAAAGAATCATCTACAAAAGATGTATACATACTATTGTAGTTTAGAAGCAATTGGTGAATGCTTCCATATATTTAGATGTCTATAAACTAGCATACTTTTATTGCAACAAAAAAAAATATTCAAGCTCATTATGTAATGGTTTTCAAATATAGAATGTTCAAAATATTCTATCTCACAAGTATGTAATCTTTTATGAGTTGGTACTACAATTTTTTTGTAAGTACTTAGCCACTCATATAATTCAATCGTATATGAAATAATTGAGTTATATCTACTAAAGTTTCTTCTTAGTTAGATACAATTGCAACTCCACCTACAAAAATGTTTTTAAAAAGCTCATATAGGTTTTTGATCCTCTTGTTCATAACCTTTTAGAAACTACAAAAATTCTCCATTTTCTGCCTGTTTATAATCCACCAAGTTTAGTGCATATAGAAGTTATTTTTAAATCAAGAATAAAATTCACATTAATCAATATTGGCACAATTTCATCAAACAGGTTGATTGTACAAATTAATAATGATTTGTTATTTCTTTTTAATTTTACCTTTTTTATACTATATTTTTATACTATATATATATATATATATATATAGAAAATTAAAGTTTTATTGATTTTTTATATTTGAAAATCAAATTTCTATATTTTTCAATGACATATTTTTTTAATAATAAATATACTTATTTAATACTTGTATGGAACTATAAAACGAGAGTATAATTACTTAAGTTAATTATAGAAAATAAAAAAAATCTAATAAAATATTTATATTTAAAAAGTACATATTTTTTTCTTATTTATATTTAATCAAAATATTTATTTATTTTTAACATTTTTTTTGCAACATCATACAATCAAATTTTTTTGTTGCAAATGTTTTACTTAAAATTTTGTGACTAAGTTTTTTTTTATTTTATTTTTTTAATATTTTTTGAAGAATTTTTTGTTGTATGATTTTATATAAAATTGTAAGACTAAATCTAAAAAACCACTAATATCAACTTTTAATTCATTTATATTCATTAGTATTATAAAAATTGATAAAATATATTTATGTTAAAAGATCCATACTTTTTAATGTTTAAAAATAAACATCTATATATATATATATATATATATATATATATATATATATATATATCTGCAATTAAATCTAAATTTTATAATAGTTATTATAAATTTTAGTATAGTATTGAATATTTTAGTAAAGATAACAAATTTTAATACCTTATATGAGTTAAACATCTTTTTATATTTTCTTTCATAATTAAAAATTAACTTTAAAAGATGTATGGAATAGTTTTTTAAAAAATCTACTTATCTATTACATAATATCATTAGTAACAGCTAGTTTTACAATAAAATCATAAATATTGTAGAAATGTACCATTGTGTTCTAAAATATATTTTAGAATTACATATATTTTATTTTAATAAAAATTTAGCCTACCTTCCTAATTCAAATAATTTGTATGTAATTGAAATTTGATATATATAAATATATAAATAAATATATAAATATATAAAAATATATATATATATATATATATATATTTTTATTAATATAAAATTTTATATTTTTAGAAATTTTGCCATATGTAATTGACTTAATATTTTTAAACAATAAACTCTTTACTACTGTTATATTTTTTTGTCCAGAAAGACTAATGATTTTTTAGATTGTCAAAAATTATAGAAATTCAAAAAAATCTACCATGTGTACTTCCAAAAGCTCTTTTGCAAAAAATCTCAAACAAAATAGTAACAAGAAGATCTTCTCTTTGTCAGCACTTGTTTAGATAATTTTCTAAACTATGCCAACCGATATTTTCTGATGTCACCACATTTGAGGCATCGTTTAACCAGGTAATGGTATGTTTTTAGAGCTGAATTGGGTCACGCGTGATAGATTTTGCAAACTTAATGCGAGGGATTGGGGTTGTGATTTTTAGTTCAAAATTTGATGCTAAAGAGTGATGTTATAAGAGCTCAATCCAAGTGACATGCCTCTCGTCATGTGCACAAGAAACAGTTGTAGCTGGCACTCTGATGAGCAGCGTGAGGATGAACAAGATGACCCAGAGAGTATGTCAATGTAAACATATTGATTAAGTGGTCACCTACTAACAACCATAAAAGAGATCAGTTCAGTAAAAATCACACACCTAATGTTAACTTGCTGCTGTTCTGACCCAACGCCACTAGGAGGTTGACAATTTGAGCATATTTCACTCTCTTCAGACTTGTGACTGACGAAAAAATCAGTGCAAACGTTGGGAGAGGATTCAAGTTAAGTTGAACCAGTTATCCAACTTCAGAAAGAGCCAAAAACTTCAGACCTGAAAACAAAGCAACTGCAGGGCAAAGCTCATATAGTTGTTTAGAGACAGAGGGTGCGAAAATAAAAGCTGGATGGAGAATTAGAATCTGGTCAGAAAACTGAGACCCACATATGGCAAGCGTTGAGCTCGTCGTAGAATTCTTTAATATTCTTCTCCTTCGTCTTCATAGCCTGTCTCATCTGACTCGGCTCCAACCTCCTCGTAATCCTTCTCAAGAGCAGCAAGATCCTCGCGTGCCTCAGAGAACTCGCCCTCTTCCATTCCTTCACCAACGTACCAGTGCACAAATGCACGCTTGGAATACATGAGATCAAACTTGTGGTCTAACCGAGAGAATACCTCCGCCACACTAGTGGTGTTGGACAGCATGCACACAGCGCGCTGTACACGGGCAAGATCTCCTCCGGGCACCACTGTAGGAGGCTGGTAGTTGATCCCGCACTTGAATCCTGTGGGGCACCAGTCCACAAACTGGATGGTGCGCTTGGTCTTGATGGTGCCGATCGCAGCATTCACATCCTTGGGTACCACGTCGCCGCGATACATCAGGCAGCAAGCCATGTACTTACCATGCCGGGGATCGCACTTGGCCATCATGTTGGAGGGCTCAAACACGCTGTTGGTGAGCGCATAAACTGACAATTGCTCATGGTAAGCCTTCTCAGCGGAAATCACCGGCGCATAGGATGAAAGCATGAAGTGTATTCGGGGGTAAGGCACCAGGTTGGTCTGAAACTCTGCAAGGTCCACGTTCAGGGCTCCATCGAAGCGCAAGGATGCTGTCAGCGATGATACGACCTGCAAGAAATGCATCAAGTATGTGTGAAAGTAAGACGGAGCCGCTTGGCAAAATGTTCTCTGAGATGCAAATAATGTTTCAACCTTTGAACCACTTCCTGGTGATCGTGAGAATCTACAACAAGCGTCTTCTGGAAGTTATCGATAGACAGAAATCATGGCAAAACAAGATATAGCTTTGAATTACTTCGTAAAAACTTGTAAATAAGAATCTTGGTTGTTTCACAATATGAACTTCAAGAATTATATCGAAAGCAAGGTTTTACTATCTGTCAGATACAAAAACTGGTCGAGTTGTATAATAACCTGGCAAACAAGCCGGTTCAAATTGGTGTAGGTTGGTCGCTCCATGTCTAGGTTTCTGCGGCATATGTCATATATTGCCTCATTGTCAAGCATGATCGCAACATCTGTGTGCTCCAGAAGAGAATGAGTAGACAAAACGCCATTGTAAGGCTCCACCACAGCTCCGGACACTTGTGGGCTTGGAAAGACGCACATGGATATCTTCGACTTCTTACCATAATCCACAGATAATCTTTCCAGAAGCAGAGAACCCAGGCCTGATCCAGTACCACCTCCCACCGAATGGAACACCAGAAATCCCTGAAGACCAGTGCAGCCGTCCGCAAGCTTGCGGATTCTATCCAAGCAAAGATCAACGCTCTCCTTCCCAACTGCAAATCGATATATTCACATAGTTTGAGGTTATGGGATCAGACTCTATTTTTAATAAAGGAGATTATTTACAAAAGATTCATAGAAGATTTTGCGCAATTATTCGAATAAACATTTACTGTTAACCTCAGAGAGCATATATGTACACAAGCATTTCGAGATTTTCTCCAAGCATAGTAAAATTTGTTTCGAACACCGAATGCATTATCAACTCCGAGACACTTGCAATTTATTAACTTTAAGAAGTTGAAGTTTTATTTACTGGTGTAGTGCCCACGAGCGAAATTGTTGGCAGCATCTTCTTTGCCGCTGATGAGCTGCTCGGGGTGAAAAAGCTGACGATATGTGCCAGTTCTCACTTCGTCTATCACCGTAGGTTCCAAGTCCAAGAATATGCAACGCGGTACATGCTTCCCAGCACCGGTCTCGCTGAAGAAGGTCATGAAGGCGTCATCTCCTCCGTTGCACGTCTTTTCCATTGGCAGTTGACCATCCGGCTGCACATTAGCACACGATTGGCATTCAGACCTAACAAGGACTGTTGGAATTGCACTTAGATACTGGTAGTAAGTTGAAATTATCGAACAATGAGAAACCCAATCGTTTGAAAAATTCTGACAATTCGTCACATGCGTCTGAATGAATGCAGCACATTTTTGCGAAGATTACATACCTGAATGCCATGCTCTAAGCAGAAAAGCTCCCAACAAGCATTGCCAACCTGGATTCCTGCCTGACCAATATGGATAGACACACACTCTCTCATTTCTTTCCGCTTGCTGAAATTCTTTAGTAACAAGTCCAGACACTTAGCACAAAAATTGTTGTACAGAACTACGATGGATAAATTGTTTGCAAGATTGAGCGAGAGGCTCAATGCTAGATGAAGCACCTGATGATTACGAAGATGGGAAAATAGCAGAGACTTTTGCCTCACCTGAACTTATCCTCCAAAGTCCCGAAACTCAAATGAATTGGGCGAATTAGTGAGCAACGAGAATTGCACACAAAAATTGCCATGGAGCAGGTACAGCTTATTGATACTTTCAGCTGAAGCCCCACACATGAGAAATTCGGAATCGAAATAATCTTAACCGTCGAATAAAGCATGCCATTAACTACCGGGCAGGCGCGGCAGTTAGGAGGCAACTGCTGCATAACGTCCTATTCATGGAACCCACTAATCAACTTCTGACTTCACGTGTAAATCAACACTCATTCAGTGGGAAGCTGGCCTCCTTCACTTCCCTGATAACTCAGAAATTTTGTGAGCTTTCGAAGCTGAAGCCGCAGATACAGGACATGCATGAAAAAGAGTCGTGTAGACGTAGTTTTATAGAGAAAGAAGCGTCATAACAATCAGCAAACATCCTTTCGCTCACAGATGTTTGCTGGATAATGAAGTATGGTGTAGCAAACAAACGATGTATGCGAAACTTGAGCATTAAACGATTAAGAAAATACCCATTCTCCGTGTAACGTCTCACACCATCATCCCGAATACCTCTCGTTGATGGTCATTGACATAGAGACCAAAACCCGTCAGGCTATCCAGCAACACAGAAGAGAATTCAAATGAATAGCCTCGTGTCTCACTCGAAACCAAAACCTGAAGTTCAACGAAGAGTCTCGCTTTGGAGAAAACGGAATGTCATTGTGAATATGGAAACCTTCGGCATTAATCTGATGCAGCAGGAACGTTTTTTCTTCCTCAAAATGTGTACAAAGACACAGAATTACGTGCACCTTCAGTCCATACTACTGATATCAGAATGGAATACAATGTAATGAGCAAACTCGTAATCCAAGCAAAAGAAGTCCTACTGACATAGTATGTGCGACGTGATCAACCAACGTCAAAATTCCATGACAAAATTCCACAAACAAATGGTGCTTAATTGCGCGATCTCGATTCTCAGTGATGAACTGAATGTGAGGTCAAGGTTTAAGGGCTTATGAATTAGGGTTTATGGATACTGCTGACATACTGAAACAAACCCAACTAGAATTTATGAGGTATGTGTATTTATGCACTTGATGCAAATGTTGTGGAAAATGTATTCATATATTCAAAGCATTGACATAAATCAGCATAGTTACACGGTTTCATTGCACAGGAGCTTCAATTTGGTAAGATCTGATTCGTGTTATATCCCACTTTTTGAATGAATTTCTGTGTGTGTGTGTGTATGCGTTTGTGTGTAAACATTAAATTTTAGAGTGAATGTGTTGTATTTTGACATGGAAAAATGTGCTGTGGACTTTTTTTGATTGAATAAGTACAAATGACGCGTTGAAGATCCATGATTTTATGATTCAAAAAAGTTATGAGAAAAAATCTTTTGTAGTGTTGAAAATCTTTTGTAGTTTTTGTTTTTAGTGTTTTCAAATGATGGCACAATTAATGACTTGATGATCATTATTCGAAATTATGATAAAATGTGCGGAATGCAATAACTCATTGAACAATCTTGTAAGTTGTAAAGCGGTTTTTGCCTTTGCCCAACTATGAATCAAGCATAGCCAATTGTTAACAGAAGCAACACAACATCTATTACTTTTAACTTCTTTAATTGGAATAAGACACAACTTGAGATTCAAAAAAATGAAATAAAATAAAATAATTAATATGATCAGAAATTATGCACTTATTTAATAAGAAATTAAATAGAATAAATTATGTAAATGTATATGTGTAAAAATTAACAAATCTTCATCAAAAACACTTGTTTTTTGTAAAGAAATAGTTTATGCATGAATATGATACTTTGGAATTTTTACATGGATTTTAATGTTATTTTAGAGATTAAAATAAGTAAATTTTGATAACTATTACAAAGGTAATTTTCTTCTTTGACTGTTTGTTGAACTTCAAGACAAGTATTTTGATATATATATATATAAATATATATATATTTATTTCTTTACAAGTGATATTTTCCATCTACAAAAATTTGAAATCATATGTATATCTAAATACTTTTTATGTTACATTCATTTGATTTTTTTTATTTTATTAAATTTTTCATTTTTTTAATTATTACTTAAATCATATTTTTTGAAATTGTTAAATTGGAAAGATTTGCAATGAGGTAGTAGAATCCTATAGAAGTTATGATTTAAAACATTTAGTTATACTAATGTAATTCAAAAAAATAAAATAAAATAAAATATACAAACATACATACAAACATACATACATAGTAAAGTTTATTGTATGGTAAAAGAATTTTAGTTTCAAATTTATGCCAGATTTGAATTTAAAAATAAAAATACAAATAGATCATAGAATAATTGGATGAATAAAAAAAAATTAAAAGATTGAAAGATCAAAGTTTAACTTTAAATAAATAAATAAATAAATATATATATATATATATATATATATATTCACATAAAATTTAATATACTAATAGTTTAAACTTACCCTATTCATTTGCATAAAATATTAAATAGAACTTGATAAACATGTTTGTTACCAAGGTATCCATACAATATCTTCTTTGTCAATAATTCTACCATTTACTATCCACCATAACATGAAGACTTCCCCTCATCAATT
Source organism: Physcomitrium patens (assembly GCF_059467195.1). Taxonomy (NCBI): domain Eukaryota; kingdom Viridiplantae; phylum Streptophyta; class Bryopsida; order Funariales; family Funariaceae; genus Physcomitrium; species Physcomitrium patens. The sequence continues at coordinate 11,917,268 of NC_143423.1, read as the reverse complement.
TGTTGGCATCCTTCACATGATAACGGTGATGCAAAAACGTATTTTCTGAACACTATTTTACAATGCTAATAAGAATAATAATAATAATAATAATAATAAGAAGAAAATTTCTATAATAAACATTATCCGAGAGCTCAGAAGTATGTGTAGAGGTCATTGGGAGTAAAGCCACAATGGTAACCACAATATTCTATACTATTACAATCACATCCATTATTAGCCATGAAAGGCAAAATAGAAGACCATTTATTCTTCTTCAGTAGTACCATTTGTCTTTCATGCCAATTTATTGAAAATACATTTATATAATTTAAGTAGCATCATTTAATATAATTATGCAGACCGAAGTCAAATCAAGTACAAGAAAGTGTTGCTTGAACTCAATGCCCTACATTAAAATACTATTAAACCCGTTCATACTGAAATAATCAAAACAGAGAAAAGAAGAAAAGAGAAAGAAGCTGAATAAACCAATTTAAAAAAAAAAAAAAAAAAAAAAAAAAAAAAAAACTCATTTGAACATCGTAGGAGCAGCACCTCAATACTTGTTTGTATTAATGGAAAACGCAACCCACAATGCATATTTCATCACAAATGTAACATAGAAATAGTAAGAAAGAAAGGCAGAAAAAGTATGACAAGTCTGTGTTGGTTTTTTAGGCCTGAAGCTGTTTAGTTGTTTATTATCAGAGCAGATATTGATTGCATGCACAAGACTACGACGACCCAATGATACAAAAAGCAACAATTGGATGTCAACAAAGGCAAGAAAGTTAATGGCGTCTATAGAAAAGCGACAAGAGCGCGACGTTGTCCGGCACGCATCCAGCAATAATTGCCCCATTGAATCAACCCAACCCACATTTGGAACCGCGGCATCGACTCACAGATTCTCAATCAGTTGAGCCGCTTTTGGTTTGCAACGACCAGATCTCATGTGGGAGAGTGACAGATCTAGGGTGAGATTGAGAGTGAGATTTGCTGTGTTACGATCATCAGGTGCAGACTGAGAAACTGCGTCCATGGGTATCGCTTGTTTTATTTTCAAGCACGCTATCCACGAGGTCCTCACGCGCTACCGAAGTCGAAGTCTCTCTCTCGCGGTTTCCTTCGTGCACTGGACTGAGTTCTCATGGAAACCTGGACGAAAGAACACACTACGGTGCAACTGAAATGAACTGGCATGTTACAGGATCACCACCGCAAGCTTTTGTGTGCCTGAAAGTTTCCACTGCCATGGTCCCCATCCTCCCGTCGATTCGCCATGGCCTTTCGCTGTCAGCAACGAGCGCACGAACGGAGCGACATATGTCAGTTTATGTAAACTGCCTCCCACTACATTTATCTCGAATTTCTAGAAAAAAACGGATCCATGGATGACCAGCGGTAGTCGAAGTTCGGTATCTGCGTTACTCACGGACGAGACACAGTTTCCACTGTGATCTAATAAAAATACAATCTGGCAGTGGCACCGAGAGCTTGAAGAAGTGGAAACTGGCCCTGCAGTGTGAGGAGGAGGATCTGAGAGTGTAAATGTCGGGGTTGTAGTCAGCGAATGTCCAGGATTTTGTAGACGCGGAAGTGTCTACCTGCAGTTTCTGTTCCCCGCGAAATCAAGTTCTTCGGAACGGGCGGGATCGATTTGCTTACACAGAAGAAAGACGAAACGAGCGACCATGATTCATGTCAAACTCATTCACAACATCCCCACAATTATCGAGCCAGTAATAATACAACTTTCCGAAGTAGAATCATTCCACCTCGAGAACCATGCATGAATGATTGCTCACCAACATCCCAGTCTGTCCTCACTTATAAAAGTTATGCCTGGAGGGCATCAAGAGAGTCACCCACAGATTCTTTACATTCATTAGACATCCAAACGAAGAGATACACAAGAAGTCACTGTTTCAAAGATATGCTTTTCTCTCAACTTCAGCTTTTCATGTAAAGGCGTTTTCTTAAAATATGAGCTGTCTGCTCAAATAAGTATAAAGGCACACATTGAGCTCTTGTTATAGAAATGGTGGTGCGGATAAAAGAAATATTATAGTTTTTTTTCATTATTGACTCTATGTTTCATTCCCCAGCTCCATGAATGTTAACCGACCGACCAATATATCTTCCACAGAGTCATCCCCAAGGGCTCTGACAAGGTCTGGGTGAGCATGTGGATGCTACTGCTACAGCCCTCTTGACATAGCCGTTGCTATCGCTCGATCCTCTGATTGCCGTGAGCGGAAAAGCTTCCCTTTCGAGACGCTTCGGACTTGCTGAAAATAATTCTCGCCAACACACCAGATTCCATTTCGTTGAGGTTCCCTTGCCAATGGTGGATGATTGATTGCATCGGACCCACTCCCAGCTTGGAACTGTGCTGCCAGGGCACTCTCATAATTTTTCGTTGCATGATTGGAAAATCTGCTTCTCAAGAAAAAGAAGCATTCAGCGCGTATTGAACAGGTTCAGAGACTACAGTAGTGCTAGCTTTGATTGCGGTAGAGCGTGCCTTGATAGTCTCGCTAAGCTGGGGCTCGTTAGGAGATCGCGATCGCACTCGTCTACGACACTGCAGTTTGAAATTGTCGTCGCCGCCCGCGGAAGTTGACTCATTTGCAAGTGGCTACTGGTTAGGGGCACTAGCTTGCAATTCGTACTCGTAGCTTGAAAGTCAGTTTCTGGTACTCCTATTTTGCGGAGTTTTGCGGTGTTCGAGTCTGAAGGTTGAGAGTTTTGATTCTGTGCCGCAGATACTTCAATTGTGCCGTCATAAATCCAAAAGCTGAGCGGCAATGGCCTCGAAGTACATTGACGTTATGGGCGTTCTTTTGTTATTGCTAGTAGCCTCAGGTAATTAATATCTCAAAACTGTCACGTCTATTCCTCTTCGAACTTCCGGTGAATGCTACTTAGTACTTTTGTGTGTGTCTCGAGCTTCTGAAGCACGACAGAGTTTAGGGTATTTGGCCTTTGAGGCACGGCTTGCATCCAAGGAAGTAGAAGAAAGTATCGACATTTAGGATCTGAAAAATGGTTGAGGTGAGAGGATTTGATGAGTAGACATTTTGGAATCTGTAGAGGGCGTTCGGAAGTACCTGACAATGCAAGACTTGGCGAGAATCCAGGCTGAAGCTGCACAGGCAAGCAGCGTCATGCTCGATCCACAATAATTCCTTGAATTTGAAGCACTCGACAGTAGATATGAACGCTATGGAGGCTGTGAGAATGTCATACTGTGATTGGAAAATTTTGGCTGAAGGTCTAACAAGATGAGGTCTGAGTGGCTATGCAGTTAACTTCGATGTTGGAACTGAACAACCTAGCTAGTCGCCGTCTACTCGCACCTCCCAGCGTACACCGAACTGATATACAACTGTGTAAGTCCACACCATCTTCACAGTATCACAGGGACGTTGCAACCAGATCTCATCTCCAGAACTCTCTAGGACAGGGGTAGTGTATTCAACGAATGGCTAATCTCAAGGAATTCTAAGAGCAACAGAGATGAACCATGATTGTTCGAGGGTCCTGTGATGCCATTCCCGGAGGATCTGACCATCTGCATCTCTGACCATGTTGCTTGCTTGCAGTGTGCCAAGCACCCGGCAAAGAATGCCTCCCTGGTGAGCAGGTTCGATGCGAGATCGGAACCCACCTGGGGTGTGACTGCGAGTACATCAAGGCTTGCTTCCCCCGTGCTTCGGAGTGCTCCAAAACCAATGCCACTCACGTCGTCTCGTGTGGTTTTTGAGTCCGTTCCACTATTGTTGCAGCAACTGAGGCTCTATCACCAACGTCCGAACTATCCGAACAGATCAAGCAATGCGCTAGTCTGATTCAACCAGAACCTGATTCTAGTCATCGTCGTGCCTGCAACTTCGAGGAGGATCTGTTTGTCTGTCTTTCTGCCTGTTTGTCAGTCAATTGCAGACAGCCGTTGAAATCCACCGAAAGTAGGGATTATGCGGAGAGCAATAGCTGTTTGTATATTATACCATAGTGCCACGTTTTACGATAATATTAGGCTTACATTTCCAAGAGGGTTTCTATCTGCCCCGCATTCTACATGAAGGTTGCGAACAAGTCGGTGTTTTTGATGAAGATGGCAATTTATTCTGTCGTCATCTTCCCCAAGTCTTATTCATAGAAAAGCATTTTTACCTTCTCGTACTCCCAGATTTGTCTCAATCTGCTTTCATTGCTTGCTGGAGTGTGGCATCTGATTCAACTGTGGAATGAAGCCCCAATTCTAGATGCATTCTTCGAAGCATGTTGTTCGTGGAGAAGCTGTTTTTGGACATCATGTGCCTGTGGGAGATTCCTCTACAAGTTCCTGATATTAGTCATATATTTAAAAAAATTCTTGATTAAATTAATAAACATGAATACAACCATTTCTTAATATCATTAAATAACAACTGTTGATCTGTACAATAACAATGTGATTCTGTTAAAATAACACTACATTGAAAAGCTAGTGAGCATTGACTTTCTAATACTACTGTTGTAATATGGTTGAACCAACTATTAAAGAGTTAATACTTGAATATTAATTATGTCAAAATCTGTTCAACTATGGAAATGTTATAATTGCACACATATAGAGAGAAAGGGAGAGAGATCGAGATATGATGTTGTTATGTCTACTAATGTTAGACTTATCAATTAATTTTGGATTATTTTTACATGTTTTATGATTTTCAGATATATTTAATTATAAGAATTAGTTTTTTTGTTAAGCAATATTATATTCTTGAGGAGAAAATTTATGTAAGTATTGCAAGTGTTATACAATTTTTTATATCACTGTTTTAGTGATTTAAAGGCTAATGAGTTTATACATTTAAGGTAAAAAAATAATATCTTGGAATTTTATATGCATTAATGTTTTGTTTTCCATACCAGTATTCTTGATTTCTGATACTTGTAGCCTCACAAGTATGTACGAGTGATTATCAACATCTGTTATAACATTATTCACATTGTTTTAGTCTTTATCATTATTATTATATTTGAAATTTAACATTATTCACTTTATTTTTTCTTTTTTTTTGGAAGTAAAATTTATGTTAAAATCTATTTTTTCCGAGTAGAAAAAAACCGTCATTTAATTTACAAGAAAAGTAATAATTTATAAAATAATTCTAAAAATATTTGCAACACCAACTTAACACGTTTCATGTTTATAACAAGAAAGACATTATTATCTTTTAAATGAAATTATTTAATATACTAAATCCTAATCGCACAAGTCTTCCCCTTTATTAAATTAAAAAAAAAAAAATCTAATCATTTTATCCTCATCTATTAACATGCTAGTAGAATCCTATTCTACAATGAAAACGTGTCATAAGAAATGCAGCATGTTTATACTATTTTACTATTGGTATGCAACATGATCCATAGTATTTCTTAAACCTCAATTAAGATTTGACTTCCAACAAGTTATCAATGACACTTTTTACAAATCTTTTCACAAAATGAACCTTAGATGAGTGGAATACAAATATTACTTGGTTGCCTTACGAGATATTAATACAAAAACCTCTCATGGATGCCAACGTAGCATTCTCTGCATGTTCTGTAAAATCAGCCTAGCTAAATTTACAAGCTATCCCAGCTCAACTCGATGATCCAGAATCCAACCTCCAACTTATACGAAATAAAGTAAACGTACAATGCAAAATTTTCCGACACAGTAAAATCTGAGGAAATGAACGTCTTAGCAAGTCCTACCTAAGTTTCTTCCCGTTCCTAGGCTCGAATGAACTTGTGTGCTGTCCTTAAGCTGTTTAGACTGTAGATCAGTAGCTACCAATGGTGTAGCAAAAAACACGCATCCGTAACATCAACCAAAGGCGGTACAAGTGTTGCCACTCGGCAAACAGTGAGATCTGAAGGATAATATTATTCTGCAGAACTTGTATGCTCTTGTCAGGCCTCTAGATGGCTACATATATGCATAGTATGATGAAAAAGCAGAAGAGGCTCAGCACAAAGGTCCAATAGAACAGATCTTAATAAACAATTTAGCAATCGAATAGCTGAAAATGAAAACACGATAAGAGAGAGAGAGAGAGAAAAAAAAAAAAAAAAAAAAAAAAATACTTTGCTGCATACTGGGAAATAACTATCTGAATAAAAAGCATAATTTGAGAGTCCTTCGCATTAATGACCCAACCCACACAGTATGGTAACATGTGCCCGGTTATTTTAAGGTAAATAGCCTACAATTTCTACTAGTGATCAAAGATGGGCTAGAATTGGACAACGTCTTGCCTATCCTGAGGAGCAACGCATTGCCACAAGGAGATGTAGGCTGGTATGTCCGTTGCTTTGACTCCCAATGCTGCTAAACGGCGACCATATTCCTGTTAAGCATCCCAAATAAGACCCGGACAATTTAGAAAGAGTGTTGTGCACACCAAATGACACTCACATGTAACCCACTTGAAATTTCTAAAAAATCAGCAGAATTTGAAGCAAATTATAGACAGTACGATTACAGTATCAACCAGGATCTTGTCAATGCCTCAACTTAATACTAAGAGTTAATTAAAGGAATACCTGAACGTCTAAGAACAACTGAGCACAGATCTTATCAGAAAGGTTATCAGAGACGTTGTCATTAGTGTCAGCAGCTCCAGCACCTCTTTGCCGTGCACCTCGCCTCAAAAGCAGCAATGAGGCTTCCGTTTGTCTAGCCTGCAGACAAGAGCACCACATTAGGACTGAATGTCGGATCAATCAGATCAAGACAAACATGTTACCGAAGAACAAGCCAGGACAAGAACACTGACCATTGAAACCATGTCTCGTGCCAAAACGTCATATTGAGATGTTATTTTTTCTGACACCAAAGCAAGTAATTCTGCTTGCATCTCTTTCATTACATGGGCATATCTTTCATCTTCCAAAAATGCCTGCATAAAAAACAAAACGCACATGGAACCAATATCAAAACAAATCATTAAGACGAGGATAAAAACTAACTTCTGGAAAAAGCATGACCACAGATGAGTAACTCAAGTCAATGTGGGAGGCGAGCATGCATAAATCTCAAAGAGTAAACATTGCTCGTAAAGAAAACCTTCAACTCCACAATCACTAGGTTAGCGTCATGTGCGACAGAGTTGACCTTAAGTGGCTGGAAGACACTCGAAACATAGGGTGAGTGGCGACTGGGGAGTGGCCGATTTGTCATGCGGTATGTTGCGACGATACCTTTAGCTTGCTTGAGAACCTGCAACCAAGCAGGGTTGCTAACTAAGAACACAGCAAATAAACTGACTCATAACACTTATTAGATAGACTAGAGTATTGAACCATGGAAAACCAAGCTGCATTACACAGCAGTACGCGATAAGTTCTTCAGTAGTTCCGATGGAAGTGAACTATCACAAAGACGAAACACTCTTACCTCTACACATTTATCGGTCAAAGCATCCGTGAGAACATCAGACAGAGCAGGTACCATAGTCGACAAAGATCGAAGCCCCAGATTCAGGCTTTCACGCACTACCACCACAACATTATCCGGGCTACCATTAAGAAGAGCTAATACTTTATCAACATGTGAACTCTTCACCATACGAACCAGAAGCTCTACATCGTGTCTTAGCTGCACAGAAAACAAACTCATTAGTGTACACCTACCTCACCAACTTAGCCCAACCCAAAGAGCCCCGCTTCAAGGAGGAGATGCATGTCTAGGAAGTAATGGCAACACAAAGTTCTTAAGTTGAAGATTAGAGCCCTACAAGGGCAAAGTCTTCAGGAGCAGAGGCTAACGACCACTCGCCTCCTGGATAGTTAGTCGCATCGCCAGCTTTGCGAGCAGCCAAACCAGCTGATAACCACGTCGCATATCTAAGAAATTTTCCAATTACCGAAGTTAATACAGATGAACATGGGATGAAATCGAGTAACAGAGAATGCATACAGCAAACAAACAAAATAAAGACGAGATGGCCAAACCTTGACAGAAGTTGGAGTGTAAGACGCAGAAATTTATCAGAGATGGCATCAATGTACACATCATCTTGCCAACAGCGTTGCAGGCACTCCCAAAGCGAGACACTAGAGCTTACAGCCAATCCAACCTTGCTCTCCTCAGCTATATCCGGAGATTTTACTGCTGCGGGAGGTCCGGCAAGGGCGCTATCTAGAGACTGCGCAATTTCTTGGAATCTAACAAGAGATTATTGGTTACACACCTGCATTAGCTCATCACCAAATGCCAGAGGTCGTCTCTTCCAAAATAAAATATAGCATCAGGATGAAAACATTAGTGGTTCTGATAGCAAATCAAACATACCTCAAAGTAAAATATATTTGTAGGTTCCATTGCTTGAGGAAATCCGTGTATGCAACCGATGTACGAAAAGCACCTACTGCATTTTTTGAACGACAGTACCCTGCAAAAAGGTAAACAAACCATAAAGACACCGCCATACCAACAGCAAATACTTGATATTGTGTTTGACCCATGTCCCAGCCAACAACACTAGACTCCTGATGATGAAATAATAAGCATTCACATGAAATGGCAAGAGAAGCCAATAATGGTAGGGTAGAACAATCCCTTCAAAAAAATAGTAAGAAGCTTCCACAGAAGCCACATAAAGGCACATGAAGTTACAGAGCACAAAGCATAGTAAGAATTGAGGCAATAAGCAATACCTTCTAGAAAACTTAAAAATTTCAGACTGGACTTGTAGTTCACCAAAAACTCTTTAGGTTTTCCTGGGGAAAAAACACCCGGCTTTCCAGTTTGTAGAGCCGAAAGTACCTCCTTCAAAATTGAACTGCTCAAAAAGTCGAATACTAGAAGACCGGAATTCGCTGCAAGAATCCAAAGGAACAAGGCAAGTGCGTCAGTCACACATAACATCTCTACTTTTGAACACGTATAGTCACCGTATGGGGATGAATAAGAGATACATCAGATGTAGCGCAGGATTTGATACCTTTGATCTTTACAACAATGTGTTCTATGACCATCCGCTGCTCACCATCCTATTAAAAACTTTTAGTAGCATCAGAGAACAGTCGATATTTTCTTTCAATGTGTTCTTATCAACATACTATCACTCTCATGGTAACTTTATTAATGTCATTGCAATATGGCACCATCGAGTAGCTGTGCACTGAAGTGTCTAATGACATGCTCCACCAATGCAGGCAGGTACATGGTCTTGTAAACGTAGCTTGAAATGGCGAAGGCATTCAATAAGTAACACGGTAAGCAACAAGAAACTTCCGGACTCTCAATATGAAGTAACCCCGAAAGCAATGTTAGGGCACAATGATAGGTACGGTAAGAAGTAATAAATACCTGCCGCAGCCTTGTCAAGAAGAAACAGGCAATCAGTTTGAATGTAGGCCTTAATTTCTTCCAAAAACTCTTCAAACCTATCACTTCTTGGAGCCACTGCAACTCCCGTTGGCGGTGAGAGAAGAGCTTTCTGTACAAATGGCGCCACAACAGCAGATCGAAATGCCTCCTCAGCTCCAGCACTGTTGTCTATTGCAGCGTATGCACGTAAACAGTGAATAATCACAGTTTCATTCCGAAGTTCAAGACCCCTCACAAAACAGCGCCTTAAACTAGCATCCAAAAACGCATCTGCGCTCCCTATGCGAGGTTGCATATTTTGAATGAATGGCAAGTCCTGTGGAAACACGATAAGACGAGATTGAGATAAAACTATGTGAATATCAAAGAGTATCATGGTGGACAATCTCAATAAACCAAACATACCTTCACAAATGTATGTAAAATTCAGGGCGTAGCTGGTTGCAAACAAGAGCGACCTTTTAAGTCATTTTATGTTGAAACCTTCACGACTAATGTGTGGGACTCTGAGCAAGTGGCACAAATGTGACACTCTGTGTAAAAACAAAATATCATAACTTGAAATCCACAGAAGAAAAGCGGAACTGCAAGATAATTATTTGAACAAATTTCCTACATTAATTCGTACTTTCACTTGAAACTATACGGGCTAGTGACAAAAAAGAGAGTACAAATGAATATTTTGAATGTTGAGACATGCGCATGAAAAAACATAAATCATAAACAAACCTCAGCACGCGCAACATAGAACTTCAATCGATTCATTTCGCTAGCTATTCTTTCCAGTAATCGACTCCGTGCTTCCTCCGGACTGGCACCCTGCTCTTCTCCTAAGTTGCTGTTGCTGTATACTCTCCTAAATCCGTCGTTCCTTTCAGCTGGAGGCACCTGCGGCCCTTCTTCAGGCATACTTTGCAACTCCAGTAGAAGCTTCTCAACCTGCATAATTTTCGGCTAATCTATCAGTGAAGTTCATTGAATAAACCTGAAAATTTGTTGCGTAAAATAACTGGATCTCAATTACCGTTTAAAGGTTCGGAATATAAATTGGTATCGCCCAATAACAAGTTGAAAATTTCCGAAAGCCGTAATGTAAGTACAGTATACTTCGATTTGGACCGCTTCAGCTATGAGGAGCAAGGATTTTGTCCTATTTATTACTCAAGTGCAATTTTCAAGCTATGTGTTGGGCATAGACAATGAAGAAAGAGGCTAGCAAAATTGCGTGAAGAACGCATACGCGATACAGAAGAAACCACAGGATAGACAAGAGTAGACAGGAGATGAACCTTGGAGACAACATGAGAAGTGTCCAATAGCAAATCCAGCATTTCTCTTGAAGCGGACGCATCCGCCCGTCTCTTCAACCCGTCTTGCAATAAAAGCAGCGTGCTGTTCACATTATCCCTCACCACGACAAGCTTCCCCCGGAGCTCGTTCAAGGGCATACGCATACGTAGCACGGCGCCATCGACGTCCACAAGCTTCGTAGTCAAGTTTACAAAATCAGCATAATCCCTATTAATAAGCTCCACCAGCTCGCTTTTCAACCCTCCCAAATGATCACGAAGCTCGGCCCTTAGGGTTTCGAAGGGCACAAAGCGTCGCAGATCTGAGATGTAAGCCTCCGCATCAAAAGAACCAGAGAGGAACGCATCTTTCTTAAACCACAAAGGCCCCGAGCTATCGTCCTGGAATAGAGACGCCACGGACTTGTGGCTTAACGGCAGCTGGAGTGGAGATGGAAAATCGGTCTCCGCAACTGGGGCCATGGTTGCTGATCTCAGCTACAAGGAGAAAAGAGACTAACAACACGAACACTGCACACACATGCTCAGCCTCGCCATTGTGCCTCCAAGATCACCTGCCCTCAGGCATTTTTCACCGCATGCACCACAAAAATGTCCTCAAAGCTCATTCCCTGGCCTCGGAAACTCGCTTCCGATCCGATCTCAGAGCTCGCAGAGTACTGTGCAGCGCACGCAAGATGGTCTCCTCTGGGCCCCTCTCCACCGGTCTCTTCTCGGTATCGCCATTCATTCAAGGTGCTCACACACCATCATGTCCTCCTCCCCCCCCCTCCCCTTCTTCGCACGTCCTTGCTTACTTACGCACCTTTTTTTAATCCTCTTACTACGACTTTTAATGACTCCTTCAAGCAGAGCAACAATCTAATATCGTCGTTTTTGCAAGTATTGCTATCCTGTGAGATTCCATGTCATTTTTTGAGTTAATTTTTTCCTTCTTATTCTTGAATCCTTTATTGTTGTCTTTCGCGGTTGTCGGATTGTGATTCTGTGGTACAGAATTTATACAAGAAAATACACAAGTATACGAGCTTCTGTTTATTTTTGACCAATCAAATGCTATGGCTATATCTATTTTTATTTTATTTTTATTCTTCAAATTTCCTGTGCTTACAGAATTAGATATAAACCAACTTCAAACTATTCATAGACTCATCGTTTCCTATCTTTTCAAAGATTATGTCTATATATCTATGTGTACATGACAATTTTTTCTCTATTTGAAACTGAGAAAAAGTAATTGTGAAGTTGTACTCTTAATTTAATTTGTAATCTATATATATATATATATATATATGTTGTTGTTAAATCCGAAGATGGAGATCTAGTAAACTGAAACTGAGCAAATCGTTACGGAATTTGACGATGAAAATCGCACAAACAGAAATGCCGTCCATGACGTTTAAACAGCCACATGTATATATATATATATATATATATATATATTTGTTTTTGTCGAGTTGGCAGAAATAATATCCTGAGTTGGCGACTGACGCCACATCGGACTCCGCTTCTTTCCGTCGCAGCTTCGACGAACATCAAACTTCCTAGCAACTTCAGTGCGATTTTCGTGGTGGTCGCGAATGCTGAGATTTTGCGGTTTTGCGGTTCCGAGAATGATCGACGAGGCAAATGCACATCGATGTTGACGCGGAATTTATAAATTAGCTCCTTATTTATTTTTTTACTTTTATTTTTTTTGTCTTCCTTGTATGTATAATTATTTTTCCCGAAACCATCTTCGTCCTCAGTTGCTGCTGCTGATGTGAGAGTTCCTGTGATCCGAAGGCGATTTCTGAAGGTCAGATTCTAGGGCTCCAAACTTGATCTGGCTTTGTCTGGATGGAGAGAGCTTTTTGGATTTGATTGATTCGCAGTAAAGATTAGCGAGGACAGTGTGGATCCTGGTACGCGCATTGGAGCTTGATGTCGGATGAATTTTTCGAATGATGTATCTTGCTGTAGGATTGTAATGGCGTGCGTTCCTTGAAATACTGAGAGATTTGTAGGTTTGATTCAGTGCCAGTAGGCTCCCTGTTTGTAATGTTTGACTGGAAGTGGAAATTGAGTTGAATGTAGATTTTTTAACGCAGCTGGACGTAAATCTTTCACGTCATGTCTTTAGGTTCTGCTACAAAGAAACGTGTCGACTATCTCTGTAGTTGGAACAGCTTTTGTAGAGAAAATCTCAGATAACGGCCTCGAACATGTAGTTCTAATGCACCTAGAAAACTGATGTTTGCTCAGCACCAATTGAAAGTCTTTTTGCTTTTCTTGACTCCCTTACCTAAAACTTTTTTTACGCATTGCCTTGGTGGCAATTTTGGTTCTGCAGAGACGAAGAAGGAGGAGGAGGAACGTTCCAGCTGTAATGCAATTCTAAATGGCGTTGGGCGAGGGTCCCACGAAAGGCAGGCAAGTGAAAGGCTGACAATCTCTGCTTTCAATCATTTTGCTTTATTCTACTGAAGAATGGAGTTGGTAAGGGTAGTCCACACGTCACATAATGTAGTGAAATGGGCCCCTATGCTGGGATTGACATTGCACATCATTTTTTTGGTATATGTATGATCATTTGCATGATTGGGCTTTCAACCCTTTAAATAGGCGCGTTCTGGAGATATTTTTTGTTATTTGATCATGTTACCTGTGTTATTGCCATCACTTGTACATTCCTCTTAAGCTGTATGGCTACCATATTGTTTTCATTCTCATGTTTGATGCATGTGCACTCTATTAGCAAGAGCTATGGCCGTTACATTTATGCTTTTCAATGCTCATGCACAGGGTGATGAGAAGCGATAATCATCGATATATATCAATTGGCACTGCCCCTCAAGAAGGACAAGATGTGTATATCAAAGAACCGTGTAACAGTGGAAGTAAGGGTGATTGTTGCGGTATGTCCAGATCTGGCAGACGACATTCCTGTGGAAATGGTAACACAGTGATGGAAGACACATTTTATCTTGAAAATGTTGGTCAAGTTACGCTAACGCTTTCCAACACTCATCTTTTGTGGCGTGCTGTCGAGGATGACAATCAGAAGCTGGTATTAATCGTGACCCTGCATTGTTTTCTTCTAGTATAGAAGTCTAGTAGAGTATGTTTATTTGATTGAATGCTACGTAGATCTGCAGGGTCCATTTTTTGTCGTTGTTTATCATTACCGTTTTAAAAGACGTAGTCTTCTGGAAGAAAGGATATTGTATCTTTTTTTTCAAGTCGTTTGGGCGGTTTTTTAAGCCTAACTTCGCGTATCAAGTGCTTTGAGTGGTGCATTAATTATTTACAGTGTTGGTGAATAGGATGCAAATGCGTTACTGTGCTGTAGAAATACAATCAAGGATACTGAAGGACACCTGCCGATAGCAGAAGTTTTCGCCGTAAAATCATTAGATTTAGGTCCTGTTAACCAGGCCAAAGTGCAGTTGTGTGGAGGTTCTCTCGCACCAAAGCAGGTATGCGAATTTTTACGTGGAATACCATCGTCGTAACCATGTCTCATTTTTTAAGTGTCAAGTTCTGGTGTTGCTGGTTTAAATAGTGTCGATATGTTTCCAACTTTGCAGTCAAAAGTGTAATATAGCAATGTGCTGTTATGACATTATAGAATATGACTTTAAGATGGCATTTGCTTGTGTGCCTTGTCCTCATACTTGGAAGGGTAGTTGCATAGGGTTGAAGTGCATACGTTCGTGCGTTTCGATGGCAAGTGGGTCCCAAAGGTGTATGTGTTCGGGCACTCCAGTGCTCCTGATGTTCAGCAGTGGACTCAACGAATCCAAATGCTACTACATGGAGATTCTCGTAGGCCAAAAGAATTGCTGGTGCGTTTTATTTAGATGAACCGTAAACGTGCAGTATTTTGTGATGCTCCAAGTGTATTGCCTGGTTATGTGGAGTTCAGGACATAACTTGTCATGGGTATGAAGTAGTAGGTACATGATGTTTGATTTCAAAGGTGGATTCAAGTCATTTATAAGCTCCTTTGATTGCGTTGTTATTCTTGCTTCTGTGTCGGATGTTGTGATATGAAGAAAATAATCGTGTTGTCTTTTTAGGTGTTGCGTGGTTGAACGAATTATGTAAAGATCTTACCTGCCTACTTGCTATATGTTGCTGCACGCAAGCAAGTAATCAGTTGCTTTGGTGTCTTATTTAATACAGGTCTTCGTCAATCCTTATGGAGGAAAGGGATCTTGTGTCCAAACATGGAAACGCGTAGCGTCTCTGTTTGAGCTGGCGAAGATTAAAGTGACGGTAGTTTCTAATCCTCATACATATCCTTCGGGCGGTTTGCCTTATGTGAATATTAATGTGTAAGAACTCAAATGTTTTACAGCTGTGTTTAGTGATATAATTTGAAGTCTTTTCGTATGTCCTTGATTGTTGCAGGTGGTCAAGACTGAAAGGGCAGGCCATGCACATGATATAATGGAACGTGCTACGACAGACGAACTCAATGCTTTGGATGGCGTTGTTGTTGTGGTTTGTTGTTTGCTGACTGATTTTGCATAGGAGGCAAATTTCGTTTACTTCAAGCTGGATATTCACTTCTTTCTTTTCCCCTACATAAGTGTTGCTCTTAAGTTATTTGTAAGGTTGCAGATACATCAACAGAACGAATTGCTCCTTACAATTTTTATTAAATTTGTAGGGAGGAGATGGCTTCTTCAACGAAGTATTGAATGGCTTGGTTATGCATCGCCACAAAGCGCAGCCTGCCGTTATGCCCCAAACATTGAATAGTTTCTATAAAAAGCGGACGCTTCTTCAACAGCGTAATTCTGAGGCCATTGTAATGCCTAAAGGCAAAGGAGGCTTGATAGAGCTATCAGTTGAAAATTCTCCAGATCAGTATCCACTACTCCAGAATGGAGCTGTCCCTTTATCCTTAGAAAATGTTAACGGTCAAGACGCCAAGAATGTTGACAAGGGCACACAAACTAGTTCGAATGGGGCTGGGTGTGACGGGTTGCATGCAGCTGTAAACGACACACTGACTCAAATGACTGAAGATGGGTTGCTAAGACAGGCTGATAGTAATTCAAGTTACTGCTCTATCTCTCACAATATGCCAGTACAGGATGAACAAGGAATTTTTTTGCAGCCTGCAGCAGTTCCAGCAGAATCAATTATCGGTACAAAGAGGAAAGGTATGTGCGCAATTCACCTAACTTCTTGAAGTCATGTCTCAGTTGAGTCTGTTCTTGGAAAAGTTTAGCACCATTTTTCTTCCGAAGCGCAGCATGTTGGGATGTCGTAAGTACGTTAATGTAGGTAAGAGTGAATTCAACGTTGATGGAAAGGCCGATTTCTGCGGTCGATTTCTCGCAAATCTGTTGTGATTGGGAAGGAGGGCGATGTCAACACTTGATTTTGTTGTATTATGGATTCTTGTGATGAAGCTCTAAGCTATGGGTTGCAGGTGATGCTTCTGACTTCACTCCCTCGAGTCGAAGAGGTATAGAATTGGAGAATCCTAACACCTGTTTATCGAATTCTAATCCCAAACTGCGGATTGGAATAATACCTGGCGGGTCTACAGACACTGTTGTTATCAGGTATGCAGCGTCTAACTTCGAACATGTTCTTCAGAACATTGACTCGCTGGTCTTACTGCTATGCGATGTAATTATAAGTTGATAATTTCGTCTTCTGAAGCCCAAAAGTTTGTTCTACTCTCACTGAGCTTCACCCTTTTGCACACGATCTTTGATTGGTTGGGCATAATTTGGCCACAAGGTACTTGTTTCAGTCTAATTACGTGCTAGGGTTTTGAGTTCCGTAAGTGCATATGTTCGGGTTGGTTTTTGCGATGACATAATTGGATTTTTAGAATTCAGTTGGGAATATCTGTGAGCCTTAAATTTAGTTGCTACCTGTTCCCTAGAGTCTTCTATTAAATCTGTCTCTGTTGTCAAAGAGATTCATCCTCATATTGGTGACTGCCTCTTAAATTTCCATCTTGGTTCACATGTACAGTACAACAGGGACACGTGACCCATTAACATCAGCGCTTCATATAATTCTAGGAGACAGCATGCCTCTGGATATAGTAAGAGTTACTGGCTGGAGAAACGATCCGGAGGCGTCACCAGATGAGAAGCCTGAAGTTCGTTATGCAGCATCGTTTGCTGGGTAGGGATGCATCTGAATTAGACATTAATTAAGTTGTGTAAACATAGACATTTGTGGATCTTACTACCCTTTGAATGGGTTGCTGATTGTATGCGAACACAATGCATGCGCTCACAGTGTTTATTGACGATCTTTTTGACAGATATGGTTTCTATGGAGATGTGATGAGGGAAAGCGAGGAATTACGGTGGATGGGTCCTGCTCGTTATGATATTGCAGGCTGTATGGTCTTCTTAAAACACAAGTGAGATTTTCTTCCTTTTCTGTTCTTATCAATGGCTAAGCCATCTCCTTAATAAAGGCTTTTTGGAAAGATTATTCCAAGGGACGGCTGCATGACACACGATTTGTAAACCGTGTGTATGTAACAGAAGTTATGAGGCCGAAATCTCATTTTTAGATATCCCATCAGATCCCCAGAAAGAGATACCTCAAGGCCCTTGGACAAGAAAGACATCTATCAAGACCAGACCTGATGACAACAAAAAGGTATATTCACTGTATTAAAATTGTGTAAGAATAAAATGCACCTTGCAAGGAGTGGTTCAACGTGATTTTTTTATTGTGTCGTTAAACCACATTATCCTCGATAAACCTTCACAACCATCCTTTTTGAGTGGAGTGTTGGAATTTACTTGAGCGTTTCTTAAGTTCTTAGTTTTTTCATAGACATACCATTTTTTACAGTTCGTATCTCAGATTCTAAATCTCAAGCAATAATTTGCTGCATCGATGACAGTGGCTGTGTAATCTTGTAGGTCGTATGCCTCGCAAATTGTGCAGTTTGTGCAAGTGGGTTTGATTTCTCCCACGTAATCAACAGTGACAGTGACACAGAGGGGCCCCGACAACAAGAGAGTAGTAAAGGACCAACATGGAAAACATGCCATGCGAAGTTTCAGAGCATAGGTGCCGCAGTCATGTCTTGCCGGAATGAGAAAGCTCCGGAAGGAGTGGCTGCCCATGCACACTTGGCAGATGGACTGCTTCATCTAATCCTCATTCGAGAGTGTTCTCGTCCTGACTATCTCAGGTTTGTTTTATAGTTCTCTTTAATTCGAAGCCAAAATATTTTACTTGCTGTGAAAGAAGGGAAGACGAGTCTTTTTATCATAGTCTAGTTTCTTTCTTAATTGATTGGGGTTTTCTAAACAGGCAGCTGCTGCGCTTGACTAGACGTGGTGCGGATCCTTTCAATTTTCCATTCGTTGAGCATCATAAGGTGTGAAGCTGGGTCAATCTTCTGACATGATTTTTCTGATTAGCTACATAGTGTTGCCTCTCACGAAATTACTGGTACGGTTGTTCTTCCCTACAAGGCGTATCTCTGAATTGCTACATTATAACCAAAACTCTATTCTTACTTGAGCTTACGTTTGTTTGTGTCGCAGACACCCTTGTTCACGTTTTTGTCACATGGGGATAAGGAAAGCGTGTGGAATGTGGATGGCGAACTTCTCCCAGCGCGTCAGCTTACGGGACAAGTATTCCGTGGGCTTGTCACTCTGTTTGCAAGGGGTCCGGAAACCTGAGTTGGCGATATCGCTTGTAATTTCAGCTCTTTTAGGTGCAGATGAATATTAGCACTTGTGTACCTGTGGTAGAATGCTCAGAATGCCTTGTTTCTGTAGAGATGTACACGTGGCAATACTCAGATATGTCTGCCGTTATAAGCTTTAAGACAGTAGTGAGACCCCAGCATTCTGTGAAATTACTCCATTAATCAGGGAGACAAGTCGAGGGGAATGAAACAACCCCAAACACCATTTGTTGCAGTGCTGAGGCTCCCACTCAATGGAAGCTACAAAATGTTCGTAATTATTTGTTGCAATCATCAACGAGGCATTCTATTGGTGAGCTGCGATATTGATCTGTGCCAGTGCTATATATGCGTCCATAAACCCAAGAAAAATTGACGCACATGGAATACATCAAAGGAGCTTCACCGTGATTCTGTGACAGTGAAATGCTGAGAGTGACAGAAGTCATACTCGCCTTGTTCTGGAAAGACGATTACACTCCTCAAGACGTAGAGAAATGGGCGTTGGGTGGGTAACATTACCCCCCAGCAAATTGTTCATGGTTTGAAGTCATAGATATTCTCAATCCTTTCAAACCCATGACCTCTCTTCATTTGACTTACAATTGTGCCAATGTTGTCGAATGGGAACACCTAACCGATTATTATTACTCGGTGATCTCGTTATCGGGTCCAAATGGCTGTATATCGCGTGTGATGCTCGAAATAAAAATCTATCCAGGTAGGGTTGATGATACAAGATCGGCGATTTTCTGACTTGGGTGGAAGTAGTTTATGAAAAAAGTTGGTTTACAGATCAGTAATTGGGTCATCTTCTGTCTGATTAAAAGCTCAAGTTTTTACATCCTCTATCCTCAATTGCAAGTGGAGATGATACATAGCAAATTCGTCTTGTAAGTAGAGGATAAAGAAAATCAGCTTATCAATCACGGCAGTGATGATACTATGATCTCATTAGCACCTCCTCACCCAAACCACGTTCTGGAGCCGATCCAAGGCTAGTAAGGTTCCTTCATCTTATGTGATTGCAAAACGTGGCAAAAGGAGAGATATTGGAATGCCTTCGAGCTTTCTATCAGGCATTTGCTGCTAGACCTTTGTAACATATAAGCATAGTTAGTTTCCTTCTTTGCTTGAATACACGTCTATATCTTGAACACTAAACCAATTGAATTAATAGTCTTGTTTTGAGATACCATTCTATTTTTCTAATCTCATTGATTAGTGTTGAGTATTCTTTCCAATTTGGTCGTATAGTTTATAAATTTGTACTTAAGTAGTTTTGTACTTGAGTATAGTTCATAAATTTGTGCTTGGTTTTTCAATTACAAAACAATAGATCAAATTTAATGAAATCAATTGGTTCATAAAATAATTTAAGATTTATTTGGTTTTCTTCACTTTCTTTTAATATAGGTACTGCTTTTATTATTCATATAAAACCATCTAATAAAAGAAGATTATGCATCCTACGACAACCTATTCTTTGATTTAATTTGTTTAAGGTTTTTTTTTTTTTTTTTTTTTTTTTTTTTATATCTCCAATAGAAGGCATGTGATTGGAAACCTATCTAGTAAAGATCTAAGACCTTAGGTTGTAATAATGTAAAATATAGATTTAGTATTGGAATTAATTTATGTTCTTGAAGTCGGAAAACTACCAATGGATCTTCTATTATACTATAAAGATCAATCCTATTATCATTTTTAAACACCTAAGGTTCTATGTTAAGAATGTCGTGACATTTAGAAGATAAAGAAGTAATAAAATATTTACAAAAATCCTTATGTGCCTAAACAAGAGAGAACATCATCTTAATTTGTCCAAAGTCTTTGATTTTGTTGTTTTGAGTATAAACAATATCAAAAAAATATTGCATATTATATATATATAATTAAATTTAATCAAATTAATAGAAATTCTAATAATGACGTGTTATGGTTCCTATTATAAAGACATATGTAATAGAAAATAGAATATTTTTGGTAGAAAAAGTTAAAAGTATTAGACCATTACATGCTATGTTTTCATTTTCTTAGTCTAATTTTTAGATTAGGAACATTTTTTATTATATGAAAATAATACCTAACAACAATCTTATAGCTATTTTTTTTGTAAGTAAAGAATAATTTTTATTATTTTTTAATTAAGAAAAAAAATTATGCTTTAAATTTTTAAAGTTTTAATGCATACATAATCCACATAATAAAGAGAATTTTTCAAGAGTCTTTAAGATTGATTACACTTAAGTTTTTTTTATTTTTTTTTATTTTTTTATTATTATTTATTTATTTATTTATTTATTGGCTTACAATATTTATTCCATGTAATTCTTGAATATGTCTAAGATTAACAATTTTCCTAAATATAAGTTTTTACAAAATCTTCATATCTCAATTAATTTTAATATAACTAATCCAAAATTCTAAAAATAGTAAAAGATTATCAAAGTATTTCTAATCAAAAATAATATAAAAAATAAAATAAAAATAGTGCTATATATATTAATTTTTTAAAAAATAATTAAATTAATTTTTTTAAAAAATCACATTATATAATAGGATATTAAAGCTTATACAAAATTATAAATAAAGTAAGAAAGATATTACTCTGCAAGGAGAATCTTTAGAAAAACCAACCAAAACAAAATCTTTTTTTTTTTGTTCTTTCTTAAAGACTTCATGTTGTAGAAGTAATAAGTGCAAAGAGATAATCATTATTGGAGAAGCAACACGGTTTGATTAAAAATTTTGAAATGAAAAAGGCAATCATATCTACTACCATTTTTTAAGTCCTTAAGTAATTAATAAAGTAATTTTTCTTCCTACAAAGCTGAATTATATAATTTGCATCGTTTTAGTACAAAATATTGTTATTGCATGGCAAATTAAGTTGTAAAAATATGCTTTAGACATGAATCTCTTTATAGAAGCCAATAATGATAATTAAATTAAATTTCTATTTATATTTGTTTTTTCTTCAAATCCAATGGTATTTGATTTTTTTTTGGTTTAAATTACATAATCTTGATATTGCTTAAGAATTGAAGAAATTCTTAAGAAGAATAAATTTTTAAGTAAGCAAGTCATCTCAATCTTTATTTATAGAAGACAGAGAATTTATATGAGCTACTAAAAATGATATAAAATTTATTTTTTATGCAACATCAATGGATAGGTCAATAATACTACCTTTATAAGACAAGCCTCTTCAATATAAATATTTCAAGGATATATTTGAGAAGTAAAAAGAAAATATGTTACTAAAATATCAAGCTTATGATTGTACAATTGAATTATTAGATGTATTTCAACTTCTACACAAAATAATTTATAATCTATTACAAACCAAATTGGACACTTTGTAAGAATATATTGATGGAAATTTGACTTAAGGCTTCATTTAATATTCTAAATTTCCAACTAGAGCACCAATCTTATTTATCAAGAAAAAAATGATTTTCTTCATATGTATATTGACTATTATGGTTTTAATAAGATTGTAAAGAAATATAGATATTCTTTATTCTAAATAGCAAGATTTTTGAAGAAACTTAAAAAAACTTATATCTTCACCAAGATTGATCTTTGAAGAGTTCACAATCTTATTTATATTAAAAAACAAGACAAGTAGAAAATTACCTTTGAAGTAAAGTATGGCCATTTTGAACTAATATTATGCTATTTGGCTTCACTAACGGCCTTCTTACTTTTTAGCACATAATGAATGATAAATTCAAAGTCTATTTAGATGACTTTATGATTATCTATCTTGGTGAAATCTTTACATATTCAAACAACATGTAAGACTTCTATAGAAAAACTATAAAAAATAGTTCTTTATACCAAATTAGAGAAATGTCTTGTTCACAAGTCTTCACTAGAATTTTTAGAATAAATTATTTTTAAAGAAGAAATTTTTATAGATAATCAAAAGATACAAATTATTTTTAATCAAAAAATAATAATATTAATATAAGATGTCCAATTTTTTTTTTGACTTTGTAAATTTCTATCAAATTTTTAATAAAAAAAACTCTAAAATTAATGTATTATTAATATGACTTATTAAAAAAAAATCACATGAGATAATAAGACCAAAGATGCTTTTTAAGTATTAAAACAATTATTTCCATCAATTCTAAAATTAATTCAAAAAAATCTATCAAAACCATTTTATTTAGAAACAAATGCATCCAACTTTGCCATAAACTTAATATTATTATAATATAACAAAGATAAAAAATTTCATTTTTTTGCCTTTCAATCTTGTAAGTTTTATACAATTAAAATCAACTATAAAATTTATAATAAAGAGTTTCTGTTAAAGACATAAATCTCAAAGAAACAAAATCTCAATGTATTCTTATGTCACTCAAAAAGACTAAGAAATCACTCAAAGATGGTAATATATTGAACTAAAATGGCTATTACTAAAGACAAGAAGACTAAAAAGTCTTAAAAAAGTCTAAAAATTAGAAAGGCATTGACAAGAATAAAATACACTAGAATAAAATTGAATAGAATTAAATAGAATAGGACATGAAAGATAAGTCTGAGAAAATAAAAATAGAATAGAACAGAATTAAATATGAAGATGAAAAACCAAACTTTACTAAGAAAAAAAGATTTGAAGCCATACATGACCAAATACCCAAAAGGCCTTAGCTAGTCGTATTTATATTTTATTCTATTACACTAGACTTTCTAAAATATTCCTAGATTATGGATCCTACTTAAGTAATTGCTTTAAATTCTTTTTAGAAGGTCCCAAATATCTATTCCTATGTATCAATAATACAAATACCCTATTATAATTAATCATCTTTTAGTAATGCAGAATGTCCTCATTTTTCTCTCAATGGTATTTCCAAATTGTTTCTTGACAATGATTAAGGTTTTGTGTAAGTTTCTATGTTGCATCATGGATGGAATAATCTTTTGAAAGAACTTTGTACTAAAGTTGTAGATGTCTAGTGCCATAGAAAAGGTAGCAATGCTCTAAAGTATTGTCCACTTCCTATTCTTACTAGTCATCAATTACAACTGGTGGTGGTCGTAGTTGATGTTGATTTGAAAAGTGCTTTGGCTTAGTATGAAATTCTTTTAGTTGCAAAACATAGAAGATTGGATGGACCCAAATATATTGTAGAAGCTCGAGGTAATATGCGACATGAAAAATCACTTCAAAAATACATAAAGATCCAAGCCACTGAGGTATTAATTTATAGATTTGGGTTGAAGTAGCAAGTGGCAAGTTGTCATTGGAAAATAACACCTGATCACCCTCCCAAAAGGTCTTGTATTACCACTGATTATCTACATAATGCTTCTATCAATTATATGTGATAAAAAAGCAGTGCCATGCCTCTTATAAGGCCATTGTAAGTTGTTGTATAAACTTCTCCATTGTCAAATTATTGATATTGATAGAATGATAAAGAGTTATTAGCGTAATTGGTTGCAGATCGATATTAAAGAAAATGATGAATGATTGGAACTTACTTGAATATTATCATTGTAAGAAAACTCTGAAGGCATCAAATATTCATATCAATCATTATGATGAATTTTCATAAATGCATGAAGCATATCTTCCAAGATTCAATTTCCATGCTCTATTTGTCCATTTATTTGGAGATTGAAGGCTGTAGATATGGCAAATCATGTGCCTAGTAGCTTCAACAAGGCTTGCTAAAAACTTCTCATGAAATATTGATCTTGATAAAAAAAATGACACGAGGTAATCTATAGTGACAAAAGACAATATCAAAGAAAATATATACAAGTGCTAGGGCATTAATATTCAAGTGCATCATAGCCAAATAAAGTTGCTTTGAGAATCAATCCACAAAGATAGCAAGTATAGTATGATTATGAAGTGCTTGTGATAAACATGTAATGAGATTCATTGTCACCTACTACCAATGCATTGTAGGTTGTAGAATCGGCTACAATAGTCCATGAGATGCTAAGTTGCATATTTTATTATGTTGACATGACTTGTAATAGCATACAAAAGCTCAAACATCATGATCCAAACTTATCCAAAACTATATTTTTGAGATCCGTTCTAGATTCTTTTCATGCCTTAAATGTCTAAATATTCGGATGTCATATACTTCTTGAAGTATCTATGTCTAAAATATAGTATTATCAAGTATATAAATCTTCTTCTTCAAATAAGCTATCATTAAGACTATAATCTTAATAATGTATATTGCCTACTTTCAACCAATTACTAACTATCTTAAAATAAACATCTCAATATGTAGCTTCTTTCTATTTTGCCTCTTTGATTAAATTTGAAATGATACTATTAATAATAGTAATTTTTACTTTGTCTCTCAATTTGGTATTCAAGTCAAATATTTGTAATAAGGTATGTGGTATAATATATTATTAGCGTTGCTTGTATTCAAGCTAGATATCAAAAAGTTGCAATTGTTCTTTTCAATAATGATGTTGTGATTTCATATTTTTTAGATGCAAATTATATAGGAAGGATTGATGGTCAGTCTAAACAACCATTAGCTTTTCCAATAGATAGTATTGCCACACCTTTATGACATATACAATCACTAATTGCTTTTGATTACTTACAGAGTAATTGTACTCTATCCTTCTAAGCTTGCATGATTCATATGCCATAAGTTGAAGGCTTCTTTTAAATCTTTATTGAAAAACTGCTCCAATAGCAAAGCCAAAAACATCAATATCAAGTGTTCAAGAAAGGTTGGAATTATACGGTTGCAATATTTGAGCAATAATAAGTACCTCTTTCAATCTATTAAAGGCTCCTTGCTACTCCAATTTTTATTCAAATGAGACACCTTTCTCCAATAGGTTTGTTAATGAGACAAAAATGTGTACAAATTACCAAATAAAATAGTAATAATATTTAATAAGACCTAAAAATGAATGGACTTTGGAAGCATCTTTAGGAGTTAGCCAATCCTCTACTACTTTCACCTTATCCTACTCCATGCGCATGCCTTTAGAAGACACTACATGTTCCAAAAATGTGACTTCTTACTTCCAAAGTTCATATTTTGATTGCTTGCATGCAACAAAAATGACTATCTTATAGCCAGTACAGTACTTCTTGTAGATGTTGTTCATGATTATTAGAGATTTTATTATATATAAGGATATCATTAATAAAGGTAACTACATACTTGTCCAAAAGGTCTCCAAACAATTTGTTCATGTGACCTACAAAAGAGGCTAGTGCAAAGGTAAGGCCAAAAGGTAAAACAAGCTATTTGAAATGTTCATAGCTCATAAAAAATATTATCTTTTTTTTATATTTTCTTATGATAGGTATCTGCCAATAGCCACTTCAAAGATCCAATTTGTTAAAGATGGATGCACTTCAAAGTTGATTATGAAGATCATGAGCATGTCAAAGTGGATATGTATTCTTAATAATTTGCTTATTGAGGCCTTGACAGTTGATGCAAAGCCGAAGCTTACCATCCTTCTTAGGTGCAAAGAGTATAGATCGTCTCCATAGTGATGTACTTTTTCGAATGAAGCTCTTTTCCAAAAATTCGTCCAATATCTTCCGCAGCTTTTTAAGTTCATTTGGTATTAGACAATAAATTGGCCGACTTGCTGGTTTGGCTCTAGGTAATATTTTTATTTAAAAAGAGGTACCTTGATTAAGAGGCACACCACTAGGTAATTTGATTGAGAAGACATTTTAATATTCTGGTATGAATTGCTCTGCACATTCTATTCTTTTGCTTGTCTTTTCCACCATTGATACAAGATTTGGAATGACCATATATACTAGTTGATTATGCTATATTTGCTTCTTCATAAAGATCATTCATAAAAATAAGTTTTTAATTATAGTTTGTTTTTCTTCTTCACTCAATGCAAAGGTACAAAGAGTCACTTTATGTCCACCATCTTTAAAAAAATATTATCCTTGGTACCCAATTAACTTACTTATTTTCCACTTCTAGCTATGGCATACTAAGGATAACATCATATCTTAGTTTTGTTACTTTAAACCTCTTTCTTAAGACATAAATTTCACTCAATCTCAAGGTTTCTTCTTCACATGTCTCACTCAATATGTTCTCTTGATCATCTGCAAGGTGTATACTTCCTTTCTAGATTACTTTAGTTTTAATTTGAAATCAATTAGCAATTTCAATCAAGATATAATTTTTTATAGAGCCACAATTTATAGGTACTTGATATGGCTATTTTTTTAGTAGTCTTGTTAGATGCACTAATTGACTCTTTTTCTAGTTATCTGAGACTATGCCATTTGTCTCTGAAAGATAGTAGCTATCTCCAATATTAGTCCTTAACAATTTTATTGATGAGCCTCGTTTTCCTACTCTATTTCATTATTGACTTGATGAGTCTCAAGACTATGAATCTCTGTGAGTCCCAAATTCACCATTCATTAAATTGATGCTACACAACAAATTTAGGAAGGTAGAATGGAGGGACTCTCAATTGTGAAATTATTGAGTTAATTTAAATGTGGATGTTTGTAGTTTAATTCAAATTAACGCCTTTCAAGAAATGGTTACCTACATTAAATTAAAATATTAAATAAAATTTACTATGTAAACATAATAAAAATAATTAACTAAGTTATTATTATTAATTGACTGTAAGAATAAAAACTTAAGTTTGAATTAAAATTAAAATTTAAAAAGTTAAGTTTAAAAGTTAAAATTAAAAGGTTAAATGAAAAGTTAAAATTAAAGATTAAGTTTAAGAATTAAAATTAAAAGTTGAATTTAAAAGTTAAAGTTAAAATTTAAATTAAAAATTAAAGTGAGAATATTAAAGGTTAAAACTTAAAACTTAAAATTTATTAGCCAAAAAGTGAAATATAGAGATTACAAGTCAGTGTGAAGATAATAGTAAAAATAAAATAAGAGAGGTGAAAGCAAAGGTACCTTGATAACATACAAGGATTGAAGGTAGTGACCCCTTTCTACTCCAAAATTTTCCAAAATTTATAATTAGCTTCGATTTCAATGATTCTTAGCTTATTGCAAGGATAACTTAAAGACACTCTTGATCCAATAAATATTATTGCAATATAATGATCTAGTCATGAGAATTGCTCCTTTAAAGTTGAGTTATCTAAACTACTATGGCGACCAATCCTCTTCACTTAGAAATTCACTAAAAATTCAGATTGTGTTCAAATCCAACAAAAAATGGTCTTTTCAGAGCTTAATTTATACAGCTTGTGTTAGGGATATAGTCCTTAGAACCTTCTAGAGACAAGTTTCTAGAACCTTCTAGAAGCAAGTCTTTGGAACCTTCTAGAAGTTTCCTAGTTGATGGAAGTTGCTTAAGAAGCTTCCTGGTTGATAGAAGTTGCTTGAGAAGCTTCTTAGTTGGTGGAAGTCACTTCAGAAGCTTCCTAGTTGATAGAAGTTGCTTGAGAAGCTTCCTAAATAGGAGTATATATTGGAATCGAGGCTGAAGAGTTCTTTAGTCTTGACAACACATCTCTTGGAGCTCTAGCTCACCTCTCTGGTATTATTCTTGTATTCATCTGATTAATCTAGTTCTTGCCAGTTTTTCTTGAACTTCTTGTTAGATCTCGAGCCTATATTTCTGTGTTTGTGACAATTTTTGTGTCCATGACAGTCTGTCGAGACTGAACTCACCTCACATATGAGAGCTAGTTTCTTCCTCGTTAGAGTATGGATTACTCCTCTGTTTGAAGGTGTACTAGCATTTTAGTGGTTGCGAATTACCCTCTTCTAAACTGATACTTCTTTTGTTATAATATTGGAGTCTTATTCTTCTTGGAGAGAGTGGATTATCTCTTTTCTTGAAGCTCTTAAGGTATTTTAGAGGTTGCAGAGTACCCTCCTCTAAACCAGTATTGTCTTCTTGTAGAGTCATTTCTATTCTTTTCTTAGAATGGCCGGAGACCAAGACATTAGTATGACGGAAAGTTCAGAGTCCAAGTTGGATGCTATCATGAATGCCCTTGCTACGTTATTGTAAAGGACTGCAGAGATTGAAGGAGTCGTGGTAAGGCTTCATAATGATGGAGCATCTGAGATGGTACAATCTAGGTAGCACCAGCCTCAAACTTCTATACTTGGAGAAGCAACTTTGCCTCAAGTTCGACAAGCACCGCTGGTTCTACAACATAAGAAGCCCTGAGTTAGCCTTCCGTTTGTCATTTATGCGGCTCCAACTGTTAGAGAGAAGATCTCGATAGCAAGTATACTGAAGCAATATAAGGATTTTAAAGACGTGTTTCAAAAGAAGAATGCCGACATGCTACTGGAACACCGACCATATGCTTGCGCCATAGACTTGCAGGAAGGAGCACAACTGCCTTTTCGCCCAATCTACAATGTATCGCAAATGGAGTTGGCGGAGTTACACAAGTACATCGATGAGAATCTAGCCAAGAACTTCATCCGTCATTCAAAATCGTCAATTAAGGCACCCATCTTATTTGTGAAGAAGAAAGATGGCTCGTTGCGGATGTGCGTGGACTATGGAGGCCTCAACAAGATAACAAAGAAGAATCGTTACCCGTTACCCTTGATTTTTGGTTTCTTAGAACAACTTGGACATGCAAGGATCTTTACAAAAATTGATCTAAGGGGAGCTTACAACCTCGTACAAATCAAGGAAGGCGATGAGTGGAAGACAGCGTTTCGTACAAGGTATGGCCATTTTGAGTATAATGTCATGCCCTTTGGTCTTACCAATGCTCCAGCGATCTTCCAACATATGATGAATGATATTTTTTGGGAGCACCTTGACGATTTTGTTGTCATCTATTTGGATGATATTTTGATATTCTCCAAAAATGAGGAAGAGCATGAAAAGCACGTTCGTTTGGTCTTGAAGAAACTATGCAAGCGAGGACTATATGCCAAGTTAGAGAAGTGTTTATTTCACTAAATAGAGATGGAGTTTTTGGGATTCGTTGCAACTACGGAAGGCTTGAAGATGGACCCCAAGAAGGTGGAAGCAATCGTGTCCTGAGAGGTTCTGAAGATGGTTAGAGACGTACAATGCTTTCTTAGTTTTGCTAACTTCTATCGGATCTTCATCAAGAATTATTCTTAAGTTGGTGCTCCTCTCACTCAGTTGACATGCAAGGATAAGCTGGAATGGAGACCTCTAGCGAAGAAGGCATTTCAAGACCTGAAGACGGCATTTACTATGGCTCCAATCTTGGTACATCTGGACTTTACAAAGACCTTCTATTTAGAAATTGATGCTTTGGATTTTGCTTTGGGAGTTGTACTTTCATAAATGGGAGAAGATAAGAAGTTCCATCCAGTTGCATTCTATTCTCAAAAGTTCTCTGCTGCTGAAATCAATTATGAAATCCATGATAAGAAACTTCTTGCTATAATGGATTCTTTCCAAGAATGGCATCACTTTCTTAAAGGAGCTGCACACCCAGTGACCGTATATATGGATCACAAGAATTTGGAGTATTTTATGTCGGCTCGAGTTCTAAATCAACGTCAAGCTCGGTGGAATATGTCGCTATTTAGGTTTGATTTTGTTATCACTTATCGACCTAGAAAGCAACAAGGACTATCCGATGCCTTATCGAGGAGATCGTATCTTGTACCAAAGGCTGGAGAAGCAGCATTTGATTAACAATGTATGACGTTGTTGAAGCCAAAGCAATTTTGGATTTGCGCTACTATTGTGCCAATTGATGCTGATTTCTTGAACCAGGTATGTACCGTGACCATTGAAGATTCATTAGCCATTGATATCAAGCAGCATGCCAATGATGACAAGTTCAAGGTGGAAGGAGATCTTTTATACTTTGAGGAGCGGTTGTATATTCCAAAAGGACCAACACGACTCCGAGTTCTTCAATCTCGCCACGATTTTCTAGTTGCGAGATATTTTGGATTCAACAAGACCTTTGAGCTTATTTCTCGAGATTTCAGGTGACCCCAAATGTGGAAGGATGTGAAAGATTTTATCCTTTCTTGCGACATCTTTTCAAGATCCAAGAATCCTCGACATCGTCTTTATAAACTTCTACAGCCATTGTCGATTCCACGTCGACCATGGTCTATAGTTTCTATAGACTTCATCACGGACCTGCCATCATCGAACTCATTTGACAACATCTTTGTCATGGTAGATCTGCTTACAAAGATAGCGCACTTTGTCCCTTGCAAAAAGACATCATCCAGTGAAGTCACAGCAAGGTTCTTTTTCGATAATGTGTATCGATATCATGGACTACCAGATGATATCATATCAGATCGAGGAACCCAATTTGTATCAAAGTTTTAGAGATCTCTCTTTGAGATACTGAAGGTGGATATCAAGCTTTCTTTGGCTTTTCATCCTCAAACTGACGGCCAAACGGAACGGATGAACCAAAACTTGGAACAATACTTACAATGCAGCATCAACTACCAGCAAGACGATTGGATCGCATATCTGCTGCTAGCCGATTTTACATATAACAACACCTTCCATGCGTCGACTCAATACACACCATTCTTTTCCAACTATGGGTATCATCCGAAGCTTGATTTATTGAGTCTGTCAACAAATAACAATCCAGCAGCTGAAGGATTTGCGAAGCAACTATTAGAGCTTCAAACTACGTTGAAGCTTCAATTACAATCCGCTGTCGTGTTGTAGTTCGGCTACTATATGAAAATAATGTAATTATGTACTTAATATATAATTTATTAAGTAACATGGTGAGAGCCATGTTAGTAGATTTTAGTTGGTTGTAGAATATAATTTGATTATTACTTTGAAAAGAGGTTGTTTGAAAAGATAACTATAGAATTTTTATAACTTTAATTTCTTTTTGATAGTGGGTTTTAAGATTGGTTTTGGTTGATAGTAACTTCTAAATATTTAGAGTCACCTTTGTTAGACATTGGTGACATTTGAAAACTTATTTTGGTTCTTTTATTTGGTGTTTAGAGCATACATTATGTAAATCTCATAAGAAAAAGGATTGAAGAAGGATTTTGGTAGCAAAGGGAGTAATTAGGGCACCAATATAGATGAATGGAGATGAATGATGAAAATCTCCATTCCTATTGGTCAAAAATCATGACCAATGGGCTTTGAGGAGGCTGCCTGAGGCCATATTAGGGATTAGGGTTAGTTTCTCGAGGCCATTCGAACTTTGAAGGCTAGGGTCAGAAGGTTTAGGTTTTTGGTTAAGGTTTTGGTGCGAGTTTTGTGTCATTTGGGGTTTTTATGAAGAAGTTATAGGCGCTCAAAGTTAAGGTGTTAGTTTTGGACCTACTGTCACTCTTTTGGGCATAACGCACACGTACGGATGGCAATTGAGGATCGGCGACCGTGACTAGAAAGAACACTTTTGCGGCTATACTTTTTACATACTGCTTACTGGATTCTAAGTTGGGATGAAGGAGTTATTGGATTTTGAAGTCAGCACATGCAATCTAAGGGTAGTAAGTAAACCGATTTACCAGTGTTTGTCTCTTGAGCTATAACTTAAGAAAATTTGTGAGGTTTTGACTCAAAATTTTAAGGAATGTGTAATTTCATGTTAGTAAACTTTGTGCATAATTTTTTTGACATTTGGAGTTCGGATTTTTGAGATATAAGGAAAATAGTTTTCGGGTGCTTGTAAATTAGGGTTTGGAGTGTCTGCTAGGGTTTCTTAGATGCCAGAAGATCGGGAGAGAATTTGTAGTTGGTTTTTTTTGTGATACAAGTTAAGGGTAAATTCTACCTATCTTGTAAATTTGAAACAAATTGAACGGTTCGATCAATAGTTATGATTTTCTAAAGTTCGAGGTGAAAAAACCCTTTGTAGGAAAAATATGTTTTGAAGTGATTTTGTTATATTTGGAGTTTTATACAAAAATAAAGGAGTTTTGGAAAGCTAAGAAAAGAATCATATAAAGGTTTAAGGTACACTCTCTACAGCTAGATACCAAGTATATTCTCAGATAGCAAATCACGCCATACGACACCGCTCAAAAATCCTACAAGGCGTCTGTAGATAGATTTCGGAATCAAGTATCTACTTTCAAAATTGGAGATAAAGCATGGCTTCTTCGACAAAATATCTAGACCAAGCGACCATGTGATAAGTTGGACTATCGAAGATTAGAACCATTTATCATCCAGAAGTAAATCAATCCAGTGGCGTACTGTTTGGAATTATCAGCTTCTATGAAGGTACATCCAGTCTTTCATGTTTCTCTGTTGGAGCCTTATCGAGAGTCGTCTTTTCCTGGAAGAGTGCAATGTCTGCCACCTAGTATTGAGATCAAGAGCTATAAGGAATACGAGGTCAAAAAAGTATTGGATTCACGACGAAGGTGGAGCAAGTTAGAGCATCTTGTTCATTGGTACGGCTATGATATTAATGAGCAAACGTGGGAGCTAGCTAGAAATCTTGCCAATGCGCCACAAAAGGTATAGAAGTTTTATCAACAACATCCTCATAAACCTAAGCCGGTTTGAGGATAGCTTCCTTCTGAAGCTTGCTCACCCAAGAATATAAGAAAGGAGGAGAGCACCACCAAAATTCATAGTTGATGTAGTTATTTTCTCCAAAATAAAGTAGAATTTTTTCAATAGCCATAGTTTGATCTTTTGATATGGGTAGCCAAGAGATAGATACTATGCCAGTCAGATTATCTCAACCGACTAGTTCATGAAGGTGACCCCAAGATGAAGAACCACCTACACCATGATGATGACGGAGGATATCAAGTAACCGATCATTGGTGATTGTATTTGAGTTCGAGCCTGCTTATAATGGTCAGCCAGAAGGCGTGTTTGTAGGATAATTTTACAATGAGGACATGGAAGTTCATGCTTGGTCAGAAGTCGAAGGCGTGGACCACTACCGTTGGCTTCAAGGGCCGATAAACCACTTGCCTTGTGAACAACAGTTGGAGTTCATAACAGACGTTATTCAACAGATCTTCATTTTCTTGCGTTGGTACTAATTAACAACAATATTGCTTCTCAGAGACCTTGACTCTAAAGGAGGGGGTGATGTTAGAGACATAGTCCTTAGAACCTTTTAGAGACAAGTTTCTAGAACCTTCTAGAAGCAAGTCTTTGGAACCTTCTAGAAGTTTCCTAGTTGATGGAAGTTGCTTGAGAAGCTTCTTGGTTAGTGGAAGTTGCTTGAGAAGCTTCTTAGTTAGTGGAAGTCACTTGAGAAGCTTCCTAGTTGGTAGAAGTTTCTTAAAAAGCTTCCTAAATAGGAGTATATATTGGAATCGAGGCTGAAGAGTTCTTCACTCTCGACAACACATCTCTTGGAATTCTAGCTCACCTCTCTGGTCTTGTTCTTGTATTCATCTGATTAATCTAGTTCTTGCCAGTTTTTCTTGAACTTCTTATTAGATCTCGAGCCTATATTTCTGTGTCCGTGACAATTTTTGTGTTCGTGACAACTTGATGCTTCCAAAATTTCAAATGAAGACAATTATAAAGTGTTGAAAAATGCCTTTCCAAACTTGATTGATCCAAATTACAAAGGCAGTTAACTCTCTCGCATTCAAAAATTCATCAAAAATTTCTTCTTACTCTAAATCAAGCAAATCTTATCTTGTAAAAAAGCTAACAACAAAAGATACAATCATTCTTATTTTCTCATCAAAACAAAAGAAACTAAGTGATTGAATAAAATCCGAGGCCCTTGAAATCCTTGGGATATTTGGAAGGCTGAGGAGCTATCTATCTCAATGAAGCATATTTGAAAACTTAATGACTATCCTTCACAATTCAAAATCCATACAAATATAATCACAAGGTTTACAATGAGATTTAAAATCTAAATAAAATTAAGATTAGGGTTTTGGCCAAATTTTGGTATGGCCTTGGATTTCATCCAAAAGAGGAGAGAGAAAGGGTTTGGAAAACCAAGCCTCTCTTATATAATTGAGTCGAGGCTTGTAGAAAGGTAGCTACATCTCCATCCTTGATTTTTAAGATTCCTAATCTAGATCTATGGCCTTCATTCATCCAAGAGCCAATCTCGTTACCAAGGCTGATGGTTCTTGTAAGTGGTCAAGAAAGCATTTTTTGATAAATCTAACTTCACCATTGTGTTCAAATCATCTTTTTAAGCTAAGATCGACTACTCACATGCCTAAATCCATGCTCAATTATATTTTTTATGGAAGTTTTTACTTATAAGGAGGTTGGTAATTTTTTGTAAAATTCTTCAAAATGAGAATTTCATTGCTTTACTTGTATTTTGAAGGAGAAGGTGCTGATCTTATTTTCTTCACTCCACGTGATAAATCCGGTGCCACCATTGCATTAAAAAGACTCCCATTAATTAGAAGAACCACCATGCTGCTTGAATTTGTTGAATTTGGAGAAAATCTCAAAATTATCATTGCTAACTTCACTAAATCTTTTAGAGAATTATAATTCCAACTCCTAAATCATGTGAATGATTATAGGTGTAGTCATAGGCTTTTAGTCAACCTTCATAGTAATGACTAACAACCTCTAAATTATTAAACTAACTTAGTTACTATTCTAATTTTCTAACTCTTATTACTTTAGTCCTAATTAACCTAATTCAAGGAATTAAGCTATAATTTATACCATCAAGGGTTGTTATCCTAAAAATTCTATAAAACTAAATTCTACTTACATAAATCCTAATGTAACATGTTCAATTATTATAAAATAGAAAAATAATAATAATAAAAAAAATTAGAGTATAATTGAGAGCTCACAACCTCTTTTGTTTTATTGGTGTTTGAATTTTGATGTTTTGGACAACTTTTGATCTAATGGCCTGACTCTCAACAATAAAAATACAATCTTTTTTATACCAATATTTGTCATCTTTATGGTGTCAATGATTCTTACAGGGTATCAATTTCCATTGACATTGGTTGTTGTGCCATAGTATTAAATATCAACATAGGACTTTGTGCTATAGGTCTTATTCCACAATTTTTGAAATCTATAGCATTGAATTTCTTTGTAAACTTAATTGATTCTTTAAATGTTTGTGGATTTGTTAGTTCTACCTCTCTCGACCTTAGATTTCAAACTTCATAGAAATTGATCCATCATCTCTACTTTTGAAACATTACTAATTTAAAGACATAGGGACTTAAATCAGAAGGCATAATCTTGAATTGACTTAGATTGTGTAAGATTTGCCAATTGATTGCGTGTTATCTTTTTTACATTGATGGACCAAAATTAATTCCTAAATTTAGTTATAAACTCCTTCCAATCACAAAATCTACCTTGAATTTTATAATTTTGAATTTAATATTGCCACCAAATGATTGTCGCATCTCTGAGATACTTGATTGCATATATAATTCCTTCAATGGTATTTGTTTTAAATAGTTAGAGGTATTGTCGCATGTTAAACAACCATTGATATACATTATCTTATCTTGAAGTCCTAGAGTATGTACTAAGATTCTTTAACTTTAGCCTAGCAGATGTCAACTTTCTTGTCCTAATGGCTTCTATTTGTCCTTACAAAGTAACTATTTAATCTAAGAGATGCTATATTTGAGCTTCTATTTGGGATTTCTCTACCATATCTTCCATACTATAATTTTCTATTAAATTCTATTATTATAATACCTTTTCATCTTTTTATTGACTTTTTAAGAGTAGCTTATGGTAGCTTCAACACTGTATCTAATATGACTATAATACTTCACCTCAAACTACATGATGATTATTGATATACTACCAAAGAATAGTCTAATACTTGCTCTGATGTCCATGAAATATGATCAATCTTTCTTAAGAGTCTTAGATCCTTCTAATCCACAACAACATAAAACTTCATCACAAAATAAGACAAAATGGATAAAAATAAAATTGAATGGAACTAAATAAAATAGGACACAAAAGATAAAACTAAACAAATAGAAATAAAACAGAATAGAACTAAAAATGAAGATACAAAATCAAGCTTTACTAAGAAAAAAAGGTCTAAAGCCATATCTAACTAGATGCCCAAAAGGCCCTGATTAGTCCTATTTATACTTTGTTCTATTACCTTGGACTTTCTACATAATGAATCTCACTTAGAATGTTTCTACATGATGGATCTCACTTAGATAATTATTTTAAATTATTTTTAGAAGGTTCTATGGTAGACCATATCTAGATAACCGCCCTAAGCTCTTTCTAGAATGTTACACAATAGATCCTATATAATCCACTAACCTAGCTCCAATTCTAGAAACTTCTATAATTTCTCAAACATGGTTTCAACTATCTATTTTTATATATCAACAATATAAATATCTTATCTTTACCCTGTTATATATACTTTCTAATTAGGAACTATGTGGCAATATTCTATAGGACCTCCAATACCTATTGATTTTACTAGACACTTGACTTAACTTGAAAAGTAAGTTATCTATATGTGTACCACATAGTTAGCTTGTTCCAAAAGCTACTAACATGTGTATGATGTGGCTAACTTATTGACCAAGTTTTTAACCTATCAATTAACTACAAACACGTGTAAAATCAAAGAAGATTCTATAAAGCTTCTAAGAAGCTTCTTTATAAGATATTATGAAATTAATCTATTTTTCTTTACTTCTATTTAATCATATAAGTAATCATTGTAGTAAATATATATCTTCGTGACATTAATCCTCTTCTAGAAATGAGTTCCTTGAAGAGTCATCATCATATGTTGAAAAAATTTAAGATACATTAAATTAAATTTGATACATATCCTGATCTTTGTTTTTTTTAAGATGGTTGATAGGTCCTCTTGCTTATTAATAGTATCTTATACTAAAGTGGAAAGACTAATTTATTATTTGATTGTTGTTAAGGCCTTCATAACTCTCTTTAAATAAAATATTTGCAACAACATCAAGCATTGTTTCTACCTCTAATAAAATTACCATACATTTGGAATCTCTTCTAAGATCATGATATCAAATAGGTTATATCTTACCATTTATTTGACAAAGGACATGTTATTCTTAATGATCTTCATTTTGATTACATTTTCTTGAAGTTGTGACAATCACAATGTCTTATTTAATGACTCAGTAAATGATAGTTCTTGAATTAAATTTATTGATTGTTGGTTCTCTATCTCTTTAGGATCCCAAATATAGAGAAGCTACAAATAAGAATAGAAGATAGAATACTATTTTCTTTGTATCTTATTTCTTTTATAGCAAAGATTTGTTATTTTTTTATCTTGGTTTTGATAGATATTATTGATAAAAAGCATCAATCTTCTTTATTGTATTTATAAGATTTTTTGTTGACTTCCATGTATATTCATTAATATCATATGTGTACCAATGAATAAATTGTTGTAATCTATTTTGATGCAACCTCAAATCTAAGATTTCTTTCACCTCAAACGTTTAATTATTATCCACTTCTATAGAAGAAGGTGGCATTTGTCTTCTTCTTAAGATATTCACTACCTTATATGGCTTAAGAAGAGACATATGGAATACAAAATAGATTTTCATAAACTCCAATAGATGTAATTAATTAGCAACAAGATTGATTTTTTTAGAAATAAAAAAAGATTCAAGCCTAAGATAGTCTAACTTATTACAAGTACAGACAGTCTTGATATTATGATGAAGTAATTAAATCTTGTAACCTACATTGAATTATAGTTGTTCCTTACAATAGACATTCATATTGATTTTTCATCATTCTTGAGCTTTCTTTAAGTAAGCTTTTATTGTTGCATGTAGCTTTGACAAATAATTTATCAAATCTTCTATTATAAGATTATCAACTTTTAAAAAGTTAAAAGTATCAAATCATGGATGATAACCATAATTAGTATATATATATATATATATATATATTTTATTAAGAAGAAAAATATATCTAATTAATGTATATAAATTTTATTAATGGTAAAAAAATTATCCAATCAACTTGATGATAATTGATCATACACTTCCATTATTATTTTAGAACTTGATTCACTTGTTTTGTTTGCTTATTAATTTGAGGATGAAAAATCAAAAAAAACTTTATATCCACCTTTAGAATCTTGAAAAGGATTTCCAAAATCTTGATACAAATTGAATCTTTTTATTCAATATAATATCTTTCAGTAATCCATGATAGCAATAGATATTATCAAAAAAAGCTTAGCTATTTCTTTATTCGTGATAAATTTTGTTCATGGTACAGAATATGCCATTTTAATAAAAAAATCTAATATCATGAATACAGAATCATACAAACCTGAGACTAGAAGTTCTCATATACAATCTATAGAAATAAAAGACCATGGTTGTTTTGAAATAAGTAATGGCTAAAAAAGTTTATAAGTTTGATGATGGAAATTTTTTGATCTTGAATAAATATCATATAATTATACAAAGTCTTTAATTGCCTTCCACATTTGAAGTCCTTATCTAATAAGATCTCTGATACGATGTATTGATGCCCTTACTTGTACTTAAGCTTAATATTAAAGAATTGTAATTACTCTTTCTAATGATAATGTCATGATTTCATATTTTTTAAATAAAAATATTATACCAAGGATCTATGGTCAATTCAAATAATGACTAGCTTCCTCAATTAATAGTATTATCACATCTTTGTGGCATATATAATTACTAATTACTTTCAAACACATATAGAATAATTATGCTTTACCCTTTTGAGCTTGTACAATTCATACACTATTGTATTACGTGCTATCTAGCTTGAGAATATACTGTCACAAATATACTCATGTAAGCTAGTAATTACATATACAAATAGGTGGAAGTAAATAAAAGTAGATAAAAATAAGTTAATTCTATTGTATTTAATATGGAAGCTTCTCAAAAGCTTCATAGATGTTGCTTTGACTTCATAGGTGTCTTTAATTGACTTTTTGGATTAGAAATGTGGTCAACAAGTTGGCCATGTGCCACACATGTTGTTAGCTTGAAGATCAAGCTAATTATGTGGCCCACACATAGAAAAACTTGCCTTGTAAGTCAAGGCATGTGTCATACAAAGTCAACACATATTGGAGGTCTTATAGAACGTCACCATGTAGCCCCTAGTTAGATAGTATATATAGAGACAAGAGTGAAGTCTTCTTCAGTCTTGACAACTCCTTTCTTGCTTCTAGTCTAGTTTCAAGGATCTCTAGTTTTTCTTGTCTTTTGGCAATAGCCATTCCAGTTTTTCTTTCAATATATATACTTGTTTATTTATATTTTATTACC
The DNA here is from genome assembly GCF_059467195.1 of Physcomitrium patens. NCBI lineage: Eukaryota > Viridiplantae > Streptophyta > Bryopsida > Funariales > Funariaceae > Physcomitrium > Physcomitrium patens. The sequence goes on along the minus strand of NC_143423.1, from coordinate 11,877,725 downwards.
TTTCTTTAAGTGAAGGCTCACTTGTCTGAATTTCTTTTTATCAAGTTCTTGTCCTTGATAAATTGACAAGAGTACACCTACAATATCAGAGCTTTGTCTAATCTTGATTAAGAGTGGATTATTCCTTTTTCTTGATAAGATATAAGCATATTAGAAGTTGCGGATTACCCTCTTCTAAACTAATATTGTCCTTAGTATTTTCTTTGTTCTCAAGTCCTCTCTTCTATTTGTCTTGAGCGATATTAGATATCTTCTCTTTTCTAAGTGTTATCATGCCAAAACTTATTGAAATGAAGAGTGCAACGGCACAAATGCAAGAGTAATTGAGAGAGTTAATGCTTGCGATGCATCAATATAATTTACCACCACAAGGAGCAACAAGATTGAGAGGAAGTGAAAATATAGAAATGGTTGGAGTTGCTTCAACATCTGTACCAAATCATGTCCTTTCTCCTATGGTGGAACGCCCTTCCAGTATTAGAGAACCAAGAATTGTCCTACTCAAGAAGTTTGATGGCACCAGATCCAAGTTTCGAGGATTTATCAATCAAGTACAACTTGTGATTGAACTTCAACCCCAAAGCTATCCAATTCCAGGATCGCAAGTTAGATTCATTGGTATGCTTTTTTCAGGTTCAGTACTATCATGGTTTTCATCTTTTCTTGAACGATGAGATCCAATATTAGATAATCTAGAGGCTTTTCTCGTGGAGTTTCGATCCATATATGGAAAACATGATACAATTCGTATTACAACCAATAAGATCCATATTTTACGACAAGACAATCGATCAGTAACATTGTACGCTTCATAATTTCGACAACTTGCAACTGATATCAAGTGGGATGATGCTGCACTTATTAGCCAATTTTTCTACGGATTACAATATGAGGTAAAAAAATTAATGCTCAACTTACTTGATCCTCAAACATTGAGTCAAGCAATTGACTTTGCTATGAAGTGCGACAATCGCCTTTTTGAATTTCGATTTGAGAATCGACCTCAACGTTACTATAATTCAATGGCAACATCAACACCTCTTCAACACAAACATTCGAAAGTAGAAGATATGCAAATTGATGCAGTACGTTTCAAACCTCTTACTTAGAAAGAAAAGACTCATCGTCGTCAAAGAGGATTATGTTTATATTGTGGAGAACCAAAGCACACTGCTCAACATTATCCAAAGAAATGACATAATCACAAAATGAGGAGTATGGCTGTGAAAGAAGATAATATGTCGAAAAACGAATTTGTCCAGCTACAATACGGATCGTGTGGTTGGAACCTTATACAACATCTAGTAAAGGTCCTATTCTCTTCTCAGAGTTCTCACTTTGTTTTACATTAAATGTTATTTTAAGACCTAAATATTACAAAGCCTCTGCCTTGATAGATTCAAGAGCCTCGACATGTTTCTTAGATGAAGAATTTACTAAAAGACCTAGCATATCTTTAGTAAAGAAAACTAAACCTGTTTATGTAGAAGTCATAGATGGTCGTCCATGGTCTACTGGGGATATTATTCACGAAACCCTTCCTATAGAAGTAATAATCAATGGTCATAATAGCTTTGTAGTATTTAATATCATTAGATCTCCTTCCAATCCAGTCATTTTAGGTTTATTGTGGTTAGAAAAATACAACCCTGAAATAGATTGGATTTTCCGAACTCTTACTTTCTCTAAAAGTATAACTAATAATGTAGTTAAATAAGTATAGAGTAATAAGTCCAGTTCAATTAAATCCGTATTTATAGGTGTAAAAGCTTTCTTGTATACTCCTTTGAAAGAATCACCATATATTATTTATGCCACACCTATTTCTACTGGTAGAAAGACTTCAAGTGGCATTCCAAGCCAATATCAAGAATTTCAAGATGTATTTGTAAAAAAAAATATGGATACACTCCCGGAATATCATCCCTATGATTGCTCAATTGACCTTCAAGAAGGAGCACAATCGCTATTCGGACCAATCTACAATTTATTACAAAATGAGTTGACTGAACTCAAGGAGTATATTGAAGAAAATCTAGCCAAGAATTTCATATGCCATTCTAAATCTTCGACAAGAGCTCCAATTCTATTTGTGAAGAAAAAAGATGGATCATTGCGGATGTGTGTTGATTATTGAAGACTCAACAAGATTACTATCAAGAATAGGTATCCACTATCTTTAATATCTGGACTTCTTGATCAACTGAATCAAGCTAAGATCTATACAAAAATAGATCTCCCAGGAGCATACAATCTAATAAGCATCAAAGAAGGAGATGGATGGAAGACTGCGTTTCGAACTAGGTATGGATATTTTGAATACAATGTCATGCCTTTTGGACTTACAAATGCACTAACAGCTTTTCAACATGTAATGAATGATGTTTTTCGAGAGTTTTTGGACGATTTTGTAGTCTGTTATCTAGACAACATCTTGATCTATTCTAAGAATCCAGAAGAACATGAACTTCATATTCATTGTGTATTACAAAAATTAAGAGATACAGGACTCTATGCCAAGATAGAAAAGTGTGTATTCTACACTACTCAAGTCGATTTCTTAGGTTATATCATTTCAAATGATGGACTTATGATGGATCGTAAGAAAGTTCAAACTATTATAGATTGAAAGATCTCAAAAATGGTAAGAGATGTCCAATGTTTTTTGGGATTTGCAAACTACTATCGAATCTTCATCAAGGACTTTTCTCGAGTTGTAGGTCCACTTTCACTTTTGACTTATAAAGACAAACTCCAATGGAATCAAGAAGCAAAAGTTGCTTTTGAATCTTTGAAGACAGCGTTTGTTTTTGCACCAAACTTGTATGTCGTTGATTTTTCCAAAGCATTCTTTATGGAAACAGATGCATCAAACTTTGCTCTGGTTGCAGTTTTATCACAAATAGAAACAGATAACAAACTTCATCCAGTAGCCTTTCATTCAAGAAAATTCTTAGCGGCAAAAATTAATTATGAGATCCACAACAAAGAACCTTTTATAATCGTGGATTCTTTTTAAGAATGGCATTATTATCTAGAAGGCGCTTCCAGTCCAATCACCGTGTATACGGATCACAAGAACCTTGAGTATTTTATGTCAACATGTGTATTAAATCATCGTCAAGCTCGTTGGAGCATATCTTTATTAAGATTCGAGTTCATCATCACTTATCGGCCATGAAAATAACAAGGTTTGTTCGATGCCTTGTCTAGACGTTCTTATCTTGTACCAAAAGAAGGAGATGCAGCTTTTGAGTAACAAAGAATAGTTCTCTTGAAGCCGGAGAAATTTCATCTTTGAGTAATAAAATCAACATTGACTATTGATTTAACTTTTCTTAAGCAAGTCCAGTTAAGTATGTCTTCAGAGCCTCTTGTTCATGATATCAAGAATAATTCTTTTAAATCTCATGATCCCTCTAAATTTGAATTCAAAAACAACCTACTCTATTTCGAAAGACGCCTATATGTTCTAGAAGGAGAAGCACGTTTACGTATTTTTCAAGCTCATCACGACTTTCCAGCTGCATGATATTTTGGATATAATAAGACTTTGGAGCTGATATCTAGGGATTTTTGGTGGCCTCAAATATAGAAGGTAGTCAAAGATTTTGTACAATCATGTGATGTTTGCTCAAGATAAAAAATTCCTTGTCATCCATCTTTTGGACTTCTTCAGCCATTACCCATTCCAGAACAACCATGGTCTTCTGTTTCTATGGACTTCATCACGGATCTTCCAATCTCAGGTTCTTATGACTCTATATTTGTGATAGTAGATCATTTTACCAAGATAGCACATTTTGTACCATGTACAAAATCTATCATAGGTGAAGAAACAGCTAAGCTCTTTCTTGACAATATCTATCGCTATCATGGATTACCCAAGGATATTATATCAGATAGGGGAACTCAATTTGTATCAAGATTTTGATGGACTCTTTCCAAGATTCTTAAAGTAGATATAAAAATATCTTCGGCATTCCATCCTCAAACTGATGGATAGATGGAGCGTGTTAATCAAGTTTTGGAGCAATATTTAAGATATACCATTAATTACTAACAAGATGATTGGACAACTCTTTTGCCATTGGCAGAGTGTGCTTACAATAACACGGTACATTCTTCTACAAAAAAAAACACCTTTCTTTACTAATTATGATTATCATCTATGACTTGATACTTTTGACTTTTCAAAAGTTGATAATCCTGCTGCGAAAGATTTAGCGATTCATTTATTAGAGCTACATGCAATGATGACGGCGTAGTTAAAAGAGACTCAAGAACAACAAAAGGTCAATGCGGATGTCTATCAAAAGGAACAACCACCATTCCTCTTGGGTGATAAGGTATAGCTACTTTGTCGCAATATCAAGACCACTTGTCTTTGTGACAAGTTGGACTATCGAAGACTTGGACCATTTTTTATTTCTGTACAAATCAATCTAGTTGCATATCGTTTACATCTACCAGAGTCAATGAAAATCCATCCAGTATTCCACGTATCTCTTCTTGAACCATACAAGACAGTGGACATACCAAGAAGACGATAAGCTCCACCTCCTCCTCTAGAAGTAGACAATAATGAAGAGTTTGAAGTAGAAGAAGTCTTAGATTCAAGGTGACACCAAAATAAATTGAAATATCTTGTCCATTGGCGCGGATATGATATTAGTGAATTCACATAGGAGCCAATAAAGAATCTTGGAAATGTAGCAAAGGCGATGGAGGCTTTTCATCAACGACATCCATCAAAATCAAGATGAAAACCTTCTTTATAAAAGAAACAACATCTAGGCAAGATAACATTCTACTTTCAATCCTTATTTGTAGCTTCTTTATAGTTGTGACGCTGAGGAGATGGAGAACCAATAACCAGCAGATTTGACTCAAGAGCCTTTATTTGCTGATCTACCGGACAAGACATTATGATTGTCACAACCTTCAAGACGACGTAATCAAGATGAAGATCTTCAAGAATGACATGTTCTTCCTGGAATAGATGGTGAGATACAATGTGTTTGGTATCACGACTTGAGAAGGGACTTTCGATGTTTGGTGATTTTGCTAGAGATAGGAACAACTCCTGATGGTGTTCCAAATGTTCTATTCGAAGGAAATTATGAAGGCCTCAACAATGATCAAATAACTGGGTGGTCTTCTCACCCTGATATGGGATACTACCGATGGTTGAGAGGCCCTATCAATCATCTTCGAAAAAAACAAAGATCAGAGTATGTGGCGAATATAATTCGTCGCATCATAGATTTCTTCAACATATGATGATCGCTCCTCATGGAACTTGTCCCTAGAAAAGGGGGTAATGTCACGGACATACTCATGTAAGCTAGTAATTACATATACAAATAGGTGGAAGTAAGTAAAAGTAGATAAAAATAAGTTAATTCTATAATATTTAATATGGAAGCTTCTTAGAAGCTTTATAGACACTACTTTGACTTCATAGGTATCTTTAATTGACTTTTTGGATTAGAAATGTGGTCAATAAGTTGGCCATGTGCCACACATGTTGTTAGCTTGAAGATCAAGCTAACTATGTGGCCCACACGTAGAAGAACTTGCCTTGTAAGTCAAGGCATGTGTCCTACAAAGTCAACACATATTGGAAGACTTATAGAACATCGCCACGTAGCCCCTAGTTAGATAGTATATATAGAGATAAGAATGAAGTCCTCTTCACTCTTGTCAACTCTTTTCTTGCTTCTAGTCTAGTTTCAAGGATCTCTAGTTTTCTTGTCTTTTGGTAATAGCCATTCTAGTTTTTCTTTTAACATACATACTTGTTTATTTATATTTTGTTACCTTTCTTTAAGTGAAGGCTCACTTGTCTAAATTTCTTTTTATTGAGTTCTTGTCCTTGACACATATCGAATGTCTGGCTGTAGAAGATAAAATGATGTTTTGTAAGTATCTAAGTAGTCTAGTGGGTTTCAACTATCTAAATACAAACTATTTTGGATTTCAATTTAAAAGCTTAATCCCAATACAAAGTATTTAGAACACTATTTTTAATAGCTTTTGGATATTATAAGTATAAATTCTTTTGTTATTTGTTATTTTTATTTCTATTTTATTTATTATTATTTATTTTATTATTTATTTATTTATTTTAAATCCTAATCCTAAACAGCGAGCCTCAACAAGCTGTAATTTTCAATCTAACCGTTCGATTGTTGTGAGACTTCTACCACTAGTGTCTTTATAAGTCTTCTAAATATTCAAGAAGTTCAATCCAATCCAACTTATAGATTACAAGAATACAATAAATCCACGCTGAAATCCCTTGATTGCCACTATCGTATTAGGTGCTTTCCTGCTCGAGAACGCGCCGGGCATCTGGCTGTAGAAGGTAGTATGGAGATTTGCCAATATTCAAGCAGTTTATCGGTTTTTGACTGTTGGAATACAAACAACTGCAAGAATACATCGTAAATCTATACGGATGTCCTTCGACTGCTTGTCGAAGTCCTTTTTGCCCCAGCCGGTAGGTCTCTAGACGTTACAAAGAACCCCGAACAACCCAAACTGCTAATCTTCGATACCGCTTTATACTCACGATCTTATATCCACTGACTGTCTTATTAGATTAACCCAATAAATTTTATTCACTCCGCATACTCAATCCTATAGACACCCTTTTAACTCTTCATCACAGATGTAACTCGATTTTACAAAACAGTCAAGAGTAATCAAACCCACTTCATTAAAAATCCTGATTCACCATTACAACACTGACTTCAGCAACGATTGCCTCAGTCTTTCCAAAACCCTATGAAGAAAAAAAACCCATTTCTCTGTCTTTTTTCTCCGCCCGAAGCATAAAGCTAGCTCTCTGATTCTTCAAAAACTCCCCAAAATAAGCTTATTTTCTCCCCCTCTCATTTTCTTAATCTTAATTCTGAATTTTCTCAATCTTCCATCTTGGATCCGGAATTGGCTCCCACCGTCAGAGCTTGATCCGAAATTGGCTCTCGTCGTCAGAGCTTTCTCCTCTGTTTTTACCTTTAAGAGATCTTTTTATCAAAAACAACGTTCCCTAAAACGACACAGAGAACAGGACAGCCTGAAACAGAATCGAAACCTCGTAATTGAGACGACATTGAGTCGCCCGACCAATTTAGGTCTCATATTGGCTAAGAGTCTAGTAGTAAGACCCGGATGTTCCCGAAATTGGATCAAATTAGTTCTTCACGTCAGATTGGCTGAGGCCCATAGTAAGACCTGGATTTTCCAGTAACTAGACTGCATTGGATTGCTCGACCAATTCAGGTCTCATATTGGGTAAGAGGACCCGGATTGGATTCTTGAAATTAGATCCAATTGGCTCTTCGAACCAGGCTCATCCATCGTGTGAATTGGTCCTTTCTCTTCCTGTTGACTCTCGTTATTGGAATCGAACGGAGCATTTCAGTATGCTCCAGCTGACTGTAACGGGGTGACTGAACCTGGCCACTCAGTATTTGCACTGGAGTTGGTCGTTGCTTCCAATATTCGAGGTAACTGAACATTAATAAAAGTCCCCTTTTTTTATATTTTCACGATATACTCGTGTTACAACACGACATCCACTCCCTCTGAACCTGTGTATCCTCCGATATGCACCAATTTACCCAATTGCTGTTTGATTCAGAATATATCCTCTGCGTCTTTCTCCTGTTCGTCTTCGTCACCTTCATTATCCAAATCACTTTTATCTTCTTGCTGCGGAATCTCTATACCTTCATTAAGGTCTTCCATATTCATCTTCGTGTGTCTTTGTTTAAATATTTTTACTCGCTTCCCTGCAATTGGTATTTTCAATTTTGTACCATCTAACTCCCGTAATGAGTAAGTCGCATTATCATGCACAGTTGTTACCACATATGGTCCAAACCAACGTTTTGAAAATTTCTGCAAAGTACTATGTTGATTATCCAGACTATTGTCATAAACAAGTACCCAGTCACCTTCTTCGATTGCTTTAGGTCTCAATCGATGTTGCTTATCGAATCGCGCCTTGTTTTGTAACCTTGCTCTTTTTAACCTTTCCAATGCTATCTGCACATCTTTCGATCTTTGCTCCAATTGTCGAATCCTAATAGTCAGAAGTTCTTCTCTTGTCAATCCATCTTCCCATGGTAGCATACTCCAAGTAAGTACCTTTTCTTTAATCGACATAATTGATTTTCGACCTATCATAAGTTCTACTGGCATATATCCTGTCAGCGAACTATGTGTTGTTCGATCAGCCCATAATGCAAATGACAAAAGCTGTGGTCACTCTTTAACTTTCCCATTACAAGCTTTAATTAATGCTTTCACAATCGGTAGGTGACCGCGTTCGCTTTTTACATTCCCTTCTGGATTATAAGCAGTAGTCAGTGATAGTTTAACTCCACATCTTTCAAAGAACTTACGAGCTTCTTGTATATTTAATTCTCCATGATCTGCAGTGATTTTTCCTACGCATCCGTAGCAGCAGATGACATCTTCAAGCAAAAACCTACAAATCCCCTCTGTAGATTTTGTCCTCAATACTTTTCCTTCTACTTGATTTGATAAATCTTCACGAGCTAAAATCAAATATCTCATCTACCATAACCCAACTGGCATAATAACCAAATCAACAACCCATTTAAAATGAATAGCCAGAGGATACGTAGAATGAAGACCATTTCGATGTTGGATATTAGAATATGATTGATAGATTTCACATGACTCTACAAATGAGAGCACATCTCGATACATATTTTTCCACCAATATCGTTCCTTGAGTTTAGCAAAAGTAGCCCAGATTCCTCTATGCCCTGCCCATAAATTATCATGAAACTGCTTTAATAATTTTAGTTTTTCTTCCTTTTTGCCTATCTCTCGTTGTGGCACCCCAATTCCTTTCTTCGGTCTCTTCCATAAGAATCCATCTCGAAGTAAAAATCCATATGCTTTTTTTCTTATTTGTTTGAATTTTTCTGTAGACCAATTCCCCTGCTTAGTCAAGGTATTCAAGTAATGACCAATATCCAATAATTCTCCTTCATAAGATTCTTCAAGAAATAGCTTGTCTTCTCTGTTGAGATTTGATATTGAATAGAATTTTGATCTGACGTCATCAATGTCTTCAACCATTTCGTCCTCCCTCTCGTATCTTGCTCGAGATAGCATGTCTGCTAGTAAATTGTCATTTCCAATAATATGCTTAAATTCTGGATTTAGTGACTTAATATAAGCAATCCATCTCAACATTGCAATATCTGGCGTTGAACAGTTAATAATCATTCCAAGCAATGGCAAGCAATCTGTTTCAATTACTACTACTGCCCCAATCAAATAGTCCTTTTCAGCTTTCATAGCCAAAACGACTCCCCAAAGTTCTCTTTTGACTTACGAATATGAACGCTGACGAATACTTAAAACTTTAGCCCCAAATCGAACTGCAAATCTATTTCCATTTGAATCATCTTGACCCACAGCCCATCCAATGGCAATTAGACTAGTGTCCACAGTAAGAATCACTGATCTATTGCACTTATAATCGACCTTCCTCAATATTGGAGGTGACATCAATAATTTCTTCAATCTTTGCATTGCTTGAATATGCCTTTCTTTCCATTCAAATCGGTAACCTTTGCGTAACAATTCATATAATGGATCCGCTATGTGAGCATAATGACGGATTCAGATTCGATAAAATACACATGCACCTAAAAACCTACGAACCTCTGGTAAAGAATCACAATCCTCTTTCATCCTTCCAATTGCATCAACTTTAGTCGGATCTGGTTTTCTTCTATAAGATCCACATAAATGTCCAACAATCACAACCTCTTGTACTCCAAATACGGACTTCATACTCGATAATGTAAGATGAACTTTTCTAAGCCAAGTTAAAATCCTTTCACAATCTTGTATATGATCAACGACATATTTGCGACACCCCCTCGTATCTAAAGTTTCATCCTTGTCTCCTTCTCTGCACCTTTTATAGGAACATCATCCAGAAAAGGCATAGTCTTTTTCGGAATAAAATCTCTCAATACCTTATTCATCCCATTCATCATATGCGCAACTAAGTTGGTCGCGCCTTGAGGAAGAGTGCACATTCTAACCAATCCAAGTGGTGTCCTCATTATTGTCATATCTCTACTTCCTTCGGCAAGTTGAAATTGATCATAACCTGAATATAAGTCACTCATTGAATAGATCACCCTTCTAGCAAACGCCTCAGCAAATTCATCCACAATAGGTCCAATTCCTATATTCTTGATAGTTACCGCATTCATCAGTTGCATATCTTGAATAAACCGTAGTGACCCATTCTTCTTAGGTACCGTAAACAATCGACTAGAATACGGCGCAAACGACGGTTCCAATATTTTCATCTTTATCTTTTCTTTTAATAGTTCCACCAATTTAGGTAAATGTGTCCTCGGTACTGGAATCGATCTTAGATTCTAAGGTACATGCGGTACAGTGAAGATAACCATAGGTGTTGTAATGTTTGGATCCACACACCCAATTTCATGAGATTCGAAAACAAACGATCTACCTTGTTTAGCCAACATCTTTTTGAAGCAAGTAATTTCCTCTGGCAATAAAGAACCATCAGAACCAATCTTCAATTCTTCAAAAGTCTCTTTAGTAAATTGATGTCCAATACTCATTGGATCTCTTAAACTTGCTTCTTTTGATGCTTCTCCTATTTGTTTTTTAGAATCTTCTGGTAATGGTCCGGCAACAGGCTTTACCTTCTTATCTGCCGTTTTATATCTCGTCTCTACAGTGACTTCTGGTGCTTGAAAAGATTCAAGTATGATATAAACCTCTCTTGAATGAATCTCAACAATCTTATCATTATCCCCTAACCCAATAGATATAATTAATGCCAACGAATCTTCCAGTTCATTTTCTTAATAAACACCTAAAATCCTCTCATCATCTTGCAATGTACCTAACTTGCATAATTGTCCTTCAATATCATATAATCTTTTTCTTTCTTTTCTTTTAAAATCATCAACTTTCTTATACATAATATTTCTATTCTCCAATATACCAATAAAACTCGCATCAAAGGCACCTTCATCTCGCGAGAGTACCTCCTCTTTTGTACCTCCATAATCTCGCTTTACAGTGGTACCTCTCCAAAATCCTTAAATCCTTCAACAATCTTTGGCAATGGTTTCTCTCTCAACCTATCTCGATTCCATTCATGGTTAGGAGGTACTGTTAGAAATTGTACAGCTTTCCTCCCATCCTCGCTACGTAACCTTGCATAAGCAGAACCATCGTCAAGTACTTTTGTTTCCATCTGTGTTGCCGTGATATAAGGTTGTCCTAAAATCAACGGATAAGACGTTGTATCTTGAACAAAGAAATGTTGCTCCGTCGTAACATCCCCAATCCGAATTTTGACATCTGGACAAGCTCCATATAATTCGCCCCGTGTGTTATTAGCTGCTCGTATTGCCCATCCATGTTTCATATCAATTGGCCATTTTTGCTTCTTATAAAGATCTTTACACATGAGATTTATTTCAGAACCATGGTCGACTAAAGCAACAATTGGTTCTTCTATATCTCCTACTTTCACTAATACCTCAGTAGTTGTCCTTGTCCAATGCTTTCGAGTATAATGGCTCAAAGTTTCCATTTCCTTGTCACTATAATCTTCGAAACGTACTCGTTGATTATACCCATTCTTTTCATTTTTTGGTTGCTTGTAACCAATATCAACCTCTTCTTTATCTCTATATATTCTTCCATCAATAGCATGACTCATTCCAGTTTCGCCCATTAATTACCTCTTTCGCTTAATGCTGTCAATGATAACATCATGAAACTCCTTCTTTGCAATTTCCAAAACTTCTTTCAATGTGAATTCCACCTTAGCGTTTAATATACGTTCTTCCAACACCCCTTTCAAATTTGTTGCCGCTTCAATGTCAGAAAGTAGCTTATAAGCAATTGATTTGCCCTTATCTTTTGTCTCCTTTGTTTTTTCTCCCAATGATGCTGAGGTATCCTTTACAGGCAATTCTTGTGAAGCTGCCTCCCGAGCCTTGTCTCCTCGAGTTTGCCTCTTAGAAGAATTTCCTTCTCTAGTGTCATCAAAATTTCCTCGTCTCTTTTCTTCGATCAAAGCTTCATGTTGGCTCTTAGCAATATATGCATGAACTGAAAGAGACTCAACAGGATCCCCCCAACCTGCTCTTTCTCATATTGTAGCTGCAGTCCTCAATAACGCTTCTCGAGGTAATTTCCCTTCTTGCATTGTAGAAACGGCAGAAGCTCAAAACTCACTAATTTCCGTACTTCCACCAATTTCATCATCTACTCTAGCACCATAACTTGTATTTTCTCGTGCTGCTGTTTCATGCACTTTTAAGTAATCTTGAACCAATGCTCTCATTCTTCCCTTACCAAAATTGGTTTGAAGAAGATCTTCCCTATCTTTCAATGCTATCTTCCCATCTTTCCAGCAAATAATTCCCTGTCGTATCATATTATTAAATTCATTGCAATCTTTTCTAGTATGTGAAGCGTCAGCACACCAAATGCATCTTTGTACATATCCTTGTTTTGAAACATTCTTCGAATTGTTTGTAGAAGTATTCTCTTCAAGTCTTGCCAATTTGATTTGAAGATCTCGCATTCCTCGTATAATTTCTTCCATCTCCATATCTGCTTTCTTTGATAAGGATGTCGAAGGTTGAACTGTAGGCATTGTTGGTGGTGTTGTACGTACTGGAGCTTTGGGTGCTTGTACTGTTTTCAAAATATTACTCCTATCCTTCCTCCTTTCTCTTTTTGTAAGCAACCCCACTGCATCTTCAATGTTCTTCCACTTTGTTGTCAATCCTTCATCTTCTTCTTTGTCTTCAAGAAGGAGTTCTAATTTCCCTTGCAATTCTCCATCGGCAGCTTGAAGAAATAGATTAACTTTGTTCGGCTCCAATGTCAATTTTTCTACCTTCGATAATTGAGAGTACTGCCTCTCAAATTCCCTTAGTAGCTCTATTGCTTGCAAATTCTTATTGGGCCGTTCAATCCATTCTAGAAACAGCTTCTTAGTAACGTGATCAGCATCTTTCAAGAAATATTCGTCTTTCAATGCATGTGAAAAAACCTCCCATGGATTCCCATAATGATCCGTAATCGATGTAATGTGGTCTCTTATCTCCGGTATCGTGGCAAGTCCAAATAATTCAACCATTTTCTTCTCAGAAACCCGATTTAATTCCATTTCACGAACATAACATCTTAAATACCTTGAAATATTCCTCCCATCAAATTGATCAATTTTATTGACCACTGCTTGCAATGCTTTGGTTGCCAAAGCTTCCTTTCAATCATTGCTTTACTGTTGCTGCATTGATAATGAGAAGGCTTGAAACAGACTAGCAATAGACAGATCCATGTGCATACCTTGTCCTTTTGAAGAATCCCCACCAGAAACTACTCCCAAAAATCCTTCAAAATTTTTATTTTCGTTTTCTATAAAATAAAGATAAAATCAATCAAAATCCAATACCTTCCACCTCAAGCTTTCACGTCGGGTTCACCACTTTTGTCGTATTACGTGCTTTTCTGCTCGAGAATGCGTCGGACGTCTGGCTGTAGAAGGTAATATGGAGATTTGCCAATATTCAAGCAGTTTATCGGTTTTTGACTGTTGGAATACAAACAACTGTAAGAATACACCGTAAATCTATACGGATGCCCTTTGACTGCTTATCGAAGTCCTTTTTGCTCCAGCCGGTAGGTCTCTAGACGTTACAGAGAACCCCGAACAACTCAAACTGCTAATCTTCGATACCGCTTTATACTCACGATCTTGTATCCACTGACTGTCTTGTTAGATTAACCCAATAAATTTCATTCACTCCGCATACTCAATCCTATAGACACCCTTTTAACTCTTCATCACAGACGTAACTCGATTTCACAAAACAGTCAAGAGTAATCAAACCCACTTCATTAAAAATCCTGATTCACCATTACAACACTGACTTTAGCAACCATTGCCTCAGTCTTTCCAAAACCCTATGAAAAAAAAAAACCCAATTCTCTGTCTTCTTTTCCCGCTCGAAGCATGAAGCTAGCTCTCTGATTCTTCAAAAAAAAAACTCCCCCAAAACTTATTCTCTCCCCTAATCTTATCCTCTGAATTTCTTCAATCTTCCGTCTTGGATCCGAAATTGGCTCCCACCGTCAGAGCTTGATCCGAAATTGGCTCTCGTCATCAGAGCTTTCTCCTCTGTTTTTACCTTTAAGAGATCCTTTTACCAAAAACAACGTTCCCTAAAACGGCACAGAGAATAGGACAGCCTGAAACAGAATCGAAACCCCGTAATCGGGACCACATTGGGTCGCCCGACCAATTCAGGTCTCATATTGGCTAAGAGTCTAGTAGTAAGACCCGGATGTTCCCGAAATTGGATCAAATTGGTCCTTCGCGTCAGATTGGCTGAGGCCCATAGTAAGACCTGGATTTTCCCGTAATTAGACTGCATTGGGTTGCCCGACCAATTCAGGTCTCATATTGGATAAGAGGATCCGGATTGGATTCTTGAAATTAGATCCAATTGGCTCTTCGAACCAAGCTCATCCATCGTGTGAATTGGTCCTTTCTCTTCCTGCTGACTCCCGTTATTGGAATCGAACGGAGCATTTCAGTATGCTCCGGCTGACTGTAACGGGATGACTGAACCTGGCCACTCAGTATTTGCACTGGAGTTGGTCATTGCTCCCAATATTCGAGGTAACTGAACATTAATAAAAGTCCCCTTTTTTTATATTTTCACGGTATACTCGTGTTACAACACGACACCGCCTAGAAGGTTGATGATGAACTTTAACTTGTAATTTTTCCTTCTCTGACCGTTAATTCTCATTCAAACTTTGTATGCAGCTCTGCCTTTAAGTCCTCAACTTACTATGTCAAAATTCACCTTATTCTAGCCAGTAGATCTCAGATATTACAAAAATCCTAAACAACTGCAATATGCCAACTTGTGTTACCTTTCTATACTAATAATCAAATATCTTCTATCCGTACCGTAAGATTAACACAAATTTTTGCATCCACTTAGTGTACTCAACCATTTAGACACCTCTAAAATTTCAACCACAGATGTCTCTCCAAATTCACAAAATAATCAAGAGTACTAGCCTTTACTTTATTGCAAAAACTCAATTCACCAATACAAACACTGACTTTGAGCAATGATTGCAAAGTCCTCTCAAATCCTATGAAATCCAATTCTATACCTTTCGAAGTTTGAAGCTAAATCTCCGACTCTAAAATCCTGATCTCCGAATGCCGTCTTCCTTTTCCTCTCCTTTCTTTTAACTCCGTGAGGTCCCCTATTCTTCCGCCCTGTGCTCCGAATTAAAACAACAATCTCGCCTCCATGGAATTTCTGCCTCTAAAAGGATCTTTCCATGGAAAGGACGTTTCTTCAAAATGGCATAGAGAATGGAACAGCTTGAAATGAAACTGAAGCCTCTGTATTCGAGACCTCATTGGGTTGCCCAACCAAGTCAGGTCTCATATTAGATAAGAAGCCTATACTAGGACCTAAATTAGATGTCCCCGTAATTGAGTCAAATTGGTCCTTTACATCAGACTCACCCGAATATTGAATTGGTCCTTTTTCCTTTTGTCAACTCTTGGTAAGAACGGCCCGGACTCATTCCATCCGATTTATCGAAGAATCTTGAAGATCTCAATTTATTCCTTTAATATTTTCCTGGCTTTGGATTTGCTGATCCCGATTATTAAAATTGAACGGAGCATTACATTGCTGATAAGTATGCCTCGACTGCTTGCTATTTCGACACACTATTGTGCAATTGTCACTGGCTCTGGAATTGAGACATTGACTAGTATAATGACCAATCTGTCTGCAACGGAAACAACGAAGTAGTCTTCTTGCACCCTCATCAGGCATATTGGGTATCTCCACGAGTATGTATCTACTAGGCTTGTTCCATGTAGGGTTAGAAAATGATCCTGGTCATCTTGTTAGTATGGAGGGTACTTGGTTCGATGACGTCGGTGGAGCTTACATTGTTGTCACGTTCAGTGGTACAGCTTACAATAGGATAACATTAATTGGCCTTTGAATATTGGCATTGAAATTGGCCACTGTTTCTAACATCCAAAATGATTAAATATTAATAAATCTTTTCCATTTATATTTTCATTATATAGTCATATTGCAACACGACAATACTACAAGTTGAAGGCTTCTATCAAAGTGTTATTGAAGAACTGTGCCAATAACAAAGTCAAAAGCATCAATATTAAGTATACATGGAAGGTTGGAATTATACGATTGTAATATTAGAGCAATAATCAGTGCCTCCTTCAATTCTTTGAAAGCCCTTTTCTATTCCAATTTCCACTCAAATAGAGTACCTTTCTCTAATATGCTTATCAATGAAGCAACAATGTATACAAATCATCGAATAAAATGGCAATAATATCTAGCAAGGTTCAAAAATGAGTGGAATTCAAAAGCATCTTTAAAAATTGGCCAATCCACCACTCCTTTTATCTTATTTTACTCTATGTGCATGCCTTTAGAAGATACTACATATCCCAAAAAGGTGACCTCTGCATTCCAAAGTTTACACTTTGATTACTTGCAATAGAAGCGACTGTCATGAAGCTGACATAATACTTCTTATAGATATTGTCCTTAAAAGGTCGATTGACTAGCAAGGACAATCTCTTTTATTTTCTATCTTTAGCCATAGCATACCAAAGATAACATCATATCTAAGCTTTCTTATTCTAAACTTCTTCCTCAAGGAATATGTGTTATTTAGTCTTAGGATTTCTTCTTCAGTAGTCTCGATCAGCTTATTGTTATATGGCATGATTTACTATTTGAGAATACATTGAATATCTAGCTGTAGAGAGTTTAGCTTAAACCTTTATATAAATCTTGTCTTAGCTTCCAAAACTCCTTTGATTTGCATAAAATTCAAAATATAACAAAATCCCTTCAAAACATATTTTTTCCACAAAAGATTTTTTCATCTCAAATTTTAGAAATTCATAACTCTTGATCTAGCTATTTATTTTGTTTCAAATTTATAGAATAGGTGTAATTCATTCTTATATTTTACCACAAAAAAATCAACTACAAATGCACTTCCAATCTTCTGACATCTAAGAAACCATAGGAGAAGCTCTAAATCCTAATTTACAAGTACCTAAGCACTATTTTCTTAATATCTCAAGAACCCAATACTCAAATGTCATCAAACTTATATACAAAGTTTACTAATATGGAATTACATATTCCTTGAAATTATGAGCCAAAATCTTATTAAATGCTCAAGATATAGCTCAAGACTTAACCACTAGTTAATCGGGTCACTTACTACCCTTACATTTCATGTACTGACTTCAAAATCTAATATCTCCTTCATTCTAACTTAGAATCCAGCAAGCAATATACAAAAAGTGTAGCTACAAAAGTTTTCTCTTCAGTCGCAGTTGTCGATTCTCAATTGCCACCCGTACGTATGCCTTATGTTAAAAAGAGTGATAGTAGCTCCCAAATCAACACCTTAATTTTGAGCACCTATATCCCCTTCATATAAACTTCAAATCATATAAAATTTTTACCAAAACCATAGCCAAAAATCTAAACCTTGTGATCCAAGCCTTCAAAGCTCAAATGGCCTTGAAAAACTAACCCTAATCTTTAATATGACCTCAGACAGCCTCTTCAAAGCCTATTAGTCATGATTTTTGACCAATAGGAATGGAGATTTTCATCATCCATCTCCATTCATCTATATTGGTATCCTAATTACTCCCTTTGCTACCAAAACCCTTCTTTAATCTTTTTTTTTTATAAGATTTACATAATTTATGCTCTAAACACCAAATAAAAGAATCAAAATAAGTTTTCAAAGGTCACCAACGTCTAACAAAGGTGACTCTAAATATTTAGAAGTTACTATCAACCAAAACCAATCTTAAAAGCCACTATTAAAAGAAATTAAAGTTATACAAATTCTATAGTAATCTTTTTAAACAACCTCTTCTCAAGGTAATAATCAAATTATATTCTTCAACCTACTAAAATCTATTAACATGGCTTTCACCATGTTATTTAGTAAATTATATATTAAGTACATAATTGCATTATTTTCATATAATAGCCAAACTACAACATGATAATGTTCTCTTAGTCATTTTTTAAATATATACTCTTTTCTTTGTTTACTTTTGTTTTAATTCTAAATCAATTGGCAATTATGATCAAGATGTAATTTTCAATAGATCCGCAATCTATAAGCACTCAATATGGCTATCCTCTTAGTCTACTTGTTAGATATACTAGTCGATCTTTTTGATACTTATTTGAGGTCATGCCATTTGTCTT